>NW_027362768.1:123415102-124020252 GCF_046119375.1 Phyllobates terribilis
AATTTTTTTTTGGACTTAGTCATTTTTCTGGTGTTTATCAGACTTTCAGATAGGGGAAATGTCAGTGAGCGTTTCGATTTCAGTTCCAGAGCGATTCACCCGATGAGTCCTTCATATTTAGTGGTTTTCAGCCAATTTTCTGAATTTTTGAAAATTTCATTTTTTTGTGAAAATATCCACTAAATGAGGGAATAATATGTGTGAGGGTACCCCAGGAGAGTTCCAAATGTGTGTGGGTAGAATATATATCCAACGGGGGTAAAATTGAAAAAAGTTGAAAAAAAATTTTTTTGGACTTAGTCATTTTTCTGGCGTTTATCAGACTTTCAGATATGGGAAATGTCAGTGAGCGTTCTGATTTCAGTTCCAGAGCGATTCGCCCGATGAGTCCTTCATATTTAGTGGTTTTCAGCCAATTTTCAGAATTTTTGAAAATTTCACTTTTTTGTGAAAATATCCACTAAATGAGGGAATAATATGTGTTAGGGTACCCCAGGAGAGTTTCAAATGTGTGTGGGTAGAATATATATCCCACGGGGGTAAAATTGAAAAAAGTTGAAAAAAATTTTTTTTTGGACTTAGTCATTTTTCTGGCGTTTATCAGACTTTCAGATAGGGGAAATGTCAGTGAGCGTTCCGATTTCAGCTCCATAGCGATTCGTCAGATGAGTCCTTCATATTTAGTGGTTTTCAGCCAATTTTCTGAATTTTTGAAAATTTCACTTTTTTGTGAAAATATCCACTAAATGAGGGAATAATATGTGTGAGGGTACCCCAGGAGAGTTCCAAATGTGTGTGGGTAGAATATATATCCCACAGGGGTAAAATTGAAAAAAGTTGAAAAAATTTTTTTTTTTGACTTAGTCATTTTTCCGGCGTTTATCAGACTTTCAGATAGGGGAAATGTCAGTGAGCGTTTCGATTTCAGTTCCAGAGCGATTCACCCGATGAGTCCTTCATATTTAGTGGTTTTCAGCCAATTTTCTGAATTTTTGAAAATGTCACTTTTTTGTGAAAATATCCACTAAATGAGGGAATAATATGTGTGAGGGTACCCCAGGAGAGTTCCAAATGTGTGTGGGTAGAATATATATCCCAGGGGGGTAAAATTAAAAAAGGTAAAAAAAATTTTTTTTTGGACTTAGTCATTTTTCCGGCGTTTATCAGACTTTCAGATAGGGGAAATGTCAGTGAGCATTCCGATTTCAGTTCCAGAGCGATTCGCCAGATGAGTCCTTCATATTTAGTGGTTTTCAGCCAATTTTCAGAATTTTTGAAAATTTCACTTTTTTGTGAAAATATCCACTAAATGAGGGAATAATATGTGTGAGGGTACCCCAGGAGAGTTCCAAATGTGTGTGGGTAGAATATATATCCCACGGGGGTAAAATTGAAAAAAGTTGAAAAAAATTTTTTTTTGGACTTAGTCATTTTTCCGGCGTTTATCAGACTTTCAGATAGGGGAAATGTCAGTGAGGTTTCCGATTTCAGTTCCAGAGCGATTCGCCAGATGAGTCCTTCATATTTAATGGTGTTCAGCCAATTTTTTGAATTTTTGAAAATTTCACTTTTTTGTAAAAATATCCACTAAATGAGGGAATAATATGTGTGAGGGTACCCCAGGAGAGTTCCAAATGTGTGTGGGTAGAATATATATCCCACGGGGGTAAAATTGAAAAAAGTTGAAAAAAATTTTTTTTTGGACTTAGTCATTTTTCTGGCGTTTATCAGACTTTCAGATAGGGGAAATGTCAGTGAGCGTTTCGATTTCAGTTCCAGAGCGATTCACCCGATGAGTCCTTCATATTTAGTGGTTTTCAGCCAATTTTCTGAATTTTTGAAAATTTCATTTTTTTGTGAAAATATCCACTAAATGAGGGAATAATATGTGTGAGGGTACCCCAGGAGAGTTCCAAATGTGTGTGGGTAGAATATATATCCAACGGGGGTAAAATTGAAAAAAGTTGAAAAAAAATTTTTTTTGGACTTAGTCATTTTTCTGGCGTTTATCAGACTTTCAGATATGGGAAATGTCAGTGAGCGTTCTGATTTCAGTTCCAGAGCGATTCGCCCGATGAGTCCTTCATATTTAGTGGTTTTCAGCCAATTTTCAGAATTTTTGAAAATTTCACTTTTTTGTGAAAATATCCACTAAATGAGGGAATAATATGTGTGAGGGTACCCCAGGAGAGTTTCAAATGTGTGTGGGTAGAATATATATCCCACGGGGGTAAAATTGAAAAAAGTTGAAAAAAATTTTTTTTGGACTTAGTCATTTTTCTGGCGTTTATCAGACTTTCAGATATGGGAAATGTCAGTGAGCGTTCTGATTTCAGTTCCAGAGCGATTCGCCCGATGAGTCCTTCATATTTAGTGGTTTTCAGCCAATTTTCTGAATTTTTGAAAATTTCACTTTTTTGTGAAAATATCCACTAAATGAGGGAATAATATGTGTGAGGGTACCCCAGGAGAGTTTCAAATGTGTGTGGGTAGAATATATATCCCACGGGGGTAAAATTGAAAAAAGTTGAAAAAAATTTTTTTTTGGACTTAGTCATTTTTCTGGCGTTTATCAGACTTTCAGATAGGGGAAATGTCAGTGAGCGTTCCGATTTCAGCTCCAGAGCGATTCGTCAGATGAGTCCTTCATATTTAGTGGTTTTCAGCCAATTTTCTGAATTTTTGAAAATTTCACTTTTTTGTGAAAATATCCACTAAATGAGGGAATAATATGTGTGAGGGTACCCCAGGAGAGTTCCAAATGTGTGTGGGTAGAATATATATCCCACGGGGGTAAAATTGAAAAAAGTTGAAAAAAATTTTTTTTTTGACTTAGTCATTTTTCCGGCGTTTATCAGACTTTCAGATAGGGGAAATGTCAGTGAGGGTTCCGATTTCAGTTCCAGAGCGATTCGCCAGATGAGTCCTTCATATTTAGTGGTGTTCAGCCAATTTTCTGAATTTTTGAAAATTTCACTTTTTTGTAAAAATATCCACTAAATGAGGGAATAATATGTGTGAGGGTACCCCAGGAGTGCTCCAAATGTGTGTGGGTAGAATATATATCCAACGGGGATAAAATTGAAAAAAGTTGAAAAAAAATTTTTTTTGGACTTAGTCATTTTTTCAGCGTTTATCAGACTTTCAGATATGGGAAATGTCAGTGAGCGTTCCGATTTCAGTTCCAGAGCGATTCGCCCGATGAGTCCTTCATATTTAGTGGTTTTCAGCAAATTTTCTGAATTTTTGAAAATGTCACTTTTTTGTGAAAATATCCACTAAATGAGGGAATAATATGTGTGAGGGTACCCCAGGAGAGTTCCAAATGTGTGTGGGTAGAATATATATCCCAGGGGGGTAAAATTAAAAAGGGTGAAAAAAATTTTTTTTTGGACTTAGTCATTTTTCCGGCGTTTATCAGACTTTCAGATAGGGGAAATGTCAGTGAGCGTTCCGATTTCAGTTCCAGAGCGATTCGCCAGATGAGTCCTTCATATTTAGTGGTTTTCAGCCAATTTTCAGAATTTTTGAAAATTTCACTTTTTTGTAAAAATATCCACTAAATGAGGGAATAATATGTGTGAGGGTACCCCAGGAGAGTTCCAAATGTGTGTGGGTAGAATATATATCCAACGGGGGTAAAATTGAAAAAAAAATTTTTTTGGACTTAGGCATTTTTCTGGCGTTTATCAGACTTTCAGATAGGGGAAATGTCATTGAGCGTTCCGATTTCAGTTCCAGAGCGATTCGCCAGATGAGTCCTTCATATTTAATGGTGTTCAGCCAATTTTTTGAATTTTTGAAAATTTCACTTTTTTGTAAAAATATCCACTAAATGAGGGAATAATATGTGTGAGGGTACCCCAGGAGAGTTCCAAATGTGTGTGGGTAGAATATATATCCCACGGGGGTAAAATTGAAAAAAGTTGAAAAAAATTTTTTTTTGGACTTAGTCATTTTTCTGGCGTTTATCAGACTTTCAGATAGGGGAAATGTCAGTGAGCGTTTCGATTTCAGTTCCAGAGCGATTCACCCGATGAGTCCTTCATATTTAGTGGTTTTCAGCCAATTTTTTGAATTTTTGAAAATTTCACTTTTTTGTAAAAATATCCACTAAATGAGGGAATAATATGTGTGAGGGTACCCCAGGAGAGTTCCAAATGTGTGTGGGTAGAATATATATCCCACGGGGGTAAAATTGAAAAAAGTTGAAAAAAATTTTTTTTTGGACTTAGTCATTTTTCCGGCGTTTATCAGACTTTCAGATAGGGGAAATGTCAGTGAGGGTTCCGATTTCAGTTCCAGAGCGATTCGCCAGATGAGTCCTTCATATTTAATGGTGTTCAGCCAATTTTTTGAATTTTTGAAAATTTCACTTTTTTGTAAAAATATCCACTAAATGAGGGAATAATATGTGTGAGGGTACCCCAGGAGAGTTCCAAATGTGTGTGGGTAGAATATATATCCCACGGGGGTAAAATTGAAAAAAGTTGAAAAAAAATTTTTTTTGGACTTAGTCATTTTTCTGGCGTTTATCAGACTTTCAGATAGGGGAAATGTCAGTGAGCGTTTCGATTTCAGTTCCAGAGCGATTCACCCGATGAGTCCTTCATATTTAGTGGTTTTCAGCCAATTTTCTGAATTTTTGAAAATTTCATTTTTTTGTGAAAATATCCACTAAATGAGGGAATAATATGTGTGAGGGTACCCCAGGAGAGTTCCAAATGTGTGTGGGTAGAATATATATCCAACGGGGATAAAATTGAAAAAAGTTGAGAAAAAATTTTTTTTGGACTTAGTCATTTTTTCAGCGTTTATCAGACTTTCAGATATGGGAAATGTCAGTGAGCGTTCCGATTTCAGTTCCAGAGCGATTCGCCAGATGAGTCCTTCATATTTAGTGGTTTTCAGCCAATTTTCAGAATTTTTGAAAATTTCACTTTTTTGTGAAAATATCCACTAAATGAGGGAATAATATGTGTGAGGGTACCCCAGGAGAGTTCCAAATGTGTGTGGGTAGAATATATATCCAACGGGGGTAAAATTGAAAAAAAAATTTTTTTGGACTTAGTCATTTTTCCGGCGTTTATCAGACTTTCAGATAGGGGAAATGTCAGTGAGCGTTTCGATTTCAGTTCCAGAGCGATTCACCCGATGAGTCCTTCATATTTAGTGGTTTTCAGCCAATTTTCTGAATTTTTGAAAATGTCACTTTTTTGTGAAAATATCCACTAAATGAGGGAATAATATGTGTGAGGGTACCCCAGGAGAGTTCCAAATGTGTGTGGGTAGAATATATATCCCAGGGGGGTAAAATTAAAAAGGGTGAAAAAAATTTTTTTTTGGACTTAGTCATTTTTCCGACGTTTAGCAGACTTTCAGATAGGGGAAATGTCAGTGAGCGTTCCGATTTCAGTTCCAGAGCGATTCGCCAGATGAGTCCTTCATATTTAGTGGTTTTCAGCCAATTTTCAGAATTTTTGAAAATTTCACTTTTTTGTGAAAATATCCACTAAATGAGGGAATAATATGTGTGAGGGTACCCCAGGAGAGTTCCAAATGTGTGTGGGTAGAATATATATCCCACGGGGGTAAAATTGCAAAAAGTTGAAAAAAAATTTTTTTTGGACTTAGTCATTTTTTCAGCGTTTATCAGACTTTCAGATATGGGAAATGTCAGTGAGCATTCCGATTTCAGTTCCAGAGCGATTCGCCAGATGAGTCCTTCATATTTAGTGGTTTTCAGCCTATTTTCTGAATTTTTGAAAATTTCACTTTTTTGTGAAAATATCCACTAAATGAGGGAATAATATGTGTGAGGGTACCCCAGGAGAGTTCCAAATGTGTGTGGGTAGAATATATATCCAACGGGGGTAAAATTGAAAAAAAAATTTTTTTGGACTTAGTCATTTTTCTGGCGTTTATCAGACTTTCAGATATGGGAAATGTCAGTGAACGTTCTGATTTCAGTTCCAGAGCGATTCGCCCGATGAGTCCTTCATATTTAGTGGTTTTCAGCCAATTTTCTGAATTTTTGAAAATTTCACTTTTTTGTGAAAATATCCACTAAATGAGGGAATAATATGTGTGAGGGTACCCCAGGAGAGTTTCAAATGTGTGTGGGTAGAATATATATCCCACGGGGGTAAAATTGCAAAAAGTTGAAAAAATTTTTTTTTTTGACTTAGTCATTTTTCCGGCGTTTATCAGACTTTCAGATAGGGGAAATGTCAGTGAGCGTTCCGATTTCAGTTCCAGAGCGATTCGCCAGATGAGTCCTTCATATTTAGTGGTTTTCAGCCAATTTTCTGAATTTTTGAAAATTTCACTTTTTTGTGAAAATATCCACTAAATGAGGGAATAATATGTGTGAGGGTACCCCAGGAGAGTTTCAAATGTGTGTGGGTAGAATATATATCCCACGGGGGTAAAATTGAAAAAAGTTGAAAAAAATTTTTTTTTGGACTTAGTCATTTTTCCGGCGTTTATCAGACTTTCAGATAGGGGAAATGTCAGTGAGGGTTCCGATTTCAGTTCCAGAGCGATTCGCCAGATGAGTCCTTCATATTTAGTGGTGTTCAGCCAATTTTCTGAATTTTTGAAAATTTCACTTTTTTGTAAAAATATCCACTAAATGAGGGAATAATATGTGTGAGGGTACCCCAGGAGTGCTCCAAATGTGTGTGGGTAGAATATATATCCAACGGGGATAAAATTGAAAAAAGTTGAAAAAAAATTTTTTTTGGACTTAGTCATTTTTCTGGCGTTTATCAGACTTTCAGATAGGGGAAATGTCAGTGAGCGTTTCGATTTCAGTTCCAGAGCGATTCACCCGATGAGTCCTTCATATTTAGTGGTTTTCAGCCAATTTTTTGAATTTTTGAAAATTTCACTTTTTTGTAAAAATATCCACTAAATGAGGGAATAATATGTGTGAGGGTACCCCAGGAGAGTTCCAAATGTGTGTGGGTAGAATATATATCCCACGGGGGTAAAATTGAAAAAAGTTGAAAAAAATTTTTTTTTGGACTTAGTCATTTTTCCGGCGTTTATCAGACTTTCAGATAGGGGAAATGTCAGTGAGGGTTCCGATTTCAGTTCCAGAGCGATTCGCCAGATGAGTCCTTCATATTTAATGGTGTTCAGCCAATTTTTTGAATTTTTGAAAATTTCACTTTTTTGTAAAAATATCCACTAAATGAGGGAATAATATGTGTGAGGGTACCCCAGGAGAGTTCCAAATGTGTGTGGGTAGAATATATATCCCACGGGGGTAAAATTGAAAAAAGTTGAAAAAAAATTTTTTTTGGACTTAGTCATTTTTCTGGCGTTTATCAGACTTTCAGATAGGGGAAATGTCAGTGAGCGTTTCGATTTCAGTTCCAGAGCGATTCACCCGATGAGTCCTTCATATTTAGTGGTTTTCAGCCAATTTTCTGAATTTTTGAAAATTTCATTTTTTTGTGAAAATATCCACTAAATGAGGGAATAATATGTGTGAGGGTACCCCAGGAGAGTTCCAAATGTGTGTGGGTAGAATATATATCCAACGGGGATAAAATTGAAAAAAGTTGAGAAAAAATTTTTTTTGGACTTAGTCATTTTTTCAGCGTTTATCAGACTTTCAGATATGGGAAATGTCAGTGAGCGTTCCGATTTCAGTTCCAGAGCGATTCGCCAGATGAGTCCTTCATATTTAGTGGTTTTCAGCCAATTTTCAGAATTTTTGAAAATTTCACTTTTTTGTGAAAATATCCACTAAATGAGGGAATAATATGTGTGAGGGTACCCCAGGAGAGTTCCAAATGTGTGTGGGTAGAATATATATCCAACGGGGGTAAAATTGAAAAAAAATTTTTTTGGACTTAGTCATTTTTCCGGCGTTTATCAGACTTTCAGATAGGGGAAATGTCAGTGAGCGTTCCGATTTCAGTTCCAGAGCGATTCGCCAGATGAGTCCTTCATATTTAGTGGTTTTCAGCCAATTTTCAGAATTTTTGAAAATTTCACTTTTTTGTGAAAATATCCACTAAATGAGGGAATAATATGTGTGAGGGTACCCCAGGAGAGTTCCAAATGTGTGTGGGTAGAATATATATCCCACGGGGGTAAAATTGCAAAAAGTTGAAAAAAAATTTTTTTTGGACTTAGTCATTTTTTCAGCGTTTATCAGACTTTCAGATATGGGAAATGTCAGTGAGCATTCCGATTTCAGTTCCAGAGCGATTCGCCAGATGAGTCCTTCATATTTAGTGGTTTTCAGCCTATTTTCTGAATTTTTGAAAATTTCACTTTTTTGTGAAAATATCCACTAAATGAGGGAATAATATGTGTGAGGGTACCCCAGGAGAGTTCCAAATGTGTGTGGGTAGAATATATATCCAACGGGGGTAAAATTGAAAAAAAAATTTTTTTGGACTTAGTCATTTTTCTGGCGTTTATCAGACTTTCAGATATGGGAAATGTCAGTGAACGTTCTGATTTCAGTTCCAGAGCGATTCGCCCGATGAGTCCTTCATATTTAGTGGTTTTCAGCCAATTTTCTGAATTTTTGAAAATTTCACTTTTTTGTGAAAATATCCACTAAATGAGGGAATAATATGTGTGAGGGTACCCCAGGAGAGTTTCAAATGTGTGTGGGTAGAATATATATCCCACGGGGGTAAAATTGCAAAAAGTTGAAAAAATTTTTTTTTTTGACTTAGTCATTTTTCCGGCGTTTATCAGACTTTCAGATAGGGGAAATGTCAGTGAGCGTTCCGATTTCAGTTCCAGAGCGATTCGCCAGATGAGTCCTTCATATTTAGTGGTTTTCAGCCAATTTTCTGAATTTTTGAAAATTTCACTTTTTTGTGAAAATATCCACTAAATGAGGGAATAATATGTGTGAGGGTACCCCAGGAGAGTTTCAAATGTGTGTGGGTAGAATATATATCCCACGGGGGTAAAATTGAAAAAAGTTGAAAAAAATTTTTTTTTGGACTTAGTCATTTTTCCGGCGTTTATCAGACTTTCAGATAGGGGAAATGTCAGTGAGGGTTCCGATTTCAGTTCCAGAGCGATTCGCCAGATGAGTCCTTCATATTTAGTGGTGTTCAGCCAATTTTCTGAATTTTTGAAAATTTCACTTTTTTGTAAAAATATCCACTAAATGAGGGAATAATATGTGTGAGGGTACCCCAGGAGTGCTCCAAATGTGTGTGGGTAGAATATATATCCAACGGGGATAAAATTGAAAAAAGTTGAAAAAAAATTTTTTTTGGACTTAGTCATTTTTTCAGCGTTTATCAGACTTTCAGATATGGGAAATGTCAGTGAGTGTTCCGATTTCAGTTCCAGAGCGATTCGCCCGATGAGTCCTTCATATTTAGTGGTTTTCAGCAAATTTTCTGAATTTTTGAAAATGTCACTTTTTTGTGAAAATATCCACTAAATGAGGGAATAATATGTGTGAGGGTACCCCAGGAGAGTTCCAAATGTGTGTGGGTAGAATATATATCCCAGGGGGGTAAAATTAAAAAGGGTGAAAAAAATTTTTTTTTGGACTTAGTCATTTTTCCGGCGTTTATCAGACTTTCAGATAGGGGAAATGTCAGTGAGCGTTCCGATTTCAGTTCCAGAGCGATTCGCCAGATGAGTCCTTCATATTTAGTGGTTTTCAGCCAATTTTCAGAATTTTTGAAAATTTCACTTTTTTGTAAAAATATCCACTAAATGAGGGAATAATATGTGTGAGGGTACCCCAGGAGAGTTCCAAATGTGTGTGGGTAGAATATATATCCAACGGGGGTAAAATTGAAAAAAAAATTTTTTTGGACTTAGGCATTTTTCTGGCGTTTATCAGACTTTCAGATAGGGGAAATGTCATTGAGCGTTCCGATTTCAGTTCCAGAGCGATTCGCCAGATGAGTCCTTCATATTTAATGGTGTTCAGCCAATTTTTTGAATTTTTGAAAATTTCACTTTTTTGTAAAAATATCCACTAAATGAGGGAATAATATGTGTGAGGGTACCCCAGGAGAGTTCCAAATGTGTGTGGGTAGAATATATATCCCACGGGGGTAAAATTGAAAAAAGTTGAAAAAATTTTTTTTTTGGACTTAGTCATTTTTCTGGCGTTTATCAGACTTTCAGATAGGGGAAATGTCAGTGAGCGTTTCGATTTCAGTTCCAGAGCGATTCACCCGATGAGTCCTTCATATTTAGTGGTTTTCAGCCAATTTTTTGAATTTTTGAAAATTTCACTTTTTTGTAAAAATATCCACTAAATGAGGGAATAATATGTGTGAGGGTACCCCAGGAGAGTTCCAAATGTGTGTGGGTAGAATATATATCCCACGGGGGTAAAATTGAAAAAAGTTGAAAAAAATTTTTTTTTGGACTTAGTCATTTTTCCGGCGTTTATCAGACTTTCAGATAGGGGAAATGTCAGTGAGGGTTCCGATTTCAGTTCCAGAGCGATTCGCCAGATGAGTCCTTCATATTTAATGGTGTTCAGCCAATTTTTTGAATTTTTGAAAATTTCACTTTTTTGTAAAAATATCCACTAAATGAGGGAATAATATGTGTGAGGGTACCCCAGGAGAGTTCCAAATGTGTGTGGGTAGAATATATATCCCACGGGGGTAAAATTGAAAAAAGTTGAAAAAAAATTTTTTTTGGACTTAGTCATTTTTCTGGCGTTTATCAGACTTTCAGATAGGGGAAATGTCAGTGAGCGTTTCGATTTCAGTTCCAGAGCGATTCACCCGATGAGTCCTTCATATTTAGTGGTTTTCAGCCAATTTTCTGAATTTTTGAAAATTTCATTTTTTTGTGAAAATATCCACTAAATGAGGGAATAATATGTGTGAGGGTACCCCAGGAGAGTTCCAAATGTGTGTGGGTAGAATATATATCCAACGGGGATAAAATTGAAAAAAGTTGAGAAAAAATTTTTTTTGGACTTAGTCATTTTTTCAGCGTTTATCAGACTTTCAGATATGGGAAATGTCA
The DNA here is from genome assembly GCF_046119375.1 of Phyllobates terribilis. NCBI lineage: Eukaryota > Metazoa > Chordata > Amphibia > Anura > Dendrobatidae > Phyllobates > Phyllobates terribilis. The sequence goes on from NW_027362768.1 coordinate 123,426,098, forward strand.
GTGAGCGTTCCGATTTCAGTTCCAGAGCGATTCGCCAGATGAGTCCTTCATATTTAGTGGTTTTCAGCCAATTTTCTGAATTTTTGAAAATTTCACTTTTTTGTGAAAATATCCACTAAATGAGGGAATAATATGTGTGAGGGTACCCCAGGAGAGTTCCAAATGTGTGTGGGTAGAATATATATCCAACGGGGGTAAAATTGAAAAAAAAATTTTTTTGGACTTAGTCATTTTTCCGGCGTTTATCAGACTTTCAGATAGGGGAAATGTCAGTGAGCGTTTCGATTTCAGTTCCAGAGCGATTCACCCGATGAGTCCTTCATATTTAGTGGTTTTCAGCCAATTTTCTGAATTTTTGAAAATGTCACTTTTTTGTGAAAATATCCACTAAATGAGGGAATAATATGTGTGAGGGTACCCCAGGAGAGTTCCAAATGTGTGTGGGTAGAATATATATCCCAGGGGGGTAAAATTAAAAAGGGTGAAAAAAATTTTTTTTTGGACTTAGTCATTTTTCCGACGTTTAGCAGACTTTCAGATAGGGGAAATGTCAGTGAGCGTTCCGATTTCAGTTCCAGAGCGATTCGCCAGATGAGTCCTTCATATTTAGTGGTTTTCAGCCAATTTTCAGAATTTTTGAAAATTTCACTTTTTTGTGAAAATATCCACTAAATGAGGGAATAATATGTGTGAGGGTACCCCAGGAGAGTTCCAAATGTGTGTGGGTAGAATATATATCCCACGGGGGTAAAATTGCAAAAAGTTGAAAAAAAATTTTTTTTGGACTTAGTCATTTTTTCAGCGTTTATCAGACTTTCAGATATGGGAAATGTCAGTGAGCATTCCGATTTCAGTTCCAGAGCGATTCGCCAGATGAGTCCTTCATATTTAGTGGTTTTCAGCCTATTTTCTGAATTTTTGAAAATTTCACTTTTTTGTGAAAATATCCACTAAATGAGGGAATAATATGTGTGAGGGTACCCCAGGAGAGTTCCAAATGTGTGTGGGTAGAATATATATCCAACGGGGGTAAAATTGAAAAAAAAATTTTTTTGGACTTAGTCATTTTTCTGGCGTTTATCAGACTTTCAGATATGGGAAATGTCAGTGAACGTTCTGATTTCAGTTCCAGAGCGATTCGCCCGATGAGTCCTTCATATTTAGTGGTTTTCAGCCAATTTTCTGAATTTTTGAAAATTTCACTTTTTTGTGAAAATATCCACTAAATGAGGGAATAATATGTGTGAGGGTACCCCAGGAGAGTTTCAAATGTGTGTGGGTAGAATATATATCCCACGGGGGTAAAATTGCAAAAAGTTGAAAAAATTTTTTTTTTTGACTTAGTCATTTTTCCGGCGTTTATCAGACTTTCAGATAGGGGAAATGTCAGTGAGCGTTCCGATTTCAGTTCCAGAGCGATTCGCCAGATGAGTCCTTCATATTTAGTGGTTTTCAGCCAATTTTCTGAATTTTTGAAAATTTCACTTTTTTGTGAAAATATCCACTAAATGAGGGAATAATATGTGTGAGGGTACCCCAGGAGAGTTTCAAATGTGTGTGGGTAGAATATATATCCCACGGGGGTAAAATTGAAAAAAGTTGAAAAAAATTTTTTTTTGGACTTAGTCATTTTTCCGGCGTTTATCAGACTTTCAGATAGGGGAAATGTCAGTGAGGGTTCCGATTTCAGTTCCAGAGCGATTCGCCAGATGAGTCCTTCATATTTAATGGTGTTCAGCAAATTTTTTAAATTTTTGAAAATTTCACTTTTTTGTAAAAATATCCACTAAATGAGGGAATAATATGTGTGAGGGTACCCCAGGAGAGTTCCAAATGTGTGTGGGTAGAATATATATCCCACGGGGGTAAAATTGAAAAAAGTTGAAAAAATTTTTTTTTGGACTTAGTCATTTTTCTGGCGTTTATCAGACTTTCAGATAGGGGAAATAGTGAGCGTTTCGATTTCAGTTCCAGAGTGATTCACCCGATGAGTCTTTCATATTTAGTGGTTTTCAGCCAATTTTCTGAATTTTTGAAAATTTCATTTTTTTGTGAAAATATCCACTAAATGAGGGAATAATATGTGTGAGGGTACCCCAGGAGAGTTCCAAATGTGTGTGGGTAGAATATATATCCCACGGGGGTAAAATTGCAAAAAGTTGAAAAAAATTTTTTTTTGGACTTAGTCATTTTTCCGGCGTTTATCAGACTTTCAGATAGGGGAAATGTCAGTGAGCGTTCCGATTTCAGTTCCAGAGCGATTCGCCGGATGAGTCCTTCATATTTAGTGGTTTTCAGCCAATTTTCTGAATTTTTGAAAATTTCACTTTTTTGTGAAAATATCCACTAAATGAGGGAATAATATGTGTGAGGGTACCCCAGGAGAGTTCCAAATGTGTGTGGGTAGAATATATATCCCAGGGGGGTAAAATTAAAAAGGGTGAAAAAAATTTTTTTTTGGACTTAGTCATTTTTCCGACGTTTAGCAGACTTTCAGATAGGGGAAATGTCAGTGAGCGTTCCGATTTCAGTTCCAGAGCGATTCGCCAGATGAGTCCTTCATATTTAGTGGTTTTCAGCCAATTTTCAGAATTTTTGAAAATTTCACTTTTTTGTGAAAATATCCACTAAATGAGGGAATAATATGTGTGAGGGTACCCCAGGAGAGTTCCAAATGTGTGTGGGTAGAATATATATCCCACGGGGGTAAAATTGCAAAAAGTTGAAAAAAAATTTTTTTTGGACTTAGTCATTTTTTCAGCGTTTATCAGACTTTCAGATATGGGAAATGTCAGTGAGCATTCCGATTTCAGTTCCAGAGCGATTCGCCAGATGAGTCCTTCATATTTAGTGGTTTTCAGCCTATTTTCTGAATTTTTGAAAATTTCACTTTTTTGTGAAAATATCCACTAAATGAGGGAATAATATGTGTGAGGGTACCCCAGGAGAGTTCCAAATGTGTGTGGGTAGAATATATATCCAACGGGGGTAAAATTGAAAAAAAAATTTTTTTGGACTTAGTCATTTTTCTGGCGTTTATCAGACTTTCAGATATGGGAAATGTCAGTGAACGTTCTGATTTCAGTTCCAGAGCGATTCGCCCGATGAGTCCTTCATATTTAGTGGTTTTCAGCCAATTTTCTGAATTTTTGAAAATTTCACTTTTTTGTGAAAATATCCACTAAATGAGGGAATAATATGTGTGAGGGTACCCCAGGAGAGTTTCAAATGTGTGTGGGTAGAATATATATCCCACGGGGGTAAAATTGCAAAAAGTTGAAAAAATTTTTTTTTTTGACTTAGTCATTTTTCCGGCGTTTATCAGACTTTCAGATAGGGGAAATGTCAGTGAGCGTTCCGATTTCAGTTCCAGAGCGATTCGCCAGATGAGTCCTTCATATTTAGTGGTTTTCAGCCAATTTTCTGAATTTTTGAAAATTTCACTTTTTTGTGAAAATATCCACTAAATGAGGGAATAATATGTGTGAGGGTACCCCAGGAGAGTTTCAAATGTGTGTGGGTAGAATATATATCCCACGGGGGTAAAATTGAAAAAAGTTGAAAAAAATTTTTTTTTGGACTTAGTCATTTTTCCGGCGTTTATCAGACTTTCAGATAGGGGAAATGTCAGTGAGGGTTCCGATTTCAGTTCCAGAGCGATTCGCCAGATGAGTCCTTCATATTTAGTGGTGTTCAGCCAATTTTCTGAATTTTTGAAAATTTCACTTTTTTGTAAAAATATCCACTAAATGAGGGAATAATATGTGTGAGGGTACCCCAGGAGTGCTCCAAATGTGTGTGGGTAGAATATATATCCAACGGGGATAAAATTGAAAAAAGTTGAAAAAAAATTTTTTTTGGACTTAGTCATTTTTTCAGCGTTTATCAGACTTTCAGATATGGGAAATGTCAGTGAGTGTTCCGATTTCAGTTCCAGAGCGATTCGCCCGATGAGTCCTTCATATTTAGTGGTTTTCAGCAAATTTTCTGAATTTTTGAAAATGTCACTTTTTTGTGAAAATATCCACTAAATGAGGGAATAATATGTGTGAGGGTACCCCAGGAGAGTTCCAAATGTGTGTGGGTAGAATATATATCCCAGGGGGGTAAAATTAAAAAGGGTGAAAAAAATTTTTTTTTGGACTTAGTCATTTTTCCGGCGTTTATCAGACTTTCAGATAGGGGAAATGTCAGTGAGCGTTCCGATTTCAGTTCCAGAGCGATTCGCCAGATGAGTCCTTCATATTTAGTGGTTTTCAGCCAATTTTCAGAATTTTTGAAAATTTCACTTTTTTGTAAAAATATCCACTAAATGAGGGAATAATATGTGTGAGGGTACCCCAGGAGAGTTCCAAATGTGTGTGGGTAGAATATATATCCAACGGGGGTAAAATTGAAAAAAAAATTTTTTTGGACTTAGGCATTTTTCTGGCGTTTATCAGACTTTCAGATAGGGGAAATGTCATTGAGCGTTCCGATTTCAGTTCCAGAGCGATTCGCCAGATGAGTCCTTCATATTTAATGGTGTTCAGCCAATTTTTTGAATTTTTGAAAATTTCACTTTTTTGTAAAAATATCCACTAAATGAGGGAATAATATGTGTGAGGGTACCCCAGGAGAGTTCCAAATGTGTGTGGGTAGAATATATATCCCACGGGGGTAAAATTGAAAAAAGTTGAAAAAATTTTTTTTTTGGACTTAGTCATTTTTCTGGCGTTTATCAGACTTTCAGATAGGGGAAATGTCAGTGAGCGTTTCGATTTCAGTTCCAGAGCGATTCACCCGATGAGTCCTTCATATTTAGTGGTTTTCAGCCAATTTTTTGAATTTTTGAAAATTTCACTTTTTTGTAAAAATATCCACTAAATGAGGGAATAATATGTGTGAGGGTACCCCAGGAGAGTTCCAAATGTGTGTGGGTAGAATATATATCCCACGGGGGTAAAATTGAAAAAAGTTGAAAAAAATTTTTTTTTGGACTTAGTCATTTTTCCGGCGTTTATCAGACTTTCAGATAGGGGAAATGTCAGTGAGGGTTCCGATTTCAGTTCCAGAGCGATTCGCCAGATGAGTCCTTCATATTTAATGGTGTTCAGCCAATTTTTTGAATTTTTGAAAATTTCACTTTTTTGTAAAAATATCCACTAAATGAGGGAATAATATGTGTGAGGGTACCCCAGGAGAGTTCCAAATGTGTGTGGGTAGAATATATATCCCACGGGGGTAAAATTGAAAAAAGTTGAAAAAAAATTTTTTTTGGACTTAGTCATTTTTCTGGCGTTTATCAGACTTTCAGATAGGGGAAATGTCAGTGAGCGTTTCGATTTCAGTTCCAGAGCGATTCACCCGATGAGTCCTTCATATTTAGTGGTTTTCAGCCAATTTTCTGAATTTTTGAAAATTTCATTTTTTTGTGAAAATATCCACTAAATGAGGGAATAATATGTGTGAGGGTACCCCAGGAGAGTTCCAAATGTGTGTGGGTAGAATATATATCCAACGGGGATAAAATTGAAAAAAGTTGAGAAAAAATTTTTTTTGGACTTAGTCATTTTTTCAGCGTTTATCAGACTTTCAGATATGGGAAATGTCAGTGAGCGTTCCGATTTCAGTTCCAGAGCGATTCGCCAGATGAGTCCTTCATATTTAGTGGTTTTCAGCCAATTTTCTGAATTTTTGAAAATTTCACTTTTTTGTGAAAATATCCACTAAATGAGGGAATAATATGTGTGAGGGTACCCCAGGAGAGTTCCAAATGTGTGTGGGTAGAATATATATCCAACGGGGGTAAAATTGAAAAAAAAATTTTTTTGGACTTAGTCATTTTTCCGGCGTTTATCAGACTTTCAGATAGGGGAAATGTCAGTGAGCGTTTCGATTTCAGTTCCAGAGCGATTCACCCGATGAGTCCTTCATATTTAGTGGTTTTCAGCCAATTTTCTGAATTTTTGAAAATGTCACTTTTTTGTGAAAATATCCACTAAATGAGGGAATAATATGTGTGAGGGTACCCCAGGAGAGTTCCAAATGTGTGTGGGTAGAATATATATCCCAGGGGGGTAAAATTAAAAAGGGTGAAAAAAATTTTTTTTTGGACTTAGTCATTTTTCCGACGTTTAGCAGACTTTCAGATAGGGGAAATGTCAGTGAGCGTTCCGATTTCAGTTCCAGAGCGATTCGCCAGATGAGTCCTTCATATTTAGTGGTTTTCAGCCAATTTTCAGAATTTTTGAAAATTTCACTTTTTTGTGAAAATATCCACTAAATGAGGGAATAATATGTGTGAGGGTACCCCAGGAGAGTTCCAAATGTGTGTGGGTAGAATATATATCCCACGGGGGTAAAATTGCAAAAAGTTGAAAAAAAATTTTTTTTGGACTTAGTCATTTTTTCAGCGTTTATCAGACTTTTAGATATGGGAAATGTCAGTGAGCATTCCGATTTCAGTTCCAGAGCGATTCGCCAGATGAGTCCTTCATATTTAGTGGTTTTCAGCCTATTTTCTGAATTTTTGAAAATTTCACTTTTTTGTGAAAATATCCACTAAATGAGGGAATAATATGTGTGAGGGTACCCCAGGAGAGTTCCAAATGTGTGTGGGTAGAATATATATCCAACGGGGGTAAAATTGAAAAAAAAATTTTTTTGGACTTAGTCATTTTTCTGGCGTTTATCAGACTTTCAGATATGGGAAATGTCAGTGAACGTTCTGATTTCAGTTCCAGAGCGATTCGCCCGATGAGTCCTTCATATTTAGTGGTTTTCAGCCAATTTTCTGAATTTTTGAAAATTTCACTTTTTTGTGAAAATATCCACTAAATGAGGGAATAATATGTGTGAGGGTACCCCAGGAGAGTTTCAAATGTGTGTGGGTAGAATATATATCCCACGGGGGTAAAATTGCAAAAAGTTGAAAAAATTTTTTTTTTTGACTTAGTCATTTTTCCGGCGTTTATCAGACTTTCAGATAGGGGAAATGTCAGTGAGCGTTCCGATTTCAGTTCCAGAGCGATTCGCCAGATGAGTCCTTCATATTTAGTGGTTTTCAGCCAATTTTCTGAATTTTTGAAAATTTCACTTTTTTGTGAAAATATCCACTAAATGAGGGAATAATATGTGTGAGGGTACCCCAGGAGAGTTTCAAATGTGTGTGGGTAGAATATATATCCCACGGGGGTAAAATTGAAAAAAGTTGAAAAAAATTTTTTTTTGGACTTAGTCATTTTTCCGGCGTTTATCAGACTTTCAGATAGGGGAAATGTCAGTGAGGGTTCCGATTTCAGTTCCAGAGCGATTCGCCAGATGAGTCCTTCATATTTAATGGTGTTCAGCAAATTTTTTAAATTTTTGAAAATTTCACTTTTTTGTAAAAATATCCACTAAATGAGGGAATAATATGTGTGAGGGTACCCCAGGAGAGTTCCAAATGTGTGTGGGTAGAATATATATCCCACGGGGGTAAAATTGAAAAAAGTTGAAAAAATTTTTTTTTGGACTTAGTCATTTTTCTGGCGTTTATCAGACTTTCAGATAGGGGAAATAGTGAGCGTTTCGATTTCAGTTCCAGAGTGATTCACCCGATGAGTCCTTCATATTTAGTGGTTTTCAGCCAATTTTCTGAATTTTTGAAAATTTCATTTTTTTGTGAAAATATCCACTAAATGAGGGAATAATATGTGTGAGGGTACCCCAGGAGAGTTCCAAATGTGTGTGGGTAGAATATATATCCCACGGGGGTAAAATTGCAAAAAGTTGAAAAAAAATTTTTTTTGGACTTAGTCATTTTTCCGGCGTTTATCAGACTTTCAGATATGGGAAATGTCAGTGAGCGTTCCGATTTCAGTTCCAGAGCGATTCGCCCGATGAGTCCTTCATATTTAGTGGTTTTCAGCAAATTTTCTGAATTTTTGAAAATGTCACTTTTTTGTGAAAATATCCACTAAATGAGGGAATAATATGTGTGAGGGTACCCCAGGAGAGTTCCAAATGTGTGTGGGTAGAATATATATCCCAGGGGGGTAAAATTAAAAAGGGTGAAAAAAATTTTTTTTTGGACTTAGTCATTTTTCCGGCGTTTATCAGACTTTCAGATAGGGGAAATGTCAGTGAGCGTTCCGATTTCAGTTCCAGAGCGATTCGCCAGATGAGTCCTTCATATTTAGTGGTTTTCAGCCAATTTTCAGAATTTTTGAAAATTTCACTTTTTTGTGAAAATATCCACTAAATGAGGGAATAGTATGTGTGAGGGTACCCCAGGAGAGTTCCAAATGTGTGTGGGTAGAATATATATCCCACGGGGGTAAAATTGAAAAAAGTTGAAAAAAATTTTTTTTTTGACTTAGTCATTTTTCCGGCGTTTATCAGACTTTCAGATAGGGGAAATGTCAGTGAGGGTTCCGATTTCAGTTCCAGAGCGATTCGCCAGATGAGTCCTTCATATTTAGTGGTGTTCAGCCAATTTTTTGAATTTTTGAAAATTTCACTTTTTTGTAAAAATATCCACTAAATGAGGGAATAATATGTGTGAGGGTACCCCAGGAGAGTTCCAAATGTGTGTGGGTAGAATATATATCCAACGGGGGTAAAATTGAAAAAAAAATTTTTTTGGACTTAGGCATTTTTCTGGCGTTTATCAGACTTTCAGATAGGGGAAATGTCATTGAGCGTTCCGATTTCAGTTCCAGAGCGATTCGCCAGATGAGTCCTTCATATTTAGTGGTTTTCAGCCAATTTTCAGAATTTTTGAAAATTTCACTTTTTTGTGAAAATATCCACTAAATGAGGGAATAATATGTGTGAGGGTACCCCAGGAGAGTTCCAAATGTGTGTGGGTAGAATATATATCCCACGGGGGTAAAATTGAAAAAAGTTGAAAAAAATTTTTTTTTTGACTTAGTCATTTTTCCGGCGTTTATCAGACTTTCAGATAGGGGAAATGTCAGTGAGGGTTCCGATTTCAGTTCCAGAGCGATTCGCCAGATGAGTCCTTCATATTTAGTGGTGTTCAGCCAATTTTTAGAATTTTTGAAAATTTCACTTTTTTGTAAAAATATCCACTAAATGAGGGAATAATATGTGTGAGGGTACCCCAGGAGAGTTCCAAATGTGTGTGGGTAGAATATTTATCCAACGGGGGTAAAATTGAAAAAAAAATTTTTTTGGACTTAGGCATTTTTCTGGCGTTTATCAGACTTTCAGATAGGGGAAATGTCAGTGAGGGTTCCGATTTCAGTTCCAGAGCGATTCGCCAGATGAGTCCTTCATATTTAGTGGTGTTCAGCCAATTTTTAGAATTTTTGAAAATTTCACTTTTTTGTAAAAATATCCACTAAATGAGGGAATAATATGTGTGAGGGTACCCCAGGAGAGTTCCAAATGTGTGTGGGTAGAATATATATCCCACGGGGGTAAAATTGAAAAAAGTTGAAAAAAATTTTTTTTTGGACTTAGTCATTTTTCCGGCGTTTATCAGACTTTCAGATAGGGGAAATGTCAGTGAGGGTTCCGATTTCAGTTCCAGAGCGATTCGCCAGATGAGTCCTTCATATTTAATGGTGTTCAGCCAATTTTTTGAATTTTTGAAAATTTCACTTTTTTGTAAAAATATCCACTAAATGAGGGAATAATATGTGTGAGGGTACCCCAGGAGAGTTCCAAATGTGTGTGGATAGAATATATATCCCACGGGGGTAAAATTGAAAAAAGTTGAAAAAAATTTTTTTTTGGACTTAGTCATTTTTCTGGCGTTTATCAGACTTTCAGATAGGGGAAATGTCAGTGAGCGTTTCGATTTCAGTTCCAGAGCGATTCACCCGATGAGTCCTTCATATTTAGTGGTTTTCAGCCAATTTTCTGAATTTTTGAAAATGTCACTTTTTTGTGAAAATATCCACTAAATGAGGGAATAATATGTGTGAGGGTACCCCAGGAGAGTTCCAAATGTGTGTGGGTAGAATATATATCCCAGGGGGGTAAAATTAAAAAAAGTTGAAAAAAATTTTTTTTTTGACTTAGTCATTTTTCCGGCGTTTATCAGACTTTCAGATAGGGGAAATGTCAGTGAGGGTTCCGATTTCAGTTCCAGAGCGATTCGCCAGATGAGTCCTTCATATTTAGTGGTGTTCAGCCAATTTTTTGAATTTTTGAAAATTTCACTTTTTTGTAAAAATATCCACTAAATGAGGGAATAATATGTGTGAGGGTACCCCAGGAGAGTTCCAAATGTGTGTGGGTAGAATATATATCCCACGGGGGTAAAATTGAAAAAAGTTGAAAAAAATTTTTTTTTGGAATTAGTCATTTTTCCGGCGTTTATCAGACTTTCAGATAGGGGAAATGTCAGTGAGGGTTCCGATTTCAGTTCCAGAGCGATTCGCCAGATGAGTCCTTCATATTTAATGGTGTTCAGCCAATTTTTTGAATTTTTGAAAATTTCACTTTTTTGTAAAAATATCCACTAAATGAGGGAATAATATGTGTGAGGGTACCCCAGGAGAGTTCCAAATGTGTGTGGGTAGAATATATATCCCACGGGGGTAAAATTGAAAAAAGTTGAAAAAAAATTTTTTTTGGACTTAGTCATTTTTCTGGCGTTTATCAGACTTTCAGATAGGGGAAATGTCAGTGAGCGTTTCGATTTCAGTTCCAGAGCGATTCACCCGATGAGTCCTTCATATTTAGTGGTTTTCAGCCAATTTTCTGAATTTTTGAAAATTTCATTTTTTTGTGAAAATATCCACTAAATGAGGGAATAATATGTGTGAGGGTACCCCAGGAGAGTTCCAAATGTGTGTGGGTAGAATATATATCCAACGGGGATAAAATTGAAAAAAGTTGAGAAAAAATTTTTTTTGGACTTAGTCATTTTTTCAGCGTTTATCAGACTTTCAGATATGGGAAATGTCAGTGAGCGTTCCGATTTCAGTTCCAGAGCGATTCGCCAGATGAGTCCTTCATATTTAGTGGTTTTCAGCCAATTTTCTGAATTTTTGAAAATTTCACTTTTTTGTGAAAATATCCACTAAATGAGGGAATAATATGTGTGAGGGTACCCCAGGAGAGTTCCAAATGTGTGTGGGTAGAATATATATCCAACGGGGGTAAAATTGAAAAAAAAATTTTTTTAGACTTAGTCATTTTTCCGGCGTTTATCAGACTTTCAGATAGGGGAAATGTCAGTGAGCGTTCCGATTTCAGTTCCAGAGCGATTCGCCAGATGAGTCCTTCATATTTAGTGGTTTTCAGCCAATTTTCAGAATTTTTGAAAATTTCACTTTTTTGTGAAAATATCCACTAAATGAGGGAATAATATGTGTGAGGGTACCCCAGGAGAGTTCCAAATGTGTGTGGGTAGAATATATATCCCACGGGGGTAAAATTGCAAAAAGTTGAAAAAAAATTTTTTTTGGACTTAGTCATTTTTTCAGCGTTTATCAGACTTTCAGATATGGGAAATGTCAGTGAGCATTCCGATTTCAGTTCCAGAGCGATTCGCCAGATGAGTCCTTCATATTTAGTGGTTTTCAGCCTATTTTCTGAATTTTTGAAAATTTCACTTTTTTGTGAAAATATCCACTAAATGAGGGAATAATATGTGTGAGGGTACCCCAGGAGAGTTCCAAATGTGTGTGGGTAGAATATATATCCAACGGGGGTAAAATTGAAAAAAAAATTTTTTTGGACTTAGTCATTTTTCTGGCGTTTATCAGACTTTCAGATATGGGAAATGTCAGTGAACGTTCTGATTTCAGTTCCAGAGCGATTCGCCCGATGAGTCCTTCATATTTAGTGGTTTTCAGCCAATTTTCTGAATTTTTGAAAATTTCACTTTTTTGTGAAAATATCCACTAAATGAGGGAATAATATGTGTGAGGGTACCCCAGGAGAGTTTCAAATGTGTGTGGGTAGAATATATATCCCACGGGGGTAAAATTGCAAAAAGTTGAAAAAATTTTTTTTTTGGACTTAGTCATTTTTCCGGCGTTTATCAGACTTTCAGATAGGGGAAATGTCAGTGAGGGTTCCGATTTCAGTTCCAGAGCGATTCGCCAGATGAGTCCTTCATATTTAATGGTGTTCAGCAAATTTTTTAAATTTTTGAAAATTTCACTTTTTTGTAAAAATATCCACTAAATGAGGGAATAATATGTGTGAGGGTACCCCAGGAGAGTTCCAAATGTGTGTGGGTAGAATATATATCCCACGTGGGTAAAATTGAAAAAAGTTGAAAAAAATTTTTTTTTGGACTTAGTCATTTTTTCAGCGTTTATCAGACTTTCAGATATGGGAAATGTCAGTGAGCGTTCCGATTTCAGTTCCAGAGCGATTCGCCAGATGAGTCCTTCATATTTAGTGGTTTTCAGCCAATTTTCTGAATTTTTGAAAATTTCACTTTTTTGTGAAAATATCCACTAAATGAGGGAATAATATGTGTGAGGGTACCCCAGGAGAGTTTCAAATGTGTGTGGGTAGAATATATATCCCACGGGGGTAAAATTGCAAAAAGTTGAAAAAAATTTTTTTTTGGACTTAGTCATTTTTCCGGCGTTTATCAGACTTTCAGATAGGGGAAATGTCAGTGAGGGTTCGGATTTCAGTTCCAGAGCGATTCGCCAGATGAGTCCTTCATATTTAATGGTGTTCAGCCAATTTTTTGAATTTTTGAAAATTTCACTTTTTTGTAAAAATATCCACTAAATGAGGGAATAATATGTGTGAGGGTACCCCAGGAGAGTTCCAAATGTGTGTGGGTAGAATATATATCCCACGGGGGTAAAATTGAAAAAAGTTGAAAAAAATTTTTTTTTGGACTTAGTCATTTTTTCAGCGTTTATCAGACTTTCAGATATGGGAAATGTCAGTGAGCGTTCCGATTTCAGTTCCAGAGCGATTCGCCAGATGAGTCCTTCATATTTAGTGGTTTTCAGCCAATTTTCTGAATTTTTGAAAATTTCACTTTTTTGTGAAAATATCCACTAAATGAGGGAATAATATGTGTGAGGGTACCCCAGGAGAGTTCCAAATGTGTGTGGGTAGAATATATATCCAACGGGGGTAAAATTGAAAAAAAAATTTTTTTGGACTTAGTCATTTTTCTGGCGTTTATCAGACTTTCAGATATGGGAAATGTCAGTGATCGTTCTGATTTCAGTTCCAGAGCGATTCGCCCGATGAGTCCTTCATATTTAGTGGTTTTCAGCCAATTTTCTGAATTTTTGAAAATTTCACTTTTTTGTGAAAATATCCACTAAATGAGGGAATAATATGTGTGAGGGTACCCCAGGAGAGTTTCAAATGTGTGTGGGTAGAATATATATCCCACGGGGGTAAAATTGCAAAAAGTTGAAAAAAATTTTTTTTTGGACTTAGTCATTTTTCCGGCGTTTATCAGACTTTCAGATAGGGGAAATGTCAGTGAGCGTTCCGATTTCAGTTCCAGAGCGTTTCGCCAGATGAGTCCTTCATATTTAGTGGTTTTCAGCCAATTTTCTGAATTTTTGAAAATTTCACTTTTTTGTGAAAATATCCACTAAATGAGGGAATAATATGTGTGAGGGTACCCCAGGAGAGTTTCAAATGTGTGTGGGTAGAATATATATCCCACGGGGGTAAAATTGAAAAAAGTTGAAAAAAATTTTTTTTTGGACTTAGTCATTTTAACGGCGTTTATCAGACTTTCAGATAGGGGAAATGTCAGTGAGCGTTCCGATTTCAGTTCCAGAGCGATTCGCCAGATGAGTCCTTCATATTTAGTGGTTTTCAGCCAATTTTCTGAATTTTTGAAAATGTCACTTTTTTGTGAAAATATCCACTAAATGAGGGAATAATATGTGTGAGGGTACCCCAGGAGAGTTCCAAATGTGTGTGGGTAGAATATATATCCAACGGGGGTAAAATTGAAAAAAGTTGAAAAAAATTTTTTTTTGGACTTAGTCATTTTTCTGGCGTTTATCAGACTTTCAGATATGGGAAATGTCAGTGAGCGTTCTGATTTCAGTTCCAGAGCGATTCGCCCGATGAGTCCTTCATATTTAGTGGTTTTCAGCCAATTTTCTGAATTTTTGAAAATTTCACTTTTTTGTGAAAATATCCACTAAATGAGGGAATAATATGTGTGAGGGTACCCCAGGAGAGTTTCAAATGTGTGTGGGTAGAATATATATCCCACGGGGGTAAAATTGAAAAAAGTTGAAAAAAATTTTTTTTTGGACTTAGTCATTTTTCTGGCGTTTATCAGACTTTCAGATAGGGGAAATGTCAGTGAGCGTTCCGATTTCAGTTCCAGAGCGATTCGGCAGATGAGTCCTTCATATTTAGTGGTTTTCAGCCAATTTTCTGAATTTTTGAAAATTTCACTTTTTTGTGAAAATATCCACTAAATGAGGGAATAATATGTGTGAGGGTACCCCAGGAGAGTTCCAAATGTGTGTGGGTAGAAAATATATCCCAGGGGGGTAAAATTGAAAAAAGGTGAAAAAAATTTTTTTTTGGACTTAGTCATTTTTCCGGCGTTTATCAGACTTTCAGATAGGGGAAATGTCAGTGAGCGTTCCGATTTCAGTTCCAGAGCGATTCGCCAGATGAGTCCTTCATATTTAGTGGTTTTCAGCCAATTTTCAGAATTTTTGAAAATTTCATTTTTTTGTGAAAATATCCACTAAATGAGGGAATAATATGTGTGAGGGTACCCCAGGAGAGTTCCAAATGTGTGTGGGTAGAATATATATCCCACGGGGGTAAAATTGAAAAAAGTTGAAAAAAATTTTTTTTTTGACTTAGTCATTTTTCCGGCGTTTATCAGACTTTCAGATAGGGGAAATGTCAGTGAGGGTTCCGATTTCAGTTCCAGAGCGATTCGCCAGATGAGTCCTTCATATTTAGTGGTGTTCAGCCAATTTTTTGAATTTTTGAAAATTTCACTTTTTTGTAAAAATATCCACTAAATGAGGGAATAATATGTGTGAGGGTACCCCAGGAGAGTTCCAAATGTGTGTGGGTAGAATATATATCCCACGGGGATAAAATTGAAAAAAGTTGAAAAAAATTTTTTTTTGGACTTAGTCATTTTTTCAGCGTTTATCAGACTTTCAGATATGGGAAATGTCAGTGAGCGTTCCGATTTCAGTTCCAGAGCGATTCGCCAGATGAGTGCTTCATATTTAGTGGTTTTCAGCCAATTTTCTGAATTTTTGAAAATTTCACTTTTTTGTGAAAATATCCACTAACTGAGGGAATAATATGTGTGAGGGTACCCCAGGAGAGTTTCAAATGTGTGTGGGTAGAATATATATCCCACGGGGGTAAAATTGCAAAAAGTTGAAAAAAATTTTTTTTTGGACTTAGTCATTTTTCCGGCGTTTATCAGACTTTCAGATAGGGGAAATGTCAGTGAGGGTTCGGATTTCAGTTCCAGAGCGATTCGCCAGATGAGTCCTTCATATTTAATGGTGTTCAGCCAATTTTTTGAATTTTTGAAAATTTCACTTTTTTGTAAAAATATCCACTAAATGAGGGAATAATATGTGTGAGGGTACCCCAGGAGAGTTCCAAATGTGTGTGGGTAGAATATATATCCCACGGGGGTAAAATTGAAAAAAGTTGAAAAAAATTTTTTTTTGGACTTAGTCATTTTTTCAGCGTTTATCAGACTTTCAGATATGGGAAATGTCAGTGAGCGTTCCGATTTCAGTTCCAGAGCGATTCGCCAGATGAGTCCTTCATATTTAGTGGTTTTCAGCCAATTTTCTGAATTTTTGAAAATTTCACTTTTTTGTGAAAATATCCACTAAATGAGGGAATAATATGTGTGAGGGTACCCCAGGAGAGTTCCAAATGTGTGTGGGTAGAATATATATCCAACGGGGGTAAAATTGAAAAAAAAATTTTTTTGGACTTAGTCATTTTTCTGGCGTTTATCAGACTTTCAGATATGGGAAATGTCAGTGATCGTTCTGATTTCAGTTCCAGAGCGATTCGCCCGATGAGTCCTTCATATTTAGTGGTTTTCAGCCAATTTTCTGAATTTTTGAAAATTTCACTTTTTTGTGAAAATATCCACTAAATGAGGGAATAATATGTGTGAGGGTACCCCAGGAGAGTTTCAAATGTGTGTGGGTAGAATATATATCCCACGGGGGTAAAATTGCAAAAAGTTGAAAAAAATTTTTTTTTGGACTTAGTCATTTTTCCGGCGTTTATCAGACTTTCAGATAGGGGAAATGTCAGTGAGCGTTCCGATTTCAGTTCCAGAGCGTTTCGCCAGATGAGTCCTTCATATTTAGTGGTTTTCAGCCAATTTTCTGAATTTTTGAAAATTTCACTTTTTTGTGAAAATATCCACTAAATGAGGGAATAATATGTGTGAGGGTACCCCAGGAGAGTTTCAAATGTGTGTGGGTAGAATATATATCCCACGGGGGTAAAATTGAAAAAAGTTGAAAAAAATTTTTTTTTGGACTTAGTCATTTTAACGGCGTTTATCAGACTTTCAGATAGGGGAAATGTCAGTGAGCGTTCCGATTTCAGTTCCAGAGCGATTCGCCAGATGAGTCCTTCATATTTAGTGGTTTTCAGCCAATTTTCTGAATTTTTGAAAATGTCACTTTTTTGTGAAAATATCCACTAAATGAGGGAATAATATGTGTGAGGGTACCCCAGGAGAGTTCCAAATGTGTGTGGGTAGAATATATATCCAACGGGGGTAAAATTGAAAAAAGTTGAAAAAAAATTTTTTTTGGACTTAGTCATTTTTCTGGCGTTTATCAGACTTTCAGATATGGGAAATGTCAGTGAGCGTTCTGATTTCAGTTCCAGAGCGATTCGCCCGATGAGTCCTTCATATTTAGTGGTTTTCAGCCAATTTTCTGAATTTTTGAAAATTTCACTTTTTTGTGAAAATATCCACTAAATGAGGGAATAATATGTGTGAGGGTACCCCAGGAGAGTTTCAAATGTGTGTGGGTAGAATATATATCCCACGGGGGTAAAATTGAAAAAAGTTGAAAAAAATTTTTTTTTGGACTTAGTCATTTTTCTGGCGTTTATCAGACTTTCAGATAGGGGAAATGTCAGTGAGCGTTCCGATTTCAGTTCCAGAGCGATTCGCCAGATGAGTCCTTCATATTTAGTGGTTTTCAGCCAATTTTCTGAATTTTTGAAAATTTCACTTTTTTGTGAAAATATCCACTAAATGAGGGAATAATATGTGTGAGGGTACCCCAGGAGAGTTCCAAATGTGTGTGGGTAGAAAATATATCCCAGGGGGGTAAAATTGAAAAAAGGTGAAAAAAATTTTTTTTTGGACTTAGTCATTTTTCCGGCGTTTATCAGACTTTCAGATAGGGGAAATGTCAGTGAGCGTTCCGATTTCAGTTCCAGAGCGATTCGCCAGATGAGTCCTTCATATTTAGTGGTTTTCAGCCAATTTTCAGAATTTTTGAAAATTTCATTTTTTTGTGAAAATATCCACTAAATGAGGGAATAATATGTGTGAGGGTACCCCAGGAGAGTTCCAAATGTGTGTGGGTAGAATATATATCCCACGGGGGTAAAATTGAAAAAAGTTGAAAAAAATTTTTTTTTTGACTTAGTCATTTTTCCGGCGTTTATCAGACTTTCAGATAGGGGAAATGTCAGTGAGGGTTCTGATTTCAGTTCCAGAGCGATTCGCCAGATGAGTCCTTCATATTTAGTGGTTTTCAGCCAATTTTCTGAATTTTTGAAAATTTCACTTTTTTGTGAAAATATCCACTAAATGAGGGAATAATATGTGTGAGGGTACCACAGGAGAGTTCCAAATGTGTGTGGGTAGAATATATATCCAACGGGGGTAAAATTGAAAAAAAATTTTTTTTGGACTTAGTCATTTTTCTGGCGTTTATCAGACTTTCAGATATGGGAAATGTCAGTGAGCGCTCTGATTTCAGTTCCAGAGCGATTCGCCCGATGAGTCCTTCATATTTAGTGGTTTTCAGCCAGTTTTCTGAATTTTTGAAAATTTCACTTTTTTGTGAAAATATCCACTAAATGAGGGAATAATATGTGTGAGGGTACCCCAGGAGAGTTTCAAATGTGTGTGGGTAGAATATATATCCCACGGGGGTAAAATTGCAAAAAGTTGAAAAAAATTTTTTTTTGGACTTAGTCATTTTTCCGGCGTTTATCAGACTTTCAGATAGGGGAAATGTCAGTGAGCATTCCGATTTCAGTTCCAGAGCGATTCGCCAGATGAGTCCTTCATATTTAGTGGTGTTCAGCCAATTTTTTGAATTTTTGAAAATTTCAATTTTTTGTGAAAATATCCACTAAATGAGGGAATAATATGTGTGAGGGTACCCCAGGAGAGTTCCAAATGTGTGTGGGTAGAATATATATCCCACGGGGGTAAAATTGAAAAAAGTTGAAAAAAATTTTTTTTTGGACTTAGTCATTTTTCTGGCGTTTATCAGACTTTCAGATAGGGGAAATGTCAGTGAGCGTTTCGATTTCAGTTCCAGAGCGATTCGCCCGATGAGTCCTTCATATTTAGTGGTTTTCAGCCAATTTTCTGAATTTTTGAAAATGTCACTTTTTTGTGAAAATATCCACTAAATGAGGGAATAATATGTGTGAGGGTACCCCAGGAGAGTTCCAAATGTGTGTGGGTAGAATATATATCCCAGGGGGTAAAATTGAAAAAAGTTGAAAAAAATTTTTTTTTGGACTTAGTCATTTTTCCGGCGTTTATCAGACTTTCAGATATGGGAAATGTCAGTGAGCATTCTGATTTCAGTTCCAGAGCGATTCGCCCGATGAGTCCTTCATATTTAGTGGTTTTCAGCCAATTTTCTGAATTTTTGAAAATTTCACTTTTTTGTGAAAATATCCACTAAATGAGGGAATAATATGTGTGAGGGTACCCCAGGAGAGTTCCAAATGTGTGTGGGTAGAATATATATCCAACGGGGGTAAAATTGAAAAAAAAATTTTTTTGGACTTAGTCATTTTTCTGGCGTTTATCAGACTTTCAGATATGGGAAATGTCAGTGAGCGTTCCGATTTCAGTTCCAGATCGATTCGCCCGATGAGTCCTTCATATTTAGTTGTGTTCAGCCAATTTTTAGAATTTTTGAAAATTTCACTTTTTTGTAAAAATATCCACTAAATGAGGGAATAATATGTGTGAGGGTACCCCAGGAGAGCTCCAAATGTGTGTGGGTAGAATATATATCCAACGGGGATAAAATTGAAAAAAGTTGAAAAAAAATTTTTTTTGGACTTAGTCATTTTTTCAGCGTTTATCAGACTTTCAGATATGGGAAATGTCAGTGAGCGTTCCGATTTCAGTTCCATAGCGATTTGCCAGATGAGTCCTTCATATTTAGTGGTTTTCAGCCAATTTTCTGAATTTTTGAAAATTTCACTTTTTTGTGAAAATATCCATTAAATGAGGGAATAATATGTGTGAGGGTACCCCAGGAGAGTTCCAAATGTGTGTGGGTAGAATATATATCCAACGGGGGTAAAATTGAAAAAAAATTTTTTTTGGACTTAGTCATTTTTCTGGCGTTTATCAGACTTTCAGATAGGGGAAATGTCAGTGAGCGTTCCGATTTCAGTTCCAGAGCGATTCGCCAGATGAGTCCTTCATATTTAGTGGTTTTCAGCCAATTTTCTGAATTTTTGAAAATGTCACTTTTTTGTGAAAATATCCACTAAATGAGGGAATAATATGTGTGAGGGTACCCCAGGAGAGTTCCAAATGTGTGTGGGTAGAATATATATCCCACGGGGGTAAAATTGAAAAAAGTTGAAAAAAATTTTTTTTTGGACTTAGTCATTTTTCTGGCGTTTATCAGACTTTCAGATAGGGGAAATGTCAGTGAGCGTTTCGATTTCAGTTCCAGAGCGATTCGCCCGATGAGTCCTTCATATTCAGTGGTTTTCAGCCAATTTTCTGAATTTTTGAAAATGTCACTTTTTTGTGAAAATATCCACTAAATGAGGGAATAATATGTGTGAGGGTACCCCAGGAGAGTTCCAAATGTGTGTGGGTAGAATATATATCCCAGGGGGGTAAAATTGAAAAAAGTTGAAAAAAATTTTTTTTTGGACATAGTCATTTTTCCGGCGTTTATCAGACTTTCAGATAGGGGAAATGTCAGTGAGCGTTTCGATTTCAGTTCCAGAGCGATTCGCCCGATGAGTCCTTCATATTTAGTGGTTTTCAGACAATTTTCTGAATTTTTGAAAATGTCACTTTTTTGTGAAAATATCCACTAAATGAGGGAATAATATGTGTGAGGGTACCCCAGGAGAGTTCCAAATGTGTGTGGGTAGAATATATATCCCAGGGGGTAAAATTGAAAAAAGTTGAAAAAAATTTTTTTTTGGACTTAGTCATTTTTCCGGCGTTTATCAGACTTTCAGATATGGGAAATGTCAGTGAGCATTCTGATTTCAGTTCCAGAGCGATTCGCCCGATGAGTCCTTCATATTTAGTGGTTTTCAGCCAATTTTCTGAATTTTTGAAAATTTCACTTTTTTGTGAAAATATCCACTAAATGAGGGAATAATATGTGTGAGGGTACCCCAGGAGAGTTCCAAATGTGTGTGGGTAGAATATATATCCAACGGGGGTAAAATTGAAAAAAAAATTTTTTTGGACTTAGTCATTTTTCTGGCGTTTATCAGACTTTCAGATATGGGAAATGTCAGTGAGCGTTCCGATTTCAGTTCCAGAGCGATTCGCCCGATGAGTCCTTCATATTTAGTGGTTTTCAGCCAATTTTCTGAATTTTTGAAAATTTCACTTTTTTGTGAAAATATCCACTAAATGAGGGAATAATATGTGTGAGGGTACCCCAGGAGAGTTCCAAATTTGTGTGGGTAGAATATATATCCCACGGGGGGTAAAATTGAAAATAGTTGAAAAAATTTTTTTTTTGGACTTAGTCATTTTTCCGGCGTTTATCAGACTTTCAGATAGGGGAAATGTCAGTGAGCGTTTCGATTTCAGTTCCAGAGCGATTCGCCCGATGAGTCCTTCATATTTAGTGGCTTTCAGCCAATTTTCAGAATTTTTGAAAATTTCACTTTTTTGTGAAAATATCCGCTAAATGAGGGAATAATATGTGTGAGGGTACCCCAGGAGAGTTCCAAATGTGTGTGGGTAGAATATATATCCCATGGGGGTAAAATTGAAAAAAGTTGAAAAAAATTTTTTTTTGGACTTAGTCATTTTTCTGGCATTTATCAGACTTTCAGATAGGCTAAATGTCAGTGAGCGTTTCGATTTCAGTTCCAGAGCGATTCGGCCGATGAGTCCTTCATATTTAGTGGTTTTCAGCCAATTTTCAGAATTTTTGAAAATTTCACTTTTTTGTAAAAATATCCACTAAATGAGGGAATAATATGTGTGAGGGTACCCCAGGAGAGTTCCAAATGTGTGTGTTTAGAATATATATCCCAGGGGGGTAAAATTGAAAAAAGTTGAAAAAAATTTTTTTTTGGACTTAGTCATTTTTCTGGCATTTATCAGACTTTCAGATAGGGGAAATGTCAGTGAGCGTTTCGATTTCAGTTCCAGAGCAATTCGGCCGATGAGTCCTTCATATTTAGTGGTTTTCAGCCAATTTTCTGAATTTTTGAAAATGTCACTTTTTTGTGAAAATATCCACTAAATGAGGGAATAATATGTGTGAGGGTACCCCAGGAGAGTTCCAAATGTGTGTGGGTAGAATATATATCCCACGGGGGTAAAATTGAAAAAAGTTGAAAAAAAATTTTTTTTGGACTTAGTCATTTTTCTGGCGTTTATCAGACTTTCAGATAGGGGAAATGTCAGTGAGCGTTTCGATTATAGTTCCAGAGCGATTCGCCCGATGAGTCCTTCATATTTAGTGGCTTTCAGCCAATTTTCAGAATTTTTGAAAATTTCACTTTTTTGTGAAAATATCCGCTAAATGAGGGAATAATATGTGTGAGGGTACCCCAGGAGAGTTCCAAATGTGTGTGGGTAGAATATATATCCCACGGGGGTAAAATTGAAAAAAGTTGAAAAAAATTTTTTTTTGGACTTAGTCATTTTTCCGGCGTTTATCAGACTTTCAGATAGGGGAAATGTCAGTGAGGGTTCCGATTTCAGTTCCAGAGCGATTCGCCCGATGAGTCCTTCATATTTAGTGGTTTTCAGCCAATTTTCAGAATTTTTGAAAATTTCACTTTTTTGTAAAAATATCCACTAAATGAGGGAATAATATGTGTGAGGGTACCCCAGGAGAGTTTCAAATGTGTGTGGGTAGAATATATATCCCACGGGGGTAAAATTGAAAAAAGTTGAAAAAAATTTTTTTTTGGACTTAGTGATTTTTCTGGCGTTTATCAGACTTTCAGATAGGGGAAATGTCAGTGAGCGTTCCGATTTCAGTTCCAGAGCGATTCGACAGATGAGTCCTTCATATTTAGTGGTTTTCAGCCAATTTTCTGAATTTTTGAAAATTTCACTTTTTTGTGAAAATATCCACTAAATGAGGGAATAATATGTGTGAGGGTACCCCAGGAGAGTTCCAAATGTGTGTGGGTAGAATATATATCCCACGGGGGTAAAATTGAAAAAAGTTGAAAAAAATTTTTTTTTTGACTTAGTCATTTTTCCGGCGTTTATCAGACTTTCAGATAGGGGAAATGTCAGTGAGGGTTCTGATTTCAGTTCCAGAGCGATTCGCCAGATGAGTCCTTCATATTTAGTGGTGTTCAGCCAATTTTCTGAATTTTTGAAAATTTCACTTTTTTGTAAAAATATCCACTAAATGAGGGAATAATATGTGTGAGGGTACCCCAGGAGAGCTCCAAATGTGTGTGGGTAGAATATATATCCAACGGGGATAAAATTGAAAAAAGTTGAAAAAAATTTTTTTTTGGACTTAGTCATTTTTTCAGCGTTTATCACACTTTCAGATATGGGAAATGTCAGTGAGCGTTCCGATTTCAGTTCCAGAGCGATTCGCCAGATGAGTCCTTCATATTTAGTGGTTTTCAGCCAATTTTCTGAATTTTTGAAAATTTCACTTTTTTGTGAAAATATCCACTAAATGAGGGAATAATATGTGTGAGGGTACCCCAGGAGAGTTCCAAATGTGTGTGGGTAGAATATATATCCAACGGGGGTAAAATTGAAAAAAAAATTTTTTTGGACTTAGTCATTTTTCTGGCGTTTATCAGACTTTCAGATATGGGAAATGTCAGTGAGCGTTCCGATTTCAGTTCCAGAGCGATTCGCCCGATGAGTCCTTCATATTTAGTGGTTTTCAGCCAATTTTCAGAATTTTTGAAAATTTCACTTTTTTGTGAAAATATCCACTAAATGAGGGAATAATATGTGTGAGGGTACCCCAGGAGAGTTCCAAATGTGTGTGGGTAGAATATATATCCCACGGGGGGTAAAATTGAAAAAAGTTGAAAAAAATTTTTTTTTGGACTTAGTCATTTTTCCGGCGTTTATCAGACTTTCAGATAGGGGAAATGTCAGTGAGCATTCCGATTTCAGTTCCAGAGCGATTCGCCCGATGAGTCCTTCATATTTAGTGGTTTTCAGCCAATTTTCAGAATTTTTGAAAATTTCACTTTTTTGTGAAAATATCCACTAAATGAGGGAATAATATGTGTGAGGGTACCCCAGGAGAGTTCCAAATGTGTGTGGGTAGAATATATATCCCACGGGGGTAAAATTGAAAAAAGTTGAAAAAAAATTTTTTTTGGACTTAGTCATTTTTCTGGCGTTTATCAGACTTTCAGATAGGGGAAATGTCAGTGAGCGTTTCGATTTCAGTTCCAGAGCGATTCGCCCGATGAGTCCTTCATATTTAGTGGCTTTCAGCCAATTTTCAGAATTTTTGAAAATTTCACTTTTTTGTGAAAATATCCGCTAAATGAGGGAATAATATGTGTGAGGGTACCCCAGGAGAGTTCCAAATGTGTGTGGGTAGAATATATATCCCACGGGGGTAAAATTGAAAAAAGTTTAAAAAAATTTTTTTTTGGACTTAGTCATTTTTCTGGCATTTATCAGACTTTCAGATAGGCTAAATGTCAGTGAGCGTTTCGATTTCAGTTCCAGAGCGATTCGGCCGATGAGTCCTTCATATTTAGTGGTTTTCAGCCAATTTTCAGAATTTTTGAAAATTTCACTTTTTTGTAAAAATATCCACTAAATGAGGGAATAATATGTGTGAGGGTACCCCAGGAGAGTTCCAAATGTGTGTGGGTAGAATATATATCCCACGGGGGTAAAATTGAAAAAAGTTGAAAAAAATTTTTTTTTGGACTTAGTCATTTTTCTGGCGTTTATCAGACTTTCAGATAGGGGAAATGTCAGTGAGCGTTTCTATTTCAGTTCCAGAGCGATTCGCCCGATGAGTCCTTCATATTTAGTGGTTTTCAGCCAATTTTCAGAATTTTTGAAAATTTCATTTTTTTGTGAAAATATCCACTAAATGAGGGAATAATATGTGTGAGCGTACCCCAGGAGAGTTCCAAATGTGTGTGGGTAGAATATATATCCAACGGGGGTAAAATTGAAAAAAAAATTTTTTTGGACTTAGTCATTTTTCTGGCGTTTATCAGACTTTCAGATATGGGAAATGTCAGTGAGCGTTCTGATTTCAGTTCCAGAGCGATTCGCCCGATGAGTCCTTCATATTTAGTGGTTTTCAGCCAATTTTCTGAATATTTGAAAATTTCACTTTTTTGTGAAAATATCCACTAAATGAGGGAATAATATGTGTGAGGGTACCCCAGGAGAGTTTCAAATGTGTGTGGGTAGAATATATATCCCACGGGGGTAAAATTGCAAAAAGTTGAAAAAAATTTTTTTTGGGACTTAGTCATTTTTCTGGCGTTTATCAGACTTTCAGATAGGGGAAATGTCAGTGAGCGTTTCGATTTCAGTTCCAGAGCGATTCGCCCGATGAGTCCTTCATATTTAGTGGTTTTCAGCCAATTTTCTGAATTTTTGAAAATGTCACTTTTTTGTGAAAATATCCACTAAATGAGGGAATAATATGTGTGAGGGTACCCCAGGAGAGTTCCAAATGTGTGTGGGTAGAATATATATCCCAGGGGGGTAAAATTGAAAAAAGTTGAAAAAAATTTTTTTTTCGACATAGTCATTTTTCCGGCATTTATCAGACTTTCAGATAGGGGAAATGTCAGTGAGCGTTCCGATTTCAGTTCCAGAGCGATTCGCCCGATGAGTCCTTCATATTTAGTGGTTTTCAGCCAATTTTCAGAATTTTTGAAAATTTCACTTTTTTGTGAAAATATCCACTAAATGAGGGAATAATATGTGTGAGGGTACCCCAGGAGAGTTCCAAATGTGTGTGGGTAGAATATATATCCCACGGGGGTAAAATTGAAAAAAGTTGAAAAAAAATTTTTTTTGGACTTAGTCATTTTTCTGGCGTTTATCAGACTTTCAGATAGGGGAAATGTCAGTGAGCATTTCGATTTCAGTTCCAGAGCGATTCGCCCGATGAGTCCTTCATATTTAGTGGCTTTCAGCCAATTTTCAGAATTTTTGAAAATTTCACTTTTTTGTGAAAATATCCACTAAATGAGGGAATAATATGTGTGAGGGTACCCCAGGAGAGTTCCAAATGTGTGTGGGTAGAATATATATCCCACGGGGGTAAAATTGAAAAAGGTTGAAAAAAATTTTTTTTTGGACTTATTCATTTTTCTGGCATTTATCAGACTTTCAGATAGGGGAAATGTCAGTGAGGGTTCCGATTTCAGTTCCAGAGCGATTCGCCCGATGAGTCCTTCATATTTAGTGGTTTTCAGCCAATTTTCAGAATTTTTGAAAATTTCACTTTTTTGTAAAAATATCCACTAAATGAGGGAATAATATGTGTGAGGGTACCCCAGGAGAGTTTCAAATGTGTGTGGGTAGAATATATATCCCACGGGGGTAAAATTGCAAAAAGTTGAAAAAAATTTTTTTTTGGACTTAGTCATTTTTCCGGCGTTTATCAGACTTTCAGATAGGGGAAATGTCAGTGAGCGTTCCGATTTCAGTTCCAGAGCGATTCGCCAGATGAGTCCTTCATATTTAGTGGTTTTCAGCCAATTTTCTGAATTTTTGAAAATGTCACTTTTTTGTGAAAATATCCACTAAATGAGGGAATAATATGTGTGAGGGTACCCCAGGAGAGTTCCAAATGTGTGTGGGTAGAATATATATCCCAGGGGGGGTAAAATTGAAAAAAGTTGAAAAAAAAATTTTTTTCGACATAGTCATTTTTCCGGCGTTTATCAGACTTTCAGATAGGGGAAATGTCAGTGAGCGCTTCGATTTCAATTCCAGAGCGATTCGCCAGATGAGTCCTTCATATTTAGTGGTTTTCAGCCAATTTTCAGAATTTTTGAAAATGTCACTTTTTTGTGAAAATATCCACTAAATGAGGGAATAATATGTGTGAGGGTACCCCAGGAGAGTTCCAAATGTGTGTGGGTAGAATATATATCCAACGGGGGTAAAATTGAAAAAAGTTGAAAAAAAATTTTTTTTGGACTTAGTCATTTTTCTGGCGTTTATCAGACTTTCAGATATGGGAAATGTCAGTGAGCGTTCCGATTTCAGTTCCAGAGCGATTCGCCCGATGAGTCCTTCATATTTAGTGGTTTTCAGCCAATTTTCAGATTTTTTGAAAATGTCACTTTTTTGTGAAAATATCCACTAAATGAGGGAATAATATGTGTGAGGGTACCCCAGGAGAGTTCCAAATGTGTGTGGGTAGAATATATATCCCAGGGGGGGTAAAATTGAAAAAAGTTGAAAAAAAAATTTTTTTCGACATAGTCATTTTTCCGGCGTTTATCAGACTTTCAGATAGGGGAAATGTCAGTGAGCGCTTCGATTTCAATTCCAGAGCGATTCGCCAGATGAGTCCTTCATATTTAGTGGTTTTCAGCCAATTTTCAGAATTTTTGAAAATGTCACTTTTTTGTGAAAATATCCACTAAATGAGGGAATAATATGTGTGAGGGTACCCCAGGAGAGTTCCAAATGTGTGTGGGTAGAATATATATCCCACGGGGGTAAAATTGAAAAAAGTTGAAAAAAAATTTTTTTTGGACTTAGTCATTTTTCTGGCGTTTATCAGACTTTCAGATAGGGGAAATGTCAGTGAGCGTTTCGATTTCAGTTCCAGAGCGATTCGCCCGATGAGTCCTTCATATTTAGTGGCTTTCAGCCAATTTTCAGAATTTTTGAAAATTTCACTTTTTTGTGAAAATATCCACTAAATGAGGGAATAATATGTGTGAGGGTACCCCAGGAGAGTTCCAAATGTGTGTGGGTAGAATATATATCCCACGGGGGTAAAATTGAAAAAAGTTGAAAAAAAATTTTTTTTGGACTTAGTCATTTTTCTGGCGTTTATCAGACTTTCAGATAGGGGAAATGTCAGTGAGCGTTTCGATTTCAGTTCCAGAGCGATTCGCCCGATGAGTCCTTCATATTTAGTGGCTTTCAGCCAATTTTCTGAATTTTTGAAAATTTCATTTTTTTGTGAAAATATCCACTAAATGAGGGAATAATATGTGTGAGGGTACCCCAGGAGAGTTCCAAATGTGTGTGGGTAGAATATATATCCCACGGGGGTAAAATTGAAAAAAGTTGAAAAAATTTTTTTTTTTGACTTAGTCATTTTTCCGGCGTTTATCAGACTTTCAGATAGGGGAAATGTCAGTGAGGGTTCCGATTTCAGTTCCAGAGCGATTCGCCCGATGAGTCCTTCATATTTAGTGGTTTTCAGCCAATTTTCAGAATTTTTGAAAATTTCACTTTTTTGTAAAAATATCCACTAAATGAGGGAATAATATGTGTGAGGGTACCCCAGGAGAGTTCCAAATGTGTGTGGGTAGAATATATATCCCAGGGGGGTAAAATTGAAAAAAGTTGAAAAAAATTTTTTTTTGGACTTAGTCATTTTTCTGGCATTTATCAGACTTTCAGATAGGGGAAATGTCAGTGAGCGTTTCGATTTCAGTTCCAGAGCAATTCGGCTGATGAGTCCTTCATATTTAGTGGTTTTCAGCCAATTTTCTGAATTTTTGAAAATTTCACTTTTTTGTGAAAATATCCACTAAATGAGGGAATAATATGTGTGAGGGTACCCCAGGAGAGTTCCAAATGTGTGTGGGTAGAATATATATCCCACGGGGGTAAAATTGAAAAAAGTTGAAAAAAATTTTTTTTTGGACTTAGTCATTTTTCTGGCGTTTATCAGACTTTCAGATAGGGGAAATGTCAGTGAGCGTTTCTATTTCAGTTCCAGAGCGATTCGCCCGATGAGTCCTTCATATTTAGTGGTTTTCAGCCAATTTTCAGAATTTTTGAAAATTTCATTTTTTTGTGAAAATATCCACTAAATGAGGGAATAATATGTGTGAGCGTACCCCAGGAGAGTTCCAAATGTGTGTGGGTAGAATATATATCCAACGGGGGTAAAATTGAAAAAAAAATTTTTTTGGACTTAGTCATTTTTCTGGCGTTTATCAGACTTTCAGATATGGGAAATGTCAGTGAGCGTTCTGATTTCAGTTCCAGAGCGATTCGCCCGATGAGTCCTTCATATTTAGTGGTTTTCAGCCAATTTTCTGAATATTTGAAAATTTCACTTTTTTGTGAAAATATCCACTAAATGAGGGAATAATATGTGTGAGGGTACCCCAGGAGAGTTTCAAATGTGTGTGGGTAGAATATATATCCCACGGGGGTAAAATTGCAAAAAGTTGAAAAAAATTTTTTTTTGGACTTAGTCATTTTTCCGGCGTTTATCAGACTTTCAGATAGGGGAAATGTCAGTGAGCGTTCCGATTTCAGTTCCAGAGCGATTCGCCAGATGAGTCCTTCATATTTAGTGGTTTTCAGCCAATTTTCTGAATTTTTGAAAATTTCACTTTTTTTGTGAAAATATCCACTAAATGAGGAATAATATGTGTGAGGGTACCCCAGGAGAGTTCCAAATGTGTGTGGGTAGAATATATATCCCACGGGGGTAAAATTGAAAAAAGTTGAAAAAAATTTTTTTTGGGACTTAGTCATTTTTCTGGCGTTTATCAGACTTTCAGATAGGGGAAATGTCAGTGAGCGTTTCGATTTCAGTTCCAGAGCGATTCGCCCGATGAGTCCTTCATATTTAGTGGTTTTCAGCCAATTTTCTGAATTTTTGAAAATGTCACTTTTTTGTGAAAATATCCACTAAATGAGGGAATAATATGTGTGAGGGTACCCCAGGAGAGTTCCAAATGTGTGTGGGTAGAATATATATCCCAGGGGAGTAAAATTGAAAAAAGTTGAAAAAAAATTTTTTTTCGACATAGTCATTTTTCCGGCGTTTATCAGACTTTCAGATAGGGGAAATGTCAGTGAGCGCTTCGATTTCAATTCCAGAGCGATTCGCCAGATGAGTCCTTCATATTTAGCGGTTTTCAGCCAATTTTCAGAATTTTTGAAAATGTCACTTTTTTGTGAAAATATCCACTAAATGAGGGAATAATATGTGTGAGGGTACCCCAGGAGAGTTCCAAATGTGTGTGGGTATCCAACGGGGGTAAAATTGAAAAAAGTTGAAAAAAAATTTTTTTTGGACTTAGTCATTTTTCTGGCGTTTATCAGACTTTCAGATATGGGAAATGTCAGTGAGTGTTCTGATTTCAGTTCCAGAGCGATTCGCCCGATGAGTCCTTCATATTTAGTGGTTTTCAGCCAATTTTCTGAATTTTTGAAAATTTCACTTTTTTGTGAAAATATCCACTAAATGAGGGAATAATATGTGTGAGGGTACCCCAGGAGAGTTTCAAATGTGTGTGGGTAGAATATATATCCCACGGGGGTAAAATTGAAAAAAGTTGAAAAAAATTTTTTGAAAAAATTTGAAAAAAAATGTTGAAAAAAATTTTTTTTTGGACTCAGTCATTTTTCTGGCGTTTATCAGACTTTCAGATATGGGAAATGTCAGTGAGCGTTCCGATTTCAGTTCCAGAGCGATTCGCCCGATGAGTCCTTCATATTTAGTGGTTTTCAGCCAATTTTCAGAATTTTTGAAAATTTCACTTTTTTGTGAAAATATCCACTAAATGAGGGAATAATATGTGTGAGGGTACCCCAGGAGAGTTCCAAATGTGTGTGGGTAGAATATATATCCCACGGGGGTAAAATTGAAAAAAGTTGAAAAAAAATTTTTTTTGGACTTAGTCATTTTTCTGGCGTTTATCAGACTTTCAGATAGGGGAAATGTCAGTGAGCGTTTCGATTTCAGTTCCAGAGCGATTCGCCCGATGAGTCCTTCATATTTAGTGGCTTTCAGCCAATTTTCAGAATTTTTGAAAATTTCACTTTTTTGTGAAAATATCCACTAAATGAGGGAATAATATGTGTGAGGGTACCCCAGGAGAGTTCCAAATGTGTGTGGGTAGAATATATATCCCAGGGGGGTAAAATTGAAAAAAGTTGAAAAAAAATTTTTTTTGGACTTAGTCATTTTTCTGGCGTTTATCAGACTTTCAGATAGGGGAAATGTCAGTGAGCGTTTCGATTTCAGTTCCAGAGCGATTCGCCCGATGAGTCCTTCATATTTAAGGGCTTTCAGCCAATTTTCAGAATTTTTGAAAATTTCACTTTTTTGTGAAAATATCCACTAAATGAGGGAATAATATGTGTGAGCGTACCCCAGGAGAGTTCCAAATGTGTGTGGGTAGAATATATATCCAACGGGGGTAAAATTGAAAAAAGTTGAAAAAAAATTTTTTTTGGACTTAGTCATTTTTTCAGCGTTTGTCAGACTTTCAGATATGGGAAATGTCAGTGAGCGTTCCGATTTCAGTTCCAGAGCGATTCGCCAGATGAGTCCTTCATATTTAGTGGTTTTCAGCCAATTTTCTGAATTTTTGAAAATTTCACTTTTTTTGTGAAAATATCCACTAAATGAGGAATAATATGTGTGAGGGTACCCCAGGAGAGTTCCAAATGTGTGTGGGTAGAATATATATCCCACGGGGGTAAAATTGAAAAAAGTTGAAAAAAATTTTTTTTGGGACTTAGTCATTTTTCTGGCGTTTATCAGACTTTCAGATAGGGGAAATGTCAGTGAGCGTTTCGATTTCAGTTCCAGAGCGATTCGCCCGATGAGTCCTTCATATTTAGTGGTTTTCAGCCAATTTTCTGAATTTTTGAAAATGTCACTTTTTTGTGAAAATATCCACTAAATGAGGGAATAATATGTGTGAGGGTACCCCAGGAGAGTTCCAAATGTGTGTGGGTAGAATATATATCCCAGGGGAGTAAAATTGAAAAAAGTTGAAAAAAAATTTTTTTTAGACATAGTCATTTTTCCGGCGTTTATCAGACTTTCAGATAGGGGAAATGTCAGTGAGCGCTTCGATTTCAATTCCAGAGCGATTCGCCAGATGAGTCCTTCATATTTAGCGGTTTTCAGCCAATTTTCAGAATTTTTGAAAATGTCACTTTTTTGTGAAAATATCCACTAAATGAGGGAATAATATGTGTGAGGGTACCCCAGGAGAGTTCCAAATGTGTGTGGGTATCCAACGGGGGTAAAATTGAAAAAAGTTGAAAAAAAATTTTTTTTGGACTTAGTCATTTTTCTGGCGTTTATCAGACTTTCAGATATGGGAAATGTCAGTGAGTGTTCTGATTTCAGTTCCAGAGCGATTCGCCCGATGAGTCCTTCATATTTAGTGGTTTTCAGCCAATTTTCTGAATTTTTGAAAATTTCACTTTTTTGTGAAAATATCCACTAAATGAGGGAATAATATGTGTGAGGGTACCCCAGGAGAGTTTCAAATGTGTGTGGGTAGAATATATATCCCACGGGGGTAAAATTGAAAAAAGTTGAAAAAAATTTTTTGAAAAAATTTGAAAAAAAATGTTGAAAAAAATTTTTTTTTGGACTCAGTCATTTTTCTGGCGTTTATCAGACTTTCAGATATGGGAAATGTCAGTGAGCGTTCCGATTTCAGTTCCAGAGCGATTCGCCCGATGAGTCCTTCATATTTAGTGGTTTTCAGCCAATTTTCAGAATTTTTGAAAATTTCACTTTTTTGTGAAAATATCCACTAAATGAGGGAATAATATGTGTGAGGGTACCCCAGGAGAGTTCCAAATGTGTGTGGGTAGAATATATATCCCACGGGGGTAAAATTGAAAAAAGTTGAAAAAAAATTTTTTTTGGACTTAGTCATTTTTCTGGCGTTTATCAGACTTTCAGATAGGGGAAATGTCAGTGAGCGTTTCGATTTCAGTTCCAGAGCGATTCGCCCGATGAGTCCTTCATATTTAGTGGCTTTCAGCCAATTTTCAGAATTTTTGAAAATTTCACTTTTTTGTGAAAATATCCACTAAATGAGGGAATAATATGTGTGAGGGTACCCCAGGAGAGTTCCAAATGTGTGTGGGTAGAATATATATCCCAGGGGGGTAAAATTGAAAAAAGTTGAAAAAAAATTTTTTTTGGACTTAGTCATTTTTCTGGCGTTTATCAGACTTTCAGATAGGGGAAATGTCAGTGAGCGTTTCGATTTCAGTTCCAGAGCGATTCGCCCGATGAGTCCTTCATATTTAGGGGCTTTCAGCCAATTTTCAGAATTTTTGAAAATTTCACTTTTTTGTGAAAATATCCACTAAATGAGGGAATAATATGTGTGAGCGTACCCCAGGAGAGTTCCAAATGTGTGTGGGTAGAATATATATCCAACGGGGGTAAAATTGAAAAAAGTTGAAAAAATTTTTTTTTGGACTTAGTCATTTTTTCAGCGTTTGTCAGACTTTCAGATATGGGAAATGTCAGTGAGCGTTCCGATTTCAGTTCCAGAGCGATTCGCCAGATGAGTCCTTCATATTTAGTGGTTTTCATCCAATTTTCAGAATTTTTGAAAATTTCACTTTTTTGTGAAAATATCCACTAAATGAGGGAATAATATGTGTGAGGGTACCCCAGGAGAGTTCCAAATGTGTGTGGGTAGAATATATATCCCAGGGGGGTAAAATTGAAAAAAGTTGAAAAAAATTTTTTTTTGGACTTAGTCATTTTTCTGGCATTTATCAGACTTTCTGATAGGGGAAATGTCAGTGAGCGTTTCGATTTCAGTTCCAGAGCGATTCGCCCGATGAGTCCTTCATATTTAGTGGTTTTCAGCCAATTTTCAGAATTTTTGAAAATTTCACTTTTTTGTAAAAATATCCACTAAATGAGGGAATAATATGTGTGAGGGTACCCCAGGAGAGTTCCAAATGTGTGTGGGTAGAATATATATCCCAGGGGAGTAAAATTGAAAAAAGTTGAAAAAAATTTTTTTTTCGACATAGTCATTTTTCCGGCGTTTATCAGACTTTCAGATAGGGGAAATGTCAGTGAGCGCTTCGATTTCAATTCCAGAGCGATTCGCCAGATGAGTCCTTCATATTTAGCGGTTTTCAGCCAATTTTCAGAATTTTTGAAAATGTCACTTTTTTGTGAAAATATCCACTAAATGAGGGAATAATATGTGTGAGGGTACCCCAGGAGAGTTCCAAATGTGTGTGGGTATCCAACGGGGGTAAAATTGAAAAAAGTTGAAAAAAAATTTTTTTTGGACTTAGTCATTTTTCTGGCGTTTATCAGACTTTCAGATATGGGAAATGTCAGTGAGTGTTCTGATTTCAGTTCCAGAGCGATTCGCCCGATGAGTCCTTCATATTTAGTGGTTTTCAGCCAATTTTCTGAATTTTTGAAAATTTCACTTTTTTGTGAAAATATCCACTAAATGAGGGAATAATATGTGTGAGGGTACCCCAGGAGAGTTTCAAATGTGTGTGGGTAGAATATATATCCCACGGGGGTAAAATTGAAAAAAGTTGAAAAAAATTTTTTGAAAAAATTTGAAAAAAAATGTTGAAAAAAATTTTTTTTTGGACTCAGTCATTTTTCTGGCGTTTATCAGACTTTCAGATATGGGAAATGTCAGTGAGCGTTCCGATTTCAGTTCCAGAGCGATTCGCCCGATGAGTCCTTCATATTTAGTGGTTTTCAGCCAATTTTCAGAATTTTTGAAAATTTCACTTTTTTGTGAAAATATCCACTAAATGAGGGAATAATATGTGTGAGGGTACCCCAGGAGAGTTCCAAATGTGTGTGGGTAGAATATATATCCCACGGGGGTAAAATTGAAAAAAGTTGAAAAAAAATTTTTTTTGGACTTAGTCATTTTTCTGGCGTTTATCAGACTTTCAGATAGGGGAAATGTCAGTGAGCGTTTCGATTTCAGTTCCAGAGCGATTCGCCCGATGAGTCCTTCATATTTAGTGGCTTTCAGCCAATTTTCAGAATTTTTGAAAATTTCACTTTTTTGTGAAAATATCCACTAAATGAGGGAATAATATGTGTGAGGGTACCCCAGGAGAGTTCCAAATGTGTGTGGGTAGAATATATATCCCAGGGGGGTAAAATTGAAAAAAGTTGAAAAAAAATTTTTTTTGGACTTAGTCATTTTTCTGGCGTTTATCAGACTTTCAGATAGGGGAAATGTCAGTGAGCGTTTCGATTTCAGTTCCAGAGCGATTCGCCCGATGAGTCCTTCATATTTAGGGGCTTTCAGCCAATTTTCAGAATTTTTGAAAATTTCACTTTTTTGTGAAAATATCCACTAAATGAGGGAATAATATGTGTGAGCGTACCCCAGGAGAGTTCCAAATGTGTGTGGGTAGAATATATATCCAACGGGGGTAAAATTGAAAAAAGTTGAAAAAAAATTTTTTTTGGACTTAGTCATTTTTTCAGCGTTTGTCAGACTTTCAGATATGGGAAATGTCAGTGAGCGTTCCGATTTCAGTTCCAGAGCGATTCGCCAGATGAGTCCTTCATATTTAGTGGTTTTCATCCAATTTTCAGAATTTTTGAAAATTTCACTTTTTTGTGAAAATATCCACTAAATGAGGGAATAATATGTGTGAGGGTACCCCAGGAGAGTTCCAAATGTGTGTGGGTAGAATATATATCCCAGGGGGGTAAAATTGAAAAAAGTTGAAAAAAATTTTTTTTTGGACTTAGTCATTTTTCTGGCATTTATCAGACTTTCTGATAGGGGAAATGTCAGTGAGCGTTTCGATTTCAGTTCCAGAGCGATTCGCCCGATGAGTCCTTCATATTTAGTGGTTTTCAGCCAATTTTCAGAATTTTTGAAAATTTCACTTTTTTGTAAAAATATCCACTAAATGAGGGAATAATATGTGTGAGGGTACCCCAGGAGAGTTCCAAATGTGTGTGGGTAGAATATATATCCCAGGGGGGTAAAATTGAAAAAAGTTGAAAAAAAAATTTTTTTTGGACTTAGTCATTTTTCTGGCATTTATCAGACTTTCAGATAGGGGAAATGTCAGTGAGCGTTTCGATTTCAGTTCCAGAGCGATTCGGCCGATGAGTCCTTCATATTTAGTGGTTTTCAGCCAATTTTCAGAATTTTTGAAAATTTCACTTTTTTGTAAAAATATCCACTAAATGAGGGAATAATATGTGTGAGGGTACCCCAGGAGAGTTCCAAATGTTTGTGGGTAGAATATATATCCAATGGGGGTAAAATTGAAAAAAGTTGAAAAAAAATTTTTTTTGGACTTAGTCATTTTTTCAGCGTTTATCAGACTTTCAGATATGGGAAATGTCAGTGAGCGTTCCGATTTCAGTTCCAGAGCGATTCGCCAGATGAGTCCTTCATATTTAGTGGTTTTCAGCCAATTTTCAGAATTTTTGAAAATTTCACTTTTTTGTGAAAATATCCACTAAATGAGGGAATAATATGTGTGAGGGTACCCCAGGAGAGTTCCAAATGTGTGTGGGTAGAATATATATCCCACGGGGGTAAAATTGAAAAAAGTTGAAAAAATTTTTTTTTGGACTTACTCATTTTTCTGGCATTTATCAGACTTTCAGATAGGCTAAATGTCAGTGAGCGTTTCGATTTCAGTTCCAGAGCGATTCGGCCGATGAGTCCTTCATATTTAGTGGTTTTCAGCCAATTTTCTGAATTTTTGAAAATTTCATTTTTTGTGAAAATATCCACTAAATGAGGGAATAATATGTGTGAGGGTACCCCAGGAGAGTTCCAAATGTGTGTGGGTAGAATATATATCCCACGGGGGTAAAATTGAAAAAAGTTGAAAAAAAATTTTTTTTTGAATTAGTCATTTTTCCGGCGTTTATCAGACTTTCAGATAGGGGAAATGTCAGTGAGGGTGCCGATTTCAGTTCCAGAGCGATTCGCCCGATGAATCCTTCATATTTAGTGGTTTTCAGCCAATTTTCAGAATTTTTGAAAATTTCACTTTTTTGTAAAAATATCCACTAAATGAGGGAATAATATGTGTGAGGGTACCCCAGGAGAGTTCCAAATGTGTGTGGGTAGAATATATATCCCAGGGGGGTAAAATTGAAAAAAGTTGAAAAAAATTTTTTTTTGGACTTAGTCATTTTTCTGGCATTTATCAGACTTTCTGATAGGGGAAATGTCAGTGAGCGTTTCGATTTCAGTTCCAGAGCGATTCGCCCGATGAGTCCTTCATATTTAGTGGTTTTCAGCCAATTTTCAGAATTTTTGAAAATTTCACTTTTTTGTAAAAATATCCACTAAATGAGGGAATAATATGTGTGAGGGTACCCCAGGAGAGTTCCAAATGTGTGTGGGTAGAATATATATCCCAGGGGGGTAAAATTGAAAAAAGTTGAAAAAAAATTTTTTTTTGGACTTAGTCATTTTTCTGGCATTTATCAGACTTTCAGATAGGGGAAATGTCAGTGAGCGTTTCGATTTCAGTTCCAGAGCGATTCGGCCGATGAGTCCTTCATATTTAGTGGTTTTCAGCCAATTTTCAGAATTTTTGAAAATTTCACTTTTTTGTAAAAATATCCACTAAATGAGGGAATAATATGTGTGAGGGTACCCCAGGAGAGTTCCAAATGTTTGTGGGTAGAATATATATCCCAGGGGGGTAAAATTGAAAAAAGTTGAAAAAAATTTTTTTTTGGACTTAGTCATTTTTCTGGCATTTATCAGACTTTCAGATAGGGGAAATGTCAGTGAGCGTTCCGATTTCAGTTCCA
The DNA here is from genome assembly GCF_046119375.1 of Phyllobates terribilis. Classification (NCBI taxonomy): domain Eukaryota; kingdom Metazoa; phylum Chordata; class Amphibia; order Anura; family Dendrobatidae; genus Phyllobates; species Phyllobates terribilis. The sequence goes on from NW_027362768.1 coordinate 123,463,228, forward strand.
GAGCGATTTGCCAGATGAGTCCTTCATATTTAGTGGTTTTCAGCCAATTTTCTGAATTTTTGAAAATTTCACTTTTTTGTGAACATATTCACTAAATGAGGGAATAATATGTGTGAGGGTACCCCAGGAGAGTTCCAAATGTGTGTGGGTAGAATATATATTACACGGGGGTAAAATTGAAAAAAGTTGAAAAAAATTTTTTTTTGGACTCAGTCATTTTTCTGGCGTTTATCAGACTTTCAGATATGGGAAATGTCAGTGAGCGTTCCGATTTCAGTTCCAGAGCGATTCGCCCGATGAGTCCTTCATATTTAGTGGTTTTCAGCCAATTTTCAGAATTTTTGAAAATTTCACTTTTTTGTGAAAATATCCACTAAATGAGGGAATAATATGTGTGAGGGTACCCCAGGAGAGTTCCAAATGTGTGTGGGTAGAATATATATCCCACGGGGGTAAAATTGAAAAAAGTTGAAAAAAAATTTTTTTTGGACTTAGTCATTTTTCTGGCTTTTATCAGACTTTCAGATAGGGGAAATGTCAGTGAGCGTTTCGATTTCAGTTCCAGAGCGATTCGCCCGATGAGTCCTTCATATTTAGTGGCTTTCAGCCAATTTTCAGAATTTTTGAAAATTTCACTTTTTTGTGAAAATATCCACTAAATGAGGGAATAATATGTGTGAGGGTACCCCAGGAGAGTTCCAAATGTGTGTGGGTAGAATATATATCCCACGGGGGTAAAATTGAAAAAAGTTGAAAAAAAATTTTTTTTGGACTTAGTCATTTTTCTGGCGTTTATCAGACTTTCAGATAGGGGAAATGTCAGTGAGCGTTTCGATTTCAGTTCCAGAGCGATTCGCCTGATGAGTCCTTCATATTTAGTGGCTTTCAGCCAATTTTCAGAATTTTTGAAAATTTCACTTTTTTGTGAAAATATCCACTAAATGAGGGAATAATATGTGTGAGCGTACCCCAGGAGAGTTCCAAATGTGTGTGGGTAGAATATATATCCAACGGGGGTAAAATTGAAAAAAGTTGAAAAAAAATTTTTTTTGGACTTAGTCATTTTTTCAGCGTTTATCAGACTTTCAGATATGGGAAATGTCAGTGAGCGTTCCGATTTCAGTTCCAGAGCGATTCGCCAGATGAGTCCTTCATATTTAGTGGTTTTCAGCCAATTTTCAGAATTTTTGAAAATTTCACTTTTTTGTGAAAATATCCACTAAATGAGGGAATAATATGTGTGAGGGTACCCCAGGAGAGTTCCAAATGTGTGTGGGTAGAATATATATCCCACGGGGGGTAAAATTGAAAAAAGTTGAAAAAAATTTTTTTTTGGACTTAGTCATTTTTCCGGCGTTTATCAGACTTTCAGATAGGGGAAATGTCAGTGAGCGTTTCGATTTCAGTTCCAGAGCGATTCGCCCAATGAGTCCTTCATATTTAGTGGCTTTCAGCCAATTTTCAGAATTTTTGAAAATTTCACTTTTTTGTGAAAATATCCGCTAAATGAGGGAATAATATGTGTGAGGGTACCCCAGGAGAGTTCCAAATGTGTGTGGGTAGAATATATATCCCACGGGGGTAAAATTGAAAAAAGTTGAAAAAATTTTTTTTTGGACTTACTCATTTTTCTGGCATTTATCAGACTTTCAGATAGGCTAAATGTCAGTGAGCGTTTCGATTTCAGTTCCAGAGCGATTCGGCCGATGAGTCCTTCATATTTAGTGGTTTTCAGCCAATTTTCTGAATTTTTGAAAATTTCATTTTTTTGTGAAAATATCCACTAAATGAGGGAATAATATGTGTGAGGGTACCCCAGGAGAGTTCCAAATGTGTGTGGGTAGAATATATATCCCAGGGGGGTAAAATTGAAAAAAGTTGAAAAAAATTTTTTTTTGGACTTAGTCATTTTTCTGGCATTTATCAGACTTTCAGATAGGGGAAATGTCAGTGAGCGTTCCGATTTCAGTTCCAGAGCGATTTGCCAGATGAGTCCTTCATATTTAGTGGTTTTCAGCCAATTTTCTGAATTTTTGAAAATTTCACTTTTTTGTGAACATATTCACTAAATGAGGGAATAATATGTGTGAGGGTACCCCAGGAGAGTTCCAAATGTGTGTGGGTAGAATATATATCCCACGGGGGTAAAATTGAAAAAAGTTGAAAAAATTTTTTTTTTGGACTCAGTCATTTTTCTGGCGTTTATCAGACTTTCAGATATGGGAAATGTCAGTGAGCGTTCCGATTTCAGTTCCAGAGCGATTCGCCCGATGAGTCCTTCATATTTAGTGGTTTTCAGCCAATTTTCAGAATTTTTGAAAATTTCACTTTTTTGTGAAAATATCCACTAAATGAGGGAATAATATGTGTGAGGGTACCCCAGGAGAGTTCCAAATGTGTGTGGGTAGAATATATATCCCACGGGGGTAAAATTGAAAAAAGTTGAAAAAAAATTTTTTTTGGACTTAGTCATTATTCTGGCGTTTATCAGACTTTCAGATAGGGGAAATGTCAGTGAGCGTTTCGATTTCAGTTCCAGAGCGATTCGCCCGATGAGTCCTTCATATTTAGTGGCTTTCAGCCAATTTTCAGAATTTTTGAAAATTTCACTTTTTTGTGAAAATATCCACTAAATGAGGGAATAATATGTGTGAGGGTACCCCAGGAGAGTTCCAAATGTGTGTGGGTAGAATATATATCCCACGGGGGTAAAATTGAAAAAAGTTGAAAAAAAATTTTTTTTGGACTTTGTCATTTTTCTGACGTTTATCAGACTTTCAGATAGGGGAAATGTCAGTGAGCGTTTCGATTTCAGTTCCAGAGCGATTCGCCCGATGAGTCCTTCATATTTAGTGGCTTTCAGCCAATTTTCAGAATTTTTGAAAATTTCACTTTTTTGTGAAAATATCCACTAAATGAGGGAATAATATGTGTGAGCGTACCCCAGGAGAGTTCCAAATGTGTGTGGGTAGAATATATATCCAACGGGGGTAAAATTGAAAAAAGTTGAAAAAAAATTTTTTTTGGACTTAGTCATTTTTTCAGCGTTTATCAGACTTTCAGATATGGGAAATGTCAGTGAGCGTTCCGATTTCAGTTCCAGAGCGATTCGCCAGATGAGTCCTTCATATTTAGTGGTTTTCAGCCAATTTTCAGAATTTTTGAAAATTTCACTTTTTTGTGAAAATATCCACTAAATGAGGGAATAATATGTGTGAGGGTACCCCAGGAGAGTTCCAAATGTGTGTGGGTAGAATATATATCCCACGGGGGGTAAAATTGAAAAAAGTTGAAAAAAATTTTTTTTTGGACTTAGTCATTTTTCCGGCGTTTATCAGACTTTCAGATAGGGGAAATGTCAGTGAGCGTTTCGATTTCAGTTCCAGAGCGATTCGCCCGATGAGTCCTTCATATTTAGTGGCTTTCAGCCAATTTTCAGAATTTTTGAAAATTTCACTTTTTTGTGAAAATATCCGCTAAATGAGGGAATAATATGTGTGAGGGTACCCCAGGAGAGTTCCAAATGTGTGTGGGTAGAATATATATCCCACGGGGGTAAAATTGAAAAAAGTTGAAAAAATTTTTTTTTGGACTTACTCATTTTTCTGGCATTTATCAGACTTTCAGATAGGCTAAATGTCAGTGAGCGTTTCGATTTCAGTTCCAGAGCGATTCGGCTGATGAGTCCTTCATATTTAGTGGTTTTCAGCCAATTTTCTGAATTTTTGAAAATTTCATTTTTTTGTGAAAATATCCACTAAATGAGGGAATAATATGTGTGAGGGTACCCCAGGAGAGTTCCAAATGTGTGTGGGTAGAATATATATCCCAGGGGGGTAAAATTGAAAAAAGTTGAAAAAAATTTTTTTTTGGACTTAGTCATTTTTCTGGCATTTATCAGACTTTCAGATAGGGGAAATGTCAGTGAGCGTTTCGATTTCAGTTCTAGAGCAATTCGGCCGATGAGTCCTTCATATTTAGTGGTTTTCAGCCAATTTTCAGAATTTTTGAAAATTTCACTTTTTTGTGAAAATATCCACTAAATGAGGGAATAATATGTGTGAGGGTACCCCAGGAGAGTTCCAAATGTGTGTGGGTAGAATATATATCCCACGGGGGTAAAATTGAAAAAAGTTGAAAAAAAAATTTTTTTGGACTTAGTCATTTTTCTGGCGTTTATCAGACTTTCAGATAGGCTAAATGTCAGTGAGCGTTTCGATTTCAGTTCCAGAGCGATTCGGCCGATGAGTCCTTCATATTTAGTGGTTTTCAGCCAATTTTCTGAATTTTTGAAAATTTCATTTTTTTGTGAAAATATCCACTAAATGAGGGAATAATATGTGTGAGGGTACCCCAGGAGAGTTCCAAATGTGTGTGGGTAGAATATATATCCCACGGGGGTAAAATTGAAAAAAGTTTAAAAAAAATTTTTTTTTGACTTAGTCATTTTTCCGGCGTTTATCAGACTTTCAGATAGGGGAAATGTCAGTGAGGGTTCCGATTTCAGTTCCAGAGCGATTCGCCCGATGAGTCCTTCATATTTAGTGGTTTTCAGCCAATTTTCAGAATTTTTGAAAATTTCACTTTTTTGTAAAAATATCCACTAAATGAGGGAATAATATGTGTGAGGGTACCCCAGGAGAGGTCCAAATGTGTGTGGGTAGAATATATATCCCAGGGGGGTAAAATTGAAAAAAGTTGAAAAAAAATTTTTTTTGGACTTAGTCATTTTTCTGGCATTTATCAGACTTTCAGATAGGGGAAATGTCAGTGAGCGTTTCGATTTCAGTTCCAGAGCGATTCGCCCGATGAGTCCTTCATATTTAGTGGTTTTCAGCCAATTTTCAGAATTTTTGAAAATTTCATTTTTTTGTGAAAATATCCACTAAATGAGGGAATAATATGTGTGAGCGTACCCCAGGAGAGTTCCAAATGTGTGTGGGTAGAATATATATCCAACGGGGGTAAAATTGAAAAAAGTTGAAAAAAAATTTTTTTTGGACTTAGTCATTTTTTCAGCGTTTATCAGACTTTCAGATATGGGAAATGTCAGTGAGCGTTCCGATTTCAGTTCCAGAGCGATTCGCCCGATGAGTCCTTCATATTTAGTGGTTTTCAGCCAATTTTCAGAATTTCTGAAAATTTCACTTTTTTGTGAAAATATCCACTAAATGAGGGAATAATATGTGTGAGGCTACCCCAGGAGAGTTCCAAATGTGTGTGGGTAGAATATATATCCCACGGGGGGAAAAATTGAAAAAAGTTGAAAAAAATTTTTTTTTGGACTTAGTCATTTTTCCGGCGTTTATCAGACTTTCAGATAGGCTAAATGTCAGTGAGCGTTTCGATTTCAGTTCCAGAGCGATTCGGCCGATGAGTCCTTCATATTTAGTGGTTTTCAGCCAATTTTCAGAATTTTTGAAAATTTCACTTTTTTGTAAAAATATCCACTAAATGAGGGAATAATATGTGTGAGGGTACCCCAGGAGAGTTCCAAATGTGTGTGGGTAGCATATATATCCCAGGGGGGTAAAATTGAAAAAAGTTGAAAAAAATTTTTTTTTGGACTTAGTCATTTTTCCGGCGTTTATCAGACTTTCAGATAGGGGAAATGTCAGTGAGCGTTTCGATTTCAGTTCCAGAGCAATTCGGCCGATGAGTCCTTCATATTTAGTGGTTTTCAGCCAATTTTCTGAATTTTTGAAAATTTCACTTTTTTGTGAAAATATCCGCTAAATGAGGGAATAATATGTGTGAGGGTACCCCAGGAGAGTTCCAAATGTGTGTGGGTAAAATATATATCCCAGGGGGGTAAAATTGAAAAAAGTTGAAAAAAATTTTTTTTTGGACTTAGTCATTTTTCTGGCATTTATCAGACTTTCAGATAGGGGAAATGTCAGTGAGCGTTTCGATTTCAGTTCCAGAGCAATTCGGCCGATGAGTCCTTCATATTTAGTGGTTTTCAGCCAATTTTCTGAATTTTTGAAAATTTCACTTTTTTGTGAAAATATCCACTAAATGAGGGAATAATATGTGTGAGGGTACCCCAGGAGAGTTCCAAATGTGTGTGGGTAGAATATATATCCCACGGGGGTAAAATTGAAAAAAGTTGAAAAAAATTTTTTTTTGGACTTAGTCATTTTTCTGGCGTTTATCAGACTTTCAGATAGGGGAAATGTCAGTGAGCATTTCGATTTCAGTTCCAGAGCGATTCGCCCGATGAGTCCTTCATATTTAGTGGTTTTCAGCCAATTTTCAGAATTTTTGAAAATTTCATTTTTTTGTGAAAATATCCACTAAATGAGGGAATAATATGTGTGAGCGTACCCCAGGAGAGTTCCAAATGTGTGTGGGTAGAATATATATCCAACGGGGGTAAAATTGAAAAAAGTTGAAAAAAAATTTTTTTTGAACTTAGTCATTTTTTCAGCGTTTATCAGACTTTCAGATATGGGAAATGTCAGTGAGCGTTCCGATTTCAGTTCCAGAGCGATTCGCCCGATGAGTCCTTCATATTTAGTGGTTTTCAGCCAATTTTCTGCATTTTTGAAAATTTCACTTTTTTGTGAAAATATCCACTAAATGAGGGAATAATATGTGTGAGGGTACCCCAGGAGAGTTCCAAATGTGTGTGGGTAGAATATATATCCCACGGGGGGTAAAATTGAAAAAAGTTGAAAAAAATTTTTTTTTGGACTTAGTCATTTTTCCGGCGTTTATCAGACTTTCAGATAGGGGAAATGTCAGTGAGCATTCCGATTTCAGTTCCAGAGCGATTCGCCCGATGAGTCCTTCATATTTAGTGGCTTTCAGCCAATTTTCAGAATTTTTGAAAATTTCACTTTTTTGTGAAAATATCCGCTAAATGAGGGAATAATATGTGTGAGGGTACCCCAGGAGAGTTCCAAATGTGTGTGGGTAGAATATATATCCCACGGGGGTAAAATTAAAAAAAGTTGAAAAAAATTTTTTTTTGGACTTAGTCATTTTTCTGGCATTTATCAGACTTTCAGATAGGCTAAATGTCAGTGAGCGTTTCGATTTCAGTTCCAGAGCGATTCGGCCGATGAGTCCTTCATATTTAGTGGTTTTCAGCCAATTTTCAGAATTTTTGAAAATTTCACTTTTTTGTGAAAATATCCGCTAAATGAGGGAATAATATGTGTGAGGGTACCCCAGGAGAGTTCCAAATGTGTGTGGGTAGAATATATATCCCACGGGGGTAAAATTGAAAAAAGTTGAAAAAATTTTTTTTTGGACTTACTCATTTTTCTGGCATTTATCAGACTTTCAGATAGGCTAAATGTCAGTGAGCGTTTCGATTTCAGTTCCAGAGCGATTCGGCCGATGAGTCCTTCATATTTAGTGGTTTTCAGCCAATTTTCTGAATTTTTGAAAATTTCATTTTTTTGTGAAAATATCCACTAAATGAGGGAATAATATGTGTGAGGGTACCCCAGGAGAGTTCCAAATGTGTGTGGGTAGAATATATATCCCAGGGGGGTAAAATTGAAAAAAGTTGAAAAAAATTTTTTTTTGGACTTAGTCATTTTTCTGGCATTTATCAGACTTTCAGATAGGGGAAATGTCAGTGAGCGTTCCGATTTCAGTTCCAGAGCGATTTGCCAGATGAGTCCTTCATATTTAGTGGTTTTCAGCCAATTTTCTGAATTTTTGAAAATTTCACTTTTTTGTGAACATATTCACTAAATGAGGGAATAATATGTGTGAGGGTACCCCAGGAGAGTTCCAAATGTGTGTGGGTAGAATATATATCCCACGGGGGTAAAATTGCAAAAAGTTGAAAAAATTTTTTTTTTGGACTCAGTCATTTTTCTGGCGTTTATCAGACTTTCAGATATGGGAAATGTCAGTGAGCGTTCCGATTTCAGTTCCAGAGCGATTCGCCCGATGAGTCCTTCATATTTAGTGGTTTTCGGCCAATTTTCAGAATTTTTGAAAATTTCACTTTTTTGTGAAAATATCCACTAAATGAGGGAATAATATGTGTGAGGGTACCCCAGGAGAGTTCCAAATGTGTGTGGGTAGAATATATATCCCACGGGGGTAAAATTGAAAAAAGTTGAAAAAAAATTTTTTTTGGACTTAGTCATTATTCTGGCGTTTATCAGACTTTCAGATAGGGGAAATGTCAGTGAGCGTTTCGATTTCAGTTCCAGAGCGATTCGCCCGATGAGTCCTTCATATTTAGTGGCTTTCAGCCAATTTTCAGAATTTTTGAAAATTTCACTTTTTTGTGAAAATATCCACTAAATGAGGGAATAATATGTGTGAGGGTACCCCAGGAGAGTTCCAAATGTGTGTGGGTAGAATATATATCCAACGGGGGTAAAATTGAAAAAAGTTGAAAAAAAATTTTTTTTGGACTTAGTCATTTTTTCAGCGTTTATCAGACTTTCAGATAGGGGAAATGTCAGTGAGCGTTTCGATTTCAGTTCCAGAGCGATTCGCCCGATGAGTCCTTCATATTTAGTGGCTTTCAGCCAATTTTCAGAATTTTTGAAAATTTCACTTTTTTGTGAAAATATCCGCTAAATGAGGGAATAATATGTGTGAGGGTACCCCAGGAGAGTTCCAAATGTGTGTGGGTAGAATATATATCCCACGGGGGTAAAATTGAAAAAAGTTGAAAAAATTTTTTTTTGGACTTACTCATTTTTCTGGCATTTATCAGACTTTCAGATAGGCTAAATGTCAGTGAGCGTTTCGATTTCAGTTCCAGAGCGATTCGGCCGATGAGTCCTTCATATTTAGTGGTTTTCAGCCAATTTTCTGAATTTTTGAAAATTTCATTTTTTTGTGAAAATATCCACTAAATGAGGGAATAATATGTGTGAGGGTACCCCAGGAGAGTTCCAAATGTGTGTGGGTAGAATATATATCCCAGGGGGGTAAAATTGAAAAAAGTTGAAAAAAATTTTTTTTTGGACTTAGTCATTTTTCTGGCATTTATCAGACTTTCAGATAGGGGAAATGTCAGTGAGCGTTTCGATTTCAGTTCTAGAGCAATTCGGCCGATGAGTCCTTCATATTTAGTGGTTTTCAGCCAATTTTCAGAATTTTTGAAAATTTCACTTTTTTGTGAAAATATCCACTAAATGAGGGAATAATATGTGTGACGGTACCCCAGGAGAGTTCCAAATGTGTGTGGGTAGAATATATATCCCACGGGGGTAAAATTGAAAAAAGTTGAAAAAAAAATTTTTTTGGACTTAGTCATTTTTCTGGCGTTTATCAGACTTTCAGATAGGCTAAATGTCAATGAGCGTTTCGATTTCAGTTCCAGAGCGATTCGGCCGATGAGTCCTTCATATTTAGTGGTTTTCAGCCAATTTTCTGAATTTTTGAAAATTTCATTTTTTTGTGAAAATATCCACTAAATGAGGGAATAATATGTGTGAGGGTACCCCAGGAGAGTTCCAAATGTGTGTGGGTAGAATATATATCCCACGGGGGTAAAATTGAAAAAAGTTTAAAAAAAATTTTTTTTTGACTTAGTCATTTTTCCGGCGTTTATCAGACTTTCAGATAGGGGAAATGTCAGTGAGGGTTCCGATTTCAGTTCCAGAGCGATTCGCCCGATGAGTCCTTCATATTTAGTGGTTTTCAGCCAATTTTCAGAATTTTTGAAAATTTCACTTTTTTGTAAAAATATCCACTAAATGAGGGAATAATATGTGTGAGGGTACCCCAGGAGAGTTCCAAATGTGTGTGGGTAGAATATATATCCCAGGGGGGTAAAATTGAAAAAAGTTGAAAAAAAATTTTTTTTGGACTTAGTCATTTTTCTGGCATTTATCAGACTTTCAGATAGGGGAAATGTCAGTGAGCGTTTCGATTTCAGTTCCAGAGCGATTCGCCCGATGAGTCCTTCATATTTAGTGGTTTTCAGCCAATTTTCAGAATTTTTGAAAATTTCATTTTTTTGTGAAAATATCCACTAAATGAGGGAATAATATGTGTGAGCGTACCCCAGGAGAGTTCCAAATGTGTGTGGGTAGAATATATATCCAACGGGGGTAAAATTGAAAAAAGTTGAAAAAAAATTTTTTTTGGACTTAGTCATTTTTTCAGCGTTTATCAGACTTTCAGATATGGGAAATGTCAGTGAGCGTTCCGATTTCAGTTCCAGAGCGATTCGCCCGATGAGTCCTTCATATTTAGTAGTTTTCAGCCAATTTTCAGAATTTCTGAAAATTTCACTTTTTTGTGAAAATATCCACTAAATGAGGGAATAATATGTGTGAGGGTACCCCAGGAGAGTTCCAAATGTGTGTGGGTAGAATATATATCCCACGGGGGGAAAAATTGAAAAAAGTTGAAAAAAATTTTTTTTTGGACTTTGTCATTTTTCCGGCGTTTATCAGACTTTCAGATAGGCTAAATGTCAGTGAGCGTTTCGATTTCAGTTCCAGAGCGATTCGGCCGATGAGTCCTTCATATTTAGTGGTTTTCAGCCAATTTTCAGAATTTTTGAAAATTTCACTTTTTTGTGAAAATATCCACTAAATGAGGGAATAATATGTGTGACGGTACCCCAGGAGAGTTCCAAATGTGTGTGGGTAGAATATATATCCCACGGGGGTAAAATTGAAAAAAGTTGAAAAAAAAATTTTTTTGGACTTAGTCATTTTTCTGGCGTTTATCAGACTTTCAGATAGGCTAAATGTCAATGAGCGTTTCGATTTCAGTTCCAGAGCGATTCGGCCGATGAGTCCTTCATATTTAGTGGTTTTCAGCCAATTTTCTGAATTTTTGAAAATTTCATTTTTTTGTGAAAATATCCACTAAATGAGGGAATAATATGTGTGAGGGTACCCCAGGAGAGTTCCAAATGTGTGTGGGTAGAATATATATCCCACGGGGGTAAAATTGAAAAAAGTTTAAAAAAAATTTTTTTTTGACTTAGTCATTTTTCCGGCGTTTATCAGACTTTCAGATAGGGGAAATGTCAGTGAGGGTTCCGATTTCAGTTCCAGAGCGATTCGCCCGATGAGTCCTTCATATTTAGTGGTTTTCAGCCAATTTTCAGAATTTTTGAAAATTTCACTTTTTTGTAAAAATATCCACTAAATGAGGGAATAATATGTGTGAGGGTACCCCAGGAGAGTTCCAAATGTGTGTGGGTAGAATATATATCCCAGGGGGGTAAAATTGAAAAAAGTTGAAAAAAAATTTTTTTTTGACTTAGTCATTTTTCTGGCATTTATCAGACTTTCAGATAGGGGAAATGTCAGTGAGCGTTTCGATTTCAATTCCAGAGCGATTCGCCCGATGAGTCCTTCATATTTAGTGGTTTTCAGCCAATTTTCAGAATTTTTGAAAATTTCATTTTTTTGTGAAAATATCCACTAAATGAGGGAATAATATGTGTGAGCGTACCCCAGGAGAGTTCCAAATGTGTGTGGGTAGAATATATATCCAACGGGGGTAAAATTGAAAAAAGTTGAAAAAAAATTTTTTTTGGACTTAGTCATTTTTTCAGCGTTTATCAGACTTTCAGATATGGGAAATGTCAGTGAGCGTTCCGATTTCAGTTCCAGAGCGATTCGCCCGATGAGTCCTTCATATTTAGTGGTTTTCAGCCAATTTTCAGAATTTCTGAAAATTTCACTTTTTTGTGAAAATATCCACTAAATGAGGGAATAATATGTGTGAGGGTACCCCAGGAGAGTTCCAAATGTCTGTGGGTAAAATATATATCCCACGGGGGGAAAAATTGAAAAAAGTTGAAAAAAATTTTTTTTTGGACTTAGTCATTTTTCCGGCGTTTATCAGACTTTCAGATAGGCTAAATGTCAGTGAGCGTTTCGATTTCAGTTCCAGAGCGATTCGGCCGATGAGTCCTTCATATTTAGTGGTTTTCAGCCAATTTTCAGAATTTTTGAAAATTTCACTTTTTTGTAAAAATATCCACTAAATGAGGGAATAATATGTGTGAGGGTACCCCAGGAGAGTTCCAAATGTGTGTGGGTAGAATATATATCCCAGGGGGGTAAAATTGAGAAAAGTTGAAAAAAATTTTTTTTTGGACTTAGTCATTTTTCCGGCGTTTATCAGACTTTCAGATAGGGGAAATGTCAGTGAGCATTCCGATTTCAGTTCCAGAGCGATTCGCCCGATGAGTCCTTCATATTTAGTGGTTTTCAGCCAATTTTCAGAATTTTTGAAAATTTCACTTTTTTGTGAAAATATCCACTAAATGAGGGAATAATATGTGTGAGGGTACCCCAGGAGAGTTCCAAATGTGTGTGGGTAGAATATATATCCCACGGGGGTAAAATTGAAAAAAGTTGAAAAAAAATTTTTTTTGGACTTAGTCATTTTTCTGGCGTTCATCAGACTTTCAGATAGGGGAAATGTCAGTGAGCGTTTCGATTTCAGTTCCAGAGCGATTCGCCCGATGAGTCCTTCATATTTAGTGGCTTTCAGCCAATTTTCAGAATTTTTGAAAATTTCACTTTTTTGTGAAAATATCCGCTAAATGAGGGAATAATATGTGTGAGGGTACCCCAGGAGAGTTCCAAATGTGTGTGGGTAGAATATATATCCCACGGGGGTAAAATTGAAAAAAGTTGAAAAAAATTTTTTTTTGGACTTAGTCATTTTTCTGCCATTTATCAGACTTTCAGATAGGGGAAATGTCAGTGAGCGTTTCGATTTCAGTTCCAGAGCAATTCGGCCGATGAGTCCTTCATATTTAGTGGTTTTCAGCCAATTTTCTGAATTTTTGAAAATTTCACTTTTTTGTGAAAATATCCGCTAAATGAGGGAATAATATGTGTGAGGGTACCCCAGGAGAGTTCCAAATGTGTGTGGGTAGAATATATATCCCAGGGGGGTAAAATTGAAAAAAGTTGAAAAAAATTTTTTTTTGGACTTAGTCATTTTTCTGGCGTTTATCAGACTTTCAGAGAGGGGAAATGTCAGTGAGCGTTTCGATTTCAGTTCCAGAGCGATTCGCCCGATGAGTCCTTCATATTTAGTGGTTTTCAGCCAATTTTCAGAATTTTTGAAAATTTCATTTTTTTGTGAAAATATCCACTAAATGAGGGAATAATATGTGTGAGCGTACCCCAGGAGAGTTCCAAATGTGTGTGGGTAGAATATATATCCAACGGGGGTAAAATTGAAAAAAGTTGAAAAAAAATTTTTTTTGAACTTAGTCATTTTTTCAGCGTTTATCAGACTTTCAGATATGGGAAATGTCAGTGAGCGTTCCGATTTCAGTTCCAGAGCGATTCGCCCGATGAGTCCTTCATATTTAGTGGTTTTCAGCCAATTTTCAGAATTTCTGAAAATTTCACTTTTTTGTGAAAATATCCACTAAATGAGGGAATAATATGTGTGAGGGTACCCCAGGAGAGTTCCAAATGTGTGTGGGTAGATTATATATCCCACGGGGGGAAAAATTGAAAAAAGTTGAAAAAAATTTTTTTTTGGACTTTGTCATTTTTCCGGCGTTTATCAGACTTTCAGATAGGCTAAATGTCAGTGAGCGTTTCGATTTCAGTTCCAGAGCGATTCGGCCGATGAGTCCTTCATATTTAGTGGTTTTCAGCCAATTTTCAGAATTTTTGAAAATTTCACTTTTTTGTGAAAATATCCACTAAATGAGGGAATAATATGTGTGACGGTACCCCAGGAGAGTTCCAAATGTGTGTGGGTAGAATATATATCCCACGGGGGTAAAATTGAAAAAAGTTGAAAAAAAAATTTTTTTGGACTTAGTCATTTTTCTGGCGTTTATCAGACTTTCAGATAGGCTAAATGTCAATGAGCGTTTCGATTTCAGTTCCAGAGCGATTCGGCCGATGAGTCCTTCATATTTAGTGGTTTTCAGCCAATTTTCTGAATTTTTGAAAATTTCATTTTTTTGTGAAAATATCCACTAAATGAGGGAATAATATGTGTGAGGGTACCCCAGGAGAGTTCCAAATGTGTGTGGGTAGAATATATATCCCACGGGGGTAAAATTGAAAAAAGTTTAAAAAAAATTTTTTTTTGACTTAGTCATTTTTCCGGCGTTTATCAGACTTTCAGATAGGGGAAATGTCAGTGAGGGTTCCGATTTCAGTTCCAGAGCGATTCGCCCGATGAGTCCTTCATATTTAGTGGTTTTCAGCCAATTTTCAGAATTTTTGAAAATTTCACTTTTTTGTAAAAATATCCACTAAATGAGGGAATAATATGTGTGAGGGTACCCCAGGAGAGTTCCAAATGTGTGTGGGTAGAATATATATCCCAGGGGGGTAAAATTGAAAAAAGTTGAAAAAAAATTTTTTTTTGACTTAGTCATTTTTCTGGCATTTATCAGACTTTCAGATAGGGGAAATGTCAGTGAGCGTTTCGATTTCAATTCCAGAGCGATTCGCCCGATGAGTCCTTCATATTTAGTGGTTTTCAGCCAATTTTCAGAATTTTTGAAAATTTCATTTTTTTGTGAAAATATCCACTAAATGAGGGAATAATATGTGTGAGCGTACCCCAGGAGAGTTCCAAATGTGTGTGGGTAGAATATATATCCAACGGGGGTAAAATTGAAAAAAGTTGAAAAAAAATTTTTTTTGGACTTAGTCATTTTTTCAGCGTTTATCAGACTTTCAGATATGGGAAATGTCAGTGAGCGTTCCGATTTCAGTTCCAGAGCGATTCGCCCGATGAGTCCTTCATATTTAGTGGTTTTCAGCCAATTTTCAGAATTTCTGAAAATTTCACTTTTTTGTGAAAATATCCACTAAATGAGGGAATAATATGTGTGAGGGTACCCCAGGAGAGTTCCAAATGTCTGTGGGTAAAATATATATCCCACGGGGGGAAAAATTGAAAAAAGTTGAAAAAAATTTTTTTTTGGACTTAGTCATTTTTCCGGCGTTTATCAGACTTTCAGATAGGCTAAATGTCAGTGAGCGTTTCGATTTCAGTTCCAGAGCGATTCGGCCGATGAGTCCTTCATATTTAGTGGTTTTCAGCCAATTTTCTGAATTTTTGAAAATTTCACTTTTTTGTGAAAATATCCGCTAAATGAGGGAATAATATGTGTGAGGGTACCCCAGGAGAGTTCCAAATGTGTGTGGGTAGAATATATATCCCAGGGGGGTAAAATTGAAAAAAGTTGAAAAAAATTTTTTTTTGGACTTAGTCATTTTTCTGGCGTTTATCAGACTTTCAGAGAGGGGAAATGTCAGTGAGCGTTTCGATTTCAGTTCCAGAGCGATTCGCCCGATGAGTCCTTCATATTTAGTGGTTTTCAGCCAATTTTCAGAATTTTTGAAAATTTCATTTTTTTGTGAAAATATCCACTAAATGAGGGAATAATATGTGTGAGCGTACCCCAGGAGAGTTCCAAATGTGTGTGGGTAGAATATATATCCAACGGGGGTAAAATTGAAAAAAGTTGAAAAAAAATTTTTTTTGAACTTAGTCATTTTTTCAGCGTTTATCAGACTTTCAGATATGGGAAATGTCAGTGAGCGTTCCGATTTCAGTTCCAGAGCGATTCGCCCGATGAGTCCTTCATATTTAGTGGTTTTCAGCCAATTTTCTGCATTTTTGAAAATTTCACTTTTTTGTGAAAATATCCACTAAATGAGGGAATAATATGTGTGAGGGTACCCCAGGAGAGTTCCAAATGTGTGTGGGTAGAATATATATCCCACGGGGGGTAAAATTGAAAAAAGTTGAAAAAAATTTTTTTTTGGACTTAGTCATTTTTCCGGCGTTTATCAGACTTTCAGATAGGGGAAATGTCAGTGAGCATTCCGATTTCAGTTCCAGAGCGATTCGCCCGATGAGTCCTTCATATTTAGTGGTTTTCAGCCAATTTTCAGAATTTTTGAAAATTTCACTTTTTTGTGAAAATATCCACTAAATGAGGGAATAATATGTGTGAGGGTACCCCAGGAGAGTTCCAAATGTGTGTGGGTAGAATATATATCCCACGGGGGTAAAATTGAAAAAAGTTGCAAAAAAATTTTTTTTGGACTTAGTCATTTTTTCAGCGTTTATCAGACTTTCAGATAGGCTAAATGTCAGTGAGCGTTTCGATTTCAGTTCCAGAGCGATTCGGCCGATGAGTCCTTCATATTTAGTGGTTTTCAGCCAATTTTCAGAATTTTTGAAAATTTCACTTTTTTGTAAAAATATCCACTAAATGAGGGAATAATATGTGTGAGGGTACCCCAGGAGAGTTCCAAATGTGTGTGGGTAGAATATATATCCCAGGGGGGTAAAATTGAGAAAAGTTGAAAAAAATTTTTTTTTGGACTTAGTCATTTTTCCGGCGTTTATCAGACTTTCAGATAGGGGAAATGTCAGTGAGCATTCCGATTTCAGTTCCAGAGCGATTCGCCCGATGAGTCCTTCATATTTAGTGGTTTTCAGCCAATTTTCAGAATTTTTGAAAATTTCACTTTTTTGTGAAAATATCCACTAAATGAGGGAATAATATGTGTGAGGGTACCCCAGGAGAGTTCCAAATGTGTGTGGGTAGAATATATATCCCACGGGGGTAAAATTGAAAAAAGTTGAAAAAAAATTTTTTTTGGACTTAGTCATTTTTCTGGCGTTCATCAGACTTTCAGATAGGGGAAATGTCAGTGAGCGTTTCGATTTCAGTTCCAGAGCGATTCGCCCGATGAGTCCTTCATATTTAGTGGTTTTCAGCCAATTTTCTGAATTTTTGAAAATTTCACTTTTTTGTGAAAATATCCGCTAAATGAGGGAATAATATGTGTGAGGGTACCCCAGGAGAGTTCCAAGTGTGTGTGGGTAGAATATATATCCCAGGGGGGTAAAATTGAAAAAAGTTGAAAAAAATTTTTTTTTGGACTTAGTCATTTTTCTGGCGTTTATCAGACTTTCAGAGAGGGGAAATGTCAGTGAGCGTTTCGATTTCAGTTCCAGAGCGATTCGCCCGATGAGTCCTTCATATTTAGTGGTTTTCAGCCAATTTTCAGAATTTTTGAAAATTTCATTTTTTTGTGAAAATATCCACTAAATGAGGGAATAATATGTGTGAGCGTACCCCAGGAGAGTTCCAAATGTGTGTGGGTAGAATATATATCCAACGGGGGTAAAATTGAAAAAAGTTGAAAAAAAATTTTTTTTGAACTTAGTCATTTTTTCAGCGTTTATCAGACTTTCAGATATGGGAAATGTCAGTGAGCGTTCCGATTTCAGTTCCAGAGCGATTCGCCCGATGAGTCCTTCATATTTAGTGGTTTTCAGCCAATTTTCTGCATTTTTGAAAATTTCACTTTTTTGTGAAAATATCCACTAAATGAGGGAATAATATGTGTGAGGGTACCCCAGGAGAGTTCCAAATGTGTGTGGGTAGAATATATATCCCACGGGGGGTAAAATTGAAAAAAGTTGAAAAAAATTTTTTTTTGGACTTAGTCATTTTTCCGGCGTTTATCAGACTTTCAGATAGGGGAAATGTCAGTGAGCATTCCGATTTCAGTTCCAGAGCGATTCGCCCGATGAGTCCTTCATATTTAGTGGTTTTCAGCCAATTTTCAGAATTTTTGAAAATTTCACTTTTTTGTGAAAATATCCACTAAATGAGGGAATAATATGTGTGAGGGTACCCCAGGAGAGTTCCAAATGTGTGTGGGTAGAATATATATCCCACGGGGGTAAAATTGAAAAAAGTTGCAAAAAAATTTTTTTTGGACTTAGTCATTTTTTCAGCGTTTATCAGACTTTCAGATAGGGGAAATGTCAGTGAGCGTTTCGATTTCAGTTCCAGAGCGATTCGCCCGATGAGTCCTTCATATTTAGTGGCTTTCAGCCAATTTTCAGAATTTTTGAAAATTTCACTTTTTTGTGAAAATATCCACTAAATGAGGGAATAATATGTGTGAGGGTACCCCAGGAGAGTTCCAAATGTGTGTGGGTAGAATATATATCCCACGGGGGTAAAATTGAAAAAAGTTGAAAAAATTTTTTTTTGGACTTACTCATTTTTCTGGCATTTATCAGATTTTCAGATAGGCTAAATGTCAGTGAGCGTTTCGATTTCAGTTCCAGAGCGATTCGGCCGATGAGTCCTTCATATTTAGTGGTTTTCAGCCAATTTTCTGAATTTTTGAAAATTTCATTTTTTTGTGAAAATATCCACTAAATGAGGGAATAATATGTGTGAGGGTACCCCAGGAGAGTTCCAAATGTGTGTGGGTAGAATATATATCCCAGGGGGGTAAAATTGAAAAAAGTTGAAAAAAATTTTTTTTTGGACTTAGTCATTTTTCTGGCATTTATCAGACTTTCAGATAGGGGAAATGTCAGTGAGCGTTTCGATTTCAGTTCTAGAGCAATTCGGCCGATGAGTCCTTCATATTTAGTGGTTTTCAGCCAATTTTCAGAATTTTTGAAAATTTCACTTTTTTGTGAAAATATCCACTAAATGAGGGAATAATATGTGTGACGGTACCCCAGGAGAGATCCAAATGTGTGTGGGTAGAATATATATCCCACGGGGGTAAAATTGAAAAAAGTTGAAAAAAAAATTTTTTTGGACTTAGTCATTTTTCTGGCGTTTATCAGACTTTCAGATAGGCTAAATGTCAGTGAGCGTTTCGATTTCAGTTCCAGAGCGATTCGGCCGATGAGTCCTTCATATTTAGTGGTTTTCAGCCAATTTTCTGAATTTTTGAAAATTTCATTTTTTTGTGAAAATATCCACTAAATGAGGGAATAATATGTGTGAGGGTACCCCAGGAGAGTTCCAAATGTGTGTGGGTAGAATATATATCCCACGGGGGTAAAATTGAAAAAAGTTTAAAAAAAATTTTTTTTTGACTTAGTCATTTTTCCGGCGTTTATCAGACTTTCAGATAGGGGAAATGTCAGTGAGGGTTCCGATTTCAGTTCCAGAGCGATTCGCCCGATGAGTCCTTCATATTTAGTGGTTTTCAGCCAATTTTCAGAATTTTTGAAAATTTCACTTTTTTGTAAAAATATCCACTAAATGAGGGAATAATATGTGTGAGGGTACCCCAGGAGAGTTCCAAATGTGTGTGGGTAGAATATATATCCCAGGGGGGTAAAATTGAAAAAAGTTGAAAAAAAATTTTTTTTGGACTTAGTCATTTTTCTGGCATTTATCAGACTTTCAGATAGGGGAAATGTCAGTGAGCGTTTCGATTTCAGTTCCAGAGCGATTCGCCCGATGAGTCCTTCATATTTAGTGGTTTTCAGCCAATTTTCAGAATTTTTGAAAATTTCATTTTTTTGTGAAAATATCCACTAAATGAGGGAATAATATGTGTGAGCGTACCCCAGGAGAGTTCCAAATGTGTGTGGGTAGAATATATATCCAACGGGGGTAAAATTGAAAAAAGTTGAAAAAAAATTTTTTTTGGACTTAGTCATTTTTTCAGCGTTTATCAGACTTTCAGATATGGGAAATGTCAGTGAGCGTTCCGATTTCAGTTCCAGAGCGATTCGCCCGATGAGTCCTTCATATTTAGTGGTTTTCAGCCAATTTTCAGAATTTCTGAAAATTTCACTTTTTTGTGAAAATATCCACTAAATGAGGGAATAATATGTGTGAGGGTACCCCAGGAGAGTTCCAAATGTGTGTGGGTAGAATATATATCCCACGGGGGGAAAAATTGAAAAAAGTTGAAAAAAATTTTTTTTTGGACT
The DNA here is from genome assembly GCF_046119375.1 of Phyllobates terribilis. Taxonomy (NCBI): domain Eukaryota; kingdom Metazoa; phylum Chordata; class Amphibia; order Anura; family Dendrobatidae; genus Phyllobates; species Phyllobates terribilis. Next base: position 123,482,902 of record NW_027362768.1, read on the forward strand.
TTGTCATTTTTCCGGCGTTTATCAGACTTTCAGATAGGCTAAATGTCAGTGAGCGTTTCGATTTCAGTTCCAGAGCGATTCGGCCGATGAGTCCTTCATATTTAGTGGTTTTCAGCCAATTTTCAGAATTTTTGAAAATTTCACTTTTTTGTGAAAATAACCACTAAATGAGGGAATAATATGTGTGACGGTACCCCAGGAGAGTTCCAAATGTGTGTGGGTAGAATATATATCCCACGGGGGTAAAATTGAAAAAAGTTGAAAAAAAAATTTTTTTGGACTTAGTCATTTTTCTGGCGTTTATCAGACTTTCAGATAGGCTAAATGTCAATGAGCGTTTCGATTTCAGTTCCAGAGCGATTCGGCCGATGAGTCCTTCATATTTAGTGGTTTTCAGCCAATTTTCTGAATTTTTGAAAATTTCATTTTTTTGTGAAAATATCCACTAAATGAGGGAATAATATGTGTGAGGGTACCCCAGGAGAGTTCCAAATGTGTGTGGGTAGAATATATATCCCACGGGGGTAAAATTGAAAAAAGTTTAAAAAAAATTTTTTTTTGACTTAGTCATTTTTCCGGCGTTTATCAGACTTTCAGATAGGGGAAATGTCAGTGAGGGTTCCGATTTCAGTTCCAGAGCGATTCGCCCGATGAGTCCTTCATATTTAGTGGTTTTCAGCCAATTTTCAGAATTTTTGAAAATTTCACTTTTTTGTAAAAATATCCACTAAATGAGGGAATAATATGTGTGAGGGTACCCCAGGAGAGTTCCAAATGTGTGTGGGTAGAATATATATCCCAGGGGGGTAAAATTGAAAAAAGTTGAAAAAAAATTTTTTTTTGACTTAGTCATTTTTCTGGCATTTATCAGACTTTCAGATAGGGGAAATGTCAGTGAGCGTTTCGATTTCAGTTCCAGAGCGATTCGCCCGATGAGTCCTTCATATTTAGTGGTTTTCAGCCAATTTTCAGAATTTTTGAAAATTTCATTTTTTTGTGAAAATATCCACTAAATGAGGGAATAATATGTGTGAGCGTACCCCAGGAGAGTTCCAAATGTGTGTGGGTAGAATATATATCCAACGGGGGTAAAATTGAAAAAAGTTGAAAAAAAATTTTTTTTGGACTTAGTCATTTTTTCAGCGTTTATCAGACTTTCAGATATGGGAAATGTCAGTGAGCGTTCCGATTTCAGTTCCAGAGCGATTCGCCTGATGAGTCCTTCATATTTAGTGGTTTTCAGCCAATTTTCAGAATTTCTGAAAATTTCACTTTTTTGTGAAAATATCCACTAAATGAGGGAATAATATGTGTGAGGGTACCCCAGGAGAGTTCCAAATGTGTGTGGGTAGAATATATATCCCACGGGGGGAAAAATTGAAAAAAGTTGAAAAAAATTTTTTTTTGGACTTAGTCATTTTTCCGGCGTTTATCAGACTTTCAGATAGGCTAAATGTCAGTGAGCGTTTCGATTTCAGTTCCAGAGCGATTCGGCCGATGAGTCCTTCATATTTAGTGGTTTTCAGCCAATTTTCAGAATTTTTGAAAATTTCACTTTTTTGTAAAAATATCCACTAAATGAGGGAATAATATGTGTGAGGGTACCCCAGGAGAGTTCCAAATGTGTGTGGGTAGAATATATATCCCAGGGGGGTAAAATTGAGAAAAGTTGAAAAAAATTTTTTTTTGGACTTAGTCATTTTTCCGGCGTTTATCAGACTTTCAGATAGGGGAAATGTCAGTGAGCATTCCGATTTCAGTTCCAGAGCGATTCGCCCGATGAGTCCTTCATATTTAGTGGTTTTCAGCCAATTTTCAGAATTTTTGAAAATTTCACTTTTTTGTGAAAATATCCACTAAATGAGGGAATAATATGTGTGAGGGTACCCCAGGAGAGTTCCAAATGTGTGTGGGTAGAATATATATCCCACGGGGGTAAAATTGAAAAAAGTTTAAAAAAAATTTTTTTTGGACTTAGTCATTTTTCCGGCGTTTATCAGACTTTCAGATAGGGGAAATGTCAGTGAGGGTTCCGATTTCAGTTCCAGAGCGATTCGCCCGATGAGTCCTTCATATTTAGTGGTTTTCAGCCAATTTTCAGAATTTTTGAAAATTTCACTTTTTTGTAAAAATATCCACTAAATGAGGGAATAATATGTGTGAGGGTACCCCAGGAGAGTTCCAAATGTGTGTGGGTAGAATATATATCCCAGGGGGGTAAAATTGAAAAAAGTTGAAAAAAAATTTTTTTTGGACTTAGTCATTTTTCTGGCATTTATCAGACTTTCAGATAGGGGAAATGTCAGTGAGCGTTTCGATTTCAGTTCCAGAGCGATTCGCCCGATGAGTCCTTCATATTTAGTGGTTTTCAGCCAATTTTCAGAATTTCTGAAAATTTCACTTTTTTGTGAAAATATCCACTAAATGAGGGAATAATATGTGTGAGGGTACCCCAGGAGAGTTCCAAATGTGTGTGGGTAGAATATATATCCCACGGGGGGAAAAATTGAAAAAAGTTGAAAAAAATTTTTTTTTGGACTTTGTCATTTTTCCGGCGTTTATCAGACTTTCAGATAGGCTAAATGTCAGTGAGCGTTTCGATTTCAGTTCCAGAGCGATTCGGCCGATGAGTCCTTCATATTTAGTGGTTTTCAGCCAATTTTCAGAATTTTTGAAAATTTCACTTTTTTGTGAAAATATCCACTAAATGAGGGAATAATATGTGTGACGGTACCCCAGGAGAGTTCCAAATGTGTGTGGGTAGAATATATATCCCACGAGGGTAAAATTGAAAAAAGTTGAAAAAAAAATTTTTTTGGACTTAGTCATTTTTCTGGCGTTTATCAGACTTTCAGATAGGCTAAATGTCAATGAGCGTTTCGATTTCAGTTCCAGAGCGATTCGGCCGATGAGTCCTTCATATTTAGTGGTTTTCAGCCAATTTTCTGAATTTTTGAAAATTTCATTTTTTTGTGAAAATATCCACTAAATGAGGGAATAATATGTGTGAGGGTACCCCAGGAGAGTTCCAAATGTGTGTGGGTAGAATATATATCCCACGGGGGTAAAATTGAAAAAAGTTTAAAAAAAATTTTTTTTTGACTTAGTCATTTTTCCGGCGTTTATCAGACTTTCAGATAGGGGAAATGTCAGTGAGGGTTCCGATTTCAGTTCCAGAGCGATTCGCCCGATGAGTCCTTCATATTTAGTGGTTTTCAGCCAATTTTCAGAATTTTTGAAAATTTCACTTTTTTGTAAAAATATCCACTAAATGAGGGAATAATATGTGTGAGGGTACCCCAGGAGAGTTCCAAATGTGTGTGGGTAGAATATATATCCCAGGGGGGTAAAATTGAAAAAAGTTGAAAAAAAAATTTTTTTTGACTTAGTCATTTTTCTGGCATTTATCAGACTTTCAGATAGGGGAAATGTCAGTGAGCGTTTCGATTTCAGTTCCAGAGCGATTCGCCCGATGAGTCCTTCATATTTAGTGGTTTTCAGCCAATTTTCAGAATTTTTGAAAATTTCATTTTTTTGTGAAAATATCCACTAAATGAGGGAATAATATGTGTGAGCGTACCCCAGGAGAGTTCCAAATGTGTGTGGGTAGAATATATATCCAACGGGGGTAAAATTGAAAAAAGTTGAAAAAAAATTTTTTTTGGACTTAGTCATTTTTTCAGCGTTTATCAGACTTTCAGATATGGGAAATGTCAGTGAGCGTTCCGATTTCAGTTCCAGAGCGATTCGCCCGATGAGTGCTACATATTTAGTGGTTTTCAGCCAATTTTCAGAATTTCTGAAAATTTCACTTTTTTGTGAAAATATCCACTAAATGAGGGAATAATATGTGTGAGGGTACCCCAGGAGAGTTCCAAATGTGTGTGGGTAGAATATATATCCCACGGGGGGAAAAATTGAAAAAAGTTGAAAAAAATTTTTTTTTGGACTTAGTCATTTTTCCGGCGTTTATCAGACTTTCAGATAGGCTAAATGTCAGTGAGCGTTTCGATTTCAGTTCCAGAGCGATTCGGCCGATGAGTCCTTCATATTTAGTGGTTTTCAGCCAATTTTCAGAATTTTTGAAAATTTCACTTTTTTGTAAAAATATCCACTAAATGAGGGAATAATATGTGTGAGGGTACCCCAGGAGAGTTCCAAATGTGTGTGGGTAGAATATATATCCCAGGGGGGTAAAATTGAGAAAAGTTGAAAAAAATTTTTTTTTGGACTTAGTCATTTTTCCGGCGTTTATCAGACTTTCAGATAGGGGAAATGTCAGTGAGCATTCCGATTTCAGTTCCAGAGCGATTCGCCCGATGAGTCCTTCATATTTAGTGGTTTTCAGCCAATTTTCAGAATTTTTGAAAATTTCACTTTTTTGTGAAAATATCCACTAAATGAGGGAATAATATGTGTGAGGGTACCCCAGGAGAGTTCCAAATGTGTGTGGGTAGAATATATATCCCACGGGGGTAAAATTGAAAAAAGTTGAAAAAAATTTTTTTTTGGACTTAGTCATTTTTCTGCCATTTATCAGACTTTCAGATAGGGGAAATGTCAGTGAGCGTTTCGATTTCAGTTCCAGAGCAATTCGGCCGATGAGTCCTTCATATTTAGTGGTTTTCAGCCAATTTTCTGAATTTTTGAAAATTTCACTTTTTTGTGAAAATATCCGCTAAATGAGGGAATAATATGTGTGAGGGTACCCCAGGAGAGTTCCAAATGTGTGTGGGTAGAATATATATCCCAGGGGGGTAAAATTGAAAAAAGTTGAAAAAAATTTTTTTTTGAACTTAGTCATTTTTCTGGCGTTTATCAGACTTTCAGAGAGGGGAAATGTCAGTGAGCGTTTCGATTTCAGTTCCAGAGCGATTCGCCCGATGAGTCCTTCATATTTAGTGGTTTTCAGCCAATTTTCAGAATTTTTGAAAATTTCATTTTTTTGTGAAAATATCCACTAAATGAGGGAATAATATGTGTGAGCGTACCCCAGGAGAGTTCCAAATGTGTGTGGGTAGAATATATATCCAACGGGGGTAAAATTGAAAAAAGTTGAAAAAAAATTTTTTTTGAACTTAGTCATTTTTTCAGCGTTTATCAGACTTTCAGATATGGGAAATGTCAGTGAGCGTTCCGATTTCAGTTCCAGAGCGATTCGCCCGATGAGTCCTTCATATTTAGTGGTTTTCAGCCAATTTTCTGCATTTTTGAAAATTTCACTTTTTTGTGAAAATATCCACTAAATGAGGGAATAATATGTGTGAGGGTACCCCAGGAGAGTTCCAAATGTGTGTGGGTAGAATATATATCCCACGGGGGGTAAAATTGAAAAAAGTTGAAAAAAATTTTTTTTTGGACTTAGTCATTTTTCCGGCGTTTATCAGACTTTCAGATAGGGGAAATGTCAGTGAGCATTCCGATTTCAGTTCCAGAGCGATTCGCCCGATGAGTCCTTCATATTTAGTGGTTTTCAGCCAATTTTCAGAATTTTTGAAAATTTCACTTTTTTGTGAAAATATCCACTAAATGAGGGAATAATATGTGTGAGGGTACCACAGGAGAGTTCCAAATGTGTGTGGGTAGAATATATATCCCACGGGGGTAAAATTGAAAAAAGTTGCAAAAAAATTTTTTTTGGACTTAGTCATTTTTCTGGCGTTTATCAGACTTTCAGATAGGGGAAATGTCAGTGAGCGTTTCGATTTCAGTTCCAGAGCGATTCGCCCGATGAGTCCTTCATATTTAGTGGCTTTCAGCCAATTTTCAGAATTTTTGAAAATTTCACTTTTTTGTGAAAATATCCACTAAATGAGGGAATAATATGTGTGAGGGTACCCCAGGAGAGTTCCAAATGTGTGTGGGTAGAATACATATCCCACGGGGGGTAAAATTGAAAAAAGTTGAAAAAAATTTTTTTTTGGACTTAGTCATTTTTCCGGCGTTTATCAGACTTTCAGATAGGGGAAATGTCAGTGAGCGTTTCGATTTCAGTTCCAGAGCGATTCGCCCGATGAGTCCTTCATATTTAGTGGTTTTCAGCCAATTTTCAGAATTTTTGAAAATTTCACTTTTTTGTGAAAATATCCACTAAATGAGGGAATAATATGTGTGAGGGTACCCCAGGAGAGTTCCAAATGTGTGTGGGTAGAATATATATCCCACGGGGGTAAAATTGAAAAAAGTTGAAAAAAAAATTTTTTTGGACTTAGTCATTTTTCTGGCGTTTATCAGACTTTCAGATAGGCTAAATGTCAGCGAGCGTTTCGATTTCAGTTCCAGAGCGATTCGGCCGATGAGTCCTTCATATTTAGTGGTTTTCAGCCAATTTTCAGAATTTTTGAAAATTTCACTTTTTTGTGAAAATATCCGCTAAATCAGGGAATAATATGTGTGAGGGTACCCCAGGAGAGTTCCAAATGTGTGTGGGTAGAATATATATCCCACGGGGGTAAAATTGAAAAAAGTTGAAAAAAATTTTTTTTTTGACTTAGTCATTTTTCCGGCGTTTATCAGACTTTCAGATAGGGGAAATGTCAGTGAGGGTTCCGATTTCAGTTCCAGAGCGATTCGCCAGATGAGTCCTTCATATTTAGTGGTGTTCAGCCAATTTTCAGAATTTTTGAAAATTTCACTTTTTTGTGAAAATATCCACTAAATGAGGGAATAATATGTGTGAGGGTACCCCAGGAGAGTTCCAAATGTGTGTGGGTAGAATATATATCCCACGGGGGTAAAATTGAAAAAAGTTGAAAAAAAATTTTTTTTGGACTTAGTCATTTTTCTGGCGTTTATCAGACTTTCAGATAGGGGAAATGTCAGTGAGCATTTCGATTTCAGTTCCAGAGCGATTCGCCCGATGAGTCCTTCATATTTAGTGGTTTTCAGCCAATTTTCAGAATTTTTGAAAATTTCACTTTTTTGTGAAAATATCCGCTAAATGAGGGAATAATATGTGTGAGGGTACCCCAGGAGACTTCCAAATGTGTGTGGGTAGAATATATATCCCACGGGGGTAAAATTGAAAAAAGTTGAAAAAAAATTTTTTTGGGACTTAGTCATTTTTCTGGCGTTTATCAGACTTTCAGATAGGGGAAATGTCAGTGAGCGTTTCGATTTCAGTTCCAGAGCGATTCGCCCGATGAGTCCTTCATATTTAGTGGTTTTCAGCCAATTTTCCGAATTTTTGAAAATTTCACTTTTTTGTGAAAATATCCGCTAAATGAGGGAATAATATGTGTGAGGGTACCCCAGGAGAGTTCCAAATGTGTGTGGGTAGAATATATATCCCACGGGGGTAAAATTGAAAAAAGTTGAAAAAAATTTTTTTTTGGACTTAGTCATTTTTCTGGCGTTTATCAGACTTTCAGATAGGGGAAATGTCAGTGAGGGTTCCGATTTCAGTTCCAGAGCGATTCGCCAGATGAGTCCTTCATATTTAGTGGTGTTCAGCCAATTTTCAGAATTTTTGAAAATTTCACTTTTTTGTGAAAATATCCACTAAATGAGGGAATAATATGTGTGAGGGTACCCCAGGAGAGTTCCAAATGTGTGTGGGTAGAATATATATCCCACGGGGGTAAAATTGAAAAAAGTTGAAAAAAATTTTTTTTTTTACTTAGTCATTTTTCCGGCGTTTATCAGACTTTCAGATAGGGGAAATGTCAGTGAGGGTTCCGATTTCAGTTCCAGAGCGATTCGCCAGATGAGTCCTTCATATTTAGTGGTGTTCAGCCAATTTTCAGAATTTTTGAAAATTTCACTTTTTTGTAAAAATATCCACTAAATGAGGGAATAATATGTGTGAGGGTACCCCAGGAGAGTTCCAAATGTGTGTGGGTAGAATATATATCCCACGGGGGTAAAATTGAAAAAAGTTGAAAAAAAATTTTTTTTGGACTTAGTCATTTTTCTGGCGTTTATCAGACTTTCAGATAGGGGAAATGTCAGTGAGCGTTTCGATTTCAGTTCCAGAGCGATTCGCCCGATGAGTCCTTCATATTTAGTGGTTTTCAGCCAATTTTCAGAATTTTTGAAAATTTCACTTTTTTGTGAAAATATCCGCTAAATCAGGGAATAATATGTGTGAGGGTACCCCAGGAGAGTTCCAAATGTGTGTGGGTAGAATATATATCCCACGGGGGTAAAATTGAAAAAAGTTGAAAAAAATTTTTTTTTTGACTTAGTCATTTTTCCGGCGTTTATCAGACTTTCAGATAGGGGAAATGTCAGTGAGGGTTCCGATTTCAGTTCCAGAGCGATTCGCCAGATGAGTCCTTCATATTTAGTGGTGTTCAGCCAATTTTCAGAATTTTTGAAAATTTCACTTTTTTGTGAAAATATCCACTAAATGAGGGAATAATATGTGTGAGGGTACCCCAGGAGAGTTCCAAATGTGTGTGGGTAGAATATATATCCCACGGGGGTAAAATTGAAAAAAGTTGAAAAAAAATTTTTTTTGGACTTAGTCATTTTTCTGGCGTTTATCAGACTTTCAGATAGGGGAAATGTCAGTGAGCATTTCGATTTCAGTTCCAGAGCGATTCGCCCGATGAGTCCTTCATATTTAGTGGTTTTCAGCCAATTTTCAGAATTTTTGAAAATTTCACTTTTTTGTGAAAATATCCGCTAAATGAGGGAATAATATGTGTGAGGGTACCCCAGGAGACTTCCAAATGTGTGTGGGTAGAATATATATCCCACGGGGGTAAAATTGAAAAAAGTTGAAAAAAAATTTTTTTGGGACTTAGTCATTTTTCTGGCGTTTATCAGACTTTCAGATAGGGGAAATGTCAGTGAGGGTTCCGATTTCAGTTCCAGAGCGATTCGCCAGATGAGTCCTTCATATTTAGTGGTGTTCAGCCAATTTTCTGAATTTTTGAAAATTTCACTTTTTTGTAAAAATATCCACTAAATGAGGGAATAATATGTGTGAGGGTACCCCAGGAGAGTTCCAAATGTGTGTGGGTAGAATATATATCCCACGGGGGTAAAATTGAAAAAAGTTGAAAAAAAATTTTTTTTGGACTTAGTCATTTTTCCGGCGTTTATCAGACTTTCAGATAGGGGAAATGTCAGTGAGCGTTTCGATTTCAGTTCCAGAGCGATTCGCCCGATGAGTCCTTCATATTTAGTGGTTTTCAGCCAATTTTCAGAATTTTTGAAAATTTCACTTTTTTGTGAAAATATCCGCTAAATGAGGGAATAATATGTGTGAGGGTACCCCAGGAGAGTTCCAAATGTGTGTGGGTGGAATATATATCCCACGGGGGTAAAATTGAAAAAAGTTGAAAAAAATTTTTTTTTTGACTTAGTCATTTTTCCGGCGTTTATCAGACTTTCAGATAGGGGAAATGTCAGTGAGCGTTCCGATTTCAGTTCCAGAGCAATTCGCCCGATGAGTCCTTCATATTTAGTGGTTTTCAGCCAATTTTCTGAATTTTTGAAAATTTCACTTTTTTGTGAAAATATCCGCTAAATGAGGGAATAATATGTGTGAGGGTACCCCAGGAGAGTTCCAAATGTGTGTGGGTAGAATATATATCCCACGGGGGTAAAATTGAAAAAAGTTGAAAAAAATTTTTTTTTTGACTTAGTCATTTTTCCGGCGTTTATCAGACTTTCAGATAGGGGAAATGTCAGTGAGGGTTCCGATTTCAGTTCCAGAGCGATTCGCCAGATGAGTCCTTCATATTTAGTGGTGTTCAGCCAATTTTCTGAATTTTTGAAAATTTCACTTTTTTGTAAAAATATCCACTAAATGAGGGAATAATATGTGTGAGGGTACCCCAGGAGAGTTCCAAATGTGTGTGGGTAGAATATATATCCCACGGGGGTAAAATTGAAAAAAGTTGAAAAAAAATTTTTTTTGGACTTAGTCATTTTTCCGGCGTTTATCAGACTTTCAGATAGGGGAAATGTCAGTGAGCGTTTCGATTTCAGTTCCAGAGCGATTCGCCCGATGAGTCCTTCATATTTAGTGGTTTTCAGCCAATTTTCAGAATTTTTGAAAATTTCACTTTTTTGTGAAAATATCCGCTAAATGAGGGAATAATATGTGTGAGGGTACCCCAGGAGAGTTCCAAATGTGTGTGGGTGGAATATATATCCCACGGGGGTAAAATTGAAAAAAGTTGAAAAAAATTTTTTTTTTGACTTAGTCATTTTTCCGGCGTTTATCAGACTTTCAGATAGGGGAAATGTCAGTGAGCGTTCCGATTTCAGTTCCAGAGCAATTCGCCCGATGAGTCCTTCATATTTAGTGGTTTTCAGCCAATTTTCTGAATTTTTGAAAATTTCACTTTTTTGTGAAAATATCCGCTAAATGAGGGAATAATATGTGTGAGGGTACCCCAGGAGAGTTCCAAATGTGTGTGGGTAGAATATATATCCCACGGGGGTAAAATTGAAAAAAGTTGAAAAAAATTTTTTTTTGGACTTAGTCATTTTTCTGGCGTTTATCAGACTTTCAGATAGGGGAAATGTCAGTGAGCGTTTCGATTTCAGTTCCAGAGCGATTCGCCCGATGAGTCCTTCATATTTAGTGGTTTTCAGCCAATTTTCAGAATTTTGGAAAATTTCACTTTTTTGTGAAAATATCCGCTAAATGAGGGAATAATATGTGTGAGGGTACCCCAGGAGAGTTCCAAATGTGTGTGGGTAGAATATATATCCCACGGGAGTAAAATTGAAAAAAGTTGAAAAAAAATTTTTTTTGGACTTAGTCATTTTTCTGGCGTTTATCAGACTTTCAGATAGGGGAAATGTCAGTGAGGGTTTCGATTTCAGTTCCAGAGCGATTCGCCCGATGAGTCCTTCATATTTAGTGGTTTTCAGCCAATTTTCAGAATTTTTGAAAATTTCACTTTTTTGTGAAAATATCCACTAAATGAGGGAATAATATGTGTGAGGGTACCCCAGGAGAGTTCCAAATGTGTGTGGGTAGAATATATATCCCACGGGGGTAAAATTGAAAAAAGTTGAAAAAAAATTTTTTTTGGACTTAGTCATTTTTCTGGCGTTTATCAGACTTTCAGATAGGGGAAATGTCAGTGAGCGTTTCGATTTCAGTTCCAGAGCGATTCGCCCGATGAGTCCTTCATATTTAGTGGTTTTCAGCCAATTTTCAGAATTTTTGAAAATTTCACTTTTTTGTGAAAATATCCGCTAAATCAGGGAATAATATGTGTGAGGGTACCCCAGGAGAGTTCCAAATGTGTGTGGGTAGAATATATATCCCACGGGGGTAAAATTGAAAAAAGTTGAAAAAAATTTTTTTTTTGACTTAGTCATTTTTCCGGCGTTTATCAGACTTTCAGATAGGGGAAATGTCAGTGAGGGTTCCGATTTCAGTTCCAGAGCGATTCGCCAGATGAGTCCTTCATATTTAGTGGTGTTCAGCCAATTTTCAGAATTTTTGAAAATTTCACTTTTTTGTGAAAATATCCACTAAATGAGGGAATAATATGTGTGAGGGTACCCCAGGAGAGTTCCAAATGTGTGTGGGTAGAATATATATCCCACGGGGGTAAAATTGAAAAAAGTTGAAAAAAAATTTTTTTTGGACTTAGTCATTTTTCTGGCGTTTATCAGACTTTCAGATAGGGGAAATGTCAGTGAGCATTTCGATTTCAGTTCCAGAGCGATTCGCCCGATGAGTCCTTCATATTTAGTGGTTTTCAGCCAATTTTCAGAATTTTTGAAAATTTCACTTTTTTGTGAAAATATCCGCTAAATGAGGGAATAATATGTGTGAGGGTACCCCAGGAGACTTCCAAATGTGTGTGGGTAGAATATATATCCCACGGGGGTAAAATTGAAAAAAGTTGAAAAAAAATTTTTTTGGGACTTAGTCATTTTTCTGGCGTTTATCAGACTTTCAGATAGGGGAAATGTCAGTGAGCGTTTCGATTTCAATTCCAGAGCGATTCGCCCGATGAGTCCTTCATATTTAGTGGTTTTCAGCCAATTTTCCGAATTTTTGAAAATTTCACTTTTTTGTGAAAATATCCGCTAAATGAGGGAATAATATGTGTGAGGGTACCCCAGGAGAGTTCCAAATGTGTGTGGGTAGAATATATATCCCACGGGGGTAAAATTGAAAAAAGTTGAAAAAAATTTTTTTTTGGACTTAGTCATTTTTCTGGCGTTTATCAGACTTTCAGATAGGGGAAATGTCAGTGAGGGTTCCGATTTCAGTTCCAGAGCGATTCGCCAGATGAGTCCTTCATATTTAGTGGTGTTCAGCCAATTTTCAGAATTTTTGAAAATTTCACTTTTTTGTGAAAATATCCACTAAATGAGGGAATAATATGTGTGAGGGTACCCCAGGAGAGTTCCAAATGTGTGTGGGTAGAATATATATCCCACGGGGGTAAAATTGAAAAAAGTTGAAAAAAATTTTTTTTTTTACTTAGTCATTTTTCCGGCGTTTATCAGACTTTCAGATAGGGGAAATGTCAGTGAGGGTTCCGATTTCAGTTCCAGAGCGATTCGCCAGATGAGTCCTTCATATTTAGTGGTGTTCAGCCAATTTTCAGAATTTTTGAAAATTTCACTTTTTTGTAAAAATATCCACTAAATGAGGGAATAATATGTGTGAGGGTACCCCAGGAGAGTTCCAAATGTGTGTGGGTAGAATATATATCCCACGGGGGTAAAATTGAAAAAAGTTGAAAAAAAATTTTTTTTGGACTTAGTCATTTTTCTGGCGTTTATCAGACTTTCAGATAGGGGAAATGTCAGTGAGCGTTTCGATTTCAGTTCCAGAGCGATTCGCCCGATGAGTCCTTCATATTTAGTGGTTTTCAGCCAATTTTCAGAATTTTTGAAAATTTCACTTTTTTGTGAAAATATCCGCTAAATCAGGGAATAATATGTGTGAGGGTACCCCAGGAGAGTTCCAAATGTGTGTGGGTAGAATATATATCCCACGGGGGTAAAATTGAAAAAAGTTGAAAAAAATTTTTTTTTTGACTTAGTCATTTTTCCGGCGTTTATCAGACTTTCAGATAGGGGAAATGTCAGTGAGGGTTCCGATTTCAGTTCCAGAGCGATTCGCCCGATGAGTCCTTCATATTTAGTGGTTTTCAGCCAATTTTCCGAATTTTTGAAAATTTCACTTTTTTGTGAAAATATCCGCTAAATGAGGGAATAATATGTGTGAGGGTACCCCAGGAGAGTTCCAAATGTGTGTGGGTAGAATATATATCCCACGGGGGTAAAATTGAAAAAAGTTGAAAAAAATTTTTTTTTGGACTTAGTCATTTTTCTGGCGTTTATCAGACTTTCAGATAGGGGAAATGTCAGTGAGGGTTCCGATTTCAGTTCCAGAGCGATTCGCCAGATGAGTCCTTCATATTTAGTGGTGTTCAGCCAATTTTCAGAATTTTTGAAAATTTCACTTTTTTGTGAAAATATCCACTAAATGAGGGAATAATATGTGTGAGGGTACCCCAGGAGAGTTCCAAATGTGTGTGGGTAGAATATATATCCCACGGGGGTAAAATTGAAAAAAGTTGAAAAAAATTTTTTTTTTTACTTAGTCATTTTTCCGGCGTTTATCAGACTTTCAGATAGGGGAAATGTCAGTGAGGGTTCCGATTTCAGTTCCAGAGCGATTCGCCAGATGAGTCCTTCATATTTAGTGGTGTTCAGCCAATTTTCAGAATTTTTGAAAATTTCACTTTTTTGTAAAAATATCCACTAAATGAGGGAATAATATGTGTGAGGGTACCCCAGGAGAGTTCCAAATGTGTGTGGGTAGAATATATATCCCACGGGGGTAAAATTGAAAAAAGTTGAAAAAAAATTTTTTTTGGACTTAGTCATTTTTCTGGCGTTTATCAGACTTTCAGATAGGGGAAATGTCAGTGAGCGTTTCGATTTCAGTTCCAGAGCGATTCGCCCGATGAGTCCTTCATATTTAGTGGTTTTCAGCCAATTTTCAGAATTTTTGAAAATTTCACTTTTTTGTGAAAATATCCGCTAAATCAGGGAATAATATGTGTGAGGGTACCCCAGGAGAGTTCCAAATGTGTGTGGGTAGAATATATATCCCACGGGGGTAAAATTGAAAAAAGTTGAAAAAAATTTTTTTTTTGACTTAGTCATTTTTCCGGCGTTTATCAGACTTTCAGATAGGGGAAATGTCAGTGAGGGTTCCGATTTCAGTTCCAGAGCGATTCGCCAGATGAGTCCTTCATATTTAGTGGTGTTCAGCCAATTTTCAGAATTTTTGAAAATTTCACTTTTTTGTGAAAATATCCACTAAATGAGGGAATAATATGTGTGAGGGTACCCCAGGAGAGTTCCAAATGTGTGTGGGTAGAATATATATCCCACGGGGGTAAAATTGAAAAAAGTTGAAAAAAAATTTTTTTTGGACTTAGTCATTTTTCTGGCGTTTATCAGACTTTCAGATAGGGGAAATGTCAGTGAGCATTTCGATTTCAGTTCCAGAGCGATTCGCCCGATGAGTCCTTCATATTTAGTGGTTTTCAGCCAATTTTCAGAATTTTTGAAAATTTCACTTTTTTGTGAAAATATCCGCTAAATGAGGGAATAATATGTGTGAGGGTACCCCAGGAGACTTCCAAATGTGTGTGGGTAGAATATATATCCCACGGGGGTAAAATTGAAAAAAGTTGAAAAAAAATTTTTTTGGGACTTAGTCATTTTTCTGGCGTTTATCAGACTTTCAGATAGGGGAAATGTCAGTGAGGGTTCCGATTTCAGTTCCAGAGCGATTCGCCAGATGAGTCCTTCATATTTAGTGGTGTTCAGCCAATTTTCTGAATTTTTGAAAATTTCACTTTTTTGTAAAAATATCCACTAAATGAGGGAATAATATGTGTGAGGGTACCCCAGGAGAGTTCCAAATGTGTGTGGGTAGAATATATATCCCACGGGGGTAAAATTGAAAAAAGTTGAAAAAAAATTTTTTTTGGACTTAGTCATTTTTCCGGCGTTTATCAGACTTTCAGATAGGGGAAATGTCAGTGAGCGTTTCGATTTCAGTTCCAGAGCGATTCGCCCGATGAGTCCTTCATATTTAGTGGTTTTCAGCCAATTTTCAGAATTTTTGAAAATTTCACTTTTTTGTGAAAATATCCGCTAAATGAGGGAATAATATGTGTGAGGGTACCCCAGGAGAGTTCCAAATGTGTGTGGGTGGAATATATATCCCACGGGGGTAAAATTGAAAAAAGTTGAAAAAAATTTTTTTTTTGACTTAGTCATTTTTCCGGCGTTTATCAGACTTTCAGATAGGGGAAATGTCAGTGAGCGTTCCGATTTCAGTTCCAGAGCAATTCGCCCGATGAGTCCTTCATATTTAGTGGTTTTCAGCCAATTTTCTGAATTTTTGAAAATTTCACTTTTTTGTGAAAATATCCACTAAATGAGGGAATAATATGTGTGAGGGTACCCCAGGAGAGTTCCAAATGTGTGTGGGTAGAATATATATCCCACGGGGGTAAAATTGAAAAAAGTTGAAAAAAATTTTTTTTTTGACTTAGTCATTTTTCCGGCGTTTATCAGACTTTCAGATAGGGGAAATGTCAGTGAGGGTTCCGATTTCAGTTCCAGAGCGATTCGCCAGATGAGTCCTTCATATTTAGTGGTGTTCAGCCAATTTTCTGAATTTTTGAAAATTTCACTTTTTTGTAAAAATATCCACTAAATGAGGGAATAATATGTGTGAGGGTACCCCAGGAGAGTTCCAAATGTGTGTGGGTAGAATATATATCCCACGGGGGTAAAATTGAAAAAAGTTGAAAAAAAATTTTTTTTGGACTTAGTCATTTTTCCGGCGTTTATCAGACTTTCAGATAGGGGAAATGTCAGTGAGCGTTTCGATTTCAGTTCCAGAGCGATTCGCCCGATGAGTCCTTCATATTTAGTGGTTTTCAGCCAATTTTCAGAATTTTTGAAAATTTCACTTTTTTGTGAAAATATCCGCTAAATGAGGGAATAATATGTGTGAGGGTACCCCAGGAGAGTTCCAAATGTGTGTGGGTGGAATATATATCCCACGGGGGTAAAATTGAAAAAAGTTGAAAAAAATTTTTTTTTTGACTTAGTCATTTTTCCGGCGTTTATCAGACTTTCAGATAGGGGAAATGTCAGTGAGCGTTCCGATTTCAGTTCCAGAGCAATTCGCCCGATGAGTCCTTCATATTTAGTGGTTTTCAGCCAATTTTCTGAATTTTTGAAAATTTCACTTTTTTGTGAAAATATCCGCTAAATGAGGGAATAATATGTGTGAGGGTACCCCAGGAGAGTTCCAAATGTGTGTGGGTAGAATATATATCCCACGGGAGTAAAATTGAAAAAAGTTGAAAAAAAATTTTTTTTGGACTTAGTCATTTTTCTGGCGTTTATCAGACTTTCAGATAGGGGAAATGTCAGTGAGGGTTTCGATTTCAGTTCCAGAGCGATTCGCCCGATGAGTCCTTCATATTTAGTGGTTTTCAGCCAATTTTCAGAATTTTTGAAAATTTCACTTTTTTGTGAAAATATCCACTAAATGAGGGAATAATATGTGTGAGGGTACCCCAGGAGAGTTCCAAATGTGTGTGGGTAGAATATATATCCCACGGGGGTAAAATTGAAAAAAGTTGAAAAAAAATTTTTTTTGGACTTAGTCATTTTTCTGGCGTTTATCAGACTTTCAGATAGGGGAAATGTCAGTGAGCATTTCGATTTCAGTTCCAGAGCGATTCGCCCGATGAGTCCTTCATATTTAGTGGTTTTCAGCCAATTTTCAGAATTTTTGAAAATTTCACTTTTTTGTGAAAATATCCGCTAAATGAGGGAATAATATGTGTGAGGGTACCCCAGGAGACTTCCAAATGTGTGTGGGTAGAATATATATCCCACGGGGGTAAAATTGAAAAAAGTTTAAAAAAAATTTTTTTGGGACTTAGTCATTTTTCTGGCGTTTATCAGACTTTCAGATAGGGGAAATGTCAGTGAGGGTTCCGATTTCAGTTCCAGAGCGATTCGCCCGATGAGTCCTTCATATTTAGTGGTTTTCAGCCAATTTTCAGAATTTTTGAAAATTTCACTTTTTTGTAAAAATATCCACTAAATGAGGGAATAATATGTGTGAGGGTACCCCAGGAGAGTTCCAAATGTGTGTGGGTAGAATATATATCCCAGGGGGGTAAAATTGAAAAAAGTTGAAAAAAAATTTTTTTTGGACTTAGTCATTTTTCTGGCATTTATCAGACTTTCAGATAGGGGAAATGTCAGTGAGCGTTTCGATTTCAGTTCCAGAGCGATTCGCCCGATGAGTCCTTCATATTTAGTGGTTTTCAGCCAATTTTCAGAATTTTTGAAAATTTCATTTTTTTGTGAAAATATCCACTAAATGAGGGAATAATATGTGTGAGCGTACCCCAGGAGAGTTCCAAATGTGTGTGGGTAGAATATATATCCAACGGGGGTAAAATTGAAAAAAGTTGAAAAAAAATTTTTTTGGGACTTAGTCATTTTTTCAGCGTTTATCAGACTTTCAGATATGGGAAATGTCAGTGAGCGTTCCGATTTCAGTTCCAGAGCGATTCGCCCGATGAGTCCTTCATATTTAGTGGTTTTCAACCAATTTTCAGAATTTCTGAAAATTTCACTTTTTTGTGAAAATATCCACTAAATGAGGGAATAATATGTGTGAGGGTACCCCAGGAGAGTTCCAAATGTGTGTGGGTAGAATATATATCCCACGGGGGGAAAAATTGAAAAAAGTTGAAAAAAATTTTTTTTTGGACTTAGTCATTTTTCCGGCGTTTATCAGACTTTCAGATAGGCTAAATGTCAGTGAGCGTTTCGATTTCAGTTCCAGAGCGATTCGCCCGATGAGTCCTTCATATTTAGTGGTTTTCAGCCAATTTTCAGAATTTTTGAAAATTTCACTTTTTTGTGAAAATATCCACTAAATGAGGGAATAATATGTGTGAGGGTACCCCAGGAGAGTTCCAAATGTGTGTGGGTAGAATATATATCCCACGGGGGGTAAAATTGAAAAAAGTTGAAAAAAATTTTTTTTTGGACTTAGTCATTTTTCCGGCGTTTATCAGACTTTCAGATAGGGGAAATGTCAGTGAGCGTTTCGATTTCAGTTCCAGAGCGATTCGCCCGATGAGTCCTTCATATTTAGTGGCTTTCAGCCAATTTTCAGAATTTTTGAAAATTTCACTTTTTTGTGAAAATATCCGCTAAATGAGGGAATAATATGTGTGAGGGTACCCCAGGAGAGTTCCAAATGTGTGTGGGTAGAATATATATCCCACGGGGGTAAAATTGAAAAAAGTTGAAAAAATTTTTTTTTGGACTTACTCATTTTTCTGGCATTTATCAGACTTTCAGATAGGCTAAATGTCAGTGAGCGTTTCAATTTCAGTTCCAGAGCGATTCGGCCGATGAGTCCTTCATATTTAGTGGTTTTCAGCCAATTTTCTGAATTTTTGAAAATTTCATTTTTTTGTGAAAATATCCACTAAATGAGGGAATAATATGTGTGAGGGTACCCCAGGAGAGTTCCAAATGTGTGTGGGTAGAATATATATCCCAGGGGGGTAAAATTGAAAAAAGTTGAAAAAAAATTTTTTTTGGACTTAGTCATTTTTCTGGCATTTATCAGACTTTCAGATAGGGGAAATGTCAGTGAGCGTTTCGATTTCAGTTCTAGAGCAATTCGGCCGATGAGTCCTTCATATTTAGTGGTTTTCAGCCAATTTTCAGAATTTTTGAAAATTTCACTTTTTTGTGAAAATATCCACTAAATGAGGGAATAATATGTGTGAGGGTACCCCAGGAGAGTTCCAAATGTGTGTGGGTAGAATATATATCCCACGGGGGTAAAATTGAAAAAAGTTGAAAAAAAAATTTTTTTGGACTTAGTCATTTTTCTGGCGTTTATCAGACTTTCAGATAGGCTAAATGTCAGCGAGCGTTTCGATTTCAGTTCCAGAGCGATTCGGCCGATGAGTCCTTCATATTTAGTGGTTTTCAGCCAATTTTCTGAATTTTTGAAAATTTCATTTTTTTGTGAAAATATCCACTAAATGAGGGAATAATATGTGTGAGGGTACCCCAGGAGAGTTCCAAATGTGTGTGGGTAGAATATATATCCCAGGGGGGTAAAATTGAAAAAAGTTGAAAAAAAATTTTTTTTGGACTTAGTCATTTTTCTGGCATTTATCAGACTTTCAGATAGGGGAAATGTCAGTGAGCGTTTCGATTTCAGTTCCAGAGCGATTCGCCCGATGAGTCCTTCATATTTAGTGGTTTTCAGCCAATTTTCAGAATTTTTGAAAATTTCATTTTTTTGTGAAAATATCCACTAAATGAGGGAATAATATGTGTGAGCGTACCCCAGGAGAGTTCCAAATGTGTGTGGGTAGAATATATATCCAACGGGGGTAAAATTGAAAAAAGTTGAAAAAAAATTTTTTTTGGACTTAGTCATTTTTTCAGCGTTTATCAGACTTTCAGATATGGGAAATGTCAGTGAGCGTTCCGATTTCAGTTCCAGAGCGATTCGCCCGATGAGTCCTTCATATTTAGTGGTTTTCAACCAATTTTCAGAATTTCTGAAAATTTCACTTTTTTGTGAAAATATCCACTAAATGAGGGAATAATATGTGTGAGGGTACCCCAGGAGAGTTCCAAATGTGTGTGGGTAGAATATATATCCCACGGGGGGAAAAATTGAAAAAAGTTGAAAAAAATTTTTTTTTGGACTTAGTCATTTTTCCGGCGTTTATCAGACTTTCAGATAGGCTAAATGTCAGTGAGCGTTTCGATTTCAGTTCCAGAGCGATTCGGCCGATGAGTCCTTCATATTTAGTGGTTTTCAGCCAATTTTCAGAATTTTTGAAAATTTCACTTTTTTGTAAAAATATCCACTAAATGAGGGAATAATATGTGTGAGGGTACCCCAGGAGAGTTCCAAATGTGTGTGGGTAGAATATATATCCCAGGGGGGTAAAATTGAAAAAAGTTGAAAAAAAATTTTTTTTGGACTTAGTCATTTTTCCGGCGTTTATCAGACTTTCAGATAGGGGAAATGTCAGTGAGCATTCCGATTTCAGTTCCAGAGCGATTCGCCCGATGAGTCCTTCATATTTAGTGGTTTTCAGCCAATTTTCAGAATTTTTGAAAATTTCACTTTTTTGTGAAAATATCCACTAAATGAGGGAATAATATGTGTGAGGGTACACCAGGAGAGTTCCAAATGTGTGTGGGTAGAATATATATCCCACGGGGGTAAAATTGAAAAAAGTTGAAAAAAAATTTTTTTTGGACTTAGTCATTTTTCTGGCGTTTATCAGACTTTCAGATAGGGGAAATGTCAGTGAGCGTTTCGATTTCAGTTCCAGAGCGATTCGCCCGATGAGTCCTTCATATTTAGTGGCTTTCAGCCAATTTTCAGAATTTTTGAAAATTTCACTTTTTTGTGAAAATATCCGCTAAATGAGGGAATAATATGTGTGAGGGTACCCCAGGAGAGTTCCAAATGTGTGTGGGTAGAATATATATCCCACGGGGGTAAAATTGAAAAAAGTTGAAAAAAATTTTTTTTTGGACTTAGTCATTTTTCTGGCATTTATCAGACTTTCAGATAGGCTAAATGTCAGTGAGCGTTTCGATTTCAGTTCCAGAGCGATTCGGCCGATGAGTCCTTCATATTTAGTGGTTTTCAGCCAATTTTCAGAATTTTTGAAAATTTCACTTTTTTGTAAAAATATCCACTAAATGAGGGAATAATATGTGTGAGGGTACCCCAGGAGAGTTCCAAATGTGTGTGGCTAGAATATATATCCCAGGGGGGAAAAATTGAAAAAAGTTGAAAAAAATTTTTTTTTGGACTTAGTCATTTTTCCGGCGTTTATCAGACTTTCAGATAGGCTAAATGTCAGTGAGCGTTTCGATTTCAGTTCCAGAGCGATTCGCCCGATGAGTCCTTCATATTTAGTGGTTTTCAGCCAATTTTCAGAATTTTTGAAAATTTCACTTTTTTGTGAAAATATCCACTAAATGAGGGAATAATATGTGTGAGGGTACCCCAGGAGAGTTCCAAATGTGTGTGGGTAGAATATATATCCCACGGGGGGTAAAATTGAAAAAAGTTGAAAAAAATTTTTTTTTGGACTTAGTCATTTTTCCGGCGTTTATCAGACTTTCAGATAGGGGAAATGTCAGTGAGCGTTTCGATTTCAGTTCCAGAGCGATTCGCCCGATGAGTCCTTCATATTTAGTGGCTTTCAGCCAATTTTCAGAATTTTTGAAAATTTCACTTTTTTGTGAAAATATCCGCTAAATGAGGGAATAATATGTGTGAGGGTACCCCAGGAGAGTTCCAAATGTGTGTGGGTAGAATATATATCCCACGGGGGTAAAATTGAAAAAAGTTGAAAAAATTTTTTTTTGGACTTACTCATTTTTCTGGCATTTATCAGACTTTCAGATAGGCTAAATGTCAGTGAGCGTTTCAATTTCAGTTCCAGAGCGATTCGGCCGATGAGTCCTTCATATTTAGTGGTTTTCAGCCAATTTTCTGAATTTTTGAAAATTTCATTTTTTTGTGAAAATATCCACTAAATGAGGGAATAATATGTGTGAGGGTACCCCAGGAGAGTTCCAAATGTGTGTGGGTAGAATATATATCCCAGGGGGGTAAAATTGAAAAAAGTTGAAAAAAAATTTTTTTTGGACTTAGTCATTTTTCTGGCATTTATCAGACTTTCAGATAGGGGAAATGTCAGTGAGCGTTTCGATTTCAGTTCTAGAGCAATTCGGCCGATGAGTCCTTCATATTTAGTGGTTTTCAGCCAATTTTCAGAATTTTTGAAAATTTCACTTTTTTGTGAAAATATCCACTAAATGAGGGAATAATATGTGTGAGGGTACCCCAGGAGAGTTCCAAATGTGTGTGGGTAGAATATATATCCCACGGGGGTAAAATTGAAAAAAGTTGAAAAAAAAATTTTTTTGGACTTAGTCATTTTTCTGGCGTTTATCAGACTTTCAGATAGGCTAAATGTCAGCGAGCGTTTCGATTTCAGTTCCAGAGCGATTCGGCCGATGAGTCCTTCATATTTAGTGGTTTTCAGCCAATTTTCTGAATTTTTGAAAATTTCATTTTTTTGTGAAAATATCCACTAAATGAGGGAATAATATGTGTGAGGGTACCCCAGGAGAGTTCCAAATGTGTGTGGGTAGAATATATATCCCAGGGGGGTAAAATTGAAAAAAGTTGAAAAAAAATTTTTTTTGGACTTAGTCATTTTTCTGGCATTTATCAGACTTTCAGATAGGGGAAATGTCAGTGAGCGTTTCGATTTCAGTTCCAGAGCGATTCGCCCGATGAGTCCTTCATATTTAGTGGTTTTCAGCCAATTTTCAGAATTTTTGAAAATTTCATTTTTTTGTGAAAATATCCACTAAATGAGGGAATAATATGTGTGAGCGTACCCCAGGAGAGTTCCAAATGTGTGTGGGTAGAATATATATCCAACGGGGGTAAAATTGAAAAAAGTTGAAAAAAAATTTTTTTTGGACTTAGTCATTTTTTCAGCGTTTATCAGACTTTCAGATATGGGAAATGTCAGTGAGCGTTCCGATTTCAGTTCCAGAGCGATTCGCCCGATGAGTCCTTCATATTTAGTGGTTTTCAACCAATTTTCAGAATTTCTGAAAATTTCACTTTTTTGTGAAAATATCCACTAAATGAGGGAATAATATGTGTGAGGGTACCCCAGGAGAGTTCCAAATGTGTGTGGGTAGAATATATATCCCACGGGGGGAAAAATTGAAAAAAGTTGAAAAAAATTTTTTTTTGGACTTAGTCATTTTTCCGGCGTTTATCAGACTTTCAGATAGGCTAAATGTCAGTGAGCGTTTCGATTTCAGTTCCAGAGCGATTCGGCCGATGAGTCCTTCATATTTAGTGGTTTTCAGCCAATTTTCAGAATTTTTGAAAATTTCACTTTTTTGTAAAAATATCCACTAAATGAGGGAATAATATGTGTGAGGGTACCCCAGGAGAGTTCCAAATGTGTGTGGCTAGAATATATATCCCAGGGGGGTAAAATTGAAAAAAGTTGAAAAAAATTTTTTTTTGGACTTAGTCATTTTTCTGCCATTTATCAGACTTTCAGATAGGGGAAATGTCAGTGAGCGTTTCGATTTCAGTTCCAGAGCAATTCGGCCGATGAGTCCTTCATATTTAGTGGTTTTCAGCCAATTTTCTGAATTTTTGAAAATTTCACTTTTTTGTGAAAATATCCGCTAAATGAGGGAATAATATGTGTGAGGGTACCCCAGGAGAGTTCCAAATGTGTGTGGGTAGAATATATATCCCAGGGGGGTAAAATTGAAAAAAGTTGAAAAAAATTTTTTTTTGGACTTAGTCATTTTTCTGGCGTTTATCAGACTTTCAGATAGGGGAAATGTCAGTGAGCGTTTCGATTTCAGTTCCAGAGCGATTCGCCCGATGAGTCCTTCATATTTAGTGGTTTTCAGCCAATTTTCAGAATTTTTGAAAATTTCATTTTTTTGTGAAAATATCCACTAAATGAGGGAATAATATGTGTGAGCGTACCCCAGGAGAGTTCCAAATGTGTGTGGGTAGAATATATATCCAACGGGGGTAAAATTGAAAAAAGTTGAAAAAAATTTTTTTTGGGACTTAGTCATTTTTTCAGCGTTTATCAGACTTTCAGATATGGGAAATGTCAGTGAGCGTTCCGATTTCAGTTCCAGAGCGATTCGCCCGATGAGTCCTTCATATTTAGTGGTTTTCAACCAATTTTCAGAATTTCTGAAAATTTCACTTTTTTGTGAAAATATCCACTAAATGAGGGAATAATATGTGTGAGGGTACCCCAGGAGAGTTCCAAATGTGTGTGGGTAGAATATATATCCCACGGGGGGAAAAATTGAAAAAAGTTGAAAAAAATTTTTTTTTGGACTTAGTCATTTTTCCGGCGTTTATCAGACTTTCAGATAGGCTAAATGTCAGTGAGCGTTTCGATTTCAGTTCCAGAGCGATTCGCCCGATGAGTCCTTCATATTTAGTGGTTTTCAGCCAATTTTCAGAATTTTTGAAAATTTCACTTTTTTGTGAAAATATCCACTAAATGAGGGAATAATATGTGTGAGGGTACCCCAGGAGAGTTCCAAATGTGTGTGGGTAGAATATATATCCCACGGGGGGTAAAATTGAAAAAAGTTGAAAAAAATTTTTTTTTGGACTTAGTCATTTTTCCGGCGTTTATCAGACTTTCAGATAGGGGAAATGTCAGTGAGCGTTTCGATTTCAGTTCCAGAGCGATTCGCCCGATGAGTCCTTCATATTTAGTGGCTTTCAGCCAATTTTCAGAATTTTTGAAAATTTCACTTTTTTGTGAAAATATCCGCTAAATGAGGGAATAATATGTGTGAGGGTACCCCAGGAGAGTTCCAAATGTGTGTGGGTAGAATATATATCCCACGGGGGTAAAATTGAAAAAAGTTGAAAAAATTTTTTTTTGGACTTACTCATTTTTCTGGCATTTATCAGACTTTCAGATAGGCTAAATGTCAGTGAGCGTTTCAATTTCAGTTCCAGAGCGATTCGGCCGATGAGTCCTTCATATTTAGTGGTTTTCAGCCAATTTTCTGAATTTTTGAAAATTTCATTTTTTTGTGAAAATATCCACTAAATGAGGGAATAATATGTGTGAGGGTACCCCAGGAGAGTTCCAAATGTGTGTGGGTAGAATATATATCCCAGGGGGGTAAAATTGAAAAAAGTTGAAAAAAAATTTTTTTTGGACTTAGTCATTTTTCTGGCATTTATCAGACTTTCAGATAGGGGAAATGTCAGTGAGCGTTTCGATTTCAGTTCTAGAGCAATTCGGCCGATGAGTCCTTCATATTTAGTGGTTTTCAGCCAATTTTCAGAATTTTTGAAAATTTCACTTTTTTGTGAAAATATCCACTAAATGAGGGAATAATATGTGTGAGGGTACCCCAGGAGAGTTTCAAATGTGTGTGGGTAGAATATATATCCCACGGGGGTAAAATTGAAAAAAGTTGAAAAAAAAATTTTTTTGGACTTAGTCATTTTTCTGGCGTTTATCAGACTTTCAGATAGGCTAAATGTCAGCGAGCGTTTCGATTTCAGTTCCAGAGCGATTCGGCCGATGAGTCCTTCATATTTAGTGGTTTTCAGCCAATTTTCTGAATTTTTGAAAATTTCATTTTTTTGTGAAAATATCCACTAAATGAGGGAATAATATGTGTGAGGGTACCCCAGGAGAGTTCCAAATGTGTGTGGGTAGAATATATATCCCAGGGGGGTAAAATTGAAAAAAGTTGAAAAAAAATTTTTTTTGGACTTAGTCATTTTTCTGGCATTTATCAGACTTTCAGATAGGGGAAATGTCAGTGAGCGTTTCGATTTCAGTTCCAGAGCGATTCGCCCGATGAGTCCTTCATATTTAGTGGTTTTCAGCCAATTTTCAGAATTTTTGAAAATTTCATTTTTTTGTGAAAATATCCACTAAATGAGGGAATAATATGTGTGAGCGTACCCCAGGAGAGTTCCAAATGTGTGTGGGTAGAATATATATCCCACGGGGGTAAAATTGAAAAAAGTTGAAAAAAAATTTTTTTTGGACTTAGTCATTTTTTCAGCGTTTATCAGACTTTCAGATATGGGAAATGTCAGTGAGCGTTCCGATTTCAGTTCCAGAGCGATTCGCCCGATGAGTCCTTCATATTTAGTGGTTTTCAACCAATTTTCAGAATTTCTGAAAATTTCACTTTTTTGTGAAAATATCCACTAAATGAGGGAATAATATGTGTGAGGGTACCCCAGGAGAGTTCCAAATGTGTGTGGGTAGAATATATATCCCACGGGGGGAAAAATTGAAAAAAGTTGAAAAAAATTTTTTTTTGGACTTAGTCATTTTTCCGGCGTTTATCAGACTTTCAGATAGGCTAAATGTCAGTGAGCGTTTCGATTTCAGTTCCAGAGCGATTCGGCCGATGAGTCCTTCATATTTAGTGGTTTTCAGCCAATTTTCAGAATTTTTGAAAATTTCACTTTTTTGTAAAAATATCCACTAAATGAGGGAATAATATGTGTGAGGGTACCCCAGGAGAGTTCCAAATGTGTGTGGGTAGAATATATATCCCAGGGGGGTAAAATTGAAAAAAGTTGAAAAAAAATTTTTTTTGGACTTAGTCATTTTTCCGGCGTTTATCAGACTTTCAGATAGGGGAAATGTCAGTGAGCATTCCGATTTCAGTTCCAGAGCGATTCGCCCGATGAGTCCTTCATATTTAGTGGTTTTCAGCCAATTTTCAGAATTTTTGAAAATTTCACTTTTTTGTGAAAATATCCACTAAATGAGGGAATAATATGTGTGAGGGTACACCAGGAGAGTTCCAAATGTGTGTGGGTAGAATATATATCCCACGGGGGTAAAATTGAAAAAAGTTGAAAAAAAATTTTTTTTGGACTTAGTCATTTTTCTGGCGTTTATCAGACTTTCAGATAGGGGAAATGTCAGTGAGCGTTTCGATTTCAGTTCCAGAGCGATTCGCCCGATGAGTCCTTCATATTTAGTGGCTTTCAGCCAATTTTCAGAATTTTTGAAAATTTCACTTTTTTGTGAAAATATCCGCTAAATGAGGGAATAATATGTGTGAGGGTACCCCAGGAGAGTTCCAAATGTGTGTGGGTAGAATATATATCCCACGGGGGTAAAATTGAAAAAAGTTGAAAAAAATTTTTTTTTGGACTTAGTCATTTTTCTGGCATTTATCAGACTTTCAGATAGGCTAAATGTCAGTGAGCGTTTCGATTTCAGTTCCAGAGCGATTCGGCCGATGAGTCCTTCATATTTAGTGGTTTTCAGCCAATTTTCAGAATTTTTGAAAATTTCACTTTTTTGTAAAAATATCCACTAAATGAGGGAATAATATGTGTGAGGGTACCCCAGGAGAGTTCCAAATGTGTGTGGCTAGAATATATATCCCAGGGGGGTAAAATTGAAAAAAGTTGAAAAAAATTTTTTTTTGGACTTAGTCATTTTTCTGCCATTTATCAGACTTTCAGATAGGGGAAATGTCAGTGAGCGTTTCGATTTCAGTTCCAGAGCAATTCGGCCGATGAGTCCTTCATATTTAGTGGTTTTCAGCCAATTTTCTGAATTTTTGAAAATTTCACTTTTTTGTGAAAATATCCGCTAAATGAGGGAATAATATGTGTGAGGGTACCCCAGGAGAGTTCCAAATGTGTGTGGGTAGAATATATATCCCAGGGGGGTAAAATTGAAAAAAGTTGAAAAAAATTTTTTTTTGGACTTAGTCATTTTTCTGGCGTTTATCAGACTTTCAGATAGGGGAAATGTCAGTGAGCGTTTCGATTTCAGTTCCAGAGCGATTCGCCCGATGAGTCCTTCATATTTAGTGGTTTTCAGCCAATTTTCAGAATTTTTGAAAATTTCATTTTTTTGTGAAAATATCCACTAAATGAGGGAATAATATGTGTGAGCGTACCCCAGGAGAGTTCCAAATGTGTGTGGGTAGAATATATATCCAACGGGGGTAAAATTGAAAAAAGTTGAAAAAAAATTTTTTTTGAACTTAGTCATTTTTTCAGCGTTTATCAGACTTTCAGATATGGGAAATGTCAGTGAGCGTTCCGATTTCAGTTCCAGAGCGATTCGCCCGATGAGTCCTTCATATTTAGTGGTTTTCAGCCAATTTTCTGCATTTTTGAAAATTTCACTTTTTTGTGAAAATATCCACTAAATGAGGGAATAATATGTGTGAGGGTACCCCAGGAGAGTTCCAAATGTGTGTGGGTAGAATATATATCCCACGGGGGGTAAAATTGAAAAAAGTTGAAAAAAATTTTTTTTTGGACTTAGTCATTTTTCTGGCGTTTATCAGACTTTCAGATAGGGGAAATGTCAGTGAGCATTCCGATTTCAGTTCCAGAGCGATTCGCCCGATGAGTCCTTCATATTTAGTGGTTTTCAGCCAATTTTCAGAATTTTTGAAAATTTCACTTTTTTGTGAAAATATCCACTAAATGAGGGAATAATATGTGTGAGGGTACCCCAGGAGAGTTCCAAATGTGTGTGGGTAGAATATATATCCCACGGGGGTAAAATTGAAAAAAGTTGCAAAAAAATTTTTTTGGGACTTAGTCATTTTTCTGGCGTTTATCAGACTTTCAGATATGGGAAATGTCAGTGAGCGTTTCGATTTCAGTTCCAGAGCGATTCGGCCGATGAGTCCTTCATATTTAGTGGTTTTCAGACAATTTTCTGAATTTTTGAAAATTTCATTTTTTTGTGAAAATATCCACTAAATGAGGGAATAATATGTGTGAGGGTACCCCAGGAGAGTTCCAAATGTGTGTGGGTAGAATATATATCCCAGGGGGGTAAAATTGAAAAAAGTTGAAAAAAATTTTTTTTTGGACTTAGTCATTTTTCTGGCATTTATCAGACTTTCAGATAGGGGAAATGTCAGTGAGCGTTTCGATTTCAGTTCTAGAGCAATTCGGCCGATGAGTCCTTCATATTTAGTGGTTTTCAGCCAATTTTCAGAATTTTTGAAAATTTCACTTTTTTGTGAAAATATCCACTAAATGAGGGAATAATATGTGTGACGGTACCCCAGGAGAGTTCCAAATGTGTGTGGGTAGAATATATATCCCACGGGGGTAAAATTGAAAAAAGTTGAAAAAAAAATTTTTTTGGACTTAGTCATTTTTCTGGCGTTTATCAGACTTTCAGATAGGCTAAATGTCAGTGAGCGTTTCGATTTCAGTTCCAGAGCGATTCGGCCGATGAGTCCTTCATATTTAGTGGTTTTCAGCCAATTTTCTGAATTTTTGAAAATTTCATTTTTTTGTGAAAATATCCACTAAATGAGGGAATAATATGTGTGAGGGTACCCCAGGAGAGTTCCAAATGTGTGTGGGTAGAATATATATCCCACGGGGGTAAAATTGAAAAAAGTTTAAAAAAATTTTTTTTTGACTTAGTCATTTTTCCGGCGTTTATCAGACTTTCAGATAGGGGAAATGTCAGTGAGGGTTCCGATTTCAGTTCCAGAGCGATTCGCCCGATGAGTCCTTCATATTTAGTGGTTTTCAGCCAATTTTCAGAATTTTTGAAAATTTCACTTTTTTGTAAAAATATCCACTAAATGAGGGAATAATATGTGTGAGGGTACCCCAGGAGAGTTCCAAATGTGTGTGGGTAGAATATATATCCCAGGGGGGTAAAATTGAAAAAAGTTGAAAAAAAATTTTTTTTGGACTTAGTCATTTTTCTGGCATTTATCAGACTTTCAGATAGGGGAAATGTCAGTGAGCGTTTCGATTTCAGTTCCAGAGCGATTCGCCCGATGAGTCCTTCATATTTAGTGGTTTTCAGCCAATTTTCAGAATTTTTGAAAATTTCATTTTTTTGTGAAAATATCCACTAAATGAGGGAATAATATGTGTGAGCGTACCCCAGGAGAGTTCCAAATGTGTGTGGGTAGAATATATATCCAACGGGGGTAAAATTGAAAAAAGTTGAAAAAAAATTTTTTTTGGACTTAGTCATTTTTTCAGCGTTTATCAGACTTTCAGATATGGGAAATGTCAGTGAGCGTTCCGATTTCAGTTCCAGAGCGATTCGCCCAATGAGTCCTTCATATTTAGTGGTTTTCAGCCAATTTTCAGAATTTCTGAAAATTTCACTTTTTTGTGAAAATATCCACTAAATGAGGGAATAATATGTGTGAGGGTACCCCAGGAGAGTTCCAAATGTGTGTGGGTAGAATATATATCCCACGGGGGTAAAATTGAAAAAAGTTTAAAAAAAATTTTTTTTTGACTTAGTCATTTTTCCGGCGTTTATCAGACTTTCAGATAGGGGAAATGTCAGTGAGGGTTCCGATTTCAGTTCCAGAGCGATTCGCCCGATGAGTCCTTCATATTTAGTGGTTTTCAGCCAATTTTCAGAATTTTTGAAAATTTCACTTTTTTGTAAAAATATCCACTAAATGAGGGAATAATATGTGTGAGGGTACCCCAGGAGAGTTCCAAATGTGTGTGGGTAGAATATATATCCCAGGGGGGTAAAATTGAAAAAAGTTGAAAAAAAATTTTTTTTGGACTTAGTCATTTTTCTGGCATTTATCAGACTTTCAGATAGGGGAAATGTCAGTGAGCGTTCCGATATCAGTTCCAGAGTGATTCGCCCGATGAGTCCTTCATATTTAGTGGTTTTCAGCCAATTTTCAGAATTTCTGAAAATTTCACTTTTTTGTGAAAATATCCACTAAATGAGGGAATAATATGTGTGAGGGTACCCCAGGAGAGTTCCAAATGTGTGTGGGTAGAATATATATCCCACGGGGGGAAAAATTGAAAAAAGTTGAAAAAAATTTTTTTTTGGACTTAGTCATTTTTCCGGCGTTTATCAGACTTTCAGATAGGCTAAATGTCAGTGAGCGTTTCGATTTCAGTTCCAGAGCGATTCGGCCGATGAGTCCTTCATATTTAGTGGTTTTCAGCCAATTTTCAGAATTTTTGAAAATTTCACTTTTTTGTAAAAATATCCACTAAATGAGGGAATAATATGTGTGAGGGTACCCCAGGAGAGTTCCAAATGTGTGTGGGTAGAATATATATCCCAGGGGGGTAAAATTGAAAAAAGTTGAAAAAAAATTTTTTTTGGACTTAGTCATTTTTCCGGCGTTTATCAGACTTTCAGATAGGGGAAATGTCAGTGAGCATTCCGATTTCAGTTCCAGAGCGATTCGCCCGATGAGTCCTTCATATTTAGTGGTTTTCAGCCAATTTTCAGAATTTTTGAAAATTTCACTTTTTTGTGAAAATATCCACTAAATGAGGGAATAATATGTGTGAGGGTACACCAGGAGAGTTCCAAATGTGTGTGGGTAGAATATATATCCCACGGGGGTAAAATTGAAAAAAGTTGAAAAAAAATTTTTTTTGGACTTAGTCATTTTTCTGGCGTTTATCAGACTTTCAGATAGGGGAAATGTCAGTGAGCGTTTCGATTTCAGTTCCAGAGCGATTCGCCCGATGAGTCCTTCATATTTAGTGGCTTTCAGCCAATTTTCAGAATTTTTGAAAATTTCACTTTTTTGTGAAAATATCCGCTAAATGAGGGAATAATATGTGTGAGGGTACCCCAGGAGAGTTCCAAATGTGTGTGGGTAGAATATATATCCCACGGGGGTAAAATTGAAAAAAGTTGAAAAAAATTTTTTTTTGGACTTAGTCATTTTTCTGGCATTTATCAGACTTTCAGATAGGCTAAATGTCAGTGAGCGTTTCGATTTCAGTTCCAGAGCGATTCGGCCGATGAGTCCTTCATATTTAGTGGTTTTCAGCCAATTTTCAGAATTTTTGAAAATTTCACTTTTTTGTAAAAATATCCACTAAATGAGGGAATAATATGTGTGAGGGTACCCCAGGAGAGTTCCAAATGTGTGTGGCTAGAATATATATCCCAGGGGGGTAAAATTGAAAAAAGTTGAAAAAAATTTTTTTTTGGACTTAGTCATTTTTCTGCCATTTATCAGACTTTCAGATAGGGGAAATGTCAGTGAGCGTTTCGATTTCAGTTCCAGAGCAATTCGGCCGATGAGTCCTTCATATTTAGTGGTTTTCAGCCAATTTTCTGAATTTTTGAAAATTTCACTTTTTTGTGAAAATATCCGCTAAATGAGGGAATAATATGTGTGAGGGTACCCCAGGAGAGTTCCAAATGTGTGTGGGTAGAATATATATCCCAGGGGGGTAAAATTGAAAAAAGTTGAAAAAAATTTTTTTTTGGACTTAGTCATTTTTCTGGCGTTTATCAGACTTTCAGATAGGGGAAATGTCAGTGAGCGTTTCGATTTCAGTTCCAGAGCGATTCGCCCGATGAGTCCTTCATATTTAGTGGTTTTCAGCCAATTTTCAGAATTTTTGAAAATTTCATTTTTTTGTGAAAATATCCACTAAATGAGGGAATAATATGTGTGAGCGTACCCCAGGAGAGTTCCAAATGTGTGTGGGTAGAATATATATCCAACGGGGGTAAAATTGAAAAAAGTTGAAAAAAAATTTTTTTTGAACTTAGTCATTTTTTCAGCGTTTATCAGACTTTCAGATATGGGAAATGTCAGTGAGCGTTCCGATTTCAGTTCCAGAGCGATTCGCCCGATGAGTCCTTCATATTTAGTGGTTTTCAGCCAATTTTCTGCATTTTTGAAAATTTCACTTTTTTGTGAAAATATCCACTAAATGAGGGAATAATATGTGTGAGGGTACCCCAGGAGAGTTCCAAATGTGTGTGGGTAGAATATATATCCCACGGGGGGTAAAATTGAAAAAAGTTGAAAAAAATTTTTTTTTGGACTTAGTCATTTTTCTGGCGTTTATCAGACTTTCAGATAGGGGAAATGTCAGTGAGCATTCCGATTTCAGTTCCAGAGCGATTCGCCCGATGAGTCCTTCATATTTAGTGGTTTTCAGCCAATTTTCAGAATTTTTGAAAATTTCACTTTTTTGTGAAAATATCCACTAAATGAGGGAATAATATGTGTGAGGGTACCCCAGGAGAGTTCCAAATGTGTGTGGGTAGAATATATATCCCACGGGGGTAAAATTGAAAAAAGTTGCAAAAAAATTTTTTTGGGACTTAGTCATTTTTCTGGCGTTTATCAGACTTTCAGATATGGGAAATGTCAGTGAGCGTTTCGATTTCAGTTCCAGAGCGATTCGGCCGATGAGTCCTTCATATTTAGTGGTTTTCAGACAATTTTCTGAATTTTTGAAAATTTCATTTTTTTGTGAAAATATCCACTAAATGAGGGAATAATATGTGTGAGGGTACCCCAGGAGAGTTCCAAATGTGTGTGGGTAGAATATATATCCCAGGGGGGTAAAATTGAAAAAAGTTGAAAAAAATTTTTTTTTGGACTTAGTCATTTTTCTGGCATTTATCAGACTTTCAGATAGGGGAAATGTCAGTGAGCGTTTCGATTTCAGTTCTAGAGCAATTCGGCCGATGAGTCCTTCATATTTAGTGGTTTTCAGCCAATTTTCAGAATTTTTGAAAATTTCACTTTTTTGTGAAAATATCCACTAAATGAGGGAATAATATGTGTGACGGTACCCCAGGAGAGTTCCAAATGTGTGTGGGTAGAATATATATCCCACGGGGGTAAAATTGAAAAAAGTTGAAAAAAAAATTTTTTTGGACTTAGTCATTTTTCTGGCGTTTATCAGACTTTCAGATAGGCTAAATGTCAGTGAGCGTTTCGATTTCAGTTCCAGAGCGATTCGGCCGATGAGTCCTTCATATTTAGTGGTTTTCAGCCAATTTTCTGAATTTTTGAAAATTTCATTTTTTTGTGAAAATATCCACTAAATGAGGGAATAATATGTGTGAGGGTACCCCAGGAGAGTTCCAAATGTGTGTGGGTAGAATATATATCCCACGGGGGTAAAATTGAAAAAAGTTTAAAAAAAATTTTTTTTTGACTTAGTCATTTTTCCGGCGTTTATCAGACTTTCAGATAGGGGAAATGTCAGTGAGGGTTCCGATTTCAGTTCCAGAGCGATTCGCCCGATGAGTCCTTCATATTTAGTGGTTTTCAGCCAATTTTCAGAATTTTTGAAAATTTCATTTTTTTGTGAAAATATCCACTAAATGAGGGAATAATATGTGTGAGCGTACCCCAGGAGAGTTCCAAATGTGTGTGGGTAGAATATATATCCAACGGGGGTAAAATTGAAAAAAGTTGAAAAAAAATTTTTTTTGGACTTAGTCATTTTTTCAGCGTTTATCAGACTTTCAGATATGGGAAATGTCAGTGAGCGTTCCGATTTCAGTTCCAGAGCGATTCGCCCGATGAGTCCTTCATATTTAGTGGTTTTCAGCCAATTTTCAGAATTTCTGAAAATTTCACTTTTTTGTGAAAATATCCACTAAATGAGGGAATAATATGTGTGACGGTACCCCAGGAGAGTTCCAAATGTGTGTGGGTAGAATATATATCCCACGGGGGTAAAATTGAAAAAAGTTGAAAAAAAAATTTTTTTGGACTTAGTCATTTTTCTGGCGTTTATCAGACTTTCAGATAGGCTAAATGTCAGTGAGCGTTTCGATTTCAGTTCCAGAGCGATTCGGCCGATGAGTCCTTCATATTTAGTGGTTTTCAGCCAATTTTCTGAATTTTTGAAAATTTCATTTTTTTGTGAAAATATCCACTAAATGAGGGAATAATATGTGTGAGGGTACCCCAGGAGAGTTCCAAATGTGTGTGGGTAGAATATATATCCCACGGGGGTAAAATTGAAAAAAGTTTAAAAAAAATTTTTTTTTGACTTAGTCATTTTTCCGGCGTTTATCAGACTTTCAGATAGGGGAAATGTCAGTGAGGGTTCCGATTTCAGTTCCAGAGCGATTCGCCCGATGAGTCCTTCATATTTAGTGGTTTTCAGCCAATTTTCAGAATTTTTGAAAATTTCATTTTTTTGTGAAAATATCCACTAAATGAGGGAATAATATGTGTGAGCGTACCCCAGGAGAGTTCCAAATGTGTGTGGGTAGAATATATATCCAACGGGGGTAAAATTGAAAAAAGTTGAAAAAAAATTTTTTTTGGACTTAGTCATTTTTTCAGCGTTTATCAGACTTTCAGATATGGGAAATGTCAGTGAGCGTTCCGATTTCAGTTCCAGAGCGATTCGCCCGATGAGTCCTTCATATTTAGTGGTTTTCAGCCAATTTTCAGAATTTCTGAAAATTTCACTTTTTTGTGAAAATATCCACTAAATGAGGGAATAATATGTGTGACGGTACCCCAGGAGAGTTCCAAATGTGTGTGGGTAGAATATATATCCCACGGGGGTAAAATTGAAAAAAGTTGAAAAAAAAATTTTTTTGGACTTAGTCATTTTTCTGGCGTTTATCAGACTTTCAGATAGGCTAAATGTCAGTGAGCGTTTCGATTTCAGTTCCAGAGCGATTCGGCCGATGAGTCCTTCATATTTAGTGGTTTTCAGCCAATTTTCTGAATTTTTGAAAATTTCATTTTTTTGTGAAAATATCCACTAAATGAGGGAATAATATGTGTGAGGGTACCCCAGGAGAGTTCCAAATGTGTGTGGGTAGAATATATATCCCACGGGGGTAAAATTGAAAAAAGTTTAAAAAAAATTTTTTTTTGACTTAGTCATTTTTCCGGCGTTTATCAGACTTTCAGATAGGGGAAATGTCAGTGAGGGTTCCGATTTCAGTTCCAGAGCGATTCGCCCGATGAGTCCTTCATATTTAGTGGTTTTCAGCCAATTTTCAGAATTTTTGAAAATTTCATTTTTTTGTGAAAATATCCACTAAATGAGGGAATAATATGTGTGAGCGTACCCCAGGAGAGTTCCAAATGTGTGTGGGTAGAATATATATCCAACGGGGGTAAAATTGAAAAAAGTTGAAAAAAAATTTTTTTTGGACTTAGTCATTTTTTCAGCGTTTATCAGACTTTCAGATATGGGAAATGTCAGTGAGCGTTCCGATTTCAGTTCCAGAGCGATTCGCCCGATGAGTCCTTCATATTTAGTGGTTTTCAGCCAATTTTCAGAATTTCTGAAAATTTCACTTTTTTGTGAAAATATCCACTAAATGAGGGAATAATATGTGTGAGGGTACCCCAGGAGAGTTCCAAATGTGTGTGGGTAGAATATATATCCCACGGGGGGAAAAATTGAAAAAAGTTGAAAAAAATTTTTTTTTGGACTTAGTCATTTTTCCGGCGTTTATCAGACTTTCAGATAGGCTAAATGTCAGTGAGCGTTTCGATTTCAGTTCCAGAGCGATTCGGCCGATGAGTCCTTCATATTTAGTGGTTTTCAGCCAATTTTCAGAATTTTTGAAAATTTCACTTTTTTGTAAAAATATCCACTAAATGAGGGAATAATATGTGTGAGGGTACCCCAGGAGAGTTCCAAATGTGTGTGGGTAGAATATATATCCCAGGGGGGTAAAATTGAAAAAAGTTGAAAAAAAATTTTTTTTGGACTTAGTCATTTTTCCGGCGTTTATCAGACTTTCAGATAGGGGAAATGTCAGTGAGCATTCCGATTTCAGTTCCAGAGCGATTCGCCCGATGAGTCCTTCATATTTAGTGGCTTTCAGCCAATTTTCAGAATTTTTGAAAATTTCACTTTTTTGTGAAAATATCCGCTAAATGAGGGAATAATATGTGTGAGGGTACCCCAGGAGAGTTCCAAATGTGTGTGGGTAGAATATATATCCCACGGGGGTAAAATTGAAAAAAGTTGAAAAAAATTTTTTTTTGGACTTAGTCATTTTTCTGGCATTTATCAGACTTTCAGATAGGCTAAATGTCAGTGAGCGTTTCGATTTCAGTTCCAGAGCGATTCGGCCGATGAGTCCTTCATATTTAGTGGTTTTCAGCCAATTTTCAGAATTTTTGAAAATTTCACTTTTTTGTAAAAATATCCACTAAATGAGGGAATAATATGTGTGAGGGTACCCCAGGAGAGTTCCAAATGTGTGTGGCTAGAATATATATCCCAGGGGGGTAAAATTGAAAAAAGTTGAAAAAAATTTTTTTTTGGACTTAGTCATTTTTCTGCCATTTATCAGACTTTCAGATAGGGGAAATGTCAGTGAGCGTTTCGATTTCAGTTCCAGAGCAATTCGGCCGATGAGTCCTTCATATTTAGTGGTTTTCAGCCAATTTTCTGAATTTTTGAAAATTTCACTTTTTTGTGAAAATATCCGCTAAATAAGGGAATAATATGTGTGAGGGTACCCCAGGAGAGTTCCAAATGTGTGTGGGTAGAATATATATCCCAGGGGGGTAAAATTGAAAAAAGTTGAAAAAAATTTTTTTTTGGACTTAGTCATTTTTCTGGCGTTTATCAGACTTTCAGATAGGGGAAATGTCAGTGAGCGTTTCGATTTCAGTTCCAGAGCGATTCGCCCGATGAGTCCTTCATATTTAGTGGTTTTCAGCCAATTTTCAGAATTTTTGAAAATTTCATTTTTTTGTGAAAATATCCACTAAATGAGGGAATAATATGTGTGAGCGTACCCCAGGAGAGTTCCAAATGTGTGTGGGTAGAATATATATCCAACGGGGGTAAAATTGAAAAAAGTTGAAAAAAAATTTTTTTTGAACTTAGTCATTTTTTCAGCGTTTATCAGACTTTCAGATATGGGAAATGTCAGTGAGCGTTCCGATTTCAGTTCCAGAGCGATTCGCCCGATGAGTCCTTCATATTTAGTGGTTTTCAGCCAATTTTCTGCATTTTTGAAAATTTCACTTTTTTGTGAAAATATCCACTAAATGAGGGAATAATATGTGTGAGGGTACCCCAGGAGAGTTCCAAATGTGTGTGGGTAGAATATATATCCCACGGGGGTTAAAATTGAAAAAAGTTGAAAAAAAATTTTTTTTGGACTTAGTCATTTTTCCGGCGTTTATCAGACTTTCAGATAGGGGAAATGTCAGTGAGCATTCCGATTTCAGTTCCAGAGCAATTCGCCCGATGAGTCCTTCATATTTAGTGGCTTTCAGCCAATTTTCAGAATTTTTGAAAATTTCACTTTTTTGTGAAAATATCCACTAAATGAGGGAATAATATGTGTGAGGGTACCCCAGGAGAGTTCCAAATGTGTGTGGGTAGAATATATATCCCACGGGGGGTAAAATTGAAAAAAGTTGAAAAAAATTTTTTTTTGGACTTAGTCATTTTTCCGGCGTTTATCAGACTTTCAGATAGGGGAAATGTCAGTGAGCGTTTCGATTTCAGTTCCAGAGCGATTCGCCCGATGAGTCCTTCATATTTAGTGGCTTTCAGCCAATTTTCAGAATTTTTGAAAATTTCACTTTTTTGTGAAAATATCCGCTAAATGAGGGAATAATATGTGTGAGGGTACCCCAGGAGAGTTCCAAATGTGTGTGGGTAGAATATATATCCCACGGGGGTAAAATTGAAAAAAGTTGAAAAAATTTTTTTTTGGACTTACTCATTTTTCTGGCATTTATCAGACTTTCAGATAGGCTAAATGTCAGTGAGCGTTTCAATTTCAGTTCCAGAGCGATTCGGCCGATGAGTCCTTCATATTTAATGGTTTTCAGCCAATTTTCTGAATTTTTGAAAATTTCATTTTTTTGTGAAAATATCCACTAAATGAGGGAATAATATGTGTGAGCGTACCCCAGGAGAGTTCCAAATGTGTGTGGGTAGAATATATATCCAACGGGGGTAAAATTGAAAAAAGTTGAAAAAAAATTTTTTTTGGACTTAGTCATTTTTTCAGCGTTTATCAGACTTTCAGATATGGGAAATGTCAGTGAGCGTTCCGATTTCAGTTCCAGAGCGATTCGCCCGATGAGTCCTTCATATTTAGTGGCTTTCAGCCAATTTTCAGAATTTTTGAAAATTTCACTTTTTTGTGAAAATATCTGCTAAATGAGGGAATAATATGTGTGAGGGTACCCCAGGAGAGTTCCAAATGTGTGTGGGTAGAATATATATCCCACGGGGGTAAAATTGAAAAAAGTTGAAAAAAATTTTTTTTTGGACTTAGTCATTTTTCTGGCATTTATCAGACTTTCAGATAGGCTAAATGTCAGTGAGCGTTTCGATTTCAGTTCCAGAGCGATTCGGCCGATGAGTCCTTCATATTTAGTGGTTTTCAGCCAATTTTCAGAATTTTTGAAAATTTCACTTTTTTGTAAAAATATCCACTAAATGAGGGAATAATATGTGTGAGGGTACCCCAGGAGAGTTCCAAATGTGTGTGGGTAGAATATATATCCCAGGGGGGTAAAATTGAAAAAAGTTGAAAAAAATTTTTTTTTGGACTTAGTCATTTTTCTGGCATTTATCAGACTTTCAGATAGGGGAAATGTCAGTGAGCGTTTCGATTTCAGTTCCAGAGCAATTCGGCTGATGAGTCCTTCATATTTAGTGGTTTTCAGCCAATTTTCTGAATTTTTGAAAATTTCACTTTTTTGTGAAAATATCCGCTAAATGAGGGAATAATATGTGTGAGGGTACCCCAGGAGAGTTCCAAATGTGTGTGGGTAGAATATATATCCCAGGGGGGTAAAATTGAAAAAAGTTGAAAAAAATTTTTTTTTGGACTTAGTCATTTTTCTGGCATTTATCAGACTTTCAGATAGGGGAAATGTCAGTGAGCGTTTCGATTTCAGTTCCAGAGCAATTCGGCCGATGAGTCCTTCATATTTAGTGGTTTTCAGCCAATTTTCTGAATTTTTGAAAATTTCACTTTTTTGTGAAAATATCCACTAAATGAGGGAATAATATGTGTGAGGGTACCCCAGGAGAGTTCCAAATGTGTGTGGGTAGAATATATATCCCACGGGGGTAAAATTGAAAAAAGTTGAAAAAAATTTTTTTTTGGACTTAGTCATTTTTCTGGCGTTTATCAGACTTTCAGATAGGGGAAATGTCAGTGAGCATTTCGATTTCAGTTCCAGAGCGATTCGCCCGATGAGTCCTTCATATTTAGTGGTTTTCAGCCAATTTTCAGAATTTTTGAAAATTTCATTTTTTTGTGAAAATATCCACTAAATGAGGGAATAATATGTGTGAGCGTACCCCAGGAGAGTTCCAAATGTGTGTGGGTAGAATATATATCCAACGGGGGTAAAATTGAAAAAAGTTGAAAAAAAATTTTTTTTGGACTTAGTCATTTTTTCAGCGTTTATCAGACTTTCAGATATGGGAAATGTCAGTGAGCGTTCCGATTTCAGTTCCAGAGCGATTCGCCCGATGAGTCCTTCATATTTAGTGGTTTTCAGCCAATTTTCTGCATTTTTGAAAATTTCACTTTTTTGTGAAAATATCCACTAAATGAGGGAATAATATGTGTGAGGGTACCCCAGGAGAGTTCCAAATGTGTGTGGGTAGAATATATATCCCACGGGGGGTAAAATTGAAAAAAGTTGAAAAAAATTTTTTTTTGGACTTAGTCATTTTTCCGGCGTTTATCAGACTTTCAGATAGGGGAAATGTCAGTGAGCATTCCGATTTCAGTTCCAGAGCGATTCGCCCGATGAGTCCTTCATATTTAGTGGTTTTCAGCCAATTTTCAGAATTTTTGAAAATTTCACTTTTTTGTGAAAATATCCACTAAATGAGGGAATAATATGTGTGAGGGTACCCCAGGAGAGTTCCAAATGTGTGTGGGTAGAATATATATCCCACGGGGGTAAAATTGAAAAAAGTTGCAAAAAAATTTTTTTTGGACTTAGTCATTTTTCTGGCGTTTATCAGACTTTCAGATAGGGGAAATGTCAGTGAGCGTTTCGATTTCAGTTCCAGAGCGATTCGCCCGAAGAGTCCTTCATATTTAGTGGCTTTCAGCCAATTTTCAGAATTTTTGAAAATTTCACTTTTTTGTGAAAATATCCGCTAAATGAGGGAATAATATGTGTGAGGGTACCCCAGGAGAGTTCCAAATGTGTGTGGGTAGAATATATATCCCACGGGGGTAAAATTAAAAAAAGTTGAAAAAAATTTTTTTTTGGACTTAGTCATTTTTCCGGCGTTTATCAGACTTTCAGATAGGGGAAATGTCAGTGAGCATTCCGATTTCAGTTCCAGAGCGATTCGCCCGATGAGTCCTTCATATTTAGTGGTTTTCAGCCAATTTTCAGAATTTTTGAAAATTTCACTTTTTTGTGAAAATATCCACTAAATGAGGGAATAATATGTGTGAGGGTACCCCAGGAGAGTTCCAAATGTGTGTAGGTAGAATATATATCCCACGGGGGTAAAATTGAAAAAAGTTGAAAAAAAATTTTTTTGGGACTTAGTCATTTTTCTGGCGTTTATCAGACTTTCAGATAGGGGAAATGTCAGTGAGCGTTTCGATTTCAGTTCCAGAGCGATTCGCCCGATGAGTCCTTCATATTTAGTGGCTTTCAGCCAATTTTCAGAATTTTTGAAAATTTCACTTTTTTGTGAAAATATCTGCTAAATGAGGGAATAATATGTGTGAGGGTACCCCAGGAGAGTTCCAAATGTGTGTGGGTAGAATATATATCCCACGGGGGTAAAATTGAAAAAAGTTGAAAAAAATTTTTTTTTGGACTTAGTCATTTTTCTGGCATTTATCAGACTTTCAGATAGGCTAAATGTCAGTGAGCGTTTCGATTTCAGTTCCAGAGCGATTCGGCCGATGAGTCCTTCATATTTAGTGGTTTTCAGCCAATTTTCTGAATTTTTGAAAATTTCACTTTTTTGTGAAAATATCCGCTAAATGAGGGAATAATATGTGTGAGGGTACCCCAGGAGAGTTCCAAATGTGTGTGGGTAGAATATATATCCCAGGGGGGTAAAATTGAAAAAAGTTGAAAAAAATTTTTTTTTGGACTTAGTCATTTTTCTGGCATTTATCAGACTTTCAGATAGGGGAAATGTCAGTGAGCGTTTCGATTTCAGTTCCAGAGCAATTCGGCCGATGAGTCCTTCATATTTAGTGGTTTTCAGCCAATTTTCTGAATTTTTGAAAATTTCACTTTTTTGTGAAAATATCCACTAAATGAGGGAATAATATGTGTGAGGGTACCCCAGGAGAGTTCCAAATGTGTGTGGGTAGAATATATATCCCACGGGGGTAAAATTGAAAAAAGTTGAAAAAAATTTTTTTTTGGACTTAGTCATTTTTCTGGCGTTTATCAGACTTTCAGATAGGGGAAATGTCAGTGAGCATTTCGATTTCAGTTCCAGAGCGATTCGCCCGATGAGTCCTTCATATTTAGTGGTTTTCAGCCAATTTTCAGAATTTTTGAAAATTTCATTTTTTTGTGAAAATATCCACTAAATGAGGGAATAATATGTGTGAGCGTACCCCAGGAGAGTTCCAAATGTGTGTGGGTAGAATATATATCCAACGGGGGTAAAATTGAAAAAAGTTGAAAAAAAATTTTTTTTGGACTTAGTCATTTTTTCAGCGTTTATCAGACTTTCAGATATGGGAAATGTCAGTGAGCGTTCCGATTTCAGTTCCAGAGCGATTCGCCCGATGAGTCCTTCATATTTAGTGGTTTTCAGCCAATTTTCTGCATTTTTGAAAATTTCACTTTTTTGTGAAAATATCCACTAAATGAGGGAATAATATGTGTGAGGGTACCCCAGGAGAGTTCCAAATGTGTGTGGGTAGAATATATATCCCACGGGGGGTAAAATTGAAAAAAGTTGAAAAAAATTTTTTTTTGGACTTAGTCATTTTTCCGGCGTTTATCAGACTTTCAGATAGGGGAAATGTCAGTGAGCATTCCGATTTCAGTTCCAGAGCGATTCGCCCGATGAGTCCTTCATATTTAGTGGTTTTCAGCCAATTTTCAGAATTTTTGAAAATTTCACTTTTTTGTGAAAATATCCACTAAATGAGGGAATAATATGTGTGAGGGTACCCCAGGAGAGTTCCAAATGTGTGTGGGTAGAATATATATCCCACGGGGGGTAAAATTGAAAAAAGTTGAAAAAATTTTTTTTTTGGACTTAGTCATTTTTCCGGCGTTTATCAGACTTTCAGATAGGGGAAATGTCAGTGAGCATTCCGATTTCAGTTCCAGAGCGATTCGCCCGATGAGTCCTTCATATTTAGTGGTTTTCAGCCAATTTTCAGAATTTTTGAAAATTTCACTTTTTTGTGAAAATATCCACTAAATGAGGGAATAATATGTGTGAGGGTACCCCAGGAGAGTTCCAAATGTGTGTGGGTAGAATATATATCCCACGGGGGGTAAAATTGAAAAAAGTTGAAAAAATTTTTTTTTTGGACTTAGTCATTTTTCCGGCGTTTATCAGACTTTCAGATAGGGGAAATGTCAGTGAGCATTCCGATTTCAGTTCCAGAGCGATTCGCCCGATGAGTCCTTCATATTTAGTGGTTTTCAGACAATTTTCAGAATTTTTGAAAGTTTCACTTTTTTGTGAAAATATCCACTAAATGAGGGAATAATATGTGTGAGGGTACCCCAGGAGAGTTCCAAATGTGTGTGGGTAGAATATATATCCCACGGGGGTAAAATTGAAAAAAGTTGAAAAAAATTTTTTTTTGGACTTAGTCATTTTTCTGGCGTTTATCAGACTTTCAGATAGGGGAAATGTCAGTGAGCGTTCCGATTTCAGTTCCAGAGTGATTCGCCAGATGAGTCCTTCATATTTAGTGGTTTTCAGCCAATTTTCTGAATTTTTGAAAATTTCACTTTTTTGTGAAAATATCCACTAAATGAGGGAATAATATGTGTGAGGGTACCCCAGGAGAGTTCCAAATGTGTGTGGGTAGAATATATATCCCACGGGGGGTAAAATTGAAAACAGTTGAAAAAATTTTTTTTTGGACTTAGTCATTTTTCCGGCGTTTATCAGACTTTCAGATAGGGGAAATGTCAGTGAGCATTCCGATTTCAGTTCCAGAGCGATTCGCCCGATGAGTCCTTCATATTTAGTGGTTTTCAGCCAATTTTCAGAATTTTTGAAAATTTCACTTTTTTGTGAAAATATCCACTAAATGAGGGAATAATATGTGTGAGGGTACCCCAGGAGAGTTCCAAATGTGTGTGGGTAGAATATATATCCCACGTGTGGTAAAATTGAAAAAAGTTGAAAAAAATTTTTTTTTGGACTTAGTCATTTTTCTGGCATTTATCAGACTTTCAGATAGGCTAAAT
Source organism: Phyllobates terribilis (assembly GCF_046119375.1). NCBI lineage: Eukaryota > Metazoa > Chordata > Amphibia > Anura > Dendrobatidae > Phyllobates > Phyllobates terribilis. The sequence continues at coordinate 123,526,675 of NW_027362768.1, forward strand.
GTCAGTGAGCGTTTCGATTTCAGTTCCAGAGCGATTCGTCTGATGAGTCCTTCATATTTAGTGGTTTTCAGCCAATTTTCTGAATTTTTGAAAATTTCATTTTTTTGTGAAAATATCCACTAAATGAGGGAATAATATGTGTGAGGGTACCCCAGGAGAGTTCCAAATGTGTGTGGGTAGAATATATATCCCACGGGGGTAAAATTGAAAAAAGTTGAAAAAAAATTTTTTTTTGACTTAGTCATTTTTCCGGCGTTTATCAGACTTTCAGATAGGGGAAATGTCAGTGAGGGTTCCGATTTCAGTTCCAGAGCGATTCGCCCGATGAGTCTTTCATATTTAGTGGTTTTCAGCCAATTTTCTGAATTTTTGAAAATTTCACTTTTTTGTGAAAATATCATCGAAATGAGGGAATAATATGTGTGAGGGTACCCCAGGAGAGTTCCAAATGTGTGTGGGTAGAATATATATCCCACGGGGGGTAAAATTGAAAAAAGTTGAAAAAAATTTTTTTTTGGACTTAGTCATTTTTCTGGCGTTTAGCAGACTTTCAGATAGGGGAAATGTCAGTGAGGGTTCCGATTTCAGTTCCAGAGCGATTCGCCAGATGAGTCCTTCATATTTAGTGGTGTTCAGCCAATTTTCTGAATTTTTGAAAATTTCACTTTTTTGTAAAAATATCCACTAAATGAGGGAATAATATGTGTGAGGGTACCCCAGGAGAGTTCCAAATGTGTGTGGGTAGAATATATATCCCACGGGGGTAAAATTGAAAAAAGTTGAAAAAAAAATTTTTTTTGACTTAGTCATTTTTCCGGCGTTTATCAGACTTTCAGATAGGGGAAATGTCAGTGAGCATTCCGATTTCAGTTCCAGAGCGATTCGCCCGATGAGTCCTTCATATTTAGTGGTTTTCAGCCAATTTTCAGAATTTTTGAAAATTTCACTTTTTTGTGAAAATATCCACTAAATGAGGGAATAATATGTGTGAGGGTACCCCAGGAGAGTTCCAAATGTGTGTGGGTAGAATATATATCCCACGGGGGTAAAATTGAAAAAAGTTGAAAAAAAAATTTTTTTTGACTTAGTCATTTTTCCGGCGTTTATCAGACTTTCAGATAGGGGAAATGTCAGTGAGCATTCCGATTTCAGTTCCAGAGCGATTCGCCCGATGAGTCCTTCATATTTAGTGGTTTTCAGCCAATTTTCAGAATTTTTGAAAATTTCACTTTTTTGTGAAAATATCCACTAAATGAGGGAATAATATGTGTGAGGGTACCCCAGGAGAGTTCCAAATGTGTGTGGGTAGAATATATATCCCACGTGTGGTAAAATTGAAAAAAGTTGAAAAAAATTTTTTTTTGGACTTAGTCATTTTTCTGGCATTTATCAGACTTTCAGATAGGCTAAATGTCAGTGAGCATTTCGATTTCAGTTCCAGAGCGATTCGGCCGATGAGTCCTTCATATTTAGTGGTTTTCAGCCAATTTTCTGAATTTTTGAAAATTTCATTTTTTTGTGAAAATATCCACTAAATGAGGGAATAATATGTGTGAGGGTACCCCAGGAGAGTTCCAAATGTGTGTGGGTAGAATATATATCCCACGGGGGTAAAATTGAAAAAAGTTGAAAAAAAATTTTTTTTTGACTTAGTCATTTTTCCGGCGTTTATCAGACTTTCAGATAGGGGAAATGTCAGTGAGGGTTCCGATTTCAGTTCCAGAGCGATTCGCCCGATGAGTCTTTCATATTTAGTGGTTTTCAGCCAATTTTCTGAATTTTTGAAAATTTCACTTTTTTGTGAAAATATCATCGAAATGAGGGAATAATATGTGTGAGGGTACCCCAGGAGAGTTCCAAATGTGTGTGGGTAGAATATATATCCCACGGGGGGTAAAATTGAAAAAAGTTGAAAAAAATTTTTTTTTGGACTTAGTCATTTTTCTGGCGTTTAGCAGACTTTCAGATAGGGGAAATGTCAGTGAGGGTTCCGATTTCAGTTCCAGAGCGATTCGCCAGATGAGTCCTTCATATTTAGTGGTGTTCAGCCAATTTTCTGAATTTTTGAAAATTTCACTTTTTTGTAAAAATATCCACTAAATGAGGGAATAATATGTGTGAGGGTACCCCAGGAGAGTTCCAAATGTGTGTGGGTAGAATATATATCCCACGGGGGTAAAATTGAAAAAAGTTGAAAAAAAAATTTTTTTTGACTTAGTCATTTTTCCGGCGTTTATCAGACTTTCAGATAGGGGAAATGTCAGTGAGGGTTCCGATTTCAGTTCCAGAGCGATTCGCCCGATGAGTCCTTCATATTTAGTGGTTTTCAGCCAATTTTCAGAATTTTTGAAAATTTCACTTTTTTGTAAAAATATCCACTAAATGAGGGAATAATATGTGTGAGGGTACCCCAGGAGAGTTCCAAATGTGTGTGGGTAGAATATATATCCCAGGGGGGTAAAATTGAAAAAAGTTGAAAAAAATTTTTTTTTGGACTTAGTCATTTTTCTGGCATTTATCAGACTTTCAGATAGGGGAAATGTCAGTGAGCGTTTCGATTTCAGTTCCAGAGCGATTCGGCCGATGAGTCCTTCATATTTAGTGGTTTTCAGCCAATTTTCTGAATTTTTGAAAATTTCACTTTTTTGTGAAAATATCCACTAAATGAGGGAATAATATGTGTGAGGGTACCCCAGGAGAGTTCCAAATGTGTGTGGGTAGAATATATATCCAACGGGGGTAAAATTGAAAAAAAAATTTTTTTGGACTTAGTCATTTTTCTGGCGTTTATCAGACTTTCAGATATGGGAAATGTCAGTGAGCGTTCTGATTTCAGTTACAGAGCGATTCGCCCGATGAGTCCTTCATATTTAGTGGTTTTCAGCCAATTTTCTGAATTTTTGAAAATTTCACTTTTTTGTGAAAATATCCACTAAATGAGGGAATAATATGTGTGAGGGTACCCCAGGAGAGTTCCAAATGTGTGTGGGTAGAATATATATCCCAGGGAGGTAAAACTGAAAAAAGTTGAAAAAAATTTTTTTTTGGACTTAGTCATTTTTCCAGCGTTTATCAGACTTTCAGATAGGGGAAATGTCAGTGAGCGTTCCGATTTCAGTTCCAGAGCGATTCGCCAGATGAGTCCTTCATATTTAGTGGTTTTCAGCCAATTTTCTGAATTTTTGAAAATGTCACTTTTTTGTGAAAATATCCACTAAATGAGGGAATAATATGTGTGAGGGTACCCCAAGAGAGTTCCAAATGTGTGTGGGTAGAATATATATCCCACGGGGGTAAAATTGAAAAAAGTTGAAAAAAAATTTTTTTTTGACTTAGTCATTTTTCCGGCGTTTATCAGACTTTCAGATAGGGGAAATGTCAGTGAGGGTTCCGATTTCAGTTCCAGAGCGATTCGCCCGATGAGTCCTTCATATTTAGTGGTTTTCAGCCAATTTTCAGAATTTTTGAAAATTTCACTTTTTTGTAAAAATATCCACTAAATGAGGGAATAATATGTGTGAGGGTACCCCAGGAGAGTTCCAAATGTGTGTGGGTAGAATATATATCCCAGGGGGGTAAAATTGAAAAAAGTTGAAAAAAATTTTTTTTTGGACTTAGTCATTTTTCTGGCATTTATCAGACTTTCAGATAGGGGAAATGTCAGTGAGCGTTTCGATTTCAGTTCCAGAGCGATTCGGCCGATGAGTCCTTCATATTTAGTGGTTTTCAGCCAATTTTCTGAATTTTTGAAAATTTCACTTTTTTGTGAAAATATCCACTAAATGAGGGAATAATATGTGTGAGGGTACCCCAGGAGAGTTCCAAATGTGTGTGGGTAGAATATATATCCAACGGGGGTAAAATTGAAAAAAAAATTTTTTTGGACTTAGTCATTTTTCTGGCGTTTATCAGACTTTCAGATATGGGAAATGTCAGTGAGCGTTCTGATTTCAGTTCCAGAGCGATTCGCCCGATGAGTCCTTCATATTTAGTGGTTTTCAGCCAATTTTCTGAATTTTTGAAAATTTCACTTTTTTGTGAAAATATCCACTAAATGAGGGAATAATATGTGTGAGGGTACCCCAGGAGAGTTCCAAATGTGTGTGGGTAGAATATATATCCCAGGGAGGTAAAACTGAAAAAAGTTGAAAAAAATTTTTTTTTGGACTTAGTCATTTTTCCGGCGTTTATCAGACTTTCAGATAGGGGAAATGTCAGTGAGCGTTCCGATTTCAGTTCCAGAGCGATTCGCCAGATGAGTCCTTCATATTTAGTGGTTTTCAGCCAATTTTCTGAATTTTTGAAAATTTCACTTTTTTGTGAAAATATCCACTAAATGAGGGAATAATATGTGTGAGGGTACCCCAGGAGAGTTCCAAATGTGTGTGGGTAGAATATATATCCCACGGGGGGTAAAATTGAAAAAAGTTGAAAAAAATTTTTTTTTGGACTTAGTCATTTTTCCGGCGTTTATCAGACTTTCAGATAGGGGAAATGTCAGTGAGCATTCCGATTTCAGTTCCAGAGCGATTCGCCCGATGAGTCCTTCATATTTAGTGGTTTTCAGCCAATTTTCAGAATTTTTGAAAATTTCACTTTTTTGTGAAAATATCCACTAAATGAGGGAATAATATGTGTGAGGGTACCCCAGGAGAGTTCCAAATGTGTGTGGGTAGAATATATATCCCACGGGGGTAAAATTGAAAAAAGTTGCAAAAAAATTTTTTTTGGACTTAGTCATTTTTCTGGCGTTTATCAGACTTTCAGATAGGGGAAATGTCAGTGAGCGTTTCGATTTCAGTTCCAGAGCGATTCGCCCGAAGAGTCCTTCATATTTAGTGGCTTTCAGCCAATTTTCAGAATTTTTGAAAATTTCACTTTTTTGTGAAAATATCCGCTAAATGAGGGAATAATATGTGTGAGGGTACCCCAGGAGAGTTCCAAATGTGTGTGGGTAGAATATATATCCCAGGGGGGTAAAATTGAAAAAAGTTGAAAAAAATTTTTTTTTGGACTTAGTCATTTTTCTGGCATTTATCAGACTTTCAGATAGGGGAAATGTCAGTGAGCGTTTCGATTTCAGTTCCAGAGCGATTCGGCCGATGAGTCCTTCATATTTAGTGGTTTTCAGCCAATTTTCTGAATTTTTGAAAATTTCACTTTTTTGTGAAAATATCCACTAAATGAGGGAATAATATGTGTGAGGGTACCCCAGGAGAGTTCCAAATGTGTGTGGGTAGAATATATATCCAACGGGGGTAAAATTGAAAAAAAAATTTTTTTGGACTTAGTCATTTTTCTGGCGTTTATCAGACTTTCAGATATGGGAAATGTCAGTGAGCGTTCTGATTTCAGTTACAGAGCGATTCGCCCGATGAGTCCTTCATATTTAGTGGTTTTCAGCCAATTTTCTGAATTTTTGAAAATTTCACTTTTTTGTGAAAATATCCACTAAATGAGGGAATAATATGTGTGAGGGTACCCCAGGAGAGTTCCAAATGTGTGTGGGTAGAATATATATCCCAGGGAGGTAAAACTGAAAAAAGTTGAAAAAAATTTTTTTTTGGACTTAGTCATTTTTCCGGCGTTTATCAGACTTTCAGATAGGGGAAATGTCAGTGAGCGTTCCGATTTCAGTTCCAGAGCGATTCGCCAGATGAGTCCTTCATATTTAGTGGTTTTCAGCCAATTTTCTGAATTTTTGAAAATGTCACTTTTTTGTGAAAATATCCACTAAATGAGGGAATAATATGTGTGAGGGTACCCCAAGAGAGTTCCAAATGTGTGTGGGTAGAATATATATCCCACGGGGGTAAAATTGAAAAAAGTTGAAAAAAAATTTTTTTTTGACTTAGTCATTTTTCCGGCGTTTATCAGACTTTCAGATAGGGGAAATGTCAGTGAGGGTTCCGATTTCAGTTCCAGAGCGATTCGCCCGATGAGTCCTTCATATTTAGTGGTTTTCAGCCAATTTTCAGAATTTTTGAAAATTTCACTTTTTTGTAAAAATATCCACTAAATGAGGGAATAATATGTGTGAGGGTACCCCAGGAGAGTTCCAAATGTGTGTGGGTAGAATATATATCCCAGGGGGGTAAAATTGAAAAAAGTTGAAAAAAATTTTTTTTTGGACTTAGTCATTTTTCTGGCATTTATCAGACTTTCAGATAGGGGAAATGTCAGTGAGCGTTTCGATTTCAGTTCCAGAGCGATTCGGCCGATGAGTCCTTCATATTTAGTGGTTTTCAGCCAATTTTCTGAATTTTTGAAAATTTCACTTTTTTGTGAAAATATCCACTAAATGAGGGAATAATATGTGTGAGGGTACCCCAGGAGAGTTCCAAATGTGTGTGGGTAGAATATATATCCAACGGGGGTAAAATTGAAAAAAAAATTTTTTTGGACTTAGTCATTTTTCTGGCGTTTATCAGACTTTCAGATATGGGAAATGTCAGTGAGCGTTCTGATTTCAGTTCCAGAGCGATTCGCCCGATGAGTCCTTCATATTTAGTGGTTTTCAGCCAATTTTCTGAATTTTTGAAAATTTCACTTTTTTGTGAAAATATCCACTAAATGAGGGAATAATATGTGTGAGGGTACCCCAGGAGAGTTCCAAATGTGTGTGGGTAGAATATATATCCCAGGGAGGTAAAACTGAAAAAAGTTGAAAAAAATTTTTTTTTGGACTTAGTCATTTTTCCGGCGTTTATCAGACTTTCAGATAGGGGAAATGTCAGTGAGCGTTCCGATTTCAGTTCCAGAGCGATTCGCCAGATGAGTCCTTCATATTTAGTGGTTTTCAGCCAATTTTCTGAATTTTTGAAAATTTCACTTTTTTGTGAAAATATCCACTAAATGAGGGAATAATATGTGTGAGGGTACCCCAGGAGAGTTCCAAATGTGTGTGGGTAGAATATATATCCCACGGGGGGTAAAATTGAAAAAAGTTGAAAAAAATTTTTTTTTGGACTTAGTCATTTTTCCGGCGTTTATCAGACTTTCAGATAGGGGAAATGTCAGTGAGCATTCCGATTTCAGTTCCAGAGCGATTCGCCCGATGAGTCCTTCATATTTAGTGGTTTTCAGCCAATTTTCAGAATTTTTGAAAATTTCACTTTTTTGTGAAAATATCCACTAAATGAGGGAATAATATGTGTGAGGGTACCCCAGGAGAGTTCCAAATGTGTGTGGGTAGAATATATATCCCACGGGGGTAAAATTGAAAAAAGTTGCAAAAAAATTTTTTTTGGACTTAGTCATTTTTCTGGCGTTTATCAGACTTTCAGATAGGGGAAATGTCAGTGAGCGTTTCGATTTCAGTTCCAGAGCGATTCGCCCGAAGAGTCCTTCATATTTAGTGGCTTTCAGCCAATTTTCAGAATTTTTGAAAATTTCACTTTTTTGTGAAAATATCCGCTAAATGAGGGAATAATATGTGTGAGGGTACCCCAGGAGAGTTCCAAATGTGTGTGGGTAGAATATATATCCCAGGGGGGTAAAATTGAAAAAAGTTGAAAAAAATTTTTTTTTGGACTTAGTCATTTTTCTGGCATTTATCAGACTTTCAGATAGGGGAAATGTCAGTGAGCGTTTCGATTTCAGTTCCAGAGCGATTCGGCCGATGAGTCCTTCATATTTAGTGGTTTTCAGCCAATTTTCTGAATTTTTGAAAATTTCACTTTTTTGTGAAAATATCCACTAAATGAGGGAATAATATGTGTGAGGGTACCCCAGGAGAGTTCCAAATGTGTGTGGGTAGAATATATATCCAACGGGGGTAAAATTGAAAAAAAAATTTTTTTGGACTTAGTCATTTTTCTGGCGTTTATCAGACTTTCAGATATGGGAAATGTCAGTGAGCGTTCTGATTTCAGTTACAGAGCGATTCGCCCGATGAGTCCTTCATATTTAGTGGTTTTCAGCCAATTTTCTGAATTTTTGAAAATTTCACTTTTTTGTGAAAATATCCACTAAATGAGGGAATAATATGTGTGAGGGTACCCCAGGAGAGTTCCAAATGTGTGTGGGTAGAATATATATCACAGGGAGGTAAAACTGAAAAAAGTTGAAAAAAATTTTTTTTTGGACTTAGTCATTTTTCCGGCGTTTATCAGACTTTCAGATAGGGGAAATGTCAGTGAGCGTTCCGATTTCAGTTCCAGAGCGATTCGCCAGATGAGTCCTTCATATTTAGTGGTTTTCAGCCAATTTTCTGAATTTTTGAAAATGTCACTTTTTTGTGAAAATATCCACTAAATGAGGGAATAATATGTGTGAGGGTACCCCAAGAGAGTTCCAAATGTGTGTGGGTAGAATATATATCCCACGGGGGTAAAATTGAAAAAAGTTGAAAAAAAATTTTTTTTTGACTTAGTCATTTTTCCGGCGTTTATCAGACTTTCAGATAGGGGAAATGTCAGTGAGGGTTCCGATTTCAGTTCCAGAGCGATTCGCCCGATGAGTCCTTCATATTTAGTGGTTTTCAGCCAATTTTCAGAATTTTTGAAAATTTCACTTTTTTGTAAAAATATCCACTAAATGAGGGAATAATATGTGTGAGGGTACCCCAGGAGAGTTCCAAATGTGTGTGGGTAGAATATATATCCCAGGGGGGTAAAATTGAAAAAAGTTGAAAAAAATTTTTTTTTGGACTTAGTCATTTTTCTGGCATTTATCAGACTTTCAGATAGGGGAAATGTCAGTGAGCGTTTCGATTTCAGTTCCAGAGCGATTCGGCCGATGAGTCCTTCATATTTAGTGGTTTTCAGCCAATTTTCTGAATTTTTGAAAATTTCACTTTTTTGTGAAAATATCCACTAAATGAGGGAATAATATGTGTGAGGGTACCCCAGGAGAGTTCCAAATGTGTGTGGGTAGAATATATATCCAACGGGGGTAAAATTGAAAAAAAAATTTTTTTGGACTTAGTCATTTTTCTGGCGTTTATCAGACTTTCAGATATGGGAAATGTCAGTGAGCGTTCTGATTTCAGTTCCAGAGCGATTCGCCCGATGAGTCCTTCATATTTAGTGGTTTTCAGCCAATTTTCTGAATTTTTGAAAATTTCACTTTTTTGTGAAAATATCCACTAAATGAGGGAATAATATGTGTGAGGGTACCCCAGGAGAGTTCCAAATGTGTGTGGGTAGAATATATATCCCAGGGAGGTAAAACTGAAAAAAGTTGAAAAAAATTTTTTTTTGGACTTAGTCATTTTTCCGGCGTTTATCAGACTTTCAGATAGGGGAAATGTCAGTGAGCGTTCCGATTTCAGTTCCAGAGCGATTCGCCAGATGAGTCCTTCATATTTAGTGGTTTTCAGCCAATTTTCTGAATTTTTGAAAATTTCACTTTTTTGTGAAAATATCCACTAAATGAGGGAATAATATGTGTGAGGGTACCCCAGGAGAGTTCCAAATGTGTGTGGGTAGAATATATATCCCACGGGGGGTAAAATTGAAAAAAGTTGAAAAAAATTTTTTTTTGGACTTAGTCATTTTTCCGGCGTTTATCAGACTTTCAGATAGGGGAAATGTCAGTGAGCATTCCGATTTCAGTTCCAGAGCGATTCGCCCGATGAGTCCTTCATATTTAGTGGTTTTCAGCCAATTTTCAGAATTTTTGAAAATTTCACTTTTTTGTGAAAATATCCACTAAATGAGGGAATAATATGTGTGAGGGTACCCCAGGAGAGTTCCAAATGTGTGTGGGTAGAATATATATCCCACGGGGGTAAAATTGAAAAAAGTTGCAAAAAAATTTTTTTTGGACTTAGTCATTTTTCTGGCGTTTATCAGACTTTCAGATAGGGGAAATGTCAGTGAGCGTTTCGATTTCAGTTCCAGAGCGATTCGCCCGAAGAGTCCTTCATATTTAGTGGCTTTCAGCCAATTTTCAGAATTTTTGAAAATTTCACTTTTTTGTGAAAATATCCGCTAAATGAGGGAATAATATGTGTGAGGGTACCCCAGGAGAGTTCCAAATGTGTGTGGGTAGAATATATATCCCACGGGGGGTAAAATTGAAAAAAGTTGAAAAAATTTTTTTTTTGGACTTAGTCATTTTTCCGGCGTTTATCAGACTTTCAGATAGGGGAAATGTCAGTGAGCATTCCGATTTCAGTTCCAGAGCGATTCGCCCGATGAGTCCTTCATATTTAGTGGTTTTCAGCCAATTTTCAGAATTTTTGAAAATTTCACTTTTTTGTGAAAATATCCACTAAATGAGGGAATAATATGTGTGAGGGTACCCCAGGAGAGTTCCAAATGTGTGTGGGTAGAATATATATCCCACGGGGGGTAAAATTGAAAAAAGTTGAAAAAATTTTTTTTTTGGACTTAGTCATTTTTCCGGCGTTTATCAGACTTTCAGATAGGGGAAATGTCAGTGAGCATTCCGATTTCAGTTCCAGAGCGATTCGCCCGATGAGTCCTTCATATTTAGTGGTTTTCAGACAATTTTCAGAATTTTTGAAAGTTTCACTTTTTTGTGAAAATATCCACTAAATGAGGGAATAATATGTGTGAGGGTACCCCAGGAGAGTTCCAAATGTGTGTGGGTAGAATATATATCCCACGGGGGTAAAATTGAAAAAAGTTGAAAAAAATTTTTTTTTGGACTTAGTCATTTTTCTGGCGTTTATCAGACTTTCAGATAGGGGAAATGTCAGTGAGCGTTCCGATTTCAGTTCCAGAGTGATTCGCCAGATGAGTCCTTCATATTTAGTGGTTTTCAGCCAATTTTCTGAATTTTTGAAAATTTCACTTTTTTGTGAAAATATCCACTAAATGAGGGAATAATATGTGTGAGGGTACCCCAGGAGAGTTCCAAATGTGTGTGGGTAGAATATATATCCCACGGGGGGTAAAATTGAAAACAGTTGAAAAAATTTTTTTTTGGACTTAGTCATTTTTCCGGCGTTTATCAGACTTTCAGATAGGGGAAATGTCAGTGAGCATTCCGATTTCAGTTCCAGAGCGATTCGCCCGATGAGTCCTTCATATTTAGTGGTTTTCAGCCAATTTTCAGAATTTTTGAAAATTTCACTTTTTTGTGAAAATATCCACTAAATGAGGGAATAATATGTGTGAGGGTACCCCAGGAGAGTTCCAAATGTGTGTGGGTAGAATATATATCCCACGGGGGTAAAATTGAAAAAAGTTGAAAAAAAATTTTTTTTTGACTTAGTCATTTTTCCGGCGTTTATCAGACTTTCAGATAGGGGAAATGTCAGTGAGGGTTCCGATTTCAGTTCCAGAGCGATTCGCCCGATGAGTCTTTCATATTTAGTGGTTTTCAGCCAATTTTCTGAATTTTTGAAAATTTCACTTTTTTGTGAAAATATCATCGAAATGAGGGAATAATATGTGTGAGGGTACCCCAGGAGAGTTCCAAATGTGTGTGGGTAGAATATATATCCCACGGGGGGTAAAATTGAAAAAAGTTGAAAAAAATTTTTTTTTGGACTTAGTCATTTTTCTGGCGTTTAGCAGACTTTCAGATAGGGGAAATGTCAGTGAGGGTTCCGATTTCAGTTCCAGAGCGATTCGCCAGATGAGTCCTTCATATTTAGTGGTGTTCAGCCAATTTTCTGAATTTTTGAAAATTTCACTTTTTTGTAAAAATATCCACTAAATGAGGGAATAATATGTGTGAGGGTACCCCAGGAGAGTTCCAAATGTGTGTGGGTAGAATATATATCCCACGGGGGTAAAATTGAAAAAAGTTGAAAAAAAATTTTTTTTTGACTTAGTCATTTTTCCGGCGTTTATCAGACTTTCAGATAGGGGAAATGTCAGTGAGGGTTCCGATTTCAGTTCCAGAGCGATTCGCCCGATGAGTCCTTCATATTTAGTGGTTTTCAGCCAATTTTCAGAATTTTTGAAAATTTCACTTTTTTGTAAAAATATCCACTAAATGAGGGAATAATATGTGTGAGGGTACCCCAGGAGAGTTCCAAATGTGTGTGGGTAGAATATATATCCCAGGGGGGTAAAATTGAAAAAAGTTGAAAAAAATTTTTTTTTGGACTTAGTCATTTTTCTGGCATTTATCAGACTTTCAGATAGGGGAAATGTCAGTGAGCGTTTCGATTTCAGTTCCAGAGCGATTCGGCCGATGAGTCCTTCATATTTAGTGGTTTTCAGCCAATTTTCTGAATTTTTGAAAATTTCACTTTTTTGTGAAAATATCCACTAAATGAGGGAATAATATGTGTGAGGGTACCCCAGGAGAGTTCCAAATGTGTGTGGGTAGAATATATATCCCAGGGAGGTAAAACTGAAAAAAGTTGAAAAAAATTTTTTTTTGGACTTAGTCATTTTTCCGGCGTTTATCAGACTTTCAGATAGGGGAAATGTCAGTGAGCGTTCCGATTTCAGTTCCAGAGCGATTCGCCAGATGAGTCCTTCATATTTAGTGGTTTTCAGCCAATTTTCTGAATTTTTGAAAATGTCACTTTTTTGTGAAAATATCCACTAAATGAGGGAATAATATGTGTGAGGGTACCCCAAGAGAGTTCCAAATGTGTGTGGGTAGAATATATATCCCACGGGGGTAAAATTGAAAAAAGTTGAAAAAAAATTTTTTTTTGACTTAGTCATTTTTCCGGCGTTTATCAGACTTTCAGATAGGGGAAATGTCAGTGAGGGTTCCGATTTCAGTTCCAGAGCGATTCGCCCGATGAGTCCTTCATATTTAGTGGTTTTCAGCCAATTTTCAGAATTTTTGAAAATTTCACTTTTTTGTAAAAATATCCACTAAATGAGGGAATAATATGTGTGAGGGTACCCCAGGAGAGTTCCAAATGTGTGTGGGTAGAATATATATCCCAGGGGGGTAAAATTGAAAAAAGTTGAAAAAAATTTTTTTTTGGACTTAGTCATTTTTCTGGCATTTATCAGACTTTCAGATAGGGGAAATGTCAGTGAGCGTTTCGATTTCAGTTCCAGAGCGATTCGGCCGATGAGTCGTTCATATTTAGTGGTTTTCAGCCAATTTTCTGAATTTTTGAAAATTTCACTTTTTTGTGAAAATATCCACTAAATGAGGGAATAATATGTGTGAGGGTACCCCAGGAGAGTTCCAAATGTGTGTGGGTAGAATATATATCCAACGGGGGTAAAATTGAAAAAAAAATTTTTTTGGACTTAGTCATTTTTCTGGCGTTTATCAGACTTTCAGATATGGGAAATGTCAGTGAGCGTTCTGATTTCAGTTCCAGAGCGATTCGCCCGATGAGTCCTTCATATTTAGTGGTTTTCAGCCAATTTTCTGAATTTTTGAAAATTTCACTTTTTTGTGAAAATATCCACTAAATGAGGGAATAATATGTGTGAGGGTACCCCAGGAGAGTTCCAAATGTGTGTGGGTAGAATATATATCCCAGGGAGGTAAAACTGAAAAAAGTTGAAAAAAATTTTTTTTTGGACTTAGTCATTTTTCCGGCGTTTATCAGACTTTCAGATAGGGGAAATGTCAGTGAGCGTTCCGATTTCAGTTCCAGAGCGATTCGCCAGATGAGTCCTTCATATTTAGTGGTTTTCAGCCAATTTTCTGAATTTTTGAAAATGTCACTTTTTTGTGAAAATATCCACTAAATGAGGGAATAATATGTGTGAGGGTACCCCAAGAGAGTTCCAAATGTGTGTGGGTAGAATATATATCCCAGGGGGGTAAAATTGAAAAAAGTTGAAAAAATTTTTTTTTTGGACTTAGTCTTTTTTCCGGCGTTTATCAGACTTTCAGATAGGGGAAATGTCAGTGAGCGTTCCGATTTCAGTTCCAGAGCGATTCGCCAGATGAGTCCTTCATATTTAGTGGTTTTCAGCCAATTTTCAGAATTTTTGAAAATTTCACTTTTTTGTGAAAATATCCACTAAATGAGGGAATAATATGTGTGAGGGTACCCCAGGAGAGTTCCAAATGTGTGTGGGTAGAATATATATCCCAGGGGGGTAAAATTGAAAAAAGTTGAAAAAAATTTTTTTTGGGACTTAGTCATTTTTTCAGCGTTTATCAGACTTTCAGATATGGGAAATGTCAGTGAGCGTTCCGATTTCAGTTCCAGAGCGATTCGCCCGATGAGTCCTTCATATTTAGTGGTTTTCAGCCAATTATCTGAATTTTTGAAAATGTCACTTTTTTTGTGAAAACATCCACTAAATGAGGGAATAATATGTGTGAGGGTACCCCAGGAGAGTTCCAAATGTGTGTGGGTAGAATATATATCCCAGGGGGGTAAAATTGAAAAAAGTTGAAAAAAAATTTTTTTTGGACTTAGTCATTTTTTCAGCGTTTATCAGACTTTCAGATATGGGAAATGTCAGTGAGCGTTCCGATTTCAGTTCCAGAGCGATTCGCCAGATGAGTCCTTCATATTTAGTGGTTTTCAGCCAATTTTCTGAATTTTTGAAAATTTCACTTTTTTGTGAAAATATCCACTAAATGAGGGAATAATATGTGTGAGGGTACCCCAGGAGAGTTCCAAATGTGTGTGGGTAGAATATATATCCCACGGGGGTAAAATTGAAAAAAGTTGAAAAAATTTTTTTTTGGACTTAGTCATTTTTCTGGCGTTTATCAGACTTTCAGATAGGGGAAATGTCAGTGAGCGTTTCGATTTCAGTTCCAGAGCGATTCGCCCGATGAGTCCCTCATATTTAGTGGTTTTCAGCCATTTTTCTGAATTTTTGAAAATGTCACTTTTTTGTGAAAATATCCACTAAATGAGGGAATAATATGTGTGAGGGTACCCCAGGAGAGTTCCAAATGTGTGTGGGTAGAATATATATCCCAGGGGGGTAAAATTGAAAAAAGTTGAAAAAAATTTTTTTTTGGACTTAGTCATTTTTCCGGCGTTTATCAGACTTTCAGATAGGGGAAATGTCAGTGAGCGTTTCGATTTCAGTTCCAGAGCGATTCGCCAGATGAGTCCTTCATATTTAGTGGTTTTCAGCCAATTTTCAGAATTTTAGAAAATTTCATTTTTTTGTGAAAATATCCACTAAATGAGGGAATAATATGTGTGAGGGTACCCCAGGAGAGTTCCAAATGTGTGTGGGTAGAATATATATCCAACGGGGGTAAAATTGAAAAAAGTTGAAAAAAATTTTTTTTTGGACTTAGTCATTTTTCTGGCATTTATCAGACTTTCAGATAGGGGAAATGTCAGTGAGCGTTTCGATTTCAGTTCCAGAGCGATTCGCCCGATGAGTCCTTCATATTTAGTGGTTTTCAGCCAATTTTCAGAATTTTTGAAAATTTCATTTTTTTGTGAAAATATCCACTAAATGAGGGAATAATATGTGTGAGCGTACCCCAGGAGAGTTCCAAATGTGTGTGGGTAGAATATATATCCAACGGGGGTAAAATTGAAAAAAGTTGAAAAAAAATTTTTTTTGGACTTAGTCATTTTTTCAGCGTTTATCAGACTTTCAGATATGGGAAATGTCAGTGAGCGTTCCGATTTCAGTTCCAGAGCGATTCGCCCGATGAGTCCTTCATATTTAGTGGTTTTCAGCCAATTTTCAGAATTTCTGAAAATTTCACTTTTTTGTGAAAATATCCACTAAATGAGGGAATAATATGTGTGAGGGTACCCCAGGAGAGTTCCAAATGTGTGTGGGTAGAATATATATCCCACGGGGGGAAAAATTGAAAAAAGTTGAAAAAAATTTTTTTTTGGACTTAGTCATTTTTCCGGCGTTTATCAGACTTTCAGATAGGCTAAATGTCAGTGAGCGTTTCGATTTCAGTTCCAGAGCGATTCGGCCGATGAGTCCTTCATATTTAGTGGTTTTCAGCCAATTTTCAGAATTTTTGAAAATTTCACTTTTTTGTAAAAATATCCACTAAATGAGGGAATAATATGTGTGAGGGTACCCCAGGAGAGTTCCAAATGTGTGTGGGTAGAATATATATCCCAGGGGGGTAAAATTGAAAAAAGTTGAAAAAAATTTTTTTTTGGACTTAGTCATTTTTCCGGCGTTTATCAGACTTTCAGATAGGGGAAATGTCAGTGAGCATTCCGATTTCAGTTCCAGAGCGATTCGCCCGATGAGTCCTTCATATTTAGTGGTTTTCAGCCAATTTTCAGAATTTTTGAAAATTTCACTTTTTTGTGAAAATATCCACTAAATGAGGGAATAATATGTGTGAGGGTACCCCAGGAGAGTTCCAAATGTGTGTAGGTAGAATATATATCCCACGGGGGTAAAATTGAAAAAAGTTGAAAAAAAATTTTTTTGGGACTTAGTCATTTTTCTGGCGTTTATCAGACTTTCAGATAGGGGAAATGTCAGTGAGCGTTTCGATTTCAGTTCCAGAGCGATTCGCCCGATGAGTCCTTCATATTTAGTGGCTTTCAGCCAATTTTCAGAATTTTTGAAAATTTCACTTTTTTGTGAAAATATCTGCTAAATGAGGGAATAATATGTGTGAGGGTACCCCAGGAGAGTTCCAAATGTGTGTGGGTAGAATATATATCCCACGGGGGTAAAATTGAAAAAAGTTGAAAAAAATTTTTTTTTGGACTTAGTCATTTTTCTGGCATTTATCAGACTTTCAGATAGGCTAAATGTCAGTGAGCGTTTCGATTTCAGTTCCAGAGCGATTCGGCCGATGAGTCCTTCATATTTAGTGGTTTTCAGCCAATTTTCAGAATTTTTGAAAATTTCACTTTTTTGTAAAAATATCCACTAAATGAGGGAATAATATGTGTGAGGGTACCCCAGGAGAGTTCCAAATGTGTGTGGGTAGAATATATATCCCAGGGGGGTAAAATTGAAAAAAGTTGAAAAAAATTTTTTTTTGGACTTAGTCATTTTTCTGGCATTTATCAGACTTTCAGATAGGGGAAATGTCAGTGAGCGTTTCGATTTCAGTTCCAGAGCAATTCGGCTGATGAGTCCTTCATATTTAGTGGTTTTCAGCCAATTTTCTGAATTTTTGAAAATTTCACTTTTTTGTGAAAATATCCGCTAAATGAGGGAATAATATGTGTGAGGGTACCCCAGGAGAGTTCCAAATGTGTGTGGGTAGAATATATATCCCAGGGGGGTAAAATTGAAAAAAGTTGAAAAAAATTTTTTTTTGGACTTAGTCATTTTTCTGGCATTTATCAGACTTTCAGATAGGGGAAATGTCAGTGAGCGTTTCGATTTCAGTTCCAGAGCAATTCGGCCGATGAGTCCTTCATATTTAGTGGTTTTCAGCCAATTTTCTGAATTTTTGAAAATTTCACTTTTTTGTGAAAATATCCACTAAATGAGGGAATAATATGTGTGAGGGTACCCCAGGAGAGTTCCAAATGTGTGTGGGTAGAATATATATCCCACGGGGGTAAAATTGAAAAAAGTTGAAAAAAATTTTTTTTTGGACTTAGTCATTTTTCTGGCGTTTATCAGACTTTCAGATAGGGGAAATGTCAGTGAGCATTTCGATTTCAGTTCCAGAGCGATTCGCCCGATGAGTCCTTCATATTTAGTGGTTTTCAGCCAATTTTCAGAATTTTTGAAAATTTCATTTTTTTGTGAAAATATCCACTAAATGAGGGAATAATATGTGTGAGCGTACCCCAGGAGAGTTCCAAATGTGTGTGGGTAGAATATATATCCAACGGGGGTAAAATTGAAAAAAGTTGAAAAAAAATTTTTTTTGGACTTAGTCATTTTTTCAGCGTTTATCAGACTTTCAGATATGGGAAATGTCAGTGAGCGTCCCGATTTCAGTTCCAGAGCGATTCGCCCGATGAGTCCTTCATATTTAGTGGTTTTCAGCCAATTTTCTGCATTTTTGAAAATTTCACTTTTTTGTGAAAATATCCACTAAATGAGGGAATAATATGTGTGAGGGTACCCCAGGAGAGTTCCAAATGTGTGTGGGTAGAATATATATCCCACGGGGGGTAAAATTGAAAAAAGTTGAAAAAAATTTTTTTTTGGACTTAGTCATTTTTCCGGCGTTTATCAGACTTTCAGATAGGGGAAATGTCAGTGAGCATTTCGATTTCAGTTCCAGAGCGATTCGCCCGATGAGTCCTTCATATTTAGTGGTTTTCAGCCAATTTTCAGAATTTTTGAAAATTTCACTTTTTTGTGAAAATATCCACTAAATGAGGGAATAATATGTGTGAGGGTACCCCAGGAGAGTTCCAAATGTGTGTGGGTAGAATATATATCCCACGGGGGTAAAATTGAAAAAAGTTGCAAAAAAATTTTTTTTGGACTTAGTCATTTTTCTGGCGTTTATCAGACTTTCAGATAGGGGAAATGTCAGTGAGCGTTTCGATTTCAGTTCCAGAGCGATTCGCCCGAAGAGTCCTTCATATTTAGTGGCTTTCAGCCAATTTTCAGAATTTTTGAAAATTTCACTTTTTTGTGAAAATATCCGCTAAATGAGGGAATAATATGTGTGAGGGTACCCCAGGAGAGTTCCAAATGTGTGTGGTTAGAATATATATCCCACGGGGGTAAAATTAAAAAAAGTTGAAAAAAATTTTTTTTTGGACTTAGTCATTTTTCCGGCGTTTATCAGACTTTCAGATAGGGGAAATGTCAGTGAGCATTCCGATTTCAGTTCCAGAGCGATTCGCCCGATGAGTCCTTCATATTTAGTGGTTTTCAGCCAATTTTCAGAATTTTTGAAAATTTCACTTTTTTGTGAAAATATCCACTAAATGAGGGAATAATATGTGTGAGGGTACCCCAGGAGAGTTCCAAATGTGTGTAGGTAGAATATATATCCCACGGGGGTAAAATTGAAAAAAGTTGAAAAAAAATTTTTTTGGGACTTAGTCATTTTTCTGGCGTTTATCAGACTTTCAGATAGGGGAAATGTCAGTGAGCGTTTCGATTTCAGTTCCAGAGCGATTCGCCCGATGAGTCCTTCATATTTAGTGGCTTTCAGCCAATTTTCAGAATTTTTGAAAATTTCACTTTTTTGTGAAAATATCTGCTAAATGAGGGAATAATATGTGTGAGGGTACCCCAGGAGAGTTCCAAATGTGTGTGGGTAGAATATATATCCCACGGGGGTAAAATTGAAAAAAGTTGAAAAAAATTTTTTTTTGGACTTAGTCATTTTTCTGGCATTTATCAGACTTTCAGATAGGCTAAATGTCAGTGAGCGTTTCGATTTCAGTTCCAGAGCGATTCGGCCGATGAGTCCTTCATATTTAGTGGTTTTCAGCCAATTTTCAGAATTTTTGAAAATTTCACTTTTTTGTAAAAATATCCACTAAATGAGGGAATAATATGTGTGAGGGTACCCCAGGAGAGTTCCAAATGTGTGTGGGTAGAATATATATCCCAGGGGGGTAAAATTGAAAAAAGTTGAAAAAAAATTTTTTTTTGGACTTAGTCATTTTTCTGGCGTTTATCAGACTTTCAGATAGGGGAAATGTCAGTGAGCGTTTCGATTTCAGTTCCAGAGCGATTCGCCCGAAGAGTCCTTCATATTTAGTGGCTTTCAGCCAATTTTCAGAATTTTTGAAAATTTCACTTTTTTGTGAAAATATCCGCTAAATGAGGGAATAATATGTGTGAGGGTACCCCAGGAGAGTTCCAAATGTGTGTGGGTAGAATATATATCCCACGGGGGTAAAATTAAAAAAAGTTGAAAAAAATTTTTTTTTGGACTTAGTCATTTTTCCGGCGTTTATCAGACTTTCAGATAGGGGAAATGTCAGTGAGCATTCCGATTTCAGTTCCAGAGCGATTCGCCCGATGAGTCCTTCATATTTAGTGGTTTTCAGCCAATTTTCAGAATTTTTGAAAATTTCACTTTTTTGTGAAAATATCCACTAAATGAGGGAATAATATGTGTGAGGGTACCCCAGGAGAGTTCCAAATGTGTGTAGGTAGAATATATATCCCACGGGGGTAAAATTGAAAAAAGTTGAAAAAAAATTTTTTTGGGACTTAGTCATTTTTCTGGCGTTTATCAGACTTTCAGATAGGGGAAATGTCAGTGAGCGTTTCGATTTCAGTTCCAGAGCGATTCGCCCGATGAGTCCTTCATATTTAGTGGCTTTCAGCCAATTTTCAGAATTTTTGAAAATTTCACTTTTTTGTGAAAATATCTGCTAAATGAGGGAATAATATGTGTGAGGGTACCCCAGGAGAGTTCCAAATGTGTGTGGGTAGAATATATATCCCACGGGGGTAAAATTGAAAAAAGTTGAAAAAAATTTTTTTTTGGACTTAGTCATTTTTCTGGCATTTATCAGACTTTCAGATAGGCTAAATGTCAGTGAGCGTTTCGATTTCAGTTCCAGAGCGATTCGGCCGATGAGTCCTTCATATTTAGTGGTTTTCAGCCAATTTTCAGAATTTTTGAAAATTTCACTTTTTTGTAAAAATATCCACTAAATGAGGGAATAATATGTGTGAGGGTACCCCAGGAGAGTTCCAAATGTGTGTGGGTAGAATATATATCCCAGGGGGGTAAAATTGAAAAAAGTTGAAAAAAAATTTTTTTTTGGACTTAGTCATTTTTCTGGCGTTTATCAGACTTTCAGATAGGGGAAATGTCAGTGAGCGTTTCGATTTCAGTTCCAGAGCGATTCGCCCGATGAGTCCTTCATATTTAGTGGTTTTCAGCCAATTTTCAGAATTTTTGAAAATTTCACTTTTTTGTGAAAATATCCACTAAATGAGGGAATAATATGTGTGAGGGTACCCCAGGAGAGTTCCAAATGTGTGTGAGTAGAATATATATCCCACGGGGGTAAAATTGAAAAAAGTTGAAAAAATTTTTTTTTTGGACTTAGTCATTTTTCTGGCGTTTATCAGACTTTCAGATATGGGAAATGTCAGTGAGCGTTCCGATTTCAGTTCCAGAGCGATTCGCCCGATGAGTCCTTCATATTTAGTGGTTTTCAGCCAATTTTCTGAATTTTTGAAAATTTCACTTTTTTGTGAAAATATTCACTAAATGAGGGAATAATATGTGTGAGGGTACCTCAGGAGAGTTCCAAATGTGTGTGGGTAGAATATATATCCCACGGGGGTAAAATTGAAAAAAGTTGAAAAAAATTTTTTTTTGGACTTAGTCATTTTTCTGGCGTTTATCAGACTTTCAGATAGGGGAAATGTCAGTGAGCATTCCGATTTCAGTTCCAGAGCGATTTGCCAGATGAGTCCTTCATATTTAGTGGTTTTCAGCCAATTTTCTGAATTTTTGAAAATTTCACTTTTTTGTGAAAATATTCACTAAATGAGGGAATAATATCTGTGAGGGTACCTCAGGAGAGTTCCAAATGTGTGTGGGTAGAATATATATCCCACAAGGGTAAAATTGAAAAAAGTTGAAAAAAATTTTTTTTTGGACTTAGTCATTTTTCTGGCGTTTATCAGACTTTCAGATAGGGGAAATGTCAGTGAGCGTTTCGATTTCAGTTCCAGAGCGATTCGCCCGATGAGTCCTTCATATTTAGTGGTTTTCAGCCAATTTTCAGAATTTTTGAAAATTTCACTTTTTTGTGAAAATATCCACTAAATGAGGGAATAATATGTGTGAGGGTACCCCAGGAGAGTTCCAAATGTGTGTGGGTAGAATATATATCCCACGGGGGTAAAATTGAAAAAAGTTGAAAAAAAATTTTTTTTGGACTTAGTCATTTTTCTGGCGTTTATCAGACTTTCAGATAGGGGAAATGTCAGTGAGCGTTTCGATTTCAGTTCCAGAGCGATTCGCCCGATGAGTCCTTCATATTTAGTGGCTTTCAGCCAATTTTCAGAATTTTTGAAAATTTCACTTTTTTGTGAAAATATCCACTAAATGAGGGAATAATATGTGTGAGGGTACCCCAGGAGAGTTCCAAATGTGTGTGGGTAGAATATATATCCCACGGGGGTAAAATTGAAAAAAGTTGAAAAAAAATTTTTTTTGGACTTAGTCATTTTTCCGGCGTTTATCAGACTTTCAGATATGGGAAATGTCAGTGAGCGTTCTGATTTCAGTTCCAGAGCGATTCGCCCGATGAGTCCTTCATATTTAGTGGTTTTCAGCCAATTTTCTGAATTTTTGAAAATTTCACTTTTTTGTGAAAATATCCACTAAATGAGGGAATCATATGTGTGAGGGTACCCCAGGAGAGTTCCAAACGTGTGTGGGTAGAAGATATATCCCACGGGGGTAAAATTGAAAAAAGTTGAAAAAAAATTTTTTTGGACTTAGTCATTTTTCTGGCGTTTATCAGACTTTCAGATAGGGGAAATGTCAGTGAGCGTTTCGATTTCAGTTCCAGAGCGATTCGCCCGATGAGTCCTTCATATTTAGTGGTTTTCAGCCAATTTTCTGAATTTTTGAAAATTTCATTTTTTTGTGAAAATATCCACTACATGAGGGAATAATATGTGTGAGGGTACCCCAGGAGAGTTCCAAACGTGTGTGGGTAGAATATATATCCCACGGGGGTAAAATTGAAAAAAGTTGAAAAAAAATTTTTTTTTGACTTAGTCATTTTTCCGGCATTTATCAGACTTTCAGATAGGGGAAATGTCAGTGAGGGTTCCGATTTCAGTTCCAGAGCGATTCGCCCGATGAGTCCTTCATATTTAGTGGTTTTCAGCCAATTTTCAGAATTTTTGAAAATTTCACTTTTTTGTAAAAATATCCACTAAATGAGGGAATAATATGTGTGAGGGTACCCCAGGAGAGTTCCAAATGTGTGTGGGTAGAATATATATCCCACGGGGGTAAAATTGAAAAAAGTTTAAAAAATTTTTTTTTTGGACTTAGTCATTTTTCTGGCGTTTATCAGACTTTCAGATATGGGAAATGTCAGTGAGCGTTCCGATTTCAGTTCCAGAGCGATTCGCCCGATGAGTCCTTCATATTTAGTGGTTTTCAGCCAATTTTCTGAATTTTTGAAAATTTCACTTTTTTGTGAAAATATCCACTACATGAGGGAATAATATGTGTGAGGGTACCCCAGGAGAGTTTCAAATGTGTGTGGGTAGAATATATATCCCACGGGGGTAAAATTGAAAAAAGTTGAAAAAAATTTTTTTTTGGACTTAGTCATTTTTCTGGCGTTTATCAGACTTTCAGAGAGGGGAAATGTCAGTGAGCGTTCGGAATTCAGTTCCAGAGCGATTCGCCAGATGAGTCCTTCATATTTAGTGGTTTTCAGCCAATTTTCTGAATTTTTGAAAATTTCACTTTTTTGTGAAAATATTCACTAAATGAGGGAATAATATGTGTGAGGGTACCCCAGGAGAGTTTCAAATGTGTGTGGGTAGAATATATATCCCACGGGGGTAAAATTGAAAAAAGTTGAAAAAAATTTTTTTTTGGACTTAGTCATTTTTCCGGCGTTTATCAGATTTTCAGATAGGGGAAATGTCAGTGAGGGTTCCGATTTCAGTTCCAGAGCGATTCGCCCGATGAGTCCTTCATATTTAGTGGTTTTCAGCCAATTTTCAGAATTTTTGAAAATTTCACTTTTTTGTGAAAATATCCACTAAATGAGGGAATAATATGTGTGAGGGTACCCCAGGAGAGTTCCAAATGTGTGTGAGTAGAATATATATCCCACGGGGGTAAAATTGAAAAAAGTTGAAAAAATTTTTTTTTTGGACTTAGTCATTTTTCTGGCGTTTATCAGACTTTCAGATATGGGAAATGTCAGTGAGCGTTCCGATTTCAGTTCCAGAGCGATTCGCCCGATGAGTCCTTCATATTTAGTGGTTTTCAGCCAATTTTCTGAATTTTTGAAAATTTCACTTTTTTGTGAAAATATTCACTAAATGAGGGAATAATATGTGTGAGGGTACCTCAGGAGAGTTCCAAATGTGTGTGGGTAGAATATATATCCCACGGGGGTAAAATTGAAAAAAGTTGAAAAAAATTTTTTTTTGGACTTAGTCATTTTTCTGGCGTTTATCAGACTTTCAGATAGGGGAAATGTCAGTGAGCATTCCGATTTCAGTTCCAGAGCGATTTGCCAGATGAGTCCTTCATATTTAGTGGTTTTCAGCCAATTTTCTGAATTTTTGAAAATTTCACTTTTTTGTGAAAATATTCACTAAATGAGGGAATAATATCTGTGAGGGTACCTCAGGAGAGTTCCAAATGTGTGTGGGTAGAATATATATCCCACAAGGGTAAAATTGAAAAAAGTTGAAAAAAATTTTTTTTTGGACTTAGTCATTTTTCTGGCGTTTATCAGACTTTCAGATAGGGGAAATGTCAGTGAGCGTTTCGATTTCAGTTCCAGAGCGATTCGCCCGATGAGTCCTTCATATTTAGTGGTTTTCAGCCAATTTTCAGAATTTTTGAAAATTTCACTTTTTTGTGAAAATATCCACTAAATGAGGGAATAATATGTGTGAGGGTACCCCAGGAGAGTTCCAAACGTGTGTGGGTAGAAGATATATCCCACGGGGGTAAAATTGAAAAAAGTTGAAAAAAAAATTTTTTGGACTTAGTCATTTTTCTGGCGTTTATCAGACTTTCAGATAGGGGAAATGTCAGTGAGCGTTTCGATTTCAGTTCCAGAGCGATTCGCCCGATGAGTCCTTCATATTTAGTGGTTTTCAGCCAATTTTCTGAATTTTTGAAAATTTCATTTTTTTGTGAAAATATCCACTACATGAGGGAATAATATGTGTGAGGGTACCCCAGGAGAGTTCCAAACGTGTGTGGGTAGAATATATATCCCACGGGGGTAAAATTGAAAAAAGTTGAAAAAAAATTTTTTTTTGACTTAGTCATTTTTCCGGCATTTATCAGACTTTCAGATAGGGGAAATGTCAGTGAGGGTTCCGATTTCAGTTCCAGAGCGATTCGCCCGATGAGTCCTTCATATTTAGTGGTTTTCAGCCAATTTTCAGAATTTTTGAAAATTTCACTTTTTTGTAAAAATATCCACTAAATGAGGGAATAATATGTGTGAGGGTACCCCAGGAGAGTTCCAAATGTGTGTGGGTAGAATATATATCCAACGGGGGTAAAATTGAAAAAAGTTTAAAAAAAATTTTTTTTGGACTTAGTCATTTTTCTGGCTTTTATCAGACTTTCAGATATGGGAAATGTCAGTGAGCGTTCTGATTTCAGTTCCAGAGCGATTCGCCCGATGAGTCCTTCATATTTAGTGGTTTTCAGCCAATTTTCTGAATTTTTGAAAATTTCACTTTTTTGTGAAAATATCCACTAAATGAGGGAATAATATGTGTGAGGGTACCCCAGGAGAGTTCCAAATGTGTGTGGGTAGAATATATATCCCACGGGGGTAAAATTGAAAAAAGTTGAAAAAAATTTTTTTTTGGACTTAGTCATTTTTCTGGCGTTTATCAGACTTTCAGATAGGGGAAATGTCAGTGAGCGTTTCGATTTCAGTTCCAGAGCGATTCGCCCGATGAGTCCTTCATATTTAGTGGTTTTCAGCCAATTTTCAGAATTTTTGAAAATTTCACTTTTTTGTGAAAATATCCACTAAATGAGGGAATAATATGTGTGAGGGTACCCCAGGAGAGTTCCAAATGTGTGTGGGTAGAATATATATCCCACGGGGGTAAAATTGAAAAAAGTTTAAAAAATTTTTTTTTTGGACTTAGTCATTTTTCTGGCGTTTATCAGACTTTCAGATATGGGAAATGTCAGTGAGCGTTCCGATTTCAGTTCCAGAGCGATTCGCCCGATGAGTCCTTCATATTTAGTGGTTTTCAGCCAATTTTCTGAATTTTTGAAAATTTCACTTTTTTGTGAAAATATCCACTACATGAGGGAATAATATGTGTGAGGGTACCCCAGGAGAGTTTCAAATGTGTGTGGGTAGAATATATATCCCACGGGGGTAAAATTGAAAAAAGTTGAAAAAAATTTTTTTTTGGACTTAGTCATTTTTCTGGCGTTTATCAGACTTTCAGAGAGGGGAAATGTCAGTGAGCGTTCGGAATTCAGTTCCAGAGCGATTCGCCAGATGAGTCCTTCATATTTAGTGGTTTTCAGCCAATTTTCTGAATTTTTGAAAATTTCACTTTTTTGTGAAAATATTCACTAAATGAGGGAATAATATGTGTGAGGGTACCCCAGGAGAGTTTCAAATGTGTGTGGGTAGAATATATATCCCACGGGGGTAAAATTGAAAAAAGTTGAAAAAAATTTTTTTTTGGACTTAGTCATTTTTCCGGCGTTTATCAGATTTTCAGATAGGGGAAATGTCAGTGAGGGTTCCGATTTCAGTTCCAGAGCGATTCGCCCGATGAGTCCTTCATATTTAGTGGTTTTCAGCCAATTTTCAGAATTTTTGAAAATTTCACTTTTTTGTGAAAATATCCACTAAATGAGGGAATAATATGTGTGAGGGTACCCCAGGAGAGTTCCAAATGTGTGTGGGTAGAATATATATCCCACGGGGGTAAAATTGAAAAAAGTTGAAAAAAAATTTTTTTTGGACTTAGTCATTTTTCTGGCGTTTATCAGACTTTCAGATAGGGGAAATGTCAGTGAGCGTTTCGATTTCAGTTCCAGAGCGATTCGCCCGATGAGTCCTTCATATTTAGTGGCTTTCAGCCAATTTTCAGAATTTTGGAAAATTTCACTTTTTTGTGAAAATATCCGCTAAATGAGGGAATAATATGTGTGAGGGTACCCCAGGAGAGTTCCAAATGTGTGTGGGTAGAATATATATCCCACGGGGGTAAAATTGAAAAAAGTTGAAAAAAAAATTTTTTTTGAGTGTCATTTTTCCGGCGTTTATCAGACTTTCAGATAGGGGAAATGTCAGTGAGGGTTCCGATTTCAGTTCCAGAGCGATTCGCCAGATGAGTCCTTCATATTTAGTGGTGTTCAGCCAATTTTCTGAATTTTTGAAAATTTCACTTTTTTGTAAAAATATCCACTAAATGAGGGAATAATATGTGTGAGGGTACCCCAGGAGAGTTCCAAATGTGTGTGGGTAGAATATATATCCCACGGGGGTAAAATTGAAAAAAGTTGAAAAAAATTTTTTTTTGGACTTAGTCATTTTTCTGGCATTTATCAGACTTTCAGATAGGGGAAATGTCAGTGAGCGTTTCGATTTCAGTTCCAGAGCGATTCGGCCGATGAGTCCTTCATATTTAGTGGTTTTCAGCCAATTTTCTGAATTTTTGAAAATTTCATTTTTTTGTGAAAATATCCACTACATGAGGGAATAATATGTGTGAGGGTACCCCAGGAGAGTTCCAAACGTGTGTGGGTAGAAGATATATCCCACGGGGGTAAAATTGAAAAAAGTTGAAAAAAAATTTTTTTTTTACTTAATCATTTTTCCGGCGTTTATCAGACTTTCAGATAGGGGAAATGTCAGTGAGGGTTCCGATTTCAGTTCCAGAGCGATTCGCCCGATGAGTCCTTCATATTTAGTGGTTTTCAGTAAATTTTCAGAATTTTTGAAAATTTCACTTTTTTGTAAAAATATCCACTAAATGAGGGAATAATATGTGTGAGGGTACCCCAGGAGAGTTCCAAATGTGTGTGGGTAGAATATATATCCAACGGGGGTAAAATTGAAAAAAGTTTAAAAAAAATTTTTTTTGGACTTAGTCATTTTTCTGGCGTTTATCAGACTTTCAGATAGGGGAAATGTCAGTGAGCGTTTCGATTTCAGTTCCAGAGCGATTCGCCCGATGAGTCCTTCATATTTAGTGGTTTTCAGCCAATTTTCAGAATTTTTGAAAATTTCACTTTTTTGTGAAAATATCCACTAAATGAGGGAATAATATGTGTGAGGGTACCCCAGGAGAGTTCCAATGTGTGTGGGTAGAATATATATCCCACGGGGGTAAAATTGAAAAAAGTTTAAAAAATTTTTTTTTTGGACTTAGTCATTTTTCTGGCGTTTATCAGACTTTCAGAGAGGGGAAATGTCAGTGAGCGTTCGGAATTCAGTTCCAGAGCGATTCGCCAGATGAGTCCTTCATATTTAGTGGTTTTCAGCCAATTTTCTGAATTTTTGAAAATTTCACTTTTTTGTGAAAATATTCACTAAATGAGGGAATAATATGTGTGAGGGTACCCCAGGAGAGTTCCAAATGTGTGTGGGTAGAATATATATCCCACGGGGGTAAAATTGAAAAAAGTTGAAAAAAATTTTTTTTTGGACTTAGTCATTTTTCCGGCGTTTATCAGACTTTCAGATAGGGGAAATGTCAGTGAGGGTTCCGATTTCAGTTCCAGAGCGATTCGCCCGATGAGTCCTTCATATTTAGTGGTTTTCAGCCAATTTTCAGAATTTTTGAAAATTTCACTTTTTTGTGAAAATATCCACTAAATGAGGGAATAATATGTGTGAGGGTACCCCAGGAGAGTTCCAAATGTGTGTGGGTAGAATATATATCCCACGGGGGTAAAATTGAAAAAAGTTGAAAAAAATTTTTTTTTGGACTTAGTCATTTTTCTGGCGTTTATCAGACTTTCAGATAGGGGAAATGTCAGTGAGGGTTTCGATTTCAGTTCCAGAGCGATTCGCCCGATGAGTCCTTCATATTTAGTGGTTTTCAGCCAATTTTCAGAATTTTTGAAAATTTCACTTTTTTGTGAAAATATCCACTAAATGAGGGAATAATATGTGTGAGGGTACCCCAGGAGAGTTCCAAATGTGTGTGGGTAGAATATATATCCCACGGGGGTAAAATTGAAAAAAGTTGAAAAAATTTTTTTTTTGGACTTAGTCATTTTTCTGGCGTTTATCAGACTTTCAGATATGGGAAATGTCAGTGAGCGTTCCGATTTCAGTTCCAGAGCGATTCGCCCGATGAGTCCTTCATATTTAGTGGTTTTCAGCCAATTTTCTGAATTTTTGAAAATTTCACTTTTTTGTGAAAATATCCACTAAATGAGGGAATAATATGTGTGAGGGTACCCCAGGAGAGTTCCAAATGTGTGTGGGTAGAATATATATCCCACGGGGGTAAAATTGAAAAAAGTTTAAAAAATTTTTTTTTTGGACTTAGTCATTTTTCTGGCGTTTATCAGACTTTCAGATATGGGAAATGTCAGTGAGCATTCCGATTTCAGTTCCAGAGCGATTCGCCCGATGAGTCCTTCATATTTAGTGGTTTTCAGCCAATTTTCAGAATTTTTGAAAATTTCACTTTTTTGTAAAAATATCCACTAAATGAGGGAATAATATGTGTGAGGGTACCCCAGGAGAGTTCCAAATGTGTGTGGGTAGAATATATATCCCAGGGGGGTAAAATTGAAAAAAGTGGAAAAAAATTTTTTTTTGGACTTAGTCATTTTTCTGGCATTTATCAGACTTTCAGATAGGGGAAATGTCAGTGAGCGTTTCGATTTCAGTTCCAGAGCGATTCGCCCGATGAGTCCTTCATATTTAGTGGTTTTCAGCCAATTTTCAGAATTTTTGAAAATTTCACTTTTTTGTGAAAATATCCACTAAATGAGGGAATAATATGTGTGAGGGTACCCCAGGAGAGTTCCAAATGTGTGTGGGTAGAATATATATCCCACGGGGGTAAAATTGAAAAAAGTTGAAAAAAAATTTTTTTTGGACTTAGTCATTTTTCTGGCGTTTATCAGACTTTCAGATAGGGGAAATGTCAGTGAGGGTTCCGATTTCAGTTCCAGAGCGATTCGCCAGATGAGTCCTTCATATTTAGTGGTGTTCAGCCAATTTTCTGAATTTTTGAAAATTTCACTTTTTTGTGAAAATATCCACTAAATGAGGGAATAATATGTGTGAGGGTACCCCAGGAGAGTTCCAAATGTGTGTGGGTAGAATATATATCCCACGGGGGTAAAATTGAAAAAAGTTGAAAAAAAATTTTTTTTGGACTTAGTCATTTTTCTGGCGTTTATCAGACTTTCAGATAGGGGAAATGTCAGTGAGGGTTTCGATTTCAGTTCCAGAGCGATTCGCCCGATGAGTCCTTCATATTTAGTGGTTTTCAGCCAATTTTCAGAATTTTTGAAAATTTCACTTTTTTGTGAAAATATCCACTAAATGAGGGAATAATATGTGTGAGGGTACCCCAGGAGAGTTCCAAATGTGTGTGGGTAGAATATATATCCCACGGGGGTAAAATTGAAAAAAGTTGAAAAAATTTTTTTTTTGGACTTAGTCATTTTTCTGGCGTTTATCAGACTTTCAGATATGGGAAATGTCAGTGAGCGTTCCGATTTCAGTTCCAGAGCGATTCGCCCGATGAGTCCTTCATATTTAGTGGTTTTCAGCCAATTTTCTGAATTTTTGAAAATTTCACTTTTTTGTGAAAATATTCACTAAATGAGGGAATAATATGTGTGAGGGTACCCCAGGAGAGTTCCAAATGTGTGTGGGTAGAATATATATCCCACGGGGGTAAAATTGAAAAAAGTTGAAAAAAATTTTTTTTTGGACTTAGTCATTTTTCTGGCGTTTATCAGACTTTCAGATAGGGGAAATGTCAGTGAGCGTTTCGATTTCAGTTCCAGAGCGATTCGCCCGATGAGTCCTTCATATTTAGTGGTTTTCAGCCAATTTTCAGAATTTTTGAAAATTTCACTTTTTTGTGAAAATATCCACTAAATGAGGGAATAATATGTGTGAGGGTACCCCAGGAGAGTTCCAAATGTGTGTGGGTAGAATATATATCCCACGGGGGTAAAATTGAAAAAAGTTGAAAAAAAATTTTTTTTGGACTTAGTCATTTTTCTGGCGTTTATCAGACTTTCAGATAGGGGAAATGTCAGTGAGGGTTCCGATTTCAGTTCCAGAGCGATTCGCCAGATGAGTCCTTCATATTTAGTGGTGTTCAGCCAATTTTCTGAATTTTTGAAAATTTCACTTTTTTGTGAAAATATCCACTAAATGAGGGAATAATATGTGTGAGGGTACCCCAGGAGAGTTCCAAATGTGTGTGGGTAGAATATATATCCTACGGGGGTAAAATTGAAAAAAGTTGAAAAAAATTTTTTTTTGGACTTAGTCATTTTTCCGGCGTTTATCAGACTTTCAGATAGGGGAAATGTCAGTGAGGGTTCCGATTTCAGTTCCAGAGCGATTCGCCCGATGAGTCCTTCATATTTAGTGGTTTTCAGCCAATTTTCAGAATTTTTGAAAATTTCACTTTTTTGTGAAAATATCCACTAAATGAGGGAATAATATGTGTGAGGGTACCCCAGGAGAGTTCCAAATGTGTGTGGGTAGAATATATATCCCACGGGGGTAAAATTGAAAAAAGTTGAAAAAAATTTTTTTTTGGACTTAGTCATTTTTCTGGCGTTTATCAGACTTTCAGATAGGGGAAATGTCAGTGAGGGTTTCGATTTCAGTTCCAGAGCGATTCGCCCGATGAGTCCTTCATATTTAGTGGTTTTCAGCCAATTTTCAGAATTTTTGAAAATTTCACTTTTTTGTGAAAATATCCACTAAATGAGGGAATAATATGTGTGAGGGTACCCCAGGAGAGTTCCAAATGTGTGTGGGTAGAATATATATCCCACGGGGGTAAAATTGAAAAAAGTTGAAAAAATTTTTTTTTTGGACTTAGTCATTTTTCTGGCGTTTATCAGACTTTCAGATATGGGAAATGTCAGTGAGCGTTCCGATTTCAGTTCCAGAGCGATTCGCCCGATGAGTCCTTCATATTTAGTGGTTTTCAGCCAATTTTCTGAATTTTTGAAAATTTCACTTTTTTGTGAAAATATCCACTAAATGAGGGAATAATATGTGTGAGGGTATCCCAGGAGAGTTCCAAATGTGTGTGGGTAGAATATATATCCCACGGGGGTAAAATTGAAAAAAGTTTAAAAAATTTTTTTTTTGGACTTAGTCATTTTTCTGGCGTTTATCAGACTTTCAGATATGGGAAATGTCAGTGAGCATTCCGATTTCAGTTCCAGAGCGATTCGCCCGATGAGTCCTTCATATTTAGTGGTTTTCAGCCAATTTTCAGAATTTTTGAAAATTTCACTTTTTTGTAAAAATATCCACTAAATGAGGGAATAATATGTGTGAGGGTACCCCAGGAGAGTTCCAAATGTGTGTGGGTAGAATATATATCCCAGGGGGGTAAAATTGAAAAAAGTGGAAAAAAATTTTTTTTTGGACTTAGTCATTTTTCTGGCATTTATCAGACTTTCAGATAGGGGAAATGTCAGTGAGCGTTTCGATTTCAGTTCCAGAGCGATTCGCCCGATGAGTCCTTCATATTTAGTGGTTTTCAGCCAATTTTCAGAATTTTTGAAAATTTCACTTTTTTGTGAAAATATCCACTAAATGAGGGAATAATATGTGTGAGGGTACCCCAGGAGAGTTCCAAATGTGTGTGGGTAGAATATATATCCCACGGGGGTAAAATTGAAAAAAGTTGAAAAAAAATTTTTTTTGGACTTAGTCATTTTTCTGGCGTTTATCAGACTTTCAGATAGGGGAAATGTCAGTGAGGGTTCCGATTTCAGTTCCAGAGCGATTCGCCAGATGAGTCCTTCATATTTAGTGGTGTTCAGCCAATTTTCTGAATTTTTGAAAATTTCACTTTTTTGTGAAAATATCCACTAAATGAGGGAATAATATGTGTGAGGGTACCCCAGGAGAGTTCCAAATGTGTGTGGGTAGAATATATATCCCACGGGGGTAAAATTGAAAAAAGTTGAAAAAAAATTTTTTTTGGACTTAGTCATTTTTCTGGCGTTTATCAGACTTTCAGATAGGGGAAATGTCAGTGAGGGTTTCGATTTCAGTTCCAGAGCGATTCGCCCGATGAGTCCTTCATATTTAGTGGTTTTCAGCCAATTTTCAGAATTTTTGAAAATTTCACTTTTTTGTGAAAATATCCACTAAATGAGGGAATAATATGTGTGAGGGTACCCCAGGAGAGTTCCAAATGTGTGTGGGTAGAATATATATCCCACGGGGGTAAAATTGAAAAAAGTTGAAAAAATTTTTTTTTTGGACTTAGTCATTTTTCTGGCGTTTATCAGACTTTCAGATATGGGAAATGTCAGTGAGCGTTCCGATTTCAGTTCCAGAGCGATTCGCCCGATGAGTCCTTCATATTTAGTGGTTTTCAGCCAATTTTCTGAATTTTTGAAAATTTCACTTTTTTGTGAAAATATTCACTAAATGAGGGAATAATATGTGTGAGGGTACCCCAGGAGAGTTCCAAATGTGTGTGGGTAGAATATATATCCCACGGGGGTAAAATTGAAAAAAGTTGAAAAAAATTTTTTTTTGGACTTAGTCATTTTTCTGGCGTTTATCAGACTTTCAGATAGGGGAAATGTCAGTGAGCGTTTCGATTTCAGTTCCAGAGCGATTCGCCCGATGAGTCCTTCATATTTAGTGGTTTTCAGCCAATTTTCAGAATTTTTGAAAATTTCACTTTTTTGTGAAAATATCCACTAAATGAGGGAATAATATGTGTGAGGGTACCCCAGGAGAGTTCCAAATGTGTGTGGGTAGAATATATATCCCACGGGGGTAAAATTGAAAAAAGTTGAAAAAAAATTTTTTTTGGACTTAGTCATTTTTCTGGCGTTTATCAGACTTTCAGATAGGGGAAATGTCAGTGAGGGTTCCGATTTCAGTTCCAGAGCGATTCGCCAGATGAGTCCTTCATATTTAGTGGTGTTCAGCCAATTTTCTGAATTTTTGAAAATTTCACTTTTTTGTGAAAATATCCACTAAATGAGGGAATAATATGTGTGAGGGTACCCCAGGAGAGTTCCAAATGTGTGTGGGTAGAATATATATCCTACGGGGGTAAAATTGAAAAAAGTTGAAAAAAAATTTTTTTTGGACTTAGTCATTTTTCTGGCATTTATCAGACTTTCAGATAGGGGAAATGTCAGTGAGGGTTCCGATT
The DNA here is from genome assembly GCF_046119375.1 of Phyllobates terribilis. Classification (NCBI taxonomy): domain Eukaryota; kingdom Metazoa; phylum Chordata; class Amphibia; order Anura; family Dendrobatidae; genus Phyllobates; species Phyllobates terribilis. Next base: position 123,560,472 of record NW_027362768.1, read on the forward strand.
TCAGTTCCAGAGCGATTCGACCGATGAGTCCTTCATATTTAGTGGTTTTCAGCCAATTTTCAGAATTTTTGAAAATTTCACATTTTTGTAAAAATATCCACTAAATGAGGGAATAATATGTGTGAGGGTACCCCAGGAGAGTTCCAAATGTGTGTGGGTAGAATATATATCCCAGGGGGGTAAAATTGAAAAAAGTGGAAAAAAAATTTTTTTTGGACTTAGTCATTTTTCTGGCATTTATCAGACTTTCAGATAGGGGAAATGTCAGTGAGCGTTTCGATTTCAGTTCCAGAGCGATTCGCCCGATGAGTCCTTCATATTTAGTGGTTTTCAGCCAATTTTCAGAATTTTTGAAAATTTCACTTTTTTGTGAAAATATCCACTAAATGAGGGAATAATATGTGTGAGGGTACCCCAGGAGAGTTCCAAATGTGTGTCGGTAGAATATATATCCCACGGGGGTAAAATTGAAAAAAGTTGAAAAAATTTTTTTTTGGACTTAGTCATTTTTCTGGCATTTATCAGACTTTCAGATAGGGGAAATGTCAGTGAGTGTTTCGATTTCAGTTCCAGAGCGATTCGGCCGATGAGTCCTTCATATTTAGTGGTTTTCAGCCAATTTTCTGAATTTTTGAAAATTTCATTTTTTTGTGAAAATATCCACTAAATGAGGGAATAATATGTGTGAGGGTACCCCAGGAGAGTTCCAAATGTGTGTGGGTAGAATATATATCCCACGGGGGTAAAATTGAAAAAAGTTGAAAAAAAATTTTTTTTTGACTTAGTCATTTTTCCAGCGTTTATCAGACTTTCAGATAGGGGAAATGTCAGTGAGGGTTCCGATTTCAGTTCCAGAGCGATTCGCCCGATGAGTCCTTCATATTTAGTGGTTTTCAGCCAATTTTCAGAATTTTTGAAAATTTCACTTTTTTGTAAAAATATCCACTAAATGAGGGAATAATATGTGTGAGGGTACCCCAGGAGAGTTCCAAATGTGTGTGGGTAGAATATATATCCCAGGGGGGTAAAATTGAAAAAGTTTAAAAAAATTTTTTTTTGGACTTAGTCATTTTTCTGGCATTTATCAGACTTTCAGATAGGGGAAATGTCAGTGAGCGTTTCGATTTCAGTTCCAGAGCGATTCGGCCGATGAGTCCTTCATATGTAGTGGTTTTCAGCCAATTTTCTGAATTTTTGAAAATTTCATTTTTTTGTGAAAATATCCACTAACTGAGGGAATAATATGTGTGAGGGTACCCCAGGAGAGTTCCAAATGTGTGTGGGTAGAATATATATCCAACGGGGGTAAAATTGAAAAAAGTTGAAAAAAAATTTTTTTTGGACTTAGTCATTTTTCTGGCGTTTATCAGACTTTCAGATATGGGAAATGTCAGTGAGCGTTCTGATTTCAGTTCCAGAGCGATTCGCCCGATGAGTCCTTCATATTTAGTGGTTTTCAGCCAATTTTCTGAATTTTTGAAAATTTCACTTTTTTGTGAAAATATCCACTAAATGAGGGAATAATATGTGTGAGGGTACCCCAGGAGAGTTCCAAATGTGTGTGGGTAGAATATATATCCCACGGGGGTAAAATTGAAAAAAGTTGAAAAAAAATTTTTTTTGGACTTAGTCATTTTTCTGGCGTTTATCAGACTTTCAGATAGGGGAAATGTCAGTGAGCGTTTCGATTTCAGTTCCAGAGCGATTCGCCCGATGAGTCCTTCATATTTAGTGGCTTTCAGCCAATTTTCAGAATTTTTCAAAATTTCACTTTTTTGTGAAAATATCCGCTAAATGAGGGAATAATATGTGTGAGGGTACCCCAGGAGAGTTCCAAATGTGTGTGGGTAGAATATATATCCCACGGGGGTAAAATTGAAAAAAGTTGAAAACATTTTTTTTTTTGACTTAGTCATTTTTCCGGCGTTTATCAGACTTTCAGATAGGGGAAATGTCAGTGAGGGTTCCGATTTCAGTTCCAGAGCGATTCGCCAGATGAGTCCTTCATATTTAGTGGTGTTCAGCCAATTTTCTGAATTTTTGAAAATTTCACTTTTTTGTAAAAATATCCACTAAATGAGGGAATAATATGTGTGAGGGTACCCCAGGAGAGTTCCAAATGTGTGTGGGTAGAATATATATCCCACGGGGGTAAAATTGAAAAAAGTTGAAAAAAATTTTTTTTTGGACTTAGTCATTTTTCTGGCATTTATCAGACTTTCAGATAGGCTAAATGTCAGTGAGCATTTCGATTTCAGTTCCAGAGCGATTCGGCCGATGAGTTCTTCATATTTAGTGGTTTTCAGCCAATTATCTGAATTTTTGAAAATTTCATTTTTTTGTGAAAATATCCACTAAATGAGGGAATAATATGTGTGAGGGTACCCCAGGAGAGTTCCAAATGTGTGTGGGTAGAATATATATCCCAGGGGGGTAAAATTGAAAAAAGTTGAAAAAAATTTTTTTTTTGACTTAGTCATTTTTCTGGCATTTATCAGACTTTCAGATAGGGGAAATGTCAGTGAGCGTTTCAATTTCAGTTCCAGAGCGATTCGCCCGATAAGTCATTCATATTTAGTGATTTTCAGCCAATTTTCTGAATTTTTGAAAATTTCATTTTTTTGTGAAAATATCCACTAAATGAGGGAATAATATGTGTGAGCGTACCCCAGGAGAGTTCCAAATGTGTGTGGGTAGAATATATATCCCACGGGGGTAAAATTGAAAAAAGTTGAAAAAAATTTTTTTTTGGACTTAGTCATTTTTCCGGCGTTTATCAGACTTTCAGATAGGGGAAATGTCAGTGAGCGTTCCGATTTCATTTCCAGAGCGATTCGCCAGATGAGTCCTTCATATTTAGTGGTTTTCAGCCAATTTTCTGAATTTTTGAAAATTTCACTTTTTTGTGAAAATATCCACTAAATGAGGGAATAATATGTGTGAGGGTACCCCAGGAGAGTTCCAAATGTGTGTGGGTAGAATATATATCCCACGGGGGTAAAATTGAAAAAAGTTTAAAAAATTTTTTTTTTGGACTTAGTCATTTTTCTGGCGTTTATCAGACTTTCAGATATGGGAAATGTCAGTGAGCGTTCCGATTTCAGTTCCAGAGCGATTCGCCCGATGAGTCCTTCATATTTAGTGGTTTTCAGCCAATTTTCTGAATTTTTGAAAATTTCACTTTTTTGTGAAAATATCCACTACATGAGGGAATAATATGTGTGAGGGTACCCCAGGAGAGTTTCAAATGTGTGTGGGTAGAATATATATCCCACGGGGGTAAAATTGTAAAAAGTTGAAAAAAATTTTTTTTTGGACTTAGTCATTTTTCTGGCGTTTATCAGACTTTCAGATAGGGGAAATGTCAGTGAGCGTTCGGAATTCAGTTCCAGAGCGATTCGCCAGATGAGTCCTTCATATTTAGTGGTTTTCAGCCAATTTTCAGAATTTTTGAAAATTTCACTTTTTTGTGAAAATATCCACTAAATGAGGGAATAATATGTGTGAGGGTACCCCAGGAGAGTTCCAAATGTGTGTGGGTAGAATATATATCCCACGGGGGTAAAATTGAAAAAAGTTTAAAAAATTTTTTTTTTGGACTTAGTCATTTTTCTGGCGTTTATCAGACTTTCAGATATGGGAAATGTCAGTGAGCATTCCGATTTCAGTTCCAGAGCGATTCGCCCGATGAGTCCTTCATATTTAGTGGTTTTCAGCCAATTTTCAGAATTTTTGAAAATTTCACTTTTTTGTAAAAATATCCACTAAATGAGGGAATAATATGTGTGAGGGTACCCCAGGAGAGTTCCAAATGTGTGTGGGTAGAATATATATCCCAGGGGGGTAAAATTGAAAAAAGTGGAAAAAAATTTTTTTTTGGACTTAGTCATTTTTCTGGCATTTATCAGACTTTCAGATAGGGGAAATGTCAGTGAGCGTTTCGATTTCAGTTCCAGAGCGATTCGCCCGATGAGTCCTTCATATTTAGTGGTTTTCAGCCAATTTTCAGAATTTTTGAAAATTTCACTTTTTTGTGAAAATATCCACTAAATGAGGGAATAATATGTGTGAGGGTACCCCAGGAGAGTTCCAAATGTGTGTGGGTAGAATATATATCCCACGGGGGTAAAATTGAAAAAAGTTGAAAAAAAATTTTTTTTGGACTTAGTCATTTTTCTGGCGTTTATCAGACTTTCAGATAGGGGAAATGTCAGTGAGGGTTCCGATTTCAGTTCCAGAGCGATTCGCCAGATGAGTCCTTCATATTTAGTGGTGTTCAGCCAATTTTCTGAATTTTTGAAAATTTCACTTTTTTGTGAAAATATCCACTAAATGAGGGAATAATATGTGTGAGGGTACCCCAGGAGAGTTCCAAATGTGTGTGGGTAGAATATATATCCCACGGGGGTAAAATTGAAAAAAGTTGAAAAAAAATTTTTTTTGGACTTAGTCATTTTTCTGGCATTTATCAGACTTTCAGATAGGGGAAATGTCAGTGAGGGTTCCGATTTCAGTTCCAGAGCGATTCGCCCGATGAGTCCTTCATATTTAGTGGTTTTCAGCCAATTTTCAGAATTTTTGAAAATTTCACATTTTTGTAAAAATATCCACTAAATGAGGGAATAATATGTGTGAGGGTACCCCAGGAGAGTTCCAAATGTGTGTGGGTAGAATATATATCCCAGGGGGGTAAAATTGAAAAAAGTGGAAAAAAATTTTTTTTTGGACTTAGTCATTTTTCTGGCATTTATCAGACTTTCAGATAGGGGAAATGTCAGTGAGCGTTTCGATTTCAGTTCCAGAGCGATTCGCCCGATGAGTCCTTCATATTTAGTGGTTTTCAGCCAATTTTCAGAATTTTTGAAAATTTCACTTTTTTGTGAAAATATCCACTAAATGAGGGAATAATATGTGTGAGGGTACCCCAGGAGAGTTCCAAATGTGTGTCGGTAGAATATATATCCCACGGGGGTAAAATTGAAAAAAGTTGAAAAAATTTTTTTTTGGACTTAGTCATTTTTCTGGCATTTATCAGACTTTCAGATAGGGGAAATGTCAGTGAGTGTTTCGATTTCAGTTCCAGAGCGATTCGGCCGATGAGTCCTTCATATTTAGTGGTTTTCAGCCAATTTTCTGAATTTTTGAAAATTTCATTTTTTTGTGAAAATATCCACTAAATGAGGGAATAATATGTGTGAGGGTACCCCAGGAGAGTTCCAAATGTGTGTGGGTAGAATATATATCCCACGGGGGTAAAATTGAAAAAAGTTGAAAAAAAATTTTTTTTTGACTTAGTCATTTTTCCAGCGTTTATCAGACTTTCAGATAGGGGAAATGTCAGTGAGGGTTCCGATTTCAGTTCCAGAGCGATTCGCCCGATGAGTCCTTCATATTTAGTGGTTTTCAGCCAATTTTCAGAATTTTTGAAAATTTCACTTTTTTGTGAAAATATCCACTAAATGAGGGAATAATATGTGTGAGGGTACCCCAGGAGAGTTCCAAATGTGTGTGGGTAGAATATATATCCCACGGGGGTAAAATTGAAAAAAGTTGAAAAAAATTTTTTTTTGGACTTAGTCATTTTTCTGGCGTTTATCAGACTTTCAGATAGGGGAAATGTCAGTGAGGGTTTCGATTTCAGTTCCAGAGCGATTCGCCCGATGAGTCCTTCATATTTAGTGGTTTTCAGCCAATTTTCAGAATTTTTGAAAATTTCACTTTTTTGTGAAAATATCCACTAAATGAGGGAATAATATGTGTGAGGGTACCCCAGGAGAGTTCCAAATGTGTGTGGGTAGAATATATATCCCACGGGGGTAAAATTGAAAAAAGTTGAAAAAAATTTTTTTTTGGACTTAGTCATTTTTCTGGCGTTTATCAGACTTTCAGATAGGGGAAATGTCAGTGAGCGTTTCGATTTCAGTTCCAGAGCGATTCGCCCGATGAGTCCTTCATATTTAGTGGTTTTCAGCCAATTTTCAGAATTTTTGAAAATTTCACTTTTTTGTGAAAATATCCACTAAATGAGGGAATAATATGTGTGAGGGTACCCCAGGAGAGTTCCAAATGTGTGTGGGTAGAATATATATCCCACGGGGGTAAAATTGAAAAAAGTTGAAAAAAAATTTTTTTTTGACTTAGTCATTTTTCCAGCGTTTATCAGACTTTCAGATAGGGGAAATGTCAGTGAGGGTTCCGATTTCAGTTCCAGAGCGATTCGCCCGATGAGTCCTTCATATTTAGTGGTTTTCAGCCAATTTTCAGAATTTTTGAAAATTTCACTTTTTTGTAAAAATATCCACTAAATGAGGGAATAATATGTGTGAGGGTACCCCAGGAGAGTTCCAAATGTGTGTGGGTAGAATATATATCCCAGGGGGGTAAAATTGAAAAAGTTTTAAAAAATTTTTTTTTGGACTTAGTCATTTTTCTGGCATTTATCAGACTTTCAGATAGGGGAAATGTCAGTGAGCGTTTCGATTTCAGTTCCAGAGCGATTCGGCCGATGAGTCCTTCATATGTAGTGGTTTTCAGCCAATTTTCTGAATTTTTGAAAATTTCATTTTTTTGTGAAAATATCCACTAAATGAGGGAATAATATGTGTGAGGGTACCCCAGGAGAGTTCCAAATGTGTGTGGGTAGAATATATATCCAACGGGGGTAAAATTGAAAAAAGTTGAAAAAAAATTTTTTTTGGACTTAGTCATTTTTCTGGCGTTTATCAGACTTTCAGATATGGGAAATGTCAGTGAGCGTTCTGATTTCAGTTCCAGAGCGATTCGCCCGATGAGTCCTTCATATTTAGTGGTTTTCAGCCAATTTTCTGAATTTTTGAAAATTTCACTTTTTTGTGAAAATATCCACTAAATGAGGGAATAATATGTGTGAGGGTACCCCAGGAGAGTTCCAAATGTGTGTGGGTAGAATATATATCCCACGGGGGTAAAATTGAAAAAAGTTGAAAAAAAATTTTTTTTGGACTTAGTCATTTTTCTGGCGTTTATCAGACTTTCAGATAGGGGAAATGTCAGTGAGCGTTTCGATTTCAGTTCCAGAGCGATTCGCCCGATGAGTCCTTCATATTTAGTGGCTTTCAGCCAATTTTCAGAATTTTTCAAAATTTCACTTTTTTGTGAAAATATCCGCTAAATGAGGGAATAATATGTGTGAGGGTACCCCAGGAGAGTTCCAAATGTGTGTGGGTAGAATATATATCCCACGGGGGTAAAATTGAAAAAAGTTGAAAACATTTTTTTTTTGACTTAGTCATTTTTCCGGCGTTTATCAGACTTTCAGATAGGGGAAATGTCAGTGAGGGTTCCGATTTCAGTTCCAGAGCGATTCGCCAGATGAGTCCTTCATATTTAGTGGTGTTCAGCCAATTTTCTGAATTTTTGAAAATTTCACTTTTTTGTAAAAATATCCACTAAATGAGGGAATAATATGTGTGAGGGTACCCCAGGAGAGTTCCAAATGTGTGTGGGTAGAATATATATCCCACGGGGGTAAAATTGAAAAAAGTTGAAAAAAATTTTTTTTTGGACTTAGTCATTTTTCTGGCATTTATCAGACTTTCAGATAGGCTAAATGTCAGTGAGCATTTCGATTTCAGTTCCAGAGCGATTCGGCCGATGAGTTCTTCATATTTAGTGGTTTTCAGCCAATTATCTGAATTTTTGAAAATTTCATTTTTTTGTGAAAATATCCACTAAATGAGGGAATAATATGTGTGAGGGTACCCCAGGAGAGTTCCAAATGTGTGTGGGTAGAATATATATCCCAGGGGGGTAAAATTGAAAAAAGTTGAAAAAATTTTTTTTTTTTGACTTAGTCATTTTTCTGGCATTTATCAGACTTTCAGATAGGGGAAATGTCAGTGAGCGTTTCAATTTCAGTTCCAGAGCGATTCGCCCGATAAGTCATTCATATTTAGTGATTTTCAGCCAATTTTCTGAATTTTTGAAAATTTCATTTTTTTGTGAAAATATCCACTAAATGAGGGAATAATATGTGTGAGCGTACCCCAGGAGAGTTCCAAATGTGTGTGGGTAGAATATATATCCCACGGGGGTAAAATTGAAAAAAGTTGAAAAAAATTTTTTTTTGGACTTAGTCATTTTTCCGGCGTTTATCAGACTTTCAGATAGGGGAAATGTCAGTGAGCGTTCCGATTTCATTTCCAGAGCGATTCGCCAGATGAGTCCTTCATATTTAGTGGTTTTCAGCCAATTTTCTGAATTTTTGAAAATTTCACTTTTTTGTGAAAATATCCACTAAATGAGGGAATAATATGTGTGAGGGTACCCCAGGAGAGCTCCAAATGTGTGTGGGTAGAATATATATCCAACGGGGATAAAATTGAAAAAAGTTGAAAAAAAATTTTTTTTGGACTTAGTCATTTTTTCAGCGTTTATCAGACTTTCAGATATGGGAAATGTCAGTGAGCGTTCCGATTTCAGTTCCAGAGCGATTCGCCCGATGAGTCCTTCATATTTAGTGGTTTTCAGCCAATTTTCTGAATTTTTGAAAATGTCACTTTTTTGTGAAAATATCCACTAAATGAGGGAATAATATGTGTGAGGGTACCCCAGGAGAGTTCCAAATGTGTGTGGGTAGAATATATATCCCACGGGGGTAAAATTGAAAAAAGTTGAAAAAATTTTTTTTTTGAACTTAGTCATTTTTCTGGCATTTATCTGACTTTCAGATAGGCTAAATGTCAGTGAGCATTTCGATTTCAGTTCCAGAGCGATTCGGCCGATGAGTTCTTCATATTTAGTGGTTTTCAGCCAATTATCTGAATTTTTGAAAATTTCATTTTTTTGTGAAAATATCCACTAAATGAGGGAATAATATGTGTGAGGGTACCCCAGGAGAGTTCCAAATGTGTGTGGGTAGAATATATATCCCACGGGGGTAAAATTGAAAAAAGTTGAAAAAATTTTTTTTTTTGACTTAGTCATTTTTCCGGCGTTTATCAGACTTTCAGATAGGGGAAATGTCAGTGAGGGTTCCGATTTCAGTTCCAGAGCGATTCGCCAGATGAGTCCTTCATATTTAGTGGTGTTCAGCCAATTTTCTGAATTTTTGAAAATTTCACTTTTTTGTAAAAATATCCACTAAATGAGGGAATAATATGTGTGAGGGTACCCCAGGAGAGTTCCAAATGTGTGTGGGTAGAATATATATCCCACGGGGGTAAAATTGAAAAAAGTTGAAAAAATTTTTTTTTTGAACTTAGTCATTTTTCTGGCATTTATCTGACTTTCAGATAGGCTAAATGTCAGTGAGCATTTCGATTTCAGTTCCAGAGCGATTCGGCCGATGAGTTCTTCATATTTAGTGGTTTTCAGCCAATTATCTGAATTTTTGAAAATTTCATTTTTTTGTGAAAATATCCACTAAATGAGGGAATAATATGTGTGAGGGTACCCCAGGAGAGTTCCAAATGTGTGTGGGTAGAATATATATCCCAGGGGAGTAAAATTGAAAAAAGTTGAAAAAAATTTTTTTTTGGACTTAGTCATTTTTCTGGCATTTATCAGACTTTCAGATAGGGGAAATGTCAGTGAGCGTTTCGATTTCAGTTCCAGAGCGATTCGCCCGATGAGTCCTTCATATTTAGTGGCTTTCAGCCAATTTTCAGAATTTTTCAAAATTTCACTTTTTTGTGAAAATATCCACTAAATGAGGGAATAATATGTGTGAGGGTACCCCAGGAGAGTTCCAAATGTGTGTGGGTAGAATATATATCCCACGGGGGTAAAATTGAAAAAAGTTGAAAAAATTTTTTTTTTTGACTTAGTCATTTTTCCGGCGTTTATCAGACTTTCAGATAGGGGAAATGTCAGTGAGGGTTCCGATTTCAGTTCCAGAGCGATTCGCCAGATGAGTCCTTCATATTTAGTGGTGTTCAGCCAATTTTCTGAATTTTTGAAAATTTCACTTTTTTGTAAAAATATCCACTAAATGAGGGAATAATATGTGTGAGGGTACCCCAGGAGAGTTCCAAATGTGTGTGGGTAGAATATATATCCCAGGGGGGTAAAATTGAAAAAAGTTGAAAAAAATTTTTTTTTGGACTTAGTCATTTTTCCAGCGTTTATCAGACTTTCAGATAGGGGAAATGTCAGTGAGGGTTCCGATTTCAGTTCCAGAGCGATTCGCCAGATGAGTCCTTCATATTTAGTGGTGTTCAGCCAATTTTCTGAATTTTTGAAAATTTCACTTTTTTGTAAAAATATCCACTAAATGAGGGAATAATATGTGTGAGGGTACCCCAGGAGAGCTCCAAATGTGTGTGGGTAGAATATATATCCAACGGGGATAAAATTGAAAAAAGTTGAAAAAAAATTTTTTTTGGACTTAGTCATTTTTTCAGCGTTTATCAGACTTTCAGATATGGGAAATGTCAGTGAGCGTTCCGATTTCAGTTCCAGAGCGATTCGCCCGATGAGTCCTTCATATTTAGTGGTTTTCAGCCAATTTTCTGAATTTTTGAAAATGTCACTTTTTTGTGAAAATATCCACTAAATGAGGGAATAATATGTGTGAGGGTACCCCAGGAGAGTTCCAAATGTGTGTGGGTAGAATATATATCCCAGGGGGGTAAAATTGAAAAAAGGTGAAAAAAATTTTTTTTTGGACTTAGTCATTTTTCCGGCGTTTATCAGACTTTCTGATAGGGGAAATGTCAGTGAGCGTTTCGATTTCAGTTCCAGAGCGATTCGCCCGATGAGTCCTTCATATTTAGTGGTTTTCAGCCAATTTTCTGAATTTTTGAAAATTTCATTTTTTTGTTAAAATATCCACTAAATGAGGGAATAATATGTGTGAGGGTACCCCAGGAGAGTTCCAAATGTGTGTGGGTAGAATATATATCCAATGGGGATAAAATTGAAAAAAGTTGAAAAAAAATTTTTTTTGGACTTAGTCATTTTTTCAGCGTTTATCAGACTTTCAGATATGGGAAATGTCAGTGAGCGTTCCGATTTCAGTTCCAGAGCGATTCGCTAGATGAGTCCTTCATATTTAGTGGTTTTCAGCCAATTTTCTGAATTTTTGAAAATTTCACTTTTTTGTGAAAATATCCACTAAATGAGGGAGTAATATGTGTGAGGGTACCCCAGGAGAGTTCCAAATGTGTGTGGGTAGAATATATATCCAATGGGGGTAAAATTGAAAAAAAATTTTTTTTGGACTTAGTCATTTTTCTGGCGTTTATCAGACTTTCAGATATGGGAAATGTCAGTGAGCGTTCTGATTTCAGTTCCAGAGCGATTCGCCCGATGAGTCCTTCATATTTAGTGGTTTTTAGCCAATTTTCTGAATTTTTGAAAATTTCACTTTTTTGTGAAAATATCCACTAAATGAGGGAATAATATGTGTGAGGGTACCCCAGGAGAGTTTCAAATGTGTGTGGGTAGAATATATATCCCACGGGGGTAAAATTGCAAAAAGTTGAAAAAAATTTTTTTTTGGACTTAGTCATTTTTTCAGCGTTTATCAGACTTTCAGATATGGGAAATGTCAGTGAGCGTTCCGATTTCAGTTCCAGAGCGATTCGCCAGATGAGTCCTTCATATTTAGTGGTGTTCAGCCAATTTTCTGAATTTTTGAAAATTTCACTTTTTTGTAAAAATATCCACTAAATGAGGGAATAATATGTGTGAGGGTACCCCAGGAGAGCTCCAAATGTGTGTGGGTAGAATATATATCCAACGGGGATAAAATTGAAAAAAGTTGAAAAAAAATTTTTTTTGGACTTAGTCATTTTTTCAGCGTTTATCAGACTTTCAGATATGGGAAATGTCAGTGAGCGTTCCGATTTCAGTTCCAGAGCGATTCGCCAGATGAGTCCTTCATATTTAGTGGTTTTCAGCCAATTTTCTGAATTTTTGAAAATGTCACTTTTTTGTGAAAATATCCACTAAATGAGGGAATAATATGTGTGAGGGTACCCCAGGAGAGTTCCAAATGTGTGTGGGTAGAATATATATCCAACGGGGGTAAATTTGAAAAAAAATTTTTTTTGGACTTAGTCATTTTTCTGGCGTTTATCAGACTTTCAGATATGGGAGATGTCAGTGAGCGTTCTGATTTCAGTTCCAGAGCGATTCGCCCGATGAGTCCTTCATATTTAGTGGTTTTCAGCCAATTTTCTGAATTTTTTAAAATTTCACTTTTTTGTGAAAATATCCACTAAATGAGGGAATAATATGTGTGAGGGTACCCCAGGAGAGTTTCAAATGTGTGTGGGTAGAATATATATCCCACGGGGGTAAAATTGCAAAAAGTTGAAAAAAATTTTTTTTTGGACTTAGTCATTTTTTCAGCGTTTATCAGACTTTCAGATATGGGAAATGTCAGTGAGCATTCCGATTTCAGTTCCAGAGCGATTCGCCAGATGAGTCCTTCATATTTAGTGGTGTTCAGCCAATTTTCTGAATTTTTGAAAATTTCACTTTTTTGTAAAAATATCCACTAAATGAGGGAATAATATGTGTGAGGGTACCCCAGGAGAGCTCCAAATGTGTGTGGGTAGAATATATATCCAACGGGGATAAAATTGAAAAAAGTTGAAAAAAAATTTTTTTTGGACTTAGTCATTTTTTCAGCGTTTATCAGACTTTCAGATATGGGAAATGTCAGTGAGCGTTCCGATTTCAGTTCCAGAGCGATTCGCCCGATGAGTCCTTCATATTTAGTGGTTTTCAGCCAATTTTCTGAATTTTTGAAAATGTCACTTTTTTGTGAAAATATCCACTAAATGAGGGAATAATATGTGTGAGGGTACCCCAGGAGAGTTCCAAATGTGTGTGGGTAGAATATATATCCCAGGGGGGTAAAACTGAAAAAAGGTGAAAAAAATTTTTTTTTGGACTCAGTCATTTTTCCGGCGTTTATCAGACTTTCAGGTAGGGGAAATGTCAGTGAGCGTTTCGATTTCAGTTCCAGAGCGATTCGCCCGATGAGTCCTTCATATTTAGTGGTTTTCAGCCAATTTTCTGAATTTTTGAAAATTTCATTTTTTTGTTAAAATATCCACTAAATGAGGGAATAATATGTGTGAGGGTACCCCAGGAGAGTTCCAAATGTGTGTGGGTAGAATATATATCAAACGGGGATAAAATTGAAAAAAGTTGAAAAAAAATTTTTTTTGGACTTAGTCATTTTTTCAGCGTTTATCAGACTTTCAGATATGGGAAATGTCAGTGAGCGTTCCGATTTCAGTTCCAGAGCGATTCGCTAGATGAGTCCTTCATATTTAGTGGTTTTCAGCCAATTTTCTGAATTTTTGAAAATTTCACTTTTTTTGTGAAAATATCCACTAAATGAGGGAGTAATATGTGTGAGGGTACCCCAGGAGAGTTCCAAATGTGTGTGGGTAGAATATATATCCAACGGGGGTAAAATTGAAAAAAAATTTTTTTTGGACTTAGTCATTTTTCTGGCGTTTATCAGACTTTCAGATAGGGGAAATGTCAGTGAGCATTTCGATTTCAGTTCCAGAGCGATTCGCCCGATGAGTCCTTCATATTTAGTGGTTTTCAGCCAATTTTCTGAATTTTTGAAAATGTCACTTTTTTGTGAAAATATCCACTAAATGAGGGAATAATATGTGTGAGGGTACCCCAGGAGAGTTCCAAATGTGTGTGGGTAGAATATATATCCAACGGGGGTAAAATTGAAAAAAGTTTTAAAAAAATTTTTTTTGGACTTAGTCATTTTTCTGGCGTTTATCAGACTTTCAGATATGGGAAATGTCAGTGAGCGTTCCGATTTCAGTTCCAGAGCGATTCGCCCGATGAGTCCTTCAGATTTAGTGGTTTTCAGCCAATTTTCTGAATTTTTGAAAATGTCACTTTTTTGTGAAAATATCCACTAAATGAGGGAATAATATGTGTGAGGGTACCCCAGGAGAGTTCCAAATGTGTGTGGGTAGAATATATATCCCAGGGGGGTAAAATTGAAAAAAGGTGAAAAAAATTTTTTTTTGGACTTAGTCATTTTTCTGGCGTTTATCAGACTTTCAGATAGGGCAAATGTCAGTGAGCGTTTCGATTTCAGTTCCAGAGCGATTCGCCCGATGAGTCCTTCATATTTAGTGGCTTTCAGCCAATTTTCAGAATTTTTGAAAATTTCACTTTTTTGTGAAAATATCCGCTAAATGAGGGAATAATATGTGTGAGGGTACCCCAGGAGAGTTCCAAATGTGTGTGGGTAGAATATATATCCCACGGCGGTAAAATTGAAAAAAGTTGAAAAAATTTTTTTTTTTGACTTAGTCATTTTTCCGGCGTTTATCAGACTTTCAGATAGGGGAAATGTCAGTGAGGGTTCCGATTTCAGTTCCAGAGCGATTCGCCAGATGAGTCCTTCATATTTAGTGGTGTTCAGCCAATTTTCTGAATTTTTGAAAATTTCACTTTTTTGTAAAAATATCCACTAAATGAGGGAATAATATGTGTGAGGGTACCCCAGGAGAGTTCCAAATGTGTGTGGGTAGAATATATATCCCACGGGGGTAAAATTGAAAAAAGTTGAAAAAAATTTTTTTTTGGACTTAGTCATTTTTCTGGCGTTTATCAGACTTTCAGATAGGGAAAATGTCAGTGAGCGTTTCGATTTCAGTTCCAGAGCGAATCGCCAGATGAGTCCTTCATATTTAGTGGTTTTCAGCCAATTTTCTGAATTTTTGAAAATTTCACTTTTTTGTGAAAATATCCACTAAATGAGGGAATAATATGTGTGAGGGTACCCCAGGAGAGTTCCAAATGTGTGTGGGTAGAATATATATCCCACGGGGTAAAATTGAAAAAAGTTGAAAAAATTTTTTTTTTGGACTTAGTCATTTTTCTGGCGTTTATCAGACTTTCAGATATGGGAAATGTCAGTGAGCATTCCGATTTCAATTCCAGAGCGATTCGCCCGATGAGTCCTTCATATTTAGTGGTTTTCAGCCAATTTTCTGAATTTTTGAAAATGTCACTTTTTTGTGAAAATATCCACTAAATGAGGGAATAATATGTCTGAGGGTACCCCAGGAGAGTTCCAAATGTGTGTGGGTAGAATATATATCCAACAGGGGTAAAATTGAAAAAAGTTAAAAAAAAATTTTTTTTGGACTTAGTCATTTTTCTGGTGTTTATCAGACTTTCAGATATGGGAAATGTCAGTGAGCGTTCTGATTTCAGTTCCAGAGCGATTCGCCCGATGAGTCCTTCATATTTAGTGGTTTTCAGCCAATTTTCTGAATTTTTGAAAATTTCACTTTTTTGTGAAAATATCCACTAAATGAGGGAATAATATGTGTGAGGGTACCCCAGGAGAGTTTCAAATGTGTGTGGGTAGAATATATATCCCACGGGGGTAAAATTGAAAAAAGTTGAAAAAAATTTTTTTTGGACTTAATCATTTTTCTGGCGTTTATCAGACTTTCAGATAGGGGAAATGTCAGTGAGCGTTCCGATTTCAGTTCCAGAGCGATTCGCCAGATGAGTCCTTCATATTTAGTGGTTTTCAGCCAATTTTCTGAATTTTTGAAAATTTCACTTTTTTGTGAAAATATCCACTAAATGAGGGAATAATATGTGTGAGGGTACCCCAGGAGAGTTCCAAATGTGTGTGGGTAGAATATATATCCCACGGGGGTAAAATTGAAAAAAGTTGAAAAAAATTTTTTTTTGGACTTAGTCATTTTTCTGGCGTTTATCAGACTTTCAGATAGGGGAAATGTCAGTGAGCGTTTCGATTTCAGTTCCAGAGCGATTCGCCCGATGAGTCCTTCATATTTAGTGGTTTTCAGCCAATTTTCAGAATTTTTGAAAATTTCATTTTTTTGTGAAAATATCCACTAAATGAGGGAATAATATGTGTGAGGGTACCCCAGGAGAGTTCCAAATGTGTGTGGGTAGAATATATACCCAACGTGGGTAAAATTGAAAAAAGTTGAATAAAAATTTTTTTTGGACTTAGTCATTTTTCTGGCGTTTATCAGACTTTCAGATAGGGCAAATGTCAGTGAGCGTTTCGATTTCAGTTCCAGAGCGATTCGCCCGATGAGTCCTTCATATTTAGTGGCTTTCAGCCAATTTTCAGAATTTTTGAAAATTTCACTTTTTTGTGAAAATATCCGCTAAATGAGGGAATAATATGTGTGAGGGTACCCCAGGAGAGTTCCAAATGTGTGTGGGTAGAATATATATCCCACGGCGGTAAAATTGAAAAAAGTTGAAAAAAAATTTTTTTTGGACTTAGTCATTTTTCTGGCGTTTATCAGACTTTCAGATAGGGGAAATGTCAGTGAGCGTTCCGATTTCAGTTCCAGAGTGATTCGCCAGATGAGTCCTTCATATTTAGTGGTTTTCAGCCAATTTTCAGAATTTTTGAAAATTTCATTTTTTCGTGAAAATATCCACTAAATGAGGGAATAATATGTCTGAGGGTACCCCAGGAGAGTTCCAAATGTGTGTGGGTAGAATATATATCCCACAGGGGTAAAATTGAAAAAAGTTGAAAAAAAATTTTTTTTGGACTTAGTCATTTTTCTGGCGTTTATCAGACTTTCAGATATGGGAAATGTCAGTGAGCGTTCTGATTTCAGTTCCAGAGCGATTCGCCAGATGAGTCCTTCATATTTAGTGGTTTTCAGCCAATTTTCTGAATTTTTGAAAATTTCACTTTTTTGTGAAAATATCCACTAAATGAGGGAATAATATGTGTGAGGGTACCCAAGGAGAGTTCCAAATGTGTGTGGGTAGAATATATATCCCACGGGGGTAAAATTGAAAAAAGTTGAAAAAAATTTTTTTTTGGACTTAGTCATTTTTCTGGCGTTTATCAGACTTTCAGATAGGGGAAATGTCAGTGAGCGTTTCGATTTCAGTTCCAGAGCGAATCGCCAGATGAGTCCTTCATATTTAGTGGTTTTCAGCCAATTTTCAGAATTTTTGAAAATTTCACTTTTTTGTGAAAATATCCACTAAATGAGGGAATAATATGTGTGAGGGTACCCCAGGAGAGTTCCAAATGTGTGTGGGTAGAATATATATCCCACGGGGGCAAAATTGAAAAAAGTTGAAAAAAATTTTTTTTTGGACTTAGTCATTTTTCTGGCGTTTATCAGACTTTCAGATAGGGGAAATGTCAGTGAGCGTTTCGAGTTCAGTTCCAGAGCGATTCGCCCGATGAGTCCTTCATATTTAGTGGTTTTCAGCCAATTTTCTGAATTTTTGAAAATTTCACTTTTTTGTGAAAATATCCACTAAATGAGGGAATAATATGTGTGAGGGTACCCCAGGAGAGTTCCAAATGTGTGTGGGTAGAATATATATCCCACGGGGGTAAAATTGAAAAAAGTTGAAAAAATTTTTTTTTTGGACTTAGTCATTTTTCTGGCGTTTATCAGACTTTCAGATATGGGAAATGTCAGTGAGCATTCCGATTTCAGTTCCAGAGCGATTCGCCCGATGAGTCCTTCATATTTAGTGGTTTTCAGCCAATTTTCTGAATTTTTGAAAATGTCACTTTTTTGTGAAAATATCCACTAAATGAGGGAATAATATGTCTAAGGGTACCCCAGGAGAGTTCCAAATGTGTGTGGGTAGAATATATATCCAACGGGGGTAAAATTGAAAAAAGTTAAAAAAAAAATTTTTTTGGACTTAGTCATTTTTCTGGCGTTTATCAGACTTTCAGATATGGGAAATGTCAGTGAGCATTCTGATTTCAGTTCCAGAGCGATTCGCCCGATGAGTCCTTCATATTTAGTGGTTTCCAGCCAATTTTCTGAATTTTTGAAAATTTCACTTTTTTGTGAAAATATCCACTAAATGAGGGAATAATATGTGTGAGGGTACCCCAGGAGAGTTTCAAATGTGTGTGGGTAGAATATATATCCCACGGGGGTAAAATTTAAAAAAGTTTAAAAAAATTTTTTTTGGACTTAATGATTTTTCTGGCGTTTATCAGACTTTCAGATAGGGGAAATGTCAGTGAGCGTTCCGATTTCAGTTCCAGAGCGATTCGCCAGATGAGTCCTTCATATTTAGTGGTTTTCAGCCAATTTTCTGAATTTTTGAAAATTTCACTTTTTTGTGAAAATATCCACTAAATGAGGGAATAATATGTGTGAGGGTACCCCAGGAGAGTTCCAAATGTGTGTGGGTAGAATATATATCCCACGGGGGTAAAATTGAAAAAAGTTGAAAAAAATTTTTTTTTGGACTTAGTCATTTTTCTGGCGTTTATCAGACTTTCAGATAGGGGAAATGTCAGTGAGCGTTTCGATTTCAGTTCCAGAGCGATTCGCCCGATGAGTCCTTCATATTTAGTGGTTTTCAGCCAATTTTCAGAATTTTTGAAAATTTCATTTTTTTGTGAAAATATCCACTAAATGAGGGAATAATATGTGTGAGGGTACCCCAGGAGAGTTCCAAATGTGTGTGGGTAGAATATATATCCAACGGGGGTAAAATTGAAAAAAGTTGAAAAAAATTTTTTTTTGTACTTAGTCATTTTTCTGGCGTTTATCAGACTTTCAGATATGGGAAATGTCAGTGAGCATTCTGATTTCAGTTCCAGAGCGATTCGCCCGATGAGTCCTTCATATTTAGTGGTTTCCAGCCAATTTTCTGAATTTTTGAAAATTTCACTTTTTTGTGAAAATATCCACTAAATGAGGGAATAATATGTGTGAGGGTACCCCAGGAGAGTTTCAAATGTGTGTGGGTAGAATATATATCCCACGGGGGTAAAATTTAAAAAAGTTTAAAAAAATTTTTTTTGGACTTAATGATTTTTCTGGCGTTTATCAGACTTTCAGATAGGGGAAATGTCAGTGAGCGTTCCGATTTCAGTTCCAGAGCGATTCGCCAGATGAGTCCTTCATATTTAGTGGTTTTCAGCCAATTTTCTGAATTTTTGAAAATTTCACTTTTTTGTGAAAATATCCACTAAATGAGGGAATAATATGTGTGAGGGTACCCCAGGAGAGTTCCAAATGTGTGTGGGTAGAATATATATCCCACGGGGGTAAAATTGAAAAAAGTTGAAAAAAATTTTTTTTTGGACTTAGTCATTTTTCTGGCGTTTATCAGACTTTCAGATAGGGGAAATGTCAGTGAGCGTTTCGATTTCAGTTCCAGAGCGATTCGCCCGATGAGTCCTTCATATTTAGTGGTTTTCAGCCAATTTTCAGAATTTTTGAAAATTTCATTTTTTTGTGAAAATATCCACTAAATGAGGGAATAATATGTGTGAGGGTACCCCAGGAGAGTTCCAAATGTGTGTGGGTAGAATATATATCCAACGGGGGTAAAATTGAAAAAAGTTGAAAAAAATTTTTTTTTGTACTTAGTCATTTTTCCGGCGTTTATCAGACTTTCAGATAGGGGAAATGTCAGTGAGCGTTCCGATTTCAGTTCCAGAGCGATTCGCCAGATGAGTCCTTCATATTTAGTGGTTTTCAGCCAATTTTCTGAATTTTTGAAAATTTCATTTTTTTGTGAAAATATCCACTAAATGAGGGAATAATATGTGTGAGGGTACCCCAGGAGAGTTCCAAATGTGTGTGGGTAGAATATATATCCCACAGGGGTAAAATTGAAAAAAGTTGAAAAAAAATTTTTTTTGGACTTAGTCATTTTTCTGGCGTTTATCAGACTTTCAGATATGGGAAATGTCAGTGAGCGTTCTGATTTCAGTTCCAGAGCGATTCGCCCGATGAGTCCTTCATATTTAGAGGTTTTCAGCCAATTTTCTGAATTTTTAAAAATTTCACTTTTTTGTGAAAATATCCTCTAAATGAGGGAATAATATGTGTGAGGGTACCCCAGGAGAGTTTCAAATGTGTGTCGGTAGAATATATATCCCACGGGGGTAAAATTGAAAAAAGTTGAAAAAAATTTTTTTTGGACTTAATCATTTTTCTGGCGTTTATCAGACTTTCAGATAGGGGAAATGTCAGTGAGCGTTTCGATTTCAGTTCCAGAGCGATTCGCCCGATGAGTCCTTCATATTTAGTGGTTTTCAGCCAATTTTCAGAATTTTTGAAAATTTCATTTTTTTGTGAAAATATCCACTAAATGAGGGAATAATATGTGTGAGGGTACCCCAGGAGAGTTCCAAATGTGTGTGGGTAGAATATATATCCAACGGGGGTAAAATTGAAAAAAGTTGAAAAAAATTTTTTTTTGTACTTAGTCATTTTTCCGGCGTTTATCAGACTTTCAGATAGGGGAAATGTCAGTGAGCGTTCCGATTTCAGTTCCAGAGCGATTCGCCAGATGAGTCCTTCATATTTAGTGGTTTTCAGCCAATTTTCTGAATTTTTGAAAATTTCATTTTTTTGTGAAAATATCCACTAAATGAGGGAATAATATGTGTGAGGGTACCCCAGGAGAGTTCCAAATGTGTGTGGGTAGAATATATATCCCACAGGGGTAAAATTGAAAAAAGTTGAAAAAAAATTTTTTTTGGACTTAGTCATTTTTCTGGCGTTTATCAGACTTTCAGATATGGGAAATGTCAGTGAGCATTCTGATTTCAGTTCCAGAGCGATTCGCCCGATGAGTCCTTCATATTTAGAGGTTTTCAGCCAATTTTCTGAATTTTTAAAAATTTCACTTTTTTGTGAAAATATCCTCTAAATGAGGGAATAATATGTGTGAGGGTACCCCAGGAGAGTTCCAAATGTGTGTGGGTAGAATATATATCCCACGGGGGTAAAATTGAAAAAAGTTGAAAAAAAATTTTTTTTGGACTTAGTCATTTTTCTGGCGTTTATCAGACTTTCAGATAGGGGAAATGTCAGTGAGCGTTCCGATTTCAGTTCCAGAGCGATTCGCCAGATGAGTCCTTTATATTTAGAGGTTTTCAGCCAATTTTCTGAATTTTTGAAAATTTCACTTTTTGTGAAAATATCCACTAAATGAGGGAATAATATGTGTGAGGGTACCCCAGGAGAGTTTCAAATGTGTGTGGGTAGAATATATATCCCACGGGGGTAAAATTGAAAAAAGTTGAAAAAAATTTTTTTTGGACTTAATCATTTTTCTGGCGTTTATCAGACTTTCAGATAGGGGAAATGTCAGTGAGCGTTCCGATTTCAGTTCCAGAGCGATTCGCCAGATGAGTCCTTCATATTTAGTGGTTTTCAGCCAATTTTCTGAATTTTTGAAAATTTCACTTTTTTGTGAAAATATCCACTAAATGAGGGAATAATATGTGTGAGGGTACCCCAGGAGAGTTCCAAATGTGTGTGGGTAGAATATATATCCCACGGGGGTAAAATTGAAAAAAGTTGAAAAAAATTTTTTTTTGGACTTAGTCATTTTTCTGGCGTTTATCAGACTTTCAGATAGGGGAAATGTCAGTGAGCGTTTCGATTTCAGTTCCAGAGCGATTCGCCCGATGAGTCCTTCATATTTAGTGGTTTTCAGCCAATTTTCAGAATTTTTGAAAATTTCATTTTTTTGTGAAAATATCCACTAAATGAGGGAATAATATGTGTGAGGGTACCCCAGGAGAGTTCCAAATGTGTGTGGGTAGAATATATATCCCACGGGGGTAAAATTTAAAAAAGTTTAAAAAAATTTTTTTTGGACTTAATGATTTTTCTGGCGTTTATCAGACTTTCAGATAGGGGAAATGTCAGTGAGCGTTCCGATTTCAGTTCCAGAGCGATTCGCCAGATGAGTCCTTCATATTTAGTGGTTTTCAGCCAATTTTCTGAATTTTTGAAAATTTCACTTTTTTGTGAAAATATCCACTAAATGAGGGAATAATATGTGTGAGGGTACCCCAGGAGAGTTCCAAATGTGTGTGGGTAGAATATATATCCCACGGGGGTAAAATTGAAAAAAGTTGAAAAAAATTTTTTTTTGGACTTAGTCATTTTTCTGGCGTTTATCAGACTTTCAGATAGGGGAAATGTCAGTGAGCGTTTCGATTTCAGTTCCAGAGCGATTCGCCCGATGAGTCCTTCATATTTAGTGGTTTTCAGCCAATTTTCAGAATTTTTGAAAATTTCATTTTTTTGTGAAAATATCCACTAAATGAGGGAATAATATGTGTGAGGGTACCCCAGGAGAGTTCCAAATGTGTGTGGGTAGAATATATATCCAACGGGGGTAAAATTGAAAAAAGTTGAAAAAAATTTTTTTTTGTACTTAGTCATTTTTCCGGCGTTTATCAGACTTTCAGATAGGGGAAATGTCAGTGAGCGTTCCGATTTCAGTTCCAGAGCGATTCGCCAGATGAGTCCTTCATATTTAGTGGTTTTCAGCCAATTTTCTGAATTTTTGAAAATTTCATTTTTTTGTGAAAATATCCACTAAATGAGGGAATAATATGTGTGAGGGTACCCCAGGAGAGTTCCAAATGTGTGTGGGTAGAATATATATCCCACAGGGGTAAAATTGAAAAAAGTTGAAAAAAAATTTTTTTTGGACTTAGTCATTTTTCTGGCGTTTATCAGACTTTCAGATATGGGAAATGTCAGTGAGCGTTCTGATTTCAGTTCCAGAGCGATTCGCCCGATGAGTCCTTCATATTTAGAGGTTTTCAGCCAATTTTCTGAATTTTTAAAAATTTCACTTTTTTGTGAAAATATCCTCTAAATGAGGGAATAATATGTGTGAGGGTACCCCAGGAGAGTTCCAAATGTGTGTGGGTAGAATATATATCCCACGGGGGTAAAATTGAAAAAAGTTGAAAAAAATTTTTTTTTTGGACTTAGTCATTTTTCTGGCGTTTATCAGACTTTCAGATAGGGGAAATGTCAGTGAGCATTTCGATTTCAGTTCCAGAGCGATTCACCAGATGAGTCCTTCATATTTAGTGGTTTTCAGCCAATTTTCTGAATTTTTGAAAATTTCACTTTTTTGTGAAAATATCCACTAAATGAGGGAATAATATCTGTGAGGGTACCCCAGGAGAGTTCCAAATGTGTGTGGGTAGAATATATATCCCACGGGGGCAAAATTGAAAAAAGTTGAAAAAAATTTTTTTTTGGACTTAGTCATTTTTCTGGCGTTTATCAGACTTTCAGATAGGGGAAATGTCAGTGAGCGTTTCGATTTCAGTTCCAGAGCGATTCGCCCGATGAGTCCTTCATATTTAGTGGTTTTCAGCCAATTTTCTGAATTTTTGAAAATTTCACTTTTTTGTGAAAATATCCACTAAATGAGGGAATAATATGTGTGAGGGTACCCCAGGAGAGTTCCAAATGTGTGTGGGTAGAATATATATCCCACGGGGGTAAAATTGAAAAAAGTTGAAAAAATTTTTTTTTTGGACTTAATCATTTTTCTGGCGTTTATCAGACTTTCAGATATGGGAAATGTCAGTGAGCATTCCGATTTCAGTTCCAGAGCGATTCGCCCGATGAGTCCTTCATATTTAGTGGTGTTCAGCCAATTTTCTGAATTTTTGAAAATTTCACTTTTTTGTAAAAATATCCACTAAATGAGGGAATAATATGTGTGAGGGTACCCCAGGAGAGTTCCAAATGTGTGTGGGTAGAATATATATCCCACGGGGGTAAAATTGAAAAAAGTTGAATAAAAATTTTTTTTGGACTTAGTCATTTTTCTGGCGTTTATCAGACTTTCAGATAGGGCAAATGTCAGTGAGCGTTTCGATTTCAGTTCCAGAGCGATTCGCCCGATGAGTCCTTTATATTTAGTGGCTTTCAGCCAATTTTCAGAATTTTTGAAAATTTCACTTTTTTGTGAAAATATCCGCTAAATGAGGGAATAATATGTGTGAGGGTACCCCAGGAGAGTTCCAAATGTGTGTGGGTAGAATATATATCCCACCGGGGTAAAATTGAAAAAAGTTGAAAAAAAAATTTTTTTTGACTTAGTCATTTTTCCGGCGTTTATCAGACTTTCAGATAGGGGAAATGTCAGTGAGGGTTCCGATTTCAGTTCCAGAGCGATTCGCCAGATGAGTCCTTCATATTTAGTGGTTTTCAGCCAATTTTCTGAATTTTTGAAAATTTCATTTTTTTGTGAAAATATCCACTAAATGAGGGAATAATATGTGTGAGCATACCCCAGGAGAGTTCCAAATGTGTGTGGGTAGAATATATATCCAACGGGGGTAAAATTGAAAAAAAATTTTTTTGGGACTTAGTCATTTTTCCGGCGTTTATCAGACTTTCAGATAGGGGAAATGTCAGTGAGCGTTCCGATTTCAGTTCCAGAGCGATTCGCCAGATGAGTCCTTCATATTTAGTGGTTTTCAGCCAATTTTCTGAATTTTTGAAAATTTCATTTTTTTGTGAAAATATCCACTAAATGAGGGAATAATATGTGTGAGGGTACCCCACGAGAGTTCCAAATGTGTGTGAGTAGAATATATATCCAACGGGGATAAAATTGAAAAAAGTTGAAAAAAAATTTTTTTTTGGACTTAGTCATTTTTCTGGCGTTTATCAGACTTTCAGATAGGGCAAATGTCAGTGAGCGTTTCGATTTCAGTTCCAGAGCGATTCGCCCGATGAGTCCTTCATATTTAGTGGTTTTCAGCCAATTTTCTGAATTTTGGAAAATTTCACTTTTTTGTGAAAATATCCGCTAAATGAGGGAATAATATGTGTGAGGGTACCCCAGGAGAGTTCCAAATGTGTGTGGGTAGAATATATATCCCACCGGGGTAAAATTGAAAAAAGTTGAAAAAAAATTTTTTTTGGACTTAGTCATTTTTCCGGCGTTTATCAGACTTTCAGATAGGGGAAATGTCAGTGAGCGTTCCGATTTCAGTTCCAGAGCGATTCGCCAGATGAGTCCTTCATATTTAGTGGTTTTCAGCCAATTTTCTGAATTTTTGAAAATTTCATTTTTTTGTGAAAATATCCACTAAATGAGGGAATAATATGTGTGAGGGTACCCCACGAGAGTTCCAAATGTGTGTGGGTAGAATATATATCCAACGGGGATAAAATTGAAAAAAGTTGAAAAAAAATTTTTTTTGGACTTAGTCATTTTTTCAGCGTTTATCAGACTTTCAGATATGGGAAATGTCAGTGAGCGTTCCGATTTCAGTTCCAGAGCTATTCGCCCGATGAGTCCTTCATATTTAGTGGTTTTCAGCCAATTTTCTGAATTTTTGAAAATTTCATTTTTTTGTGAAAATATCCACTAAATGAGGGAATAATATGTGTGAGGGTACCCCAGGAGAGTTCCAAATGTGTGTGGGTAGAATATATATCCCACGGGGGTAAAATTGAAAAAAGTTGAAAAAAATTTTTTTTTGGACTTAGTCATTTTTCTGGCGTTTATCAGACTTTCAGATAGGGGAAATGTCAGTGAGCATTTCGATTTCAGTTCCAGAGCGATTCGGCCGATGAGTCCTTCATATTTAGTGGTTTTCAGCCAATTTTCAGAATTTTTGAAAATTTCACTTTTTTGTGAAAATATCAACTAAATGAGGGAATAATATGTGTGAGGGTACCCCAGGAGAGTTCCAAATGTGTGTGGGTAGAATATATATCCCACGGGGGTAAAATTGAAAAAAGTTGAATAAAAATTTTTTTTGGACTTAGTCATTTTTCTGGCGTTTATCAGACTTTCAGATAGGGCAAATGTCAGTGAGCGTTTCGATTTCAGTTCCAGAGCGATTCGCCCGATGAGTCCTTCATATTTAGTGGTTTTCAGCCAATTTTCTGAATTTTTGAAAATTTCACTTTTTTGTGAAAATATCCACTAAATGAGGGAATAATATGTGTGAGGGTACCCCAGGAGAGTTCCAAATGTGTGTGGGTAGAATATATATCCCACGGGGGTAAAATTGAAAAAAGTTGAAAAAAATTTTTTTTTGGACTTAGTCATTTTTCTGGCGTTTATCAGACTTTCAGATATGGGAAATGTCAGTGAGCATTCCGATTTCAGTTCCAGAGCGATTCGCCCGATGAGTCCTTCATATTTAGTGGTTTTCAGCCAATTTTCTGAATTTTTGAAAATGTCACTTTTTTGTGAAAATATCCACTAAATGAGGGAATAATATGTGTGAGGGTACCCCAGGAGAGTTCCAAATGTGTGTGGGTAGAATATATATCCAACGGGGGTAAAATTGAAAAAAGTTAAAAAAAAATTTTTTTTGGACTTAGTCATTTTTCTGGCGTTTATCAGACTTTCAGATAGGGCAAATGTCAGTGAGCGTTTCGATTTCAGTTCCAGAGCGATTCGCCCGATGAGTCCTTCATATTTAGTGGTTTTCAGCCAATTTTCAGAATTTTGGAAAATTTCACTTTTTTGTGAAAATATCCGCTAAATGAGGGAATAATATGTGTGAGGGTACCCCAGGAGAGTTCCAAATGTGTGTGGGTAGAATATATATCCCACCGGGGTAAAATTGAAAAAAGTTGAAAAAAAATTTTTTTTGGACTTAGTCATTTTTCCGGCATTTATCAGACTTTCAGATAGGGGAAATGTCAGTGAGCGTTCCGATTTCAGTTCCAGAGCGATTCGCCAGATGAGTCCTTCATATTTAGTGGTTTTCAGCCAATTTTCTGAATTTTTGAAAATTTCATTTTTTTGTGAAAATATCCACTAAATGAGGGAATAATATGTGTGAGGGTACCCCACGAGAGTTCCAAATGTGTGTGGGTAGAATATATATCCAACGGGGATAAAATTGAAAAAAGTTGAAAAAAAATTTTTTTTGGATTTAGTCATTTTTTCAGCGTTTATCAGACTTTCAGATATGGGAAATGTCAGTGAGCGTTCCGATTTCAGTTCCAGAGCTATTCGCCCGATGAGTCCTTCATATTTAGTGGTTTTCAGCCAATTTTCTGAATTTTTGAAAATTTCATTTTTTTGTGAAAATATCCACTAAATGAGGGAATAATATGTGTGAGGGTACCCCAGGAGAGTTCCAAATGTGTGTGGGTAGAATATATATCCCACAGGGGTAAAATTGAAAAAAGTTGAAAAAAATTTTTTTTTGGACTTAGTCATTTTTCTGGCGTTTATCAGACTTTCAGATAGGGGAAATGTCAGTGAGCATTTCGATTTCAGTTCCAGAGCGATTCGGCCGATGAGTCCTTCATATTTAGTGGTTTTCAGCCAATTTTCAGAATTTTTGAAAATTTCACTTTTTTGTGAAAATATCCACTAAATGAGGGAATAATATGTGTGAGGGTACCCCAGGAGAGTTCCAAATGTGTGTGGGTAGAATATATATCCCACGGGGGTAAAATTGAAAAAAGTTGAATAAAAATTTTTTTTGGACTTAGTCATTTTTCTGGCGTTTATCAGACTTTCAGATAGGGCAAATGTCAGTGAGCGTTTCGATTTCAGTTCCAGAGCGATTCGCCCGATGAGTCCTTCATATTTAGTGGTTTTCAGCCAATTTTCTGAATTTTTGAAAATTTCACTTTTTTGTGAAAATATCCACTAAATGAGGGAATAATATGTGTGAGGGTACCCCAGGAGAGTTCCAAATGTGTGTGGGTAGAATATATATCCCACGGGGGTAAAATTGAAAAAAGTTGAAAAAAATTTTTTTTTGGACTTAGTCATTTTTCTGGCGTTTATCAGACTTTCAGATATGGGAAATGTCAGTGAGCATTCCGATTTCAGTTCCAGAGCGATTCGCCCGATGAGTCCTTCATATTTAGTGGTTTTCAGCCAATTTTCTGAATTTTTGAAAATGTCACTTTTTTGTGAAAATATCCACTAAATGAGGGAATAATATGTGTGAGGGTACCCCAGGAGAGTTCCAAATGTGTGTGGGTAGAATATATATCCAACGGGGGTAAAATTGAAAAAAGTTAAAAAAAAATTTTTTTTGGACTTAGTCATTTTTCTGGCGTTTATCAGACTTTCAGATATGGGAAATGTCAGTGAGCGTTCTGATTTCAGTTCCAGAGCGATTCGCCAGATGAGTCCTTCATATTTATTGGTTTTCAGCCAATTTTCTGAATTTTTGAAAATTTCACTTTTTTGTGAAAATATCCACTAAATGAGGGAATAATATGTGTGAGGGTACCCCAGGAGAGTTTCAAATGTGTGTGGGTAGAATATATATCCCACGGGGGTAAAATTGAAAAAAGTTGAAAAAAATTTTTTTTTGGACTTAGTCATTTTTCTGGCGTTTATCAGACTTTCAGATAGGGGAAATGTCAGTGAGCGTTCCGATTTCAGTTCCAGAGCGATTCGCCAGATGAGTCCTTCATATTTAGTGGTTTTCAGCCAATTTTCTGAATTTTTGAAAATTTCACTTTTTTGTGAAAATATCCACTAAATGAGGGAATAATATGTGTGAGGGTACCCCAGGAGAGTTCCAAATGTGTGTGGGTAGAATATATATCCAACGGGGATAAAATTGAAAAAAGTTGAAAAAAAATTTTTTTTGGACTTAGTCATTTTTTCAGCGTTTATCAGACTTTCAGATATGGGAAATGTCAGTGAGCGTTCCGATTTCAGTTCCAGAGCTATTCGCCCGATGAGTCCTTCATATTTAGTGGTTTTCAGCCAATTTTCTGAATTTTTGAAAATTTCATTTTTTTGTGAAAATATCCACTAAATGAGGGAATAATATGTGTGAGGGTACCCCAGGAGAGTTCCAAATGTGTGTGGGTAGAATATATATCCCACAGGGGTAAAATTGAAAAAAGTTGAAAAAAATTTTTTTTTGGACTTAGTCATTTTTCTGGCGTTTATCAGACTTTCAGATAGGGGAAATGTCAGTGAGCATTTCGATTTCAGTTCCAGAGCGATTCGGCCGATGAGTCCTTCATATTTAGTGGTTTTCAGCCAATTTTCAGAATTTTTGAAAATTTCACTTTTTTGTGAAAATATCCACTAAATGAGGGAATAATATGTGTGAGGGTACCCCAGGAGAGTTCCAAATGTGTGTGGGTAGAATATATATCCCACGGGGGTAAAATTGAAAAAAGTTGAATAAAAATTTTTTTTGGACTTAGTCATTTTTCTGGCGTTTATCAGACTTTCAGATAGGGCAAATGTCAGTGAGCGTTTCGATTTCAGTTCCAGAGCGATTCGCCCGATGAGTCCTTCATATTTAGTGGTTTTCAGCCAATTTTCTGAATTTTTGAAAATTTCACTTTTTTGTGAAAATATCCACTAAATGAGGGAATAATATGTGTGAGGGTACCCCAGGAGAGTTCCAAATGTGTGTGGGTAGAATATATATCCCACGGGGGTAAAATTGAAAAAAGTTGAAAAAATTTTTTTTTTGGACTTAGTCATTTTTCTGGCGTTTATCAGACTTTCAGATATGGGAAATGTCAGTGAGCATTCCGATTTCAGTTCCAGAGCGATTCGCCCGATGAGTCCTTCATATTTAGTGGTTTTCAGCCAATTTTCTGAATTTTTGAAAATGTCACTTTTTTGTGAAAATATCCACTAAATGAGGGAATAATATGTGTGAGGGTACCCCAGGAGAGTTCCAAATGTGTGTGGGTAGAATATATATCCAACGGGGGTAAAATTGAAAAAAGTTAAAAAAAAATTTTTTTTGGACTTAGTCATTTTTCTGGCGTTTATCAGACTTTCAGATATGGGAAATGTCAGTGAGCGTTCTGATTTCAGTTCCAGAGCGATTCGCCAGATGAGTCCTTCATATTTATTGGTTTTCAGCCAATTTTCTGAATTTTTGAAAATTTCACTTTTTTGTGAAAATATCCACTAAATGAGGGAATAATATGTGTGAGGGTACCCCAGGAGAGTTTCAAATGTGTGTGGGTAGAATATATATCCCACGGGGGTAAAATTGAAAAAAGTTGAAAAAAATTTTTTTTTGGACTTAGTCATTTTTCTGGCGTTTATCAGACTTTCAGATAGGGGAAATGTCAGTGAGCGTTCCGATTTCAGTTCCAGAGCGATTCGCCCGATGAGTCCTTCATATTTAGTGGTTTTCAGCCAATTTTCTGAATTTTTGAAAATGTCACTTTTTTGTGAAAATATCCACTAAATGAGGGAATAATATGTGTGAGGGTACCCCAGGAGAGTTCCAAATGTGTGTGGGTAGAATATATATCCAACGGGGGTAAAATTGAAAAAAGTTAAAAAAAAATTTTTTTTGGACTTAGTCATTTTTCTGGCGTTTATCAGACTTTCAGATAGGGCAAATGTCAGTGAGCGTTTCGATTTCAGTTCCAGAGCGATTCGCCCGATGAGTCCTTCATATTTAGTGGTTTTCAGCCAATTTTCTGAATTTTGGAAAATTTCACTTTTTTGTGAAAATATCCGCTAAATGAGGGAATAATATGTGTGAGGGTACCCCAGGAGAGTTCCAAATGTGTGTGGGTAGAATATATATCCCACCGGGGTAAAATTGAAAAAAGTTGAAAAAAAATTTTTTTTGGACTTAGTCATTTTTCCGGCGTTTATCAGACTTTCAGATAGGGGAAATGTCAGTGAGCGTTCCGATTTCAGTTCCAGAGCGATTCGCCAGATGAGTCCTTCATATTTAGTGGTTTTCAGCCAATTTTCTGAATTTTTGAAAATTTCATTTTTTTGTGAAAATATCCACTAAATGAGGGAATAATATGTGTGAGGGTACCCCACGAGAGTTCCAAATGTGTGTGGGTAGAATATATATCCAACGGGGATAAAATTGAAAAAAGTTGAAAAAAAATTTTTTTTGGACTTAGTCATTTTTTCAGCGTTTATCAGACTTTCAGATATGGGAAATGTCAGTGAGCGTTCCGATTTCAGTTCCAGAGCTATTCGCCCGATGAGTCCTTCATATTTAGTGGTTTTCAGCCAATTTTCTGAATTTTTGAAAATTTCATTTTTTTGTGAAAATATCCACTAAATGAGGGAATAATATGTGTGAGGGTACCCCAGGAGAGTTCCAAATGTGTGTGGGTAGAATATATATCCCACAGGGGTAAAATTGAAAAAAGTTGAAAAAAATTTTTTTTTGGACTTAGTCATTTTTCTGGCGTTTATCAGACTTTCAGATAGGGGAAATGTCAGTGAGCATTTCGATTTCAGTTCCAGAGCGATTCGGCCGATGAGTCCTTCATATTTAGTGGTTTTCAGCCAATTTTCAGAATTTTTGAAAATTTCACTTTTTTGTGAAAATATCCACTAAATGAGGGAATAATATGTGTGAGGGTACCCCAGGAGAGTTCCAAATGTGTGTGGGTAGAATATATATCCCACGGGGGTAAAATTGAAAAAAGTTGAATAAAAATTTTTTTTGGACTTAGTCATTTTTCTGGCATTTATCAGACTTTCAGATAGGGCAAATGTCAGTGAGCGTTTCGATTTCAGTTCCAGAGCGATTCGCCCGATGAGTCCTTCATATTTAGTGGTTTTCAGCCAATTTTCTGAATTTTTGAAAATTTCACTTTTTTGTGAAAATATCCACTAAATGAGGGAATAATATGTGTGAGGGTACCCCAGGAGAGTTCCAAATGTGTGTGGGTAGAATATATATCCCACGGGGGTAAAATTGAAAAAAGTTGAAAAAAATTTTTTTTTGGACTTAGTCATTTTTCTGGCGTTTATCAGACTTTCAGATATGGGAAATGTCAGTGAGCATTCCGATTTCAGTTCCAGAGCGATTCGCCCGATGAGTCCTTCATATTTAGTGGTTTTCAGCCAATTTTCTGAATTTTTGAAAATGTCACTTTTTTGTGAAAATATCCACTAAATGAGGGAATAATATGTGTGAGGGTACCCCAGGAGAGTTCCAAATGTGTGTGGGTAGAATATATATCCAACGGGGGTAAAATTGAAAAAAGTTAAAAAAAAATTTTTTTTGGACTTAGTCATTTTTCTGGCGTTTATCAGACTTTCAGATATGGGAAATGTCAGTGAGCGTTCTGATTTCAGTTCCAGAGCGATTCGCCAGATGAGTCCTTCATATTTATTGGTTTTCAGCCAATTTTCTGAATTTTTGAAAATTTCACTTTTTTGTGAAAATATCCACTAAATGAGGGAATAATATGTGTGAGGGTACCCCAGGAGAGTTTCAAATGTGTGTGGGTAGAATATATATCCCACGGGGGTAAAATTGAAAAAAGTTGAAAAAAATTTTTTTTTGGACTTAGTCATTTTTCTGGCGTTTATCAGACTTTCAGATAGGGGAAATGTCAGTGAGCGTTCCGATTTCAGTTCCAGAGCGATTCGCCAGATGAGTCCTTCATATTTAGTGGTTTTCAGCCAATTTTCTGAATTTTTGAAAATTTCACTTTTTTGTGAAAATATCCACTAAATGAGGGAATAATATGTGTGAGGGTACCCCAGGAGAGTTCCAAATGTGTGTGGGTAGAATATATATCCAACGGGGATAAAATTGAAAAAAGTTGAAAAAAAATTTTTTTTGGACTTAGTCATTTTTTCAGCGTTTATCAGACTTTCAGATATGGGAAATGTCAGTGAGCGTTCCGATTTCAGTTCCAGAGCTATTCGCCCGATGAGTCCTTCATATTTAGTGGTTTTCAGCCAATTTTCTGAATTTTTGAAAATTTCATTTTTTTGTGAAAATATCCACTAAATGAGGGAATAATATGTGTGAGGGTACCCCAGGAGAGTTCCAAATGTGTGTGAGTAGAATATATATCCCACAGGGGTAAAATTGAAAAAAGTTGAAAAAAATTTTTTTTTGGACTTAGTCATTTTTCTGGCGTTTATCAGACTTTCAGATAGGGGAAATGTCAGTGAGCATTTCGATTTCAGTTCCAGAGCGATTCGGCCGATGAGTCCTTCATATTTAGTGGTTTTCAGCCAATTTTCAGAATTTTTGAAAATTTCACTTTTTTGTGAAAATATCCACTAAATGAGGGAATAATATGTGTGAGGGTACCCCAGGAGAGTTCCAAATGTGTGTGGGTAGAATATATATCCCACGGGGGTAAAATTGAAAAAAGTTGAATAAAAATTTTTTTTGGACTTAGTCATTTTTCTGGCGTTTATCAGACTTTCAGATAGGGCAAATGTCAGTGAGCGTTTCGATTTCAGTTCCAGAGCGATTCGCCCGATGAGTCCTTCATATTTAGTGGTTTTCAGCCAATTTTCTGAATTTTTGAAAATTTCACTTTTTTGTGAAAATATCCACTAAATGAGGGAATAATATGTGTGAGGGTACCCCAGGAGAGTTCCAAATGTGTGTGGGTAGAATATATATCCCACGGGGGTAAAATTGAAAAAAGTTGAAAAAATTTTTTTTTTGGACTTAGTCATTTTTCTGGCGTTTATCAGACTTTCAGATATGGGAAATGTCAGTGAGCATTCCGATTTCAGTTCCAGAGCGATTCGCCCGATGAGTCCTTCATATTTAGTGGTTTTCAGCCAATTTTCTGAATTTTTGAAAATGTCACTTTTTTGTGAAAATATCCACTAAATGAGGGAATAATATGTGTGAGGGTACCCCAGGAGAGTTCCAAATGTGTGTGGGTAGAATATATATCCAACGGGGGTAAAATTGAAAAAAGTTAAAAAAAAATTTTTTTTGGACTTAGTCATTTTTCTGGCGTTTATCAGACTTTCAGATATGGGAAATGTCAGTGAGCGTTCTGATTTCAGTTCCAGAGCGATTCGCCAGATGAGTCCTTCATATTTATTGGTTTTCAGCCAATTTTCTGAATTTTTGAAAATTTCACTTTTTTGTGAAAATATCCACTAAATGAGGGAATAATATGTGTGAGGGTACCCCAGGAGAGTTTCAAATGTGTGTGGGTAGAATATATATCCCACGGGGGTAAAATTGAAAAAAGTTGAAAAAAATTTTTTTTTGGACTTAGTCATTTTTCTGGCGTTTATCAGACTTTCAGATAGGGGAAATGTCAGTGAGCGTTCCGATTTCAGTTCCAGAGCGATTCGCCAGATGAGTCCTTCATATTTAGTGGTTTTCAGCCAATTTTCTGAATTTTTGAAAATTTCACTTTTTTGTGAAAATATCCACTAAATGAGGGAATAATATGTGTGAGGGTACCCCAGGAGAGTTCCAAATGTGTGTGGGTAGAATATATATCCCACGGGGGTAAAATTGAAAAAAGTTGAAAAAAATTTTTTTTTGGACTTAGTCATTTTTCTGGCATTTATCAGACTTTCAGATAGGGGAAATGTCAGTGAGCGTTTCGATTTCAGTTCCAGAGCGATTCGGCCGATGAGTCCTTCATATTTAGTGGTTTTCAGCCAATTTTCAGAATTTTTGAAAATTTCACTTTTTTGTGAAAATATCCACTAAATGAGGGAATAATATGTGTGAGGGTACCCCAGGAGAGTTCCAAATGTGTGTGGGTAGAATATATATCCCACGGGGGTAAAATTGAAAAAAGTTGAATAAAAATTTTTTTTGGACTTAGTCATTTTTCTGGCGTTTATCAGACTTTCAGATAGGGCAAATGTCAGTGAGCGTTTCGATTTCAGTTCCAGAGCGATTCGCCCGATGAGTCCTTTATATTTAGTGGCTTTCAGCCAATTTTCAGAATTTTTGAAAATTTCACTTTTTTGTGAAAATATCCGCTAAATGAGGGAATAATATGTGTGAGGGTACCCCAGGAGAGTTCCAAATGTGTGTGGGTAGAATATATATCCCACCGGGGTAAAATTGAAAAAAGTTGAAAAAAATTTTTTTTTTGACTTAGTCATTTTTCCGGCGTTTATCAGACTTTCAGATAGGGGAAATGTCAGTGAGGGTTCCGATTTCAGTTCCAGAGCGATTCGCCAGATGAGTCCTTCATATTTAGTGGTTTTCAGCCAATTTTCTGAATTTTTGAAAATTTCATTTTTTTGTGAAAATATCCACTAAATGAGGGAATAATATGTGTGAGCGTACCCCAGGAGAGTTCCAAATGTGTGTGGGTAGAATATATATCCAACGGGGATAAAATTGAAAAAAGTTGAAAAAAAATTTTTTTTGGACTTAGTCATTTTTTCAGCGTTTATCAGACTTTCAGATATGGGAAATGTCAGTGAGCGTTCCGATTTCAGTTCCAGAGCGATTCGCCCGATGAGTCCTTCATATTTAGTGGTTTTCAGCCAATTTTCTGAATTTTTGAAAATTTCATTTTTTTGTGAAAATATCCACTAAATGAGGGAATAATATGTGTGAGGGTACCCCAGGAGAGTTCCAAATGTGTGTGGGTAGAATATATATCCCACGGGGGTAAAATTGAAAAAAGTTGAAAAAAATTTTTTTTTGGACTTAGTCATTTTTCTGGCGTTTATCAGACTTTCAGATAGGGGAAATGTCAGTGAGCGTTTCGATTTCAGTTCCAGAGCGATTCGGCCGATGAGTCCTTCATATTTAGTGGTTTTCAGCCAATTTTCAGAATTTTTGAAAATTTCACTTTTTTGTGAAAATATCCACTAAATGAGGGAATAATATGTGTGAGGGTACCCCAGGAGAGTTCCAAATGTGTGTGGGTAGAATATATATCCCACGGGGGTAAAATTGAAAAAAGTTGAAAAAATTTTTTTTTTTGACTTAGTCATTTTTCCGGCGTTTATCAGACTTTCAGATAGGGGAAATGTCAGTGAGGGTTCCGATTTCAGTTCCAGAGCGATTCGCCAGATGAGTCCTTCATATTTAGTGGTTTTCAGCCAATTTTCTGAATTTTTGAAAATTTCACTTTTTTGTGAAAATATCCACTAAATGAGGGAATAATATGTGTGAGGGTACCCCAGGAGAGTTCCAAATGTGTGTGGGTAGAATATATATCCCACGGGGGTAAAATTGAAAAAAGTTGAAAAAAATTTTTTTTTGGACTTAGTCATATTTCTGGCGTTTATCAAACTTTCAGATAGGGGAAATGTCAGTGAGCGTTTCGATTTCAGTTCCAGAGCGATTCGCCCGATGAGTCCTTCATATTTAGTGGTTTTCAGCCAATTTTCTGAATTTTTGAAAATTTCATTTTTTTGTGAAAATATCCACTAAATGAGGGAATAATATGTGTGAGCGTACCCCAGGAGAGTTCCAAATGTGTGTGGGTAGAATATATATCCAACGGGGATAAAATTGAAAAAAGTTGAAAAAAAATTTTTTTTGGACTTAGTCATTTTTTCAGCGTTTATCAGACTTTCAGATATGGGAAATGTCAGTGAGCGTTCCGATTTCAGTTCCAGAGCGATTCGCCAGATGAGTCCTTCATATTTAGTGGTTTTCAGCCAATTTTCAGAATTTTTGAAAATTTCACTTTTTTGTGAAAATATCCACTAAATGAGGGAATAATATGTGTGAGGGTACCCCAGGAGAGTTCCAAATGTGTGTGGGTAGAATATATATCCCACGGGGTAAAATTGAAAAAAGTTGAAAAAAATTTTTTTTTTGACTTAGTCATTTTTCCGGCGTTTATCAGACTTTCAGATAGGGGAAATGTCAGTGAGCGTTCCGATTTCAGTTCCAGTGCGATTCGCCAGATGAGTCCTTCATATTTAGTGGTTTTCAGCCAATTTTCTGAATTTTTGAAAATTTCACTTTTTTGTGAAAATATCCACTAAATGAGGGAATAATATGTGTGAGGGTACCCCAGGAGAGTTCCAAATGTGTGTGGGTAGAATATATATCCAACGGGGGTAAAATTGAAAAAAAAATTTTTTTGGACTTAGTCATTTTTCTGGCGTTTATCAGACTTTCAGATATGGGAAATGTCAGTGAGCGTTCTGATTTCAGTTCCAGAGCGATTCGCCTGATGAGTCCTTCATATTTAGTGGTTTTCAGCCAATTTTCTGAATTTTTGAAAATGTCACTTTTTTGTGAAAATATCCACTAAATGAGGGAATAATATGTGTGAGGGTACCCCAGGAGAGTTCCAAATGTGTGTCGGTAGAATATATATCCCAGGGGGGTAAAATTGAAAAAAGTTGAAAAAAATTTTTTTTTGGACTTAGTCATTTTTTCAGCGTTTATCAGACTTTCAGATAGGGCAAATGTCAGTGAGCGTTTCGATTTCAGTTCCAGAGCGATTCACCCGATGAGTCCTTCATATTTAGTGGTTTTCAGCCAATTTTCTGAATTTTTGAAAATTTCACTTTTTTGTGAAAATATCCACTAAATGAGGGAATAATATGTGTGAGGGTACCCCAGGAGAGTTCCAAATGTGTGTGGGTAGAATATATATCCCACGGGGGTAAAATTGAAAAAAGTTGAAAAAAATTTTTTTTTGGACTTAGTCATTTTTCTGGCGTTTATCAGACTTTCAGATAGGGGAAATGTCAGTGAGCGTTTCGATTTCAGTTCCAGAGCGATTCGCCCGATGAGTCCTTCATATTTAGTGGTTTTCAGCCAATTTTCTGAATTTTTGAAAATTTCATTTTTTTGTGAAAATATCCACTAAATGAGGGAATAATATGTGTGAGCGTACCCCAGGAGAGTTCCAAATGTGTGTGGGTAGAATATATATCCAACGGGGATAAAATTGAAAAAAGTTGAAAAAAAATTTTTTTTGGACTTAGTCATTTTTTCAGCGTTTATCAGACTTTCAGATATGGGAAATGTCAGTGAGCGTTCCGATTTCAGTTCCAGAGCGATTCGCCAGATGAGTCCTTCATATTTAGTGGTTTTCAGCCAATTTTCAGAATTTTTGAAAATTTCACTTTTTTGTGAAAATATCCACTAAATGAGGGAATAATATGTGTGAGGGTACCCCAGGAGAGTTCCAAATGTGTGTGGGTAGAATATATATCCCACGGGGTAAAATTGAAAAAAGTTGAAAAAAATTTTTTTTTTGACTTAGTCATTTTTCCGGCGTTTATCAGACTTTCAGATAGGGGAAATGTCAGTGAGCGTTCCGATTTCAGTTCCAGTGCGATTCGCCAGATGAGTCCTTCATATTTAGTGGTTTTCAGCCAATTTTCTGAATTTTTGAAAATTTCACTTTTTTGTGAAAATATCCACTAAATGAGGGAATAATATGTGTGAGGGTACCCCAGGAGAGTTCCAAATGTGTGTGGGTAGAATATATATCCAACGGGGGTAAAATTGAAAAAAAAATTTTTTTGGACTTAGTCATTTTTCTGGCGTTTATCAGACTTTCAGATATGGGAAATGTCAGTGAGCGTTCTGATTTCAGTTCCAGAGCGATTCGCCTGATGAGTCCTTCATATTTAGTGGTTTTCAGCCAATTTTCTGAATTTTTGAAAATGTCACTTTTTTGTGAAAATATCCACTAAATGAGGGAATAATATGTGTGAGGGTACCCCAGGAGAGTTCCAAATGTGTGTGGGTAGAATATATATCCCAGGGGGGTAAAATTGAAAAAAGTTGAAAAAAATTTTTTTTTGGACTTAGTCATTTTTCCGGCGTTTATCAGACTTTCAGATAGGGGAAATGTCAGTGAGCGTTTCGATTTCAGTTCCAGAGCGATTCACCCGATGAGTCCTTCATATTTAGTGGTTTTCAGCCAATTTTCTGAATTTTTGAAAATTTCATTTTTTTGTGAAAATATCCACTAAATGAGGGAATAATATGTGTGAGGGTACCCCAGGAGAGTTCCAAATGTGTGTGGGTAGAATATATATCCAACGGGGATAAAATTGAAAAAAAATTTTTTTTGGACTTAGTCATTTTTTCAGCGTTTATCAGACTTTCAGATAGGGCAAATGTCAGTGAGCGTTTCGATTTCAGTTCCAGAGCGATTCGCCCGATGAGTCCTTCATATTTAGTGGCTTTCAGCCAATTTTCAGAATTTTTGAAAATTTCACTTTTTTGTGAAAATATCCGCTAAATGAGGGAATAATATGTGTGAGGGTACCCCAGGAGAGTTCCAAATGTGTGTGGGTAGAATATATATCCCACGGGGGTAAAATTGAAAAAAGTTGAAAAAATTTTTTTTTTTGACTTAGTCATTTTTCCGGCGTTTATCAGACTTTCAGATAGGGGAAATGTCAGTGAGGGTTCCGATTTCAGTTCCAGAGCGATTCGCCAGATGAGTCCTTCATATTTAGTGGTTTTCAGCCAATTTTCTGAATTTTTGAAAATTTCATTTTTTTGTGAAAATATCCACTAAATGAGGGAATAATATGTGTGAGCGTACCCCAGGAGAGTTCCAAATGTGTGTGGGTAGAATATATATCCAACGGGGGTAAAATTGAAAAAAAATTTTTTTTGGACTTAGTCATTTTTCTGGCGTTTATCAGACTTTCAAATATGGGAAATGTCAGTGAGCGTTCTGATTTCAGTTCCAGAGCGATTCGCCCGATGAGTCCTTCATATTTAGTGGTTTTCAGCCAATTTTCTGAATTTTTGAAAATTTCATTTTTTTGTGAAAATATCCACTAAATGAGGGAATAATATGTGTGAGGGTACCCCAGGAGAGTTCCAAATGTGTGTGGGTAGAATATATATCCCACGGGGGTAAAATTGAAAAAAGTTGAAAAAAATTTTTTTTTGGACTTAGTCATTTTTCTGGCGTTTATCAGACTTTCAGATAGGGGAAATGTCAGTGAGCGTTTCGATTTCAGTTCCAGAGCGATTCGGCCGATGAGTCCTTCATATTTAGTGGTTTTCAGCCAATTTTCAGAATTTTTGAAAATTTCACTTTTTTGTGAAAATATCCACTAAATGAGGGAATAATATGTGTGAGGGTACCCCAGGAGAGTTCCAAATGTGTGTGGGTAGAATATATATCCCACGGGGGTAAAATTGAAAAAAGTTGAAAAAATTTTTTTTTTTGACTTAGTCATTTTTCCGGCGTTTATCAGACTTTCAGATAGGGGAAATGTCAGTGAGGGTTCCGATTTCAGTTCCAGAGCGATTCGCCAGATGAGTCCTTCATATTTAGTGGTTTTCAGCCAATTTTCTGAATTTTTGAAAATTTCACTTTTTTGTGAAAATATCCACTAAATGAGGGAATAATATGTGTGAGGGTACCCCAGGAGAGTTCCAAATGTGTGTGGGTAGAATATATATCCCACGGGGGTAAAATTGAAAAAAGTTGAAAAAAATTTTTTTTTGGACTTAGTCATTTTTCTGGCGTTTATCAGACTTTCAGATAGGGGAAATGTCAGTGAGCGTTTCGATTTCAGTTCCAGAGCGATTCGCCCGATGAGTCCTTCATATTTAGTGGTTTTCAGCCAATTTTCTGAATTTTTGAAAATTTCATTTTTTTGTGAAAATATCCACTAAATGAGGGAATAATATGTGTGAGCGTACCCCAGGAGAGTTCCAAATGTGTGTGGGTAGAATATATATCCAACGGGGATAAAATTGAAAAAAGTTGAAAAAAAATTTTTTTTGGACTTAGTCATTTTTTCAGCGTTTATCAGACTTTCAGATATGGGAAATGTCAGTGAGCGTTCCGATTTCAGTTCCAGAGCGATTCGCCAGATGAGTCCTTCATATTTAGTGGTTTTCAGCCAATTTTCAGAATTTTTGAAAATTTCACTTTTTTGTGAAAATATCCACTAAATGAGGGAATAATATGTGTGAGGGTACCCCAGGAGAGTTCCAAATGTGTGTGGGTAGAATATATATCCCACGGGGTAAAATTGAAAAAAGTTGAAAAAAATTTTTTTTTTGACTTAGTCATTTTTCCGGCGTTTATCAGACTTTCAGATAGGGGAAATGTCAGTGAGCGTTCCGATTTCAGTTCCAGTGCGATTCGCCAGATGAGTCCTTCATATTTAGTGGTTTTCAGCCAATTTTCTGAATTTTTGAAAATTTCACTTTTTTGTGAAAATATCCACTAAATGAGGGAATAATATGTGTGAGGGTACCCCAGGAGAGTTCCAAATGTGTGTGGGTAGAATATATATCCAACGGGGGTAAAATTGAAAAAAAAATTTTTTTGGACTTAGTCATTTTTCTGGCGTTTATCAGACTTTCAGATATGGGAAATGTCAGTGAGCGTTCTGATTTCAGTTCCAGAGCGATTCGCCTGATGAGTCCTTCATATTTAGTGGTTTTCAGCCAATTTTCTGAATTTTTGAAAATGTCACTTTTTTGTGAAAATATCCACTAAATGAGGGAATAATATGTGTGAGGGTACCCCAGGAGAGTTCCAAATGTGTGTGGGTAGAATATATATCCCAGGGGGGTAAAATTGAAAAAAGTTGAAAAAAATTTTTTTTTGGACTTAGTCATTTTTCCGGCGTTTATCAGACTTTCAGATAGGGGAAATGTCAGTGAGCGTTTCGATTTCAGTTCCAGAGCGATTCACCCGATGAGTCCTTCATATTTAGTGGTTTTCAGCCAATTTTCTGAATTTTTGAAAATTTCATTTTTTTGTGAAAATATCCACTAAATGAGGGAATAATATGTGTGAGGGTACCCCAGGAGAGTTCCAAATGTGTGTGGGTAGAATATATATCCAACGGGGATAAAATTGAAAAAAAATTTTTTTTGGACTTAGTCATTTTTTCAGCGTTTATCAGACTTTCAGATAGGGCAAATGTCAGTGAGCGTTTCGATTTCAGTTCCAGAGCGATTCACCCGATGAGTCCTTCATATTTAGTGGTTTTCAGCCAATTTTCTGAATTTTTGAAAATTTCACTTTTTTGTGAAAATATCCACTAAATGAGGGAATAATATGTGTGAGGGTACCCCAGGAGAGTTCCAAATGTGTGTGGGTAGAATATATATCCCACGGGGGTAAAATTGAAAAAAGTTGAAAAAAATTTTTTTTGGGACTTAGTCATTTTTCTGGCGTTTATCAGACTTTCAGATAGGGGAAATGTCAGTGAGCGTTTCGATTTCAGTTCCAGAGCGATTCGCCCGATGAGTCCTTCATATTTAGTGGTTTTCAGCCAATTTTCTGAATTTTTGAAAATTTCATTTTTTTGTGAAAATATCCACTAAATGAGGGAATAATATGTGTGAGCGTACCCCAGGAGAGTTCCAAATGTGTGTGGGTAGAATATATATCCAACGGGGATAAAATTGAAAAAAGTTGAAAAAAAATTTTTTTTGGACTTAGTCATTTTTTCAGCGTTTATCAGACTTTCAGATATGGGAAATGTCAGTGAGCGTTCCGATTTCAGTTCCAGAGCGATTCGCCAGATGAGTCCTTCATATTTAGTGGTTTTCAGCCAATTTTCAGAATTTTTGAAAATTTCACTTTTTTGTGAAAATATCCACTAAATGAGGGAATAATATGTGTGAGGGTACCCCAGGAGAGTTCCAAATGTGTGTGGGTAGAATATATATCCCACGGGGTAAAATTGAAAAAAGTTGAAAAAAATTTTTTTTTTGACTTAGTCATTTTTCCGGCGTTTATCAGACTTTCAGATAGGGGAAATGTCAGTGAGCGTTCCGATTTCAGTTCCAGTGCGATTCGCCAGATGAGTCCTTCATATTTAGTGGTTTTCAGCCAATTTTCTGAATTTTTGAAAATTTCACTTTTTTGTGAAAATATCCACTAAATGAGGGAATAATATGTGTGAGGGTACCCCAGGAGAGTTCCAAATGTGTGTGGGTAGAATATATATCCAACGGGGGTAAAATTGAAAAAAAAATTTTTTTGGACTTAGTCATTTTTCTGGCGTTTATCAGACTTTCAGATATGGGAAATGTCAGTGAGCGTTCTGATTTCAGTTCCAGAGCGATTCGCCTGATGAGTCCTTCATATTTAGTGGTTTTCAGCCAATTTTCTGAATTTTTGAAAATGTCACTTTTTTGTGAAAATATCCACTAAATGAGGGAATAATATGTGTGAGGGTACCCCAGGAGAGTTCCAAATGTGTGTGGGTAGAATATATATCCAACGGGGATAAAATTGAAAAAAAATTTTTTTTGGACTTAGTCATTTTTTCAGCGTTTATCAGACTTTCAGATAGGGCAAATGTCAGTGAGCGTTTCGATTTCAGTTCCAGAGCGATTCGCCCGATGAGTCCTTCATATTTAGTGGCTTTCAGCCAATTTTCAGAATTTTTGAAAATTTCACTTTTTTGTGAAAATATCCGCTAAATGAGGGAATAATATGTGTGAGGGTACCCCAGGAGAGTTCCAAATGTGTGTGGGTAGAATATATATCCCACGGGGGTAAAATTGAAAAAAGTTGAAAAAATTTTTTTTTTTGACTTAGTCATTT
The DNA here is from genome assembly GCF_046119375.1 of Phyllobates terribilis. Taxonomy (NCBI): domain Eukaryota; kingdom Metazoa; phylum Chordata; class Amphibia; order Anura; family Dendrobatidae; genus Phyllobates; species Phyllobates terribilis. The sequence goes on from NW_027362768.1 coordinate 123,603,431, forward strand.
TTCCGGCGTTTATCAGACTTTCAGATAGGGGAAATGTCAGTGAGGGTTCCGATTTCAGTTCCAGAGCGATTCGCCAGATGAGTCCTTCATATTTAGTGGTTTTCAGCCAATTTTCTGAATTTTTGAAAATTTCATTTTTTTGTGAAAATATCCACTAAATGAGGGAATAATATGTGTGAGCGTACCCCAGGAGAGTTCCAAATGTGTGTGGGTAGAATATATATCCAACGGGGGTAAAATTGAAAAAAAATTTTTTTTGGACTTAGTCATTTTTCTGGCGTTTATCAGACTTTCAAATATGGGAAATGTCAGTGAGCGTTCTGATTTCAGTTCCAGAGCGATTCGCCTGATGAGTCCTTCATATTTAGTGGTTTTCAGCCAATTTTCTGAATTTTTGAAAATTTCACTTTTTTGTGAAAATATCCACTAAATGAGGGAATAATATTTGTGAGGGTACCCCAGGAGAGTTCCAAATGTGTGTGGGTAGAATATATATCCCAGGGGGGTAAAATTGAAAAAAGTTGAAAAAAAATTTTTTTTGGACTTAGTCATTTTTCCGGCGTTTATCAGACTTTCAGATAGGGGAAATGTCAGTGAGCGTTTCGATTTCAGTTCCAGAGCGATTCGCCAGATGAGTCCTTCATATTTAGTGGTTTTCAGCCAATTTTCAGAATTTTTGAAAATTTCATTTTTTTGTGAAAATATCCACTAAATGAGGGAATAATATGTGTGAGGGTACCCCAGGAGAGTTCCAAATGTGTGTGGGTAGAATATATATCCAACGGGGGTAAAATTGAAAAAAGTTGAAAAAATTTTTTTTTTGTACTTAGTCATTTTTCCGGCGTTTATCAGACTTTCAGATAGGGGAAATGTCAGTGAGCATTCCGATTTCAGTTCCAGAGCGATTCGCCAGATGAGTCCTTCATATTTAGTGGTTTTCAGCCAATTTTCTGAATTTTTGAAAATTTCATTTTTTTATGAAAATATCCACTAAATGAGGGAATAATATGTGTGAGGGTCCCCCAGGAGAGTTCCAAATGTGTGTGGGTAGAATATATATCCAACGGGGGTAAAATTGAAAAAAGTTGAAAAAAAATTTTTTTTGGACTTAGTCATTTTTCTGGCGTTTATCAGACTTTCAGATATGGGAAATGTCAGTGAGCGTTCTGATTTCAGTTCCAGAGCGATTCGCCCGATGAGTCCTTCATATTTAGTGGTTTTCAGCCAATTTTCTAAATTTTTGAAAATTTCACTTTTTTGTGAAAATATCCACTAAATGAGGGAATAATATGTGTGAGGGTACCCCAGGAGAGTTTCAAATGTGTGTGGGTAGAATATATATCCCACGGGGGTAAAATTGAAAAAAGTTGAGAAAAATTTTTTTTTGGACTTAGTCATTTTTCTGGCGTTTATCAGACTTTCAGATAGGGGAAATGTCAGTGAGCGTTTCGATTTCAGTTCCAGAGCGATTTGCCCGATGAGTCCTTCATATTTAGTGGTTTTCAGCCAATTTTCAGAATTTTTGAAAATTTCACTTTTTTGTGAAAATATCCACTAAATGAGGGAATAATATGTGTGAGGGTACCCCAGGAGAGTTCCAAATGTGTGTGGGTAGAATATATATCCCACGGGGGTAAAATTGAAAAAAGTTGAAAAAATTTTTTTTTTGGACTTAGTCATTTTTCTGGCGTTTATCAGACTTTCAGATATGGGAAATGTCAGTGAGCGTTCCGATTTCAGTTCCAGAGCGATTCGCCCGATGAGTCCTTCATATTTAGTGGTTTTCAGCCAATTTTCTAAATTTTTGAAAATGTCACTTTTTTGTGAAAATATCCACTAAATGAGGGAATAATATGTGTGAGGGTACCCCAGGAGAGTTCCAAATGTGTGTGGGTAGAATATATATCCCAGGGGGGTAAAATTGAAAAAAGTTGAAAAAAATTTTTTTTTGGACTTAGTCATTTTTCCGGCATTTATCAGACTTTCAGATAGGGGAAATGTCAGTGAGCGTTCCGATTTCAGTTCCAGAGCGATTCGCCAGATGAGTCCTTCATATTTAGTGGTTTTCAGCCAATTTTCTGAATTTTTGAAAATTTCATTTTTTTATGAAAATATCCACTAAATGAGGGAATAATATGTGTGAGGGTCCCCCAGGAGAGTTCCAAATGTGTGTGGGTAGAATATATATCCAACGGGGGTAAAATTGAAAAAAGTTGAAAAAAAATTTTTTTTGGACTTAGTCATTTTTCTGGCGTTTATCAGACTTTCGGATATGGGAAATGTCAGTGAGCGTTCTGATTTCAGTTCCAGAGCGATTCGCCCGATGAGTCCTTCATATTTAGTGGTTTTCAGCCAATTTTCTGAATTTTTGAAAATTTCACTTTTTTGTGAAAATATCCACTAAATGAGGGAATAATATGTGTGAGGGTACCCCAGGAGAGTTTCAAATGTGTGTGGGTAAAATATATATCCCAGGGGGGTAAAATTGAAAAAAGTTGAAAAAAATTTTTTTTTGGACTTAGTCATTTTTCTGGCGTTTATCAGACTTTCAGATATGGGAAATGTCAGTGAGCGTTCCGATTTCAGTTCCAGAGCGATTCGCCCGATGAGTCCTTCATATTTAGTGGTTTTCAGCCAATTTTCTGAATTTTTGAAAATGTCACTTTTTTGTGAAAATATCCACTAAATGAGGGAATAATATGTGTGAGGGTACCCCAGGAGAGTTCCAAATGTGTGTGGGAAGAATATATATCCCAGGGGGGTAAAATTGAAAAAAGTTGAAAAAAATTTTTTTTTGGACTTAGTCATTTTTCCGGCATTTATCAGACTTTCAGATAGGGGAAATGTCAGTGAGCGTTTCGATTTCAGTTCCACAGCGATTCGCCAGATGAGTCCTTCATATTTAGTGGTTTTCAGCCAATTTTCTGAATTTTTGAAAATTTCATTTTTTTGTGAAAATATCCACTAAATGAGGGAATAATATGTGTGAGGGTACCCCAGGAGAGTTCCAAATGTGTGTGGGTAGAATATATATCCCAGGGGGGTAAAATTGAAAAAAGTTGAAAAAAATTTTTTTTTGGACTTAGTCATTTTTCCGGCGTTTATCAGACTTTCAGATAGGGGAAATGTCAGTGAGCGTTCCGATTTCAGTTCCAGAGCAATTCGCCAGATGAGTCCTTCATATTTAGTGGTTTTCAGCCAATTTTCTGAATTTTTGAAAATTTCATTTTTTTATGAAAATATCCACTAAATGAGGGAATAATATGTGTGAGGGTCCCCCAGGAGAGTTCCAAATGTGTGTGGGTAGAATATATATCCAACGGGGGTAAAATTGAAAAAAGTTGAAAAAAAATTTTTTTTGGACTTAGTCATTTTTCTGGCGATTATCAGACTTTCAGATATGGGAAATGTCAGTGAGCGTTCTGATTTCAGTTCCAGAGCGATTTGCCCGATGAGTCCTTCATATTTAGTGGTTTTCAGCCAATTTTCTGAATTTTTGAAAATTTCACTTTTTTGTGAAAATATCCACTAAATGAGGGAATAATATGTGTGAGGGTACCCCAGGAGAGTTTCAAATGTGTGTGGGTAAAATATATATCCCACGGGGGTAAAATTGAAAAAAGTTGAGAAAAATTTTTTTTTGGACTTACTCATTTTTCTGGCGTTTATCAGACTTTCAGATAGGGGAAATGTCAGTGAGCGTTTCGATTTTAGTTCCAGAGCGATTCGCCAGATGAGTCCTTCATATTTAGTGGTTTTCAGCCAATTTTCTGAATTTTTGAAAATTTAATTTTTTTGTGAAAATATCCACTAAATGAGGGAATAATATGTGTGAGGGTACCCCAGGAGAGTTCCAAATGTGTGTGGGTAGAATATATATCCCAGGGGGGTAAAATTGAAAAAAGTTGAAAAAAATTTTTTTTTGGACTTAGTCATTTTTCCGGCGTTTATCAGACTTTCAGATAGGGGAAATGTCAGTGAGCGTTTCGATTTCAGTTCCAGAGCGATTCGCCAGATGAGTCCTTCATATTTAGTGGTTTTCAGCCAATTTTCAGAATTTTTGAAAATTTCATTTTTTTGTGAAAATATCCACTAAATGAGGGAATAATATGTGTGAGGGTACCCCAGGAGAGTTCCAAATGTGTGTGGGTAGAATATATATCCAACGGGGGTAAAATTGAAAAAAGTTTAAAAAAATTTTTTTTTGTACTTAGTCATTTTTCCGGCGTTTATCAGACTTTCAGATAGGGGAAATGTCAGTGAGCGTTCCGATTTCAGTTCCAGAGCGATTCGCCAGATGAGTCCTTCATATTTAGTGGTTTTCAGCCAATTTTCTGAATTTTTGAAAATTTCATTTTTTTATGAAAATATCCACTAAATGAGGGAATAATATGTGTGAGGGTCCCCCAGGAGAGTTCCAAATGTGTGTGGGTAGAATATATATCCAACGGGGGTAAAATTGAAAAAAGTTGAAAAAAAATTTTTTTAGGACTTAGTCATTTTTCTGGCGTTTATCAGACTTTCAGATATGGGAAATGTCAGTGAGCGTTCTGATTTCAGTTCCAGAGCGATTCGCCCGATGAGTCCTTCATATTTAGTGGTTTTCAGCCAATTTTCTGAATTTTTGAAAATTTCACTTTTTTGTGAAAATATCCACTAAATGAGGGAATAATATGTGTGAGGGTACCCCAGGAGAGTTTCAAATGTGTGTGGGTAAAATATATATCCCACGGGGGTAAAATTGAAAAAAGTTGAGAAAAATTTTTTTTTGGACTTAGTCATTTTTCTGGCGTTTATCAGACTTTCAGATAGGGGAAATGTCAGTGAGCGTTTCGATTTCAGTTCCAGAGCGATTCGCCCGATGAGTCCTTCATATTTAGTGGTTTTCAGCCAATTTTCTGAATTTTTGAAAATGTCACTTTTTTGTGAAAATATCCACTAAATGAGGGAATAATATGTGTGAGGGTACCCCAGGAGAGTTCCAAATGTGTGTGGGTAGAATATATATCCCAGGGGGGTAAAATTGAAAAAAGTTGAAAAAAATTTTTTTTTGGACTTAGTCATTTTTCCGGCATTTATCAGACTTTCAGATAGGGGAAATGTCAGTGAGCGTTTCGATTTCAGTTCCAGAGCGATTCGCCCGATGAGTCCTTCATATTTAGTGGTTTTCAGCCAATTTTCTGAATTTTTGAAAATTTCACTTTTTTGTGAAAATATCCACTAAATGAGGGAATAATATGTGTGAGGGTACCCCAGGAGAGTTCCAAATGTGTGTGGGTAGAATATATATCCCACAGGGGTAAAATTGAAAAAAGTTGAAAAAATTTTTTTTTTGGACTTAGTCATTTTTCTGGCGTTTATCAGACTTTCAGATAGGGGAAATGTCAGTGAGCGTTTCGATTTCAGTTCCAGAGCGATTCGCCCGATGAGTCCTTCATATTTAGTGGTTTTCAGCCAATTTTCAGAATTTTTGAAAATTTCACTTTTTTGTGAAAATATCCACTAAATGAGGGAATAATATGTGTGAGGGTAAACCAGGAGAGTTCCAAATGTGTGTGGGTAGAATATATATCCAACGGGGGTAAAATTGAAAAAAGTTGAAAAAAAATTTTTTTTGGACTTAGTCATTTTTCTGGCGATTATCAGACTTTCAGATATGGGAAATGTCAGTGAGCGTTCTGATTTCAGTTCCAGAGCGATTTGCCCGATGAGTCCTTCATATTTAGTGGTTTTCAGCCAATTTTCTGAATTTTTGAAAATTTCACTTTTTTGTGAAAATATTCACTAAATGAGGGAATAATATGTGTGAGGGTACCCCAGGAGAGTTTCAAATGTGTGTGGGTAAAATATATATCCCACGGGGGTAAAATTGAAAAAAGTTGAGAAAAATTTTTTTTTGGACTTAGTCATTTTTCTGGCGTTTATCAGACTTTCAGATAGGGGAAATGTCAGTGAGCGTTTCGATTTTAGTTCCAGAGCGATTCGCCAGATGAGTCCTTCATATTTAGTGGTTTTCAGCCAATTTTCTGAATTTTTGAAAATTTCATTTTTTTGTGAAAATATCCACTAAATGAGGGAATAATATGTGTGAGGGTACCCCAGGAGAGTTCCAAATGTGTGTGGGTAGAATATATATCCCAGGGGGGTAAAATTGAAAAAAGTTGAAAAAAATTTTTTTTTGGACTTAGTCATTTTTCCGGCGTTTATCAGACTTTCAGATAGGGGAAATGTCAGTGAGCATTTCGATTTCAGTTCCAGAGCGATTCGCCAGATGAGTCCTTCATATTTAGTGGTTTTCAGCCAATTTTCAGAATTTTTGAAAATTTCATTTTTTTGTGAAAATATCCACTAAATGAGGGAATAATATGTGTGAGGGTCCCCCAGGAGAGTTCCAAATGTGTGTGGGTAGAATATATATCCAACGGGGGTAAAATTGAAAAAAGTTGAAAAAAAATTTTTTTTGGACTTAGTCATTTTTCTGGCGTTTATCAGACTTTCGGATATGGGAAATGTCAGTGAGCGTTCTGATTTCAGTTCCAGAGCGATTCGCCCGATGAGTCCTTCATATTTAGTGGTTTTCAGCCAATTTTCTGAATTTTTGAAAATTTCACTTTTTTGTGAAAATATCCACTAAATGAGGGAATAATATGTGTGAGGGTACCCCAGGAGAGTTTCAAATGTGTGTGGGTAAAATATATATCCCAGGGGGGTAAAATTGAAAAAAGTTGAAAAAAATTTTTTTTTGGACTTAGTCATTTTTCTGGCGTTTATCAGACTTTCAGATATGGGAAATGTCAGTGAGCGTTCCGATTTCAGTTCCAGAGCGATTCGCCCGATGAGTCCTTCATATTTAGTGGTTTTCAGCCAATTTTCTGAATTTTTGAAAATGTCACTTTTTTGTGAAAATATCCACTAAATGAGGGAATAATATGTGTGAGGGTACCCCAGGAGAGTTCCAAATGTGTGTGGGAAGAATATATATCCCAGGGGGGTAAAATTGAAAAAAGTTGAAAAAAATTTTTTTTTGGACTTAGTCATTTTTCCGGCATTTATCAGACTTTCAGATAGGGGAAATGTCAGTGAGCGTTTCGATTTCAGTTCCACAGCGATTCGCCAGATGAGTCCTTCATATTTAGTGGTTTTCAGCCAATTTTCTGAATTTTTGAAAATTTCATTTTTTTGTGAAAATATCCACTAAATGAGGGAATAATATGTGTGAGGGTACCCCAGGAGAGTTCCAAATGTGTGTGGGTAGAATATATATCCCAGGGGGGTAAAATTGAAAAAAGTTGAAAAAAATTTTTTTTTGGACTTAGTCATTTTTCCGGCGTTTATCAGACTTTCAGATAGGGGAAATGTCAGTGAGCGTTCCGATTTCAGTTCCAGAGCGATTCGCCAGATGAGTCCTTCATATTTAGTGGTTTTCAGCCAATTTTCTGAATTTTTGAAAATTTCATTTTTTTATGAAAATATCCACTAAATGAGGGAATAATATGTGTGAGGGTCCCCCAGGAGAGTTCCAAATGTGTGTGGGTAGAATATATATCCAACGGGGGTAAAATTGAAAAAAGTTGAAAAAAAATTTTTTTTGGACTTAGTCATTTTTCTGGCGATTATCAGACTTTCAGATATGGGAAATGTCAGTGAGCGTTCTGATTTCAGTTCCAGAGCGATTTGCCCGATGAGTCCTTCATATTTAGTGGTTTTCAGCCAATTTTCTGAATTTTTGAAAATTTCACTTTTTTGTGAAAATATCCACTAAATGAGGGAATAATATGTGTGAGGGTACCCCAGGAGAGTTTCAAATGTGTGTGGGTAAAATATATATCCCACGGGGGTAAAATTGAAAAAAGTTGAGAAAAATTTTTTTTTGGACTTACTCATTTTTCTGGCGTTTATCAGACTTTCAGATAGGGGAAATGTCAGTGAGCGTTTCGATTTTAGTTCCAGAGCGATTCGCCAGATGAGTCCTTCATATTTAGTGGTTTTCAGCCAATTTTCTGAATTTTTGAAAATTTAATTTTTTTGTGAAAATATCCACTAAATGAGGGAATAATATGTGTGAGGGTACCCCAGGAGAGTTCCAAATGTGTGTGGGTAGAATATATATCCCAGGGGGGTAAAATTGAAAAAAGTTGAAAAAAATTTTTTTTTGGACTTAGTCATTTTTCCGGCGTTTATCAGACTTTCAGATAGGGGAAATGTCAGTGAGCGTTTCGATTTCAGTTCCAGAGCGATTCGCCAGATGAGTCCTTCATATTTAGTGGTTTTCAGCCAATTTTCAGAATTTTTGAAAATTTCATTTTTTTGTGAAAATATCCACTAAATGAGGGAATAATATGTGTGAGGGTACCCCAGGAGAGTTCCAAATGTGTGTGGGTAGAATATATATCCAACGGGGGTAAAATTGAAAAAAGTTTAAAAAAATTTTTTTTTGTACTTAGTCATTTTTCCGGCGTTTATCAGACTTTCAGATAGGGGAAATGTCAGTGAGCGTTCCGATTTCAGTTCCAGAGCGATTCGCCAGATGAGTCCTTCATATTTAGTGGTTTTCAGCCAATTTTCTGAATTTTTGAAAATTTCATTTTTTTATGAAAATATCCACTAAATGAGGGAATAATATGTGTGAGGGTCCCCCAGGAGAGTTCCAAATGTGTGTGGGTAGAATATATATCCAACGGGGGTAAAATTGAAAAAAGTTGAAAAAAAATTTTTTTAGGACTTAGTCATTTTTCTGGCGTTTATCAGACTTTCAGATATGGGAAATGTCAGTGAGCGTTCTGATTTCAGTTCCAGAGCGATTCGCCCGATGAGTCCTTCATATTTAGTGGTTTTCAGCCAATTTTCTGAATTTTTGAAAATTTCACTTTTTTGTGAAAATATCCACTAAATGAGGGAATAATATGTGTGAGGGTACCCCAGGAGAGTTTCAAATGTGTGTGGGTAAAATATATATCCCACGGGGGTAAAATTGAAAAAAGTTGAGAAAAATTTTTTTTTGGACTTAGTCATTTTTCTGGCGTTTATCAGACTTTCAGATAGGGGAAATGTCAGTGAGCGTTTCGATTTCAGTTCCAGAGCGATTCGCCCGATGAGTCCTTCATATTTAGTGGTTTTCAGCCAATTTTCTGAATTTTTGAAAATGTCACTTTTTTGTGAAAATATCCACTAAATGAGGGAATAATATGTGTGAGGGTACCCCAGGAGAGTTCCAAATGTGTGTGGGTAGAATATATATCCCAGGGGGGTAAAATTGAAAAAAGTTGAAAAAAATTTTTTTTTGGACTTAGTCATTTTTCCGGCATTTATCAGACTTTCAGATAGGGGAAATGTCAGTGAGCGTTTCGATTTCAGTTCCAGAGCGATTCGCCCGATGAGTCCTTCATATTTAGTGGTTTTCAGCCAATTTTCTGAATTTTTGAAAATTTCACTTTTTTGTGAAAATATCCACTAAATGAGGGAATAATATGTGTGAGGGTACCCCAGGAGAGTTCCAAATGTGTGTGGGTAGAATATATATCCCACAGGGGTAAAATTGAAAAAAGTTGAAAAAATTTTTTTTTTGGACTTAGTCATTTTTCTGGCGTTTATCAGACTTTCAGATAGGGGAAATGTCAGTGAGCGTTTCGATTTCAGTTCCAGAGCGATTCGCCCGATGAGTCCTTCATATTTAGTGGTTTTCAGCCAATTTTCAGAATTTTTGAAAATTTCACTTTTTTGTGAAAATATCCACTAAATGAGGGAATAATATGTGTGAGGGTAAACCAGGAGAGTTCCAAATGTGTGTGGGTAGAATATATATCCAACGGGGGTAAAATTGAAAAAAGTTGAAAAAAAATTTTTTTTGGACTTAGTCATTTTTCTGGCGATTATCAGACTTTCAGATATGGGAAATGTCAGTGAGCGTTCTGATTTCAGTTCCAGAGCGATTTGCCCGATGAGTCCTTCATATTTAGTGGTTTTCAGCCAATTTTCTGAATTTTTGAAAATTTCACTTTTTTGTGAAAATATTCACTAAATGAGGGAATAATATGTGTGAGGGTACCCCAGGAGAGTTTCAAATGTGTGTGGGTAAAATATATATCCCACGGGGGTAAAATTGAAAAAAGTTGAGAAAAATTTTTTTTTGGACTTAGTCATTTTTCTGGCGTTTATCAGACTTTCAGATAGGGGAAATGTCAGTGAGCGTTTCGATTTTAGTTCCAGAGCGATTCGCCAGATGAGTCCTTCATATTTAGTGGTTTTCAGCCAATTTTCTGAATTTTTGAAAATTTCATTTTTTTGTGAAAATATCCACTAAATGAGGGAATAATATGTGTGAGGGTACCCCAGGAGAGTTCCAAATGTGTGTGGGTAGAATATATATCCCAGGGGGGTAAAATTGAAAAAAGTTGAAAAAAATTTTTTTTTGGACTTAGTCATTTTTCCGGCGTTTATCAGACTTTCAGATAGGGGAAATGTCAGTGAGCGTTTCGATTTCAGTTCCAGAGCGATTCGCCAGATGAGTCCTTCATATTTAGTGGTTTTCAGCCAATTTTCAGAATTTTTGAAAATTTCATTTTTTTGTGAAAATATCCACTAAATGAGGGAATAATATGTGTGAGGGTACCCCAGGAGAGTTCCAAATGTGTGTGGGTAGAATATATATCCAACGGGGGTAAAATTGAAAAAAGTTGAAAAAAATTTTTTTTTGTACTTAGTCATTTTTCCGGCGTTTATCAGACTTTCAGATATGGGAAATGTCAGTGAGCGTTCTGATTTCAGTTCCAGAGCGATTCGCCCGATGAGTCCTTCATATTTAGTGGTTTTCAGCCAATTTTCTGAATTTTTGAAAATTTCACTTTTTTGTGAAAATATCCACTAAATGAGGGAATAATATGTGTGAGGGTACCCCAGGAGAGTTTCAAATGTGTGTGGGTAAAATATATATCCCACGGGGGTAAAATTGAAAAAAGTTGAGAAAAATTTTTTTTTGGACTTAGTCATTTTTCTGGCGTTTATCAGACTTTCAGATAGGGGAAATGTCAGTGAGCGTTTCGATTTCAGTTCCAGAGCGATTCGCCCGATGAGTCCTTCATATTTAGTGGTTTTCAGCCAATTTTCAGAATTTTTGAAAATTTCACTTTTTTGTGAAAATATCCACTAAATGAGGGAATAATATGTGTGAGGGTACCCCAGGAGAGTTCCAAATGTGTGTGGGTAGAATATATATCCCACGGGGGTAAAATTGAAAAAAGTTGAAAAAAATTTTTTTTTGGACTTAGTCATTTTTCCGGCGTTTATCAGACTTTCAGATAGGGGAAATGTCAGTGAGCGTTTCGATTTCAGTTCCAGAGCGATTCGCCAGATGAGTCCTTCATATTTAGTGGTTTTCAGCCAATTTTCAGAATTTTTGAAAATTTCATTTTTTTGTGAAAATATCCACTAAATGAGGGAATAATATGTGTGAGGGTACCCCAGGAGAGTTCCAAATGTGTGTGGGTAGAATATATATCCAACGGGGGTAAAATTGAAAAAAGTTGAAAAAAAATTTTTTTTGGACTTAGTCATTTTTCTGGCGTTTATCAGACTTTCAGATATGGGAAATGTCAGTGAGCATTCTGATTTCAGTTCCAGAGCGATTCGCCCGATGAGTCCTTCATATTTAGTGGTTTTCAGCCAATTTTCTGAATTTTTGAAAATTTCACTTTTTTGTGAAAATATCCACTAAATGAGGGAATAATATGTGTGAGGGTACCCCAGGAGAGTTCCAAATGTGTGTGGGTAGAATATATATCCCACGGGGGTAAAATTGAAAAAAGTTGAAAAAATTTTTTTTTTGGACTTAGTCATTTTTCTGGCGTTTATCAGACTTTCAGATATGGGAAATGTCAGTGAGCGTTCCGATTTCAGTTCCAGAGCGATTCGCCCGATGAGTCCTTCATATTTAGTGGTTTTCAGCCAATTTTATGAATTTTTGAAAATGTCACTTTTTTGTGAAAATATCCACTAAATGAGGGAATAATATGTGTGAGGGTACCCCAGGAGAGTTCCAAATGTGTGTGGGTAGAATATATATCCCAGGGGGGTAAAATTGAAAAAAGTTGAAAAAAATTTTTTTTTGGACTTAGTCATTTTTCCGGCATTTATCAGACTTTCAGTTAGGGGAAATGTCAGTGAGCGTTTCGATTTCAGTTCCACAGCGATTCGGCAGATGAGTCCTTCATATTTAGTGGTTTTCAGCCAATTTTCTGAATTTTTGAAAATTTCATTTTTTTTGTGAAAATATCCACTAAATGAGGGAATAATATGTGTGAGGGTACCCCAGGAGAGTTCCAAATGTGTGTGGGTAGAATATATATCCAACGGGGGTAAAATTGAAAAAAGTTGAAAAAAAATTTTTTTTCGACTTAGTCATTTTTCTGGCGTTTATCAGACTTTCAGATAGGGGAAATGTCAGTGAGCGTTTCGATTTCAGTTCCAGAGCGATTCGCCCGATGAGTCCTTCATATTTAGTGGTTTTCAGCCAATTTTCAGAATTTTTGAAAATTTCACTTTTTTGTGAAAATATCCACTAAATGAGGGAATAATATGTGTGAGGGTACCCCAGGAGAGTTCCAAATGTGTGTGGGTAGAATATATATCCCACGGGGGTAAAATTGAAAAAAGTTGAAAAAAAATTTTTTTTGGACTTAGTCATTTTTCTGGCGTTTATCAGACTTTCAGATAGGGGAAATGTCAGTGAGCGTTCCGATTTCAGTTCCAGAACGATTCGCCAGATGAGTCCTTCATATTTAGTGGTTTTCAGCCAATTTTCTGAATTTTTGAAAATTTCTTTTTTTGTGAAAATATCCACTAAATGAGGGAATAATATGTGTGAGGGTACCCCAGGAGAGTTCCAAATGTGTGTGGGTAGAATATATATCCCACGCGGGTAAAATTGAAAAAAGTTGAAAAAAATTTTTTTTTGGACTTAGTCATTTTTCTGGCGTTTATCAGACTTTCAGATAGGGGAAATGTCAGTGAGCGTTTCGATTTCAGTTCCAGAGCGATTCGCCCGATGAGTCCTTCATATTTAGTGGTTTTCAGCCAATTTTCAGAATTTTTGAAAATTTCACTTTTTTGTGAAAATATCCACTAAATGAGGGAATAATATGTGTGAGGGTACCCCAGGAGAGTTCCAAATGTGTGTGGGTAGAATATATATCCCACGGGGGTAAAATTGAAAAAAGTTGAAAAAAATTTTTTTTTGGACTTAGTCATTTTTCCGGCGTTTATCAGACTTTCAGATAGGGGAAATGTCAGTGAGCGTTTCGATTTCAGTTCCAGAGCGATTCGCCAGATGAGTCCTTCATATTTAGTGGTTTTCAGCCAATTTTCAGAATTTTTGAAAATTTCATTTTTTTGTGAAAATATCCACTAAATGAGGGAATAATATGTGTGAGGGTACCCCAGGAGAGTTCCAAATGTGTGTGGGTAGAATATATATCCAACGGGGGTAAAATTGAAAAAAGTTGAAAAAAAATTTTTTTTGGACTTAGTCATTTTTCTGGCGTTTATCAGACTTTCAGATATGGGAAATGTCAGTGAGCATTCTGATTTCAGTTCCAGAGCGATTCGCCCGATGAGTCCTTCATATTTAGTGGTTTTCAGCCAATTTTCTGAATTTTTGAAAATTTCACTTTTTTGTGAAAATATCCACTAAATGAGGGAATAATATGTGTGAGGGTACCCCAGGAGAGTTCCAAATGTGTGTGGGTAGAATATATATCCCACGGGGGTAAAATTGAAAAAAGTTGAAAAAATTTTTTTTTTGGACTTAGTCATTTTTCTGGCGTTTATCAGACTTTCAGATATGGGAAATGTCAGTGAGCGTTCCGATTTCAGTTCCAGAGCGATTCGCCCGATGAGTCCTTCATATTTAGTGGTTTTCAGCCAATTTTATGAATTTTTGAAAATGTCACTTTTTTGTGAAAATATCCACTAAATGAGGGAATAATATGTGTGAGGGTACCCCAGGAGAGTTCCAAATGTGTGTGGGTAGAATATATATCCCAGGGGGGTAAAATTGAAAAAAGTTGAAAAAAATTTTTTTTTGGACTTAGTCATTTTTCCGGCATTTATCAGACTTTCAGTTAGGGGAAATGTCAGTGAGCGTTTCGATTTCAGTTCCACAGCGATTCGGCAGATGAGTCCTTCATATTTAGTGGTTTTCAGCCAATTTTCTGAATTTTTGAAAATTTCATTTTTTTTGTGAAAATATCCACTAAATGAGGGAATAATATGTGTGAGGGTACCCCAGGAGAGTTCCAAATGTGTGTGGGTAGAATATATATCCAACGGGGGTAAAATTGAAAAAAGTTGAAAAAAAATTTTTTTTCGACTTAGTCATTTTTCTGGCGTTTATCAGACTTTCAGATAGGGGAAATGTCAGTGAGCGTTTCGATTTCAGTTCCAGAGCGATTCGCCCGATGAGTCCTTCATATTTAGTGGTTTTCAGCCAATTTTCAGAATTTTTGAAAATTTCACTTTTTTGTGAAAATATCCACTAAATGAGGGAATAATATGTGTGAGGGTACCCCAGGAGAGTTCCAAATGTGTGTGGGTAGAATATATATCCCACGGGGGTAAAATTGAAAAAAGTTGAAAAAAAATTTTTTTTGGACTTAGTCATTTTTCTGGCGTTTATCAGACTTTCAGATAGGGGAAATGTCAGTGAGCGTTCCGATTTCAGTTCCAGAACGATTCGCCAGATGAGTCCTTCATATTTAGTGGTTTTCAGCCAATTTTCTGAATTTTTGAAAATTTCTTTTTTTGTGAAAATATCCACTAAATGAGGGAATAATATGTGTGAGGGTACCCCAGGAGAGTTCCAAATGTGTGTGGGTAGAATATATATCCCACGCGGGTAAAATTGAAAAAAGTTGAAAAAAATTTTTTTTTGGACTTAGTCATTTTTCTGGCGTTTATCAGACTTTCAGATAGGGGAAATGTCAGTGAGCGTTTCGATTTCAGTTCCAGAGCGATTCGCCCGATGAGTCCTTCATATTTAGTGGTTTTCAGCCAATTTTCAGAATTTTTGAAAATTTCACTTTTTTGTGAAAATATCCACTAAATGAGGGAATAATATGTGTGAGGGTACCCCAGGAGAGTTCCAAATGTGTGTGGGTAGAATATATATCCCACGGGGGTAAAATTGAAAAAAGTTGAAAAAAAATTTTTTTTTGGACTTAGTCATTTTTCTGGCGTTTATCAGACTTTCAGATAGGGGAAATGTCAGTGAGCGTTCCGATTTCAGTTCCAGAACGATTCGCCAGATGAGTCCTTCATATTTAGTGGTTTTCAGCCAATTTTCTGAATTTTTGAAAATTTCTTTTTTTGTGAAAATATCCACTAAATGAGGGAATAATATGTGTGAGGGTACCCCAGGAGAGTTCCAAATGTGTGTGGGTAGAATATATATCCCACGCGGGTAAAATTGAAAAAAGTTGAAAAAAATTTTTTTTTGGACTTAGTCATTTTTCTGGCGTTTATCAGACTTTCAGATAGGGGAAATGTCAGTGAGCATTTCGATTTCAGTTCCAGAGCGATTCGCCCGATGAGTCCTTCATATTTAGTGGTTTTCAGCCAATTTTCTGAATTTTTGAAAATTTCATTTTTTTGTGAAAATATCCACTAAATGAGGGAATAATATGTGTGAGGGTACCCCAGGAGAGTTCCAAATGTGTGTGGGTAGAATATATATCCCACGGGGGTAAAATTGAAAAAAGTTGAAAAAAAATTTTTTTTGGACTTAGTCATTTTTCTGGCGTTTATCAGACTTTCAGATAGGGGAAATGTCAGTGAGCGTTCCGATTTCAGTTCCAGAACGATTCGCCAGATGAGTCCTTCATATTTAGTGGTTTTCAGCCAATTTTCTGAATTTTTGAAAATTTCTTTTTTTGTGAAAATATCCACTAAATGAGGGAATAATATGTGTGAGGGTACCCCAGGAGAGTTCCAAATGTGTGTGGGTAGAATATATATCCCACGCGGGTAAAATTGAAAAAAGTTGA
This sequence comes from Phyllobates terribilis, assembly GCF_046119375.1. NCBI lineage: Eukaryota > Metazoa > Chordata > Amphibia > Anura > Dendrobatidae > Phyllobates > Phyllobates terribilis. The sequence continues at coordinate 123,619,465 of NW_027362768.1, forward strand.
AAAAAATTTTTTTTTGGACTTAGTCATTTTTCTGGCGTTTATCAGACTTTCAGATAGGGGAAATGTCAGTGAGCATTTCGATTTCAGTTCCAGAGCGATTCGCCCGATGAGTCCTTCATATTTAGTGGTTTTCAGCCAATTTTCTGAATTTTTGAAAATTTCATTTTTTTGTGAAAATATCCACTAAATGAGGGAATAATATGTGTGAGGGTCCCCCAGGAGAGTTCCAAATGTGTGTGGGTAGAATATATATCCAATGGGGGTAAAATTGAAAAAAGTTGAAAAAAAATTTTTTTTGGACTTAGTCATTTTTCTGGCGTTTATCAGACTTTCAGATATGGGAAATGTCAGTGAGCGTTCTGATTTCAGTTCCAGAGCGATTCGCCCGATGAGTCCTTCATATTTAGTGGTTTTCAGCCAATTTTCTGAATTTTTGAAAATTTCACTTTTTTGTGAAAATATCCACTAAATGAGGGAATAATATGTGTGAGGGTACCCCAGGAGAGTTTCAAATGTGTGTGGGTAAAATATATATCCCACGGGGGTAAAATTGAAAAAAGTTGAGAAAAATTTTTTTTTGGACTTAGTCATTTTTCTGGCGTTTATCAGACTTTCAGATAGGGGAAATGTCAGTGAGCGTTTCGATTTCAGTTCCAGAGCGATTCGCCCGATGAGTCCTTCATATTTAGTGGTTTTCAGCCAATTTTCTGAATTTTTGAAAATGTCACTTTTTTGTGAAAATATCCACTAAATGAGGGAATAATATGTGTGAGGGTACCCCAGGAGAGTTCCAAATGTGTGTGGGTAGAATATATATCCCAGGGGGGTAAAATTGAAAAAAGTTGAAAAAAATTTTTTTTTGGACTTAGTCATTTTTCCGGCATTTATCAGACTTTCAGATAGGGGAAATGTCAGTGAGCGTTTCGATTTCAGTTCCACAGCGATTCGCCAGATGAGTCCTTCATATTTAGTGGTTTTCAGCCAATTTTCTGAATTTTTGAAAATTTCATTTTTTTGTGAAAATATCCACTAAATGAGGGAATAATATGTGTGAGGGTACCCCAGGAGAGTTCCAAATGTGTGTGGGTAGAATATATATCCCAGGGGGGTAAAATTGAAAAAAGTTGAAAAAAATTTTTTTTTGGACTTAGTCATTTTTCCGGCGTTTATCAGACTTTCAGATAGGGGAAATGTCAGTGAGCGTTTCGATTTCAGTTCCAGAGCGATTCGCCAGATGAGTCCTTCATATTTAGTGGTTTTCAGCCAATTTTCAGAATTTTTGAAAATTTCATTTTTTTGTGAAAATATCCACTAAATGAGGGAATAATATGTGTGAGGGTACCCCAGGAGAGTTCCAAATGTGTGTGGGTAGAATATATATCCAACGGGGGTAAAATTGAAAAAAGTTGAAAAAATATTTTTTTTGGACTTAGTCATTTTTCTGGCGTTTATCAGACTTTCAGATATGGGAAATGTCAGTGAGCGTTCTGATTTCAGTTCCAGAGCGATTCGCCCGATGAGTCCTTCATATTTAGTGGTTTTCAGCCAATTTTCTGAATTTTTGAAAATTTCACTTTTTTGTGAAAATATCCACTAAATGAGGGAATAATATGTGTGAGGGTACCCCAGGAGAGTTTCAAATGTGTGTGGGTAAAATATATATCCCACGGGGGTAAAATTGAAAAAAGTTGAGAAAAATTTTTTTTTGGACTTAGTCATTTTTCTGGCGTTTATCAGACTTTCAGATAGGGGAAATGTCAGTGAGCGTTTCGATTTCAGTTCCAGAGCGATTCGCCCGATGAGTCCTTCATATTTAGTGGTTTTCAGCCAATTTTCTGAATTTTTGAAAATTTCACTTTTTTGTGAAAATATCCACTAAATGAGGGAATAATATGTGTGAGGGTACCCCAGGAGAGTTCCAAATGTGTGTGGGTAGAATATATATCCCACGGGGGTAAAATTGAAAAAAGTTGAAAAAAATTTTTTTTTGGACTTAGTCATTTTTCTGGCGTTTATCAGACTTTCAGATAGGGGAAATGTCAGTGAGCGTTTCGATTTCAGTTCCAGAGCGATTCGCCCGATGAGTCCTTCATATTTATTGGTTTTCAGCCAATTTTCAGAATTTTTGAAAATTTCACTTTTTTGTGAAAATATCCACTAAATGAGGGAATAATATGTGTGAGGGTACCCCAGGAGAGTTCCAAATGTGTGTGGGTAGAATATATATCCCACGGGGGTAAAATTGAAAAAAGTTGAAAAAATTTTTTTTTTGGACTTAGTCATTTTTCTGGCGTTTATCAGACTTTCAGATATGGGAAATGTCAGTGAGCGTTCCGATTTCAGTTCCAGAGCGATTCGCCCGATGAGTCCTTCATATTTAGTGGTTTTCAGCCAATTTTCTGAATTTTTGAAAATTTCTTTTTTTGTGAAAATATCCACTAAATGAGGGAATAATATGTGTGAGGGTACCCCAGGAGAGTTCCAAATGTGTGTGGGTAGAATATATATCCCACGCGGGTAAAATTGAAAAAAGTTGAAAAAAATTTTTTTTTGGACTTAGTCATTTTTCTGGCGTTTATCAGACTTTCAGATAGGGGAAATGTCAGTGAGCATTTCGATTTCAGTTCCAGAGCGATTCGCCCGATGAGTCCTTCATATTTAGTGGTTTTCAGCCAATTTTCTGAATTTTTGAAAATTTCATTTTTTTGTGAAAATATCCACTAAATGAGGGAATAATATGTGTGAGCGTACCCCAGGAGAGTTCCAAATGTGTGTGGGTAGAATATATATCCAACGGGGGTAAAATTGAAAAAAGTTGAAAAAAAATTTTTTTTGGACTTAGTCATTTTTCTGGCGTTTATCAGACTTTCAGATATGGGAAATGTCAGTGAGCGTTCCGATTTCAGTTCCAGAGCGATTCGCCAGATGAGTCCTTCATATTTAGTGGTGTTCAGCCAATTTTCTGAATTTTTGAAAATTTCACTTTTTTGTAAAAATATCCACTAAATGAGGGAATAATATGTGTGAGGGTACCCCAGGAGAGTTCCAAATGTGTCTGGGTAGAATATATATCCAACGGGAGAAAAATTGAAAAAAGTTGAAAAAAAATTTTTTTTGGACTTAGTCATTTTTTCAGCGTTTATCAGACTTTCAGATATGGGAAATGTCAGTGAGCGTTCCGATTTCAGTTCCAGAGCGATTCGCCAGATGAGTCCTTCATATTTAGTGGTTTTCAGCCAATTTTCAGAATTTTTGAAAATTTCACTTTTTTGTGAAAATATCCACTAAATGAGGGAATAATATGTGTGAGGGTACTCCAGGAGAGTTCCAAATGTGTGTGGGTAGAATATATATCCCAGGGGGGTAAAATTGAAAAAAGTTGAAAAAAATTTTTTTTTGGACTTAGTCATTTTTCCGGCGTTTATCAGACTTTCAGATAGGGGAAATGTCAGTGAGCATTTCGATTTCAGTTCCACAGCGATTCGGCTGATGAGTCCTTCATATTTAGTGGTTTTCAGCCAATTTTCAGAATTTTTGAAAATTTCATTTTTTTGTGAAAATATCCACTAAATGAGGGAATAATATGTGTGAGGGTACCCCAGGAGAGTTCCAAATGTGTGTGGGTAGAATATATATCCAACGGGGGTAAAATTGAAAAAAGTTGAAAAAAATTTTTTTTTGTACTTAGTCATTTTTCCGGCGTTTATCAGACTTTCAGATAGGGGAAATGTCAGTGAGCGTTCCGATTTCAGTTCCAGAGCGATTCGCCCGATGAGTCCTTCATATTTAGTGGTTTTCAGCCAATTTTCAGAATTTTTGAAAATTTCATTTTTTTGTGAAAATATCCACTAAATGAGGGAATAATATGTGTGAGGGTACCCCAGGAGAGTTCCAAATGTGTGTGGGTAGAATATATATCCCAGGGGGGTAAAATTGAAAAAAGTTGAAAAAATTTTTTTTTTGGACTTAGTCATTTTTCCGGCGTTTATCAGACTTTCAGATAGGGGAAATGTCAGTGAGCGTTCCGATTTCAGTTCCAGAGCGATTCGCCAGATGAGTCCTTCATATTTAGTGGTTTTCAGCCAATTTTCTGAATTTTTGAAAATTTCATTTTTTTGTGAAAATATCCACTAAATGAGGGAATAATATGTGTGAGGGTACCCCAGGAGAGTTCCAAATGTGTGTGGGTAGAATATATATCCAACAGGGGTAAAATTGAAAAAAGTTGAAAAAAATTTTTTTTTGGACTTAGTCATTTTTCTGGCATTTATCAGACTTTCAGATAGGGGAAATGTCAGTGAGCATTTCGATTTCAGTTCCAGAGCGATTCGGCCGATGAGTCCTTAATATTTAGTGGTTTTCAGCCAATTTTCAGAATTTTTGAAAATTTCATTTTTTTGTGAAAATATCCACTAAATGAGGGAATAATATGTGTGAGGGTACCCCAGGAGAGTTCCAAATGTGTGTGGGTAGAATATATATCCAACGGGAGAAAAATTGAAAAAAGTTGAAAAAAAATTTTTTTTGGACTTAGTCATTTTTTCAGCGTTTATCAGACTTTCAGATATGGGAAATGTCAGTGAGCGTTCCGATTTCAGTTCCAGAGCGATTTGCCAGATGAGTCCTTCATATTTAGTGGTTTTCAGCCAATTTTCAGAATTTTTGAAAATTTCACTTTTTTGTGAAAATATCCACTAAATGAGGGAATAATATGTGTGAGGGTACCCCAGGAAAGTTCCAAATGTGTGTGGGTAGAATATATATCCCAGGGGGGTAAAATTGTAAAAAGTTGAAAAAAATTTTTTTTTGGACTTAGTCATTTTTCTGTCGTTTATCAGACTTTCAGATAGGGGAAATCTCAGTGAGCGTTTCGATTTCAGTTCCAGAGCGATTCGGCCGATGAGTCCTTCATATTTAGTGGTTTTCAGCCAATTTTCTGAATTTTTGAAAATTTCACTTTTTTGTGAAAATATCCACTAAATGAGGGAATAATATGTGTGAGGGTACCCCAGGAGAGTTCCAAATGTGTGTGGGTAGAATATATATCCCACGGGGGTAAAATTGAAAAAAGTTGAAAAAAATTTTTTTTTGTACTTAGTCATTTTTCCGGCGTTTATCAGACTTTCGGATAGGGGAAATGTCAGTGAGCGTTCCGATTTCAGTTCCAGAGCGATTCGCCCGATGAGTCCTTCATATTTAGTGGTTTTCAGCCAATTTTCAGAATTTTTGAAAATTTCACTTTTTTGTGAAAATATCCACTAAATGAGGGAATAATATGTGTGAGGGTACCCCAGGAGAGTTCCAAATGTGTGTGGGTAGAATATATATCCCACGGGGGTAAAATTGAAAAAAATTTTTTTTTGGACTTAGTCATTTTTCTGGCATTTATCAGACTTTCAGATAGGGGAAATGTCAGTGAGCATTTCGATTTCAGTTCCACAGCGATTCGGCCGATGAGTCCTTCATATTTAGTGGTTTTCAGCCAATTTTCAGAATTTTTGAAAATTTCATTTTTTTGTGAAAATATCCACTAAATGAGGGAATAATATGTGTGAGGGTACCCCAGGAGAGTTCCAAATGTGTGTGGGTAGAATATATATCCAACGGGAGAAAAATTGAAAAAAGTTGAAAAAAAATTTTTTTTGGACTTAGTCATTTTTTCAGCGTTTATCAGACTTTCAGATATGGGAAATGTCAGTGAGCGTTCCGATTTCAGTTCCAGAGCGATTTGCCAGATGAGTCCTTCATATTTAGTGGTTTTCAGCCAATTTTCAGAATTTTTGAAAATTTCACTTTTTTGTGAAAATATCCACTAAATGAGGGAATAATATGTGTGAGGGTACCCCAGGAAAGTTCCAAATGTGTGTGGGTAGAATATATATCCCAGGGGGGTAAAATTGTAAAAAGTTGAAAAAAATTTTTTTTTGGACTTAGTCATTTTTCTGGCGTTTATCAGACTTTCAGATAGGGGAAATCTCAGTGAGCGTTTCGATTTCAGTTCCAGAGCGATTCGGCCGATGAGTCCTTCATATTTAGTGGTTTTCAGCCAATTTTCTGAATTTTTGAAAATTTCACTTTTTTGTGAAAATATCCACTAAATGAGGGAATAATATGTGTGAGGGTACCCCAGGAGAGTTCCAAATGTGTGTGGGTAGAATATATATCCCACGGGGGTAAAATTGAAAAAAGTTGAAAAAAATTTTTTTTTGTACTTAGTCATTTTTCCGGCGTTTATCAGACTTTCGGATAGGGGAAATGTCAGTGAGCGTTCCGATTTCAGTTCCAGAGCGATTCGCCCGATGAGTCCTTCATATTTAGTGGTTTTCAGCCAATTTTCAGAATTTTTGAAAATTTCACTTTTTTGTGAAAATATCCACTAAATGAGGGAATAATATGTGTGAGGGTACCCCAGGAGAGTTCCAAATGTGTGTGGGTAGAATATATATCCCACGGGGGTAAAATTGAAAAAAGTTGAAAAAAATTTTTTTTTGGACTTAGTCATTTTTCTGGCATTTATCAGACTTTCAGATAGGGGAAATGTCAGTGAGCGTTCCGATTTCAGTTCCAGAGCGATTCGCCAGATGAGTCCTTCATATTTAGTGGTTTTCAGCCAATTTTCAGAATTTTTGAAAATTTCATTTTTTTGTGAAAATATCCACTAAATGAGGGAATAATATGTGTGAGGGTACCCCAGGAGAGTTCCAAATGTGTGTGGGTAGAATATATATCCAACGGGGGTAAAATTGAAAAAAGTTGAAAAAAATTTTTTTTTGTACTTAGTCATTTTTCCGGCGTTTATCAGACTTTCAGATAGGGGAAATGTCAGTGAGCGTTCCGATTTCAGTTCCAGAGCGATTCGCCCGATGAGTCCTTCATATTTAGTGGTTTTCAGCCAATTTTCAGAATTTTTGAAAATTTCATTTTTTTGTGGAAATATCCACTAAATGAGGGAATAATATGTGTGAGGGTACCCCAGGAGAGTTCCAAATGTGTGTGGGTAGAATATATATCCCAGGGGGGTAAAATTGAAAAAAGTTGAAAAAATTTTTTTTTTGGACTTAGTCATTTTTCCGGCGTTTATCAGACTTTCAGATAGGGGAAATGTCAGTGAGCGTTCTGATTTCAGTTCCAGAGCGATTCGCCAGATGAGTCCTTCATATTTAGTGGTTTTCAGCCAATTTTCTGAATTTTTGAAAATTTCATTTTTTTGTGAAAATATCCACTAAATGAGGGAATAATATGTGTGAGGGTACCCCAGGAGAGTTCCAAATGTGTGTGGGTAGAATATATATCCAACAGGGGTAAAATTGAAAAAAGTTTAAAAAAAAATTTTTTTTTTGGACTTAGTCATTTTTCTGGCATTTATCAGACTTTCAGATAGGGGAAATGTCAGTGAGCATTTCGATTTCAGTTCCAGATCGATTCGGCCGATGAGTCCTTAATAGTTAGTGGTTTTCAGCCAATTTTCAGAATTTTTGAAAATTTCATTTTTTTGTGAAAATATCCACTAAATGAGGGAATAATATGTGTGAGGGTACCGCAGGAGAGTTCCAAATGTGTGTGGGTAGAATATATATCCAACGGGAGAAAAATTGAAAAAAGTTGAAAAAAATTTTTTTTGGACTTAGTCATTTTTTCAGCGTTTATCAGACTTTCAGATATGGGAAATGTCAGTGAGCGTTCCGATTTCAGTTCCAGAGCGATTCGCCAGATGAGTCCTTCATATTTAGTGGTTTTCAGCCAATTTTCAGAATTTTTGAAAATTTCACTTTTTTGTGAAAATATCCACTAAATGAGGGAATAATATGTGTGAGGGTACCCCAGGAAAGTTCCAAATGTGTGTGGGTAGAATATATATCCCAGGGGGGTAAAATTGTAAAAAGTTGAAAAAAATTTTTTTTTGGACTTAGTCATTTTTCTGGCGTTTATCAGACTTTCAGATAGGGGAAATCTCAGTGAGCGTTTCGATTTCAGTTCCAGAGCGATTCGGCCGATGAGTCCTTCATATTTAGTGGTTTTCAGCCAATTTTCTGAATTTTTGAAAATTTCACTTTTTTGTGAAAATATCCACTAAATGAGGGAATAATATGTGTGAGGGTACCCCAGGAGAGTTCCAAATGTGTGTGGGTAGAATATATATCCAACGGGAGAAAAATTGAAAAAAGTTGAAAAAAAATTTTTTTTGGACTTAGTCATTTTTTCAGCGTTTATCAGACTTTCAGATATGGGAAATGTCAGTGAGCGTTCCGATTTCAGTTCCAGAGCGATTTGCCAGATGAGTCCTTCATATTTAGTGGTTTTCAGCCAATTTTCAGAATTTTTGAAAATTTCACTTTTTTGTGAAAATATCCACTAAATGAGGGAATAATATGTGTGAGGGTACCCCAGGAAAGTTCCAAATGTGTGTGGGTAGAATATATATCCCAGGGGGGTAAAATTGTAAAAAGTTGAAAAAAATTTTTTTTTGGACTTAGTCATTTTTCTGGCGTTTATCAGACTTTCAGATAGGGGAAATCTCAGTGAGCGTTTCGATTTCAGTTCCAGAGCGATTCGGCCGATGAGTCCTTCATATTTAGTGGTTTTCAGCCAATTTTCTGAATTTTTGAAAATTTCACTTTTTTGTGAAAATATCCACTAAATGAGGGAATAATATGTGTGAGGGTACCCCAGGAGAGTTCCAAATGTGTGTGGGTAGAATATATATCCAACGGGAGAAAAATTGAAAAAAGTTGAAAAAAAATTTTTTTTGGACTTAGTCATTTTTTCAGCGTTTATCAGACTTTCAGATATGGGAAATGTCAGTGAGCGTTCCGATTTCAGTTCCAGAGCGATTTGCCAGATGAGTCCTTCATATTTAGTGGTTTTCAGCCAATTTTTTAGAATTTTTGAAAATTTCACTTTTTTGTGAAAATATCCACTAAATGAGGGAATAATATGTGTGAGGGTACCCCAGGAGAGTTCCAAATGTGTGTGGGTAGAATATATATCCCACGGGGGTAAAATTGAAAAAAGTTGAAAAAAATTTTTTTTTGGACTTAGTCATTTTTCTGGCATTTATCAGACTTTCAGATAGGGGAAATGTCAGTGAGCATTTCGATTTCAGTTCCACAGCGATTCGGCCGATGAGTCCTTCATATTTAGTGGTTTTCAGCCAATTTTCAGAATTTTTGAAAATTTCATTTTTTTGTGAAAATATCCACTAAATGAGGGAATAATATGTGTGAGGGTACCCCAGGAGAGTTCCAAATGTGTGTGGGTAGAATATATATCCAACGGGGGTAAAATTGAAAAAAGTTGAAAAAAATTTTTTTTTGTACTTAGTCATTTTTCCGGCGTTTATCAGACTTTCAGATAGGGGAAATGTCAGTGAGCGTTCCGATTTCAGTTCCAGAGCGATTCGCCCGATGAGTCCTTCATATTTAGTGGTTTTCAGCCAATTTTCAGAATTTTTGAAAATTTCATTTTTTTGTGGAAATATCCACTAAATGAGGGAATAATATGTGTGAGGGTACCCCAGGAGAGTTCCAAATGTGTGTGGGTAGAATATATATCCCAGGGGGGTAAAATTGAAAAAAGTTGAAAAAATTTTTTTTTTGGACTTAGTCATTTTTCCGGCGTTTATCAGACTTTCAGATAGGGGAAATGTCAGTGAGCGTTCCGATTTCAGTTCCAGAGCGATTCGCCAGATGAGTCCTTCATATTTAGTGGTTTTCAGCCAATTTTCTGAATTTTTGAAAATTTCATTTTTTTGTGAAAATATCCACTAAATGAGGGAATAATATGTGTGAGGGTACCCCAGGAGAGTTCCAAATGTGTGTGGGTAGAATATATATCCAACAGGGGTAAAATTGAAAAAAGTTTAAAAAAAAATTTTTTTTTTGGACTTAGTCATTTTTCTGGCATTTATCAGACTTTCAGATAGGGGAAATGTCAGTGAGCATTTCGATTTCAGTTCCAGATCGATTCGGCCGATGAGTCCTTAATAGTTAGTGGTTTTCAGCCAATTTTCAGAATTTTTGAAAATTTCATTTTTTTGTGAAAATATCCACTAAATGAGGGAATAATATGTGTGAGGGTACCGCAGGAGAGTTCCAAATGTGTGTGGGTAGAATATATATCCAACGGGAGAAAAATTGAAAAAAGTTGAAAAAAATTTTTTTTGGACTTAGTCATTTTTTCAGCGTTTATCAGACTTTCAGATATGGGAAATGTCAGTGAGCGTTCCGATTTCAGTTCCAGAGCGATTCGCCAGATGAGTCCTTCATATTTAGTGGTTTTCAGCCAATTTTCAGAATTTTTGAAAATTTCACTTTTTTGTGAAAATATCCACTAAATGAGGGAATAATATGTGTGAGGGTACCCCAGGAAAGTTCCAAATGTGTGTGGGTAGAATATATATCCCAGGGGGGTAAAATTGTAAAAAGTTGAAAAAAATTTTTTTTTGGACTTAGTCATTTTTCTGGCGTTTATCAGACTTTCAGATAGGGGAAATCTCAGTGAGCGTTTCGATTTCAGTTCCAGAGCGATTCGGCCGATGAGTCCTTCATATTTAGTGGTTTTCAGCCAATTTTCTGAATTTTTGAAAATTTCACTTTTTTGTGAAAATATCCACTAAATGAGGGAATAATATGTGTGAGGGTACCCCAGGAGAGTTCCAAATGTGTGTGGGTAGAATATATATCCCACGGGGGTAAAATTGAAAAAAGTTGAAAAAAAATTTTTTTTGGACTTAGTCATTTTTCTGGCGTCTATCAGACTTTCAGATAGGGGAAATGTCAGTGAGCGTTTCGATTTCAGTTCCACAGTGATTCGGCCGATGAGTCCTTCATATTTAGTGGTTTTCAGCCAATTTTCTGAATTTTTGAAAATTTCATTTTTTTGTGAAAATATCCACTAAATGAGGGAATAATATGTGTGAGGGTACCCCAGGAGAGTTCCAAATGTGTGTGGGTAGAATATATATCCCAGGGGGGTAAAATTGAAAAAAGTTGAAAAAATTTTTTTTTTGGACTTAGTCATTTTTCCGGCGTTTATCAGACTTTCAGATAGGGGAAATGTCAGTGAGCGTTCCGATTTCAGTTCCAGAGCGATTCGCCAGATGAGTCCTTCATATTTAGTGGTGTTCAGCCAATTTTCTGAATTTTTGAAAATTTCACTTTTTTGTAAAAATATCCACTAAATGAGGGAATAATATGTGTGAGGGTACCCCAGGAGAGTTCCAAATGTGTGTGGGTAGAATATATATCCAACGGGGGTAAAATTGAAAAAAGTTGAAAAAAAATTTTTTTTGGACTTAGTCATTTTTCTGGCGTTTATCAGACTTTCAGATATGGGAAATGTCAGTGAGCGTTCTGATTTCAGTTCCAGAGCGATTCGCCCGATTAGTCCTTCATATTTAGTGGTTTTCAGCCAATTTTCAGAATTTTTGAAAATTTCACTTTTTTGTGAAAATATCCACTAAATGAGGGAATAATATGTGTGAGGGTACCCCAGGAGAGTTCCAAATGTGTGTGGGTAGAATATATATCCCACGGGGGTAAAATTGAAAAAAGTTGAAAAAAAATTTTTTTTGGACTTAGTCATTTTTCTGGCGTCTATCAGACTTTCAGATAGGGGAAATGTCAGTGAGCGTTTCGATTTCAGTTCCACAGTGATTCGGCCGATGAGTCCTTCATATTTAGTGGTTTTCAGCCAATTTTCTGAATTTTTGAAAATTTCATTTTTTTGTGAAAATATCCACTAAATGAGGGAATAATATGTGTGAGGGTACCCCAGGAGAGTTCCAAATGTGTGTGGGTAGAATATATATCCAACGGGGGTAAAATTGAAAAAAGTTGAAAAAAATTTTTTTTTGTACTTAGTCATTTTTCCGGCGTTTATCAGACTTTCAGATAGGGGAAATGTCAGTGAGCGTTCCGATTTCAGTTCCAGAGCGATTCGCCCGATGAGTCCTTCATATTTAGTGGTTTTCAGCCAATTTTCAGAATTTTTGAAAATTTCACTTTTTTGTGAAAATATCCACTAAATGAGGGAATAATATGTGTGAGGGTACCCCAGGAGAGTTCCAAATGTGTGTGGGTAGAATATATATCCCACGGGGGTAAAATTGAAAATAGTTGAAAAAAATTTTTTTTTGGACTTAGTCATTTTTCTGGCATTTATCAGACTTTCAGATAGGGGAAATGTCAGTGAGCATTTCGATTTCAGTTCCACAGCGATTCGGCCGATGAGTCCTTCATATTTAGTGGTTTTCAGCCAATTTTCAGAATTTTTGAAAATTTCATTTTTTTGTGAAAATATCCACTAAATGAGGGAATAATATGTGTGAGGGTACCCCAGGAGAGTTCCAAATGTGTGTAGGTAGAATATATATCCAACGGGGGTAAAATTGAAAAAAGTTGAAACAAATTTTTTTTTGTACTTAGTCATTTTTCCGGCGTTTATCAGACTTTCAGATAGGGGAAATGTCAGTGAGCGTTCCGATTTCAGTTCCAGAGCGATTCGCCCGATGAGTCCTTCATATTTAGTGGTTTTCAGCCAATTTTCAGAATTTTTGAAAATTTCACTTTTTTGTGAAAATATCCACTAAATGAGGGAATAATATGTGTGAGGGTACCCCAGGAGAGTTCCAAATGTGTGTGGGTAGAATATATATCCCACGGGGGTAAAATTGAAAAAAGTTGAAAAAAAAATTTTTTTGGACTTAGTCATTTTTCTGGCGTTTATCAGACTTTCAGATATGGGAAATGTCAGTGAGCGTTCTGATTTCAGTTCCAGAGCGATTCGCCCGATTAGTCCTTCATATTTAGTGGTTTTCAGCCAATTTTCAGAATTTTTGAAAATTTCACTTTTTTGTGAAAATATCCACTAAATGAGGGAATAATATGTGTGAGGGTACCCCAGGAGAGTTCCAAATGTGTGTGGGTAGAATATATATCCCACGGGGGTAAAATTGAAAATAGTTGAAAAAAATTTTTTTTTGGACTTAGTCATTTTTCTGGCATTTATCAGACTTTCAGATAGGGGAAATGTCAGTGAGCATTTCGATTTCAGTTCCACAGCGATTCGGCTGATGAGTCCTTCATATTTAGTGGTTTTCAGCCAATTTTCAGAATTTTTGAAAATTTCATTTTTTTGTGAAAATATCCACTAAATGAGGGAATAATATGTGTGAGGGTACCCCAGGAGAGTTCCAAATGTGTGTGGGTAGAATATATATCCAACGGGGGTAAAATTGAAAAAAGTTGAAACAAATTTTTTTTTGTACTTAGTCATTTTTCCGGCGTTTATCAGACTTTCAGATAGGGGAAATGTCAGTGAGCGTTCCGATTTCAGTTCCAGAGCGATTCGCCCGATGAGTCCTTCATATTTAGTGGTTTTCAGCCAATTTTCAGAATTTTTGAAAATTTCACTTTTTTGTGAAAATATCCACTAAATGAGGGAATAATATGTGTGAGGGTACCCCAGGAGAGTTCCAAATGTGTGTGGGTAGAATATATATCCCACGGGGGTAAAATTGAAAAAAGTTGAAAAAATTTTTTTTTTGGACTTAGTCATTTTTCTGGCATTTATCAGACTTTCAGATAGGGGAAATGTCAGTGAGCGTTTCGATTTTAGTTCCACAGCGATTCGGCCGATGAGTCCTTCATATTTAGTGGTTTTCAGCCAATTTTCAGAATTTTTGAAAATTTCATTTTTTTGTGAAAATATCCACTAAATGAGGGAATAATATGTGTGAGGGTACCCCAGGAGAGTTCCAAATGTGTGTGGGTAGAATATATATCCCAGGGGGGTAAAATTGAAAAAAGTTGAAAAAAATTTTTTTTTGTACTTAGTCATTTTTCCGGCGTTTATCAGACTTTCAGATAGGGGAAATGTCAGTGAGCGTTCCGATTTCAGTTCCAGAGCGATTCGCCAGATGAGTCCTTCATATTTAGTGGTTTTCAGCCAATTTTCTGAATTTTTGAAAATTTCATTTTTTTGTGAAAATATCCACTAAATGAGGGAATAATATGTGTGAGGGTACCCCAGGAGAGTTCCAAATGTGTGTGGGTAGAATATATATCCAACGGGGGTAAAATTGAAAAAAGTTGAAAAAAAATTTTTTTTGGACTTAGTCATTTTTCTGGCGTTTATCAGACTTTCAGATATGGGAAATGTCAGTGAGCGTTCTGATTTCAGTTCCAGAGCGATTCGCCCGATTAGTCCTTCATATTTAGTGGTTTTCAGCCAATTTTCAGAATTTTTGAAAATTTCACTTTTTTGTGAAAATATCCACTAAATGAGGGAATAATATGTGTGAGGGTACCCCAGGAGAGTTCCAAATGTGTGTGGGTAGAATATATATCCAACGGGGGTAAAATTGAAAAAAGTTGAAAAAAATTTTTTTTTGGACTTAGTCATTTTTCCGGCGTTTATCAGACTTTCAGATAGGGGAAATGTCAGTGAGCGTTCCGATTTCAGTTCCAGAGCGATTCGCCAGATGAGTCCTTCATATTTAGTGGTTTGCAGCCAATTTTCTGAATTTTTGAAAATTTCATTTTTTTGTGAAAATATCCACTAAATGAGGGAATAATATGTGTGAGGGTACCCCAGGAGAGTTCCAAATGTGTGTGGGTAGAATATATATCCCACGGGGGTAAAATTGAAAAAAGTTGAAAAAAAATTTTTTTTGGACTTAGTCATTTTTCTGGCATTTATCAGACTTTCAGATAGGGGAAATGTCAGTGAGCGTTTCGATTTCAGTTCCAGAGCGATTCGCCAGATGAGTCCTTCATATTTAGTGGTTTTCAGCCAATTTTCAGAATTTTTGAAAATTTAATTTTTTTGTGAAAATATCCACTAAATGAGGGAATAATATGTGTGAGGGTACCCCAGGAGAGTTCCAAATGTGTGTGGGTAGAATATATATCCAACGGGGGTCAAATTGAAAAAAGTTGAAAAAAAATTTTTTTTGGACTTAGTCATTTTTCTGGCGTTTATCAGACTTTCAGATATGGGAAATGTCAGTGAGCGTTCCGATTTCAGTTCCAGAGCGATTCGCCAGATGAGTCCTTCATATTTAGTGGTGTTCAGCCAATTTTCTGAATTTTTGAAAATTTCACTTTTTTGTAAAAATATCCACTAAATGAGGGAATAATATGTGTGAGGGTACCCCAGGAGAGTTCCAAATGTGTGTGGGTAGAATATATATCCAACGGGGGTAAAATTGAAAAAAGTTGAAAAAAATTTTTTTTTGTACTTAGTCATTTTTCCGGCGTTTATCAGACTTTCAGATAGGGGAAATGTCAGTGAGCGTTCCGATTTCAGTTCCAGAGCGATTCGCCAGATGAGTCCTTCATATTTAGTGGTTTGCAGCCAATTTTCTGAATTTTTGAAAATTTCATTTTTTTGTGAAAATATCCACTAAATGAGGGAATAATATGTGTGAGGGTACCCCAGGAGAGTTCCAAATGAGTGTGGGTAGAATATATATCCAACGGGGGTAAAATTGAAAAAAGTTGAAAAAAAATTTTTTTTGGACTTAGTCATTTTTCTGGCGTTTATCAGACTTTCAGATATGGGAAATGTCAGTGAGCGTTCTGATTTCAGTTCCAGAGCGATTCGCCCGATGAGTCCTTCATATTTAGTGGTTTTCAGCCAATTTTCAGAATTTTTGAAAATTTCACTTTTTTGTGAAAATATCCACTAAATGAGGGAATAATATGTGTGAGGGTACCCCAGGAGAGTTCCAAATGTGTGTGGGTAGAATATATATCCCACGGGGGTAAAATTGAAAAAAGTTGAAAAAATTTTTTTTTTGGACTTAGTCATTTTTCTGGCATTTATCAGACTTTCAGATAGGGGAAATGTCAGTGAGCGTTTCGATTTCAGTTCCAGAGCGATTCGCCAGATGAGTCCTTCATATTTAGTGGTTTTCAGCCAATTTTCAGAATTTTTGAAAATTTAATTTTTTTGTGAAAATATCCACTAAATGAGGGAATAATATGTGTGAGGGTACCCCAGGAGAGTTCCAAATGTGTGTGGGTAGAATATATATCCAACGGGGGTCAAATTGAAAAAAGTTGAAAAAAAATTTTTTTTGGACTTAGTCATTTTTCTGGCGTTTATCAGACTTTCAGATATGGGAAATGTCAGTGAGCGTTCCGATTTCAGTTCCAGAGCGATTCGCCAGATGAGTCCTTCATATTTAGTGGTGTTCAGCCAATTTTCTGAATTTTTGAAAATTTCACTTTTTTGTAAAAATATCCACTAAATGAGGGAATAATATGTGTGAGGGTACCCCAGGAGAGTTCCAAATGTGTGTGGGTAGAATATATATCCCAGGGGGGTAAAATTGAAAAAAGTTGAAAAAAAAATTTTTTTGGACTTAGTCATTTTTCCGGCGTTTATCAGACTTTCAGATAGGGGAAATGTCAGTGAGCGTTCCGATTTCAGTTCCAGAGCGATTCGCCAGATGAGTCCTTCATATTTAGTGGTTTTCAGCCAATTTTCTGAATTTTTGAAAATTTCATTTTTTTGTGAAAATATCCACTAAATGAGGGAATAATATGTGTGAGGGTACCCCAGGAGAGTTCCAAATGTGTGTGGGTAGAATATATATCCCACGCGGGTAAAATTGAAAAAAGTTGAAAAAAATTTTTTTTTGGACTTAGTCATTTTTCTGGCGTTTATCAGACTTTCAGATATGGGAAATGTCAGTGAGCGTTCTGATTTCAGTTCCAGAGCGATTCGCCCGATTAGCCCTTCATATTTAGTGGTTTTCAGCCAATTTTCAGAATTTTTGAAAATTTCACTTTTTTGTGAAAATATCCACTAAATGAGGGAATAATATGTGTGAGGGTACCCCAGGAGAGTTCCAAATGTGTGTGGGTAGAATATATATCCCACGGGGGTAAAATTGAAAAAAGTTGAAAAAAATTTTTTTTTGGACTTAGTCATTTTTCTGGCGTTTATCAGACTTTCAGATAGGGGAAATGTCAGTGAGCGTTTCGATTTCAGTTCCAGAGCGATTCGCCCGATGAGTCCTTCATATTTAGTGGTTTTCAGCCAATTTTCTGAATTTTTGAAAATTTCATTTTTTTGTGAAAATATCCACTAAATGAGGGAATAATATGTGTGAGGGTACCCCAGGAGAGTTCCAAATGTGTGTGGGTAGAATATATATCCCACGGGGGTAAAATTGAAAAAAGTTGAAAAAATTTTTTTTTTGGACTTAGTCATTTTTCTGGCATTTATCAGACTTTCAGATAGGGGAAATGTCAGTGAGCGTTTCGATTTCAGTTCCACAGCGATTCGGCCGATGAGTCCTTCATATTTAGTGGTTTTCAGCCAATTTTCAGAATTTTTGAAAATTTCATTTTTTTGTGAAAATATCCACTAAATGAGGGAATAATATGTGTGAGGGTACCCCAGGAGAGTTCCAAATGTGTGTGGGTAGAATATATATCCCAGGGGGGTAAAATTGAAAAAAGTTGAAAAAAATTTTTTTTTGTACTTAGTCATTTTTCCGGCGTTTATCAGACTTTCAGATAGGGGAAATGTCAGTGAGCGTTCCGATTTCAGTTCCAGAGCGATTCGCCAGATGAGTCCTTCATATTTAGTGGTTTTCAGCCAATTTTCTGAATTTTTGAAAATTTCATTTTTTTGTGAAAATATCCACTAAATGAGGGAATAATATGTGTGAGGGTACCCCAGGAGAGTTCCAAATGTGTGTGGGTAGAATATATATCCAACGGGGGTAAAATTGAAAAAAGTTGAAAAAAAATTTTTTTTGGACTTAGTCATTTTTCTGGCGTTTATCAGACTTTCAGATATGGGAAATGTCAGTGAGCGTTCTGATTTCAGTTCCAGAGCGATTCGCCCGATTAGTCCTTCATATTTAGTGGTTTTCAGCCAATTTTCAGAATTTTTGAAAATTTCACTTTTTTGTGAAAATATCCACTAAATGAGGGAATAATATGTGTGAGGGTACCCCAGGAGAGTTCCAAATGTGTGTGGGTAGAATATATATCCCACGGGGGTAAAATTGAAAAAAGTTGAAAAAAATTTTTTTTTGGACTTAGTCATTTTTCTGGCGTTTATCAGACTTTCAGATAGGGGAAATGTCAGTGAGCGTTTCGATTTCAGTTCCAGAGCGATTCGCCCGATGAGTCCTTCATATTTAGTGGTTTTCAGCCAATTTTCTGAATTTTTGAAAATTTCATTTTTTTGTGAAAATATCCACTAAATGAGGGAATAATATGTGTGAGGGTACCCCAGGAGAGTTCCAAATGTGTGTGGGTAGAATATATATCCAACGGGGGTAAAATTGAAAAAAGTTGAAAAAAATTTTTTTTTGTACTTAGTCATTTTTCCGGCGTTTATCAGACTTTCAGATAGGGGAAATGTCAGTGAGCGTTCCGATTTCAGTTCCAGAGCGATTCGCCAGATGAGTCCTTCATATTTAGTGGTTTGCAGCCAATTTTCTGAATTTTTGAAAATTTCATTTTTTTGTGAAAATATCCACTAAATGAGGGAATAATATGTGTGAGGGTACCCCAGGAGAGTTCCAAATGTGTGTGGGTAGAATATATATCCCACGGGGGTAAAATTGAAAAAAGTTGAAAAAAATTTTTTTTTGGACTTAGTCATTTTTCTGGCATTTATCAGACTTTCAGATAGGGGAAATGTCAGTGAGCGTTTCGATTTCAGTTCCAGAGCGATTCGCCAGATGAGTCCTTCATATTTAGTGGTTTTCAGCCAATTTTCAGAATTTTTGAAAATTTAATTTTTTTGTGAAAATATCCACTAAATGAGGGAATAATATGTGTGAGGGTACCCCAGGAGAGTTCCAAATGTGTGTGGGTAGAATATATATCCAACGGGGGTCAAATTGAAAAAAGTTGAAAAAAAATTTTTTTTGGACTTAGTCATTTTTCTGGCGTTTATCAGACTTTCAGATATGGGAAATGTCAGTGAGCGTTCCGATTTCAGTTCCAGAGCGATTCGCCAGATGAGTCCTTCATATTTAGTGGTGTTCAGCCAATTTTCTGAATTTTTGAAAATTTCACTTTTTTGTAAAAATATCCACTAAATGAGGGAATAATATGTGTGAGGGTACCCCAGGAGAGTTCCAAATGTGTGTGGGTAGAATATATATCCAACGGGGGTAAAATTGAAAAAAGTTGAAAAAAATTTTTTTTTGTACTTAGTCATTTTTCCGGCGTTTATCAGACTTTCAGATAGGGGAAATGTCAGTGAGCGTTCCGATTTCAGTTCCAGAGCGATTCGCCAGATGAGTCCTTCATATTTAGTGGTTTGCAGCCAATTTTCTGAATTTTTGAAAATTTCATTTTTTTGTGAAAATATCCACTAAATGAGGGAATAATATGTGTGAGGGTACCCCAGGAGAGTTCCAAATGAGTGTGGGTAGAATATATATCCAACGGGGGTAAAATTGAAAAAAGTTGAAAAAAAATTTTTTTTGGACTTAGTCATTTTTCTGGCGTTTATCAGACTTTCAGATATGGGAAATGTCAGTGAGCGTTCTGATTTCAGTTCCAGAGCGATTCGCCCGATGAGTCCTTCATATTTAGTGGTTTTCAGCCAATTTTCAGAATTTTTGAAAATTTCACTTTTTTGTGAAAATATCCACTAAATGAGGGAATAATATGTGTGAGGGTACCCCAGGAGAGTTCCAAATGTGTGTGGGTAGAATATATATCCCACGGGGGTAAAATTGAAAAAAGTTGAAAAAATTTTTTTTTTGGACTTAGTCATTTTTCTGGCATTTATCAGACTTTCAGATAGGGGAAATGTCAGTGAGCGTTTCGATTTCAGTTCCAGAGCGATTCGCCAGATGAGTCCTTCATATTTAGTGGTTTTCAGCCAATTTTCAGAATTTTTGAAAATTTAATTTTTTTGTGAAAATATCCACTAAATGAGGGAATAATATGTGTGAGGGTACCCCAGGAGAGTTCCAAATGTGTGTGGGTAGAATATATATCCAACGGGGGTCAAATTGAAAAAAGTTGAAAAAAAATTTTTTTTGGACTTAGTCATTTTTCTGGCGTTTATCAGACTTTCAGATATGGGAAATGTCAGTGAGCGTTCCGATTTCAGTTCCAGAGCGATTCGCCAGATGAGTCCTTCATATTTAGTGGTGTTCAGCCAATTTTCTGAATTTTTGAAAATTTCACTTTTTTGTAAAAATATCCACTAAATGAGGGAATAATATGTGTGAGGGTACCCCAGGAGAGTTCCAAATGTGTGTGGGTAGAATATATATCCCAGGGGGGTAAAATTGAAAAAAGTTGAAAAAAAAATTTTTTTGGACTTAGTCATTTTTCCGGCGTTTATCAGACTTTCAGATAGGGGAAATGTCAGTGAGCGTTCCGATTTCAGTTCCAGAGCGATTCGCCAGATGAGTCCTTCATATTTAGTGGTTTTCAGCCAATTTTCTGAATTTTTGAAAATTTCATTTTTTTGTGAAAATATCCACTAAATGAGGGAATAATATGTGTGAGGGTACCCCAGGAGAGTTCCAAATGTGTGTGGGTAGAATATATATCCCACGCGGGTAAAATTGAAAAAAGTTGAAAAAAATTTTTTTTTGGACTTAGTCATTTTTCTGGCGTTTATCAGACTTTCAGATAGGGGAAATGTCAGTGAGCGTTTCGATTTCAGTTCCAGAGCGATTCGGCCGATGAGTCCTTCATATTTAGTGGTTTTCAGCCAATTTTCAGAATTTTTGAAAATTTCATTTTTTTGTGAAAATATCCACTAAATGAGGGAATAATATGTGTGAGGGTACCCCAGGAGAGTTCCAAATGTGTGTGGGTAGAATATATATCCCACGGGGGTAAAATTGAAAAAAGTTGAAAAAAATTTTTTTTTGGACTTAGTCATTTTTTCAGCGTTTATCAGACTTTCAGATATGGGAAATGTCAGTGAGCGTTTCGATTTCAGTTCCAGAGCGATTCGCCAGATGAGTCCTTCATATTTAGTGGTTTTCAGCCAATTTTCTGAATTTTTGAAAATTTCATTTTTTTGTGAAAATATCCACTAAATGAGGGAATAATATGTGTGAGGGTACCCCAGGAGAGTTCCAAATGTGTGTGGGTAGAATATATATCCAACGGGGGTAAAATTGAAAAAAGTTGAAAAAAAATTTTTTTTGGACTTAGTCATTTTTCTGGCGTTTATCAGACTTTCAGATATGGGAAATGTCAGTGAGCGTTCTGATTTCAGTTCCAGAGCGATTCGCCCGATTAGCCCTTCATATTTAGTGGTTTTCAGCCAATTTTCAGAATTTTTGAAAATTTCACTTTTTTGTGAAAATATCCACTAAATGAGGGAATAATATGTGTGAGGGTACCCCAGGAGAGTTCCAAATGTGTGTGGGTAGAATATATATCCCACGGGGGTAAAATTGAAAAAAGTTGAAAAAAATTTTTTTTTGGACTTAGTCATTTTTCTGGCGTTTATCAGACTTTCAGATAGGGGAAATGTCAGTGAGCGTTTCGATTTCAGTTCCAGAGCGATTCGCCCGATGAGTCCTTCATATTTAGTGGTTTTCAGCCAATTTTCTGAATTTTTGAAAATTTCATTTTTTTGTGAAAATATCCACTAAATGAGGGAATAATATGTGTGAGGGTACCCCAGGAGAGTTCCAAATGTGTGTGGGTAGAATATATATCCAACGGGGGTAAAATTGAAAAAAGTTGAAAAAAATTTTTTTTTGTACTTAGTCATTTTTCCGGCGTTTATCAGACTTTCAGATAGGGGAAATGTCAGTGAGCGTTCCGATTTCAGTTCCAGAGCGATTCGCCAGATGAGTCCTTCATATTTAGTGGTTTGCAGCCAATTTTCTGAATTTTTGAAAATTTCATTTTTTTGTGAAAATATCCACTAAATGAGGGAATAATATGTGTGAGGGTACCCCAGGAGAGTTCCAAATGAGTGTGGGTAGATTATATATCCAACGGGGGTAAAATTGAAAAAAGTTGAAAAAAAATTTTTTTTGGACTTAGTCATTTTTCTGGCGTTTATCAGACTTTCAGATATGGGAAATGTCAGTGAGCGTTCTGATTTCAGTTCCAGAGCGATTCGCCCGATGAGTCCTTCATATTTAGTGGTTTTCAGCCAATTTTCAGAATTTTTGAAAATTTCACTTTTTTGTGAAAATATCCACTAAATGAGGGAATAATATGTGTGAGGGTACCCCAGGAGAGTTCCAAATGTGTGTGGGTAGAATATATATCCCACGGGGGTAAAATTGAAAAAAGTTGAAAAAATTTTTTTTTTGGACTTAGTCATTTTTCTGGCATTGATCAGACTTTCAGATAGGGGAAATGTCAGTGAGCGTTTCGATTTCAGTTCCAGAGCGATTCGCCAGATGAGTCCTTCATATTTAGTGGTTTTCAGCCAATTTTCAGAATTTTTGAAAATTTAATTTTTTTGTGAAAATATCCACTAAATGAGGGAATAATATGTGTGAGGGTACCCCAGGAGAGTTCCAAATGTGTGTGGGTAGAATATATATCCAACGGGGGTCAAATTGAAAAAAGTTGAAAAAAAATTTTTTTTGGACTTAGTCATTTTTCTGGCGTTTATCAGACTTTCAGATATGGGAAATGTCAGTGAGCGTTCCGATTTCAGTTCCAGAGCGATTCGCCAGATGAGTCCTTCATATTTAGTGGTGTTCAGCCAATTTTCTGAATTTTTGAAAATTTCACTTTTTTGTAAAAATATCCACTAAATGAGGGAATAATATGTGTGAGGGTACCCCAGGAGAGTTCCAAATGTGTGTGGGTAGAATATATATCCCAGGGGGGTAAAATTGAAAAAAGTTGAAAAAAAAATTTTTTTGGACTTAGTCATTTTTCTGGCGTTTATCAGACTTTCAGATAGGGGAAATGTCAGTGAGCATTTCGATTTCAGTTCCAGAGCGATTCGCCCGATGAGTCCTTCATATTTAGTGATTTTCAGCCAATTTTCTGAATTTTTGAAAATTTCATTTTTTTGTGAAAATATCCACTAAATGAGGGAATAATATGTGTGAGGGTACCCCAGGAGAGTTCCAAATGTGTGTGGGTAGAATATATATCCAACGGGGGTAAAATTGAAAAAAGTTGAAAAAAATTTTTTTTTGTACTTAGTCATTTTTCCGGCGTTTATCAGACTTTCAGATAGGGGAAATGTCAGTGAGCGTTCCGATTTCAGTTCCAGAGCGATTCGCCAGATGAGTCCTTCATATTTAGTGGTTTGCAGCCAATTTTCTGAATTTTTGAAAATTTCATTTTTTTGTGAAAATATCCACTAAATGAGGGAATAATATGTGTGAGGGTACCCCAGGAGAGTTCCAAATGAGTGTGGGTAGAATATATATCCAACGGGGGTAAAATTGAAAAAAGTTGAAAAAAAATTTTTTTGGGACTTAGTCATTTTTCTGGCGTTTATCAGACTTTCAGATATGGGAAATGTCAGTGAGCGTTCCGATTTCAGTTCCAGAGCGATTCGCCAGATGAGTCCTTCATATTTAGTGGTGTTCAGCCAATTTTCTGAATTTTTGAAAATTTCACTTTTTTGTAAAAATATCCACTAAATGAGGGAATAATATGTGTGAGGGTACCCCAGGAGAGTTCCAAATGTGTGTGGGTAGAATATATATCCCAGGGGGGTAAAATTGAAAAAAGTTGAAAAAAAAATGTTTTTGGACTTAGTCATTTTTCCGGCGTTTATCAGACTTTCAGATAGGGGAAATGTCAGTGAGCGTTCCGATTTCAGTTCCAGAGCGATTCGCCAGATGAGTCCTTCATATTTAGTGGTTTTCAGCCAATTTTCTGAATTTTAGAAAATTTCATTTTTTTGTGAAAATATCCACTAAATGAGGGAATAATATGTGTGAGGGTACCCCAGGAGAGTTCCAAATGTGTGTGGGTAGAATATATATCCCACGCGGGTAAAATTGAAAAAAGTTGAAAAAAATTTTTTTTTGGACTTAGTCATTTTTCTGGCGTTTATCAGACTTTCAGATAGGGGAAATGTCAGTGAGCGTTTCGATTTCAGTTCCAGAGCGATTCGGCCGATGAGTCCTTCATATTTAATGGTTTTCAGCCAATTTTCAGAATTTTTGAAAATTTCATTTTTTTGTGAAAATATCCACTAAATGAGGGAATAATATGTGTGAGGGTACCCCAGGAGAGTTCCAAATGTGTGTGGGTAGAATATATATCCCACGGGGGTAAAATTGAAAAAAGTTGAAAAAAATTTTTTTTTGGACTTAGTCATTTTTTCAGCGTTTATCAGACTTTCAGATATGGGAAATGTCAGTGAGCGTTCCGATTTCAGTTCCAGAGCGATTCGCCAGATGAGTCCTTCATATTTAGTGGTTTTCAGCCAATTTTCAGAATTTTTGAAAATTTCACTTTTTTGTGAAAATATCCACTAAATGAGGGAATAATATGTGTGAGGGTACTCCAGGAGAGTTCCAAATGTGTGTGGGTAGAATATATATCCCAGGGGGGTAAAATTGAAAAAAGTTGAAAAAAATTTTTTTTTGGACTTAGTCATTTTTCTGGCGTTTATCAGACTTTCAGATAGGGGAAATGTCAGTGAGCGTTCCGATTTCAGTTCCAGAGCGATTCGCCAGATGAGTCCTTCATATTTAGTGGTTTTCAGCCAATTTTCTGAATTTTTGAAAATTTCATTTTTTTGTGAAAATATCCACTAAATGAGGGAATAATATGTGTGAGGGTACCCCAGGAGAGTTCCAAATGTGTGTGGGTAGAATATATATCCAACAGGGGTAAAATTGAAAAAAGTTTAAAAAAAAATTTTTTTTTGGACTTAGTCATTTTTCTGGCATTTATCAGACTTTCAGATAGGGGAAATGTCAGTGAGCGTTTCGATTTCAGTTCCAGAGCGATTCGGCCGATGAGTCCTTAAAATTTAGTGGTTTTCAGCCAATTTTCTGAATTTTTGAAAATTTCATTTTTTTGTGAAAATATCCACTAAATGAGGGAATAATATGTGTGAGGGTACCCCAGGAGAGTTCCAAATGTGTGTGGGTAGAATATATATCCAACGGGAGAAAAATTGAAAAAAGTTGAAAAAAAAATTTTTTTGGACTTAGTCATTTTTTCAGCGTTTATCAGACTTTCAGATATGGGAAATGTCAGTGAGCGTTCCGATTTCAGTTCCAGAGCGATTCGCCAGATGAGTCCTTCATATTTAGTGGTTTTCAGCCAATTTTCAGAATTTTTGAAAATTTCACTTTTTTGTGAAAATATCCACTAAATGAGGGAATAATATGTGTGAGGGTACGCCAGGAAAGTTCCAAATGTGTGTGGGTAGAATATATATCCCAGGGGGGTAAAATTGTAAAAAGTTGAAAAAAATTTTTTTTTGGACTTAGTCATTTTTCTGGCGTTTATCAGACTTTCAGATAGGGGAAATCTCAGTGAGCGTTTCGATTTCAGTTCCAGAGCGATTCGGCCGATGAGTCCTTCATATTTAGTGGTTTTCAGCCAATTTTCTGAATTTTTGAAAATTTCACTTTTTTGTGAAAATATCCACTAAATGAGGGAATAATATGTGTGAGGGTACCCCAGGAGAGTTCCAAATGTGTGTGGGTAGAATATATATCCCACGGGGGTAAAATTGAAAAAAGTTGAAAAAAATTTTTTTTTGGACTTAGTCATTTTTCTGGCGTCTATCAGACTTTCAGATAGGGGAAATGTCAGTGAGCATTTCGATTTCAGTTCCAGAGCGATTCGCCCGATGAGTCCTTCATATTTAGTGGTTTTCAGCCAATTTTCTGAATTTTTGAAAATTTCATTTTTTTGTGAAAATATCCACTAAATGAGGGAATAATATGTGTGAGCGTACCCCAGGAGAGTTCCAAATGTGTGTGGGTAGAATATATATCCCACGGGGGTAAAATTGAAAAAAGTTGAAAAAAATTTTTCTTTGGACTTAGTCATTTTTCTGGCGTTTATCAGACTTTCATATAGGGGAAATGTCAGTGAGCATTTCGATTTCAGTTCCAGAGCGATTCGCCCGATGAGTCCTTCATATTTAGTGGTTTTCAGCCAATTTTCTGAATTTTTGAAAATTTCATTTTTTTGTGAAAATATCCACTAAATGAGGGAATAATATGTGTGAGGGTACCCCAGGAGAGTTCCAAATGAGTGTGGGTAGATTATATATCCAACGGGGGTAAAATTGAAAAAAGTTGAAAAAAAATTTTTTTTGGACTTAGTCATTTTTCTGGCGTTTATCAGACTTTCAGATATGGGAAATGTCAGTGAGCGTTCTGATTTCAGTTCCAGAGCGATTCGCCCGATGAGTCCTTCATATTTAGTGGTTTTCAGCCAATTTTCAGAATTTTTGAAAATTTCACTTTTTTGTGAAAATATCCACTAAATGAGGGAATAATATGTGTGAGGGTACCCCAGGAGAGTTCCAAATGTGTGTGGGTAGAATATATATCCCACGGGGGTAAAATTGAAAAAAGTTGAAAAAATTTTTTTTTTGGACTTAGTCATTTTTCTGGCATTGATCAGACTTTCAGATAGGGGAAATGTCAGTGAGCGTTTCGATTTCAGTTCCAGAGCGATTCGCCAGATGAGTCCTTCATATTTAGTGGTTTTCAGCCAATTTTCAGAATTTTTGAAAATTTAATTTTTTTGTGAAAATATCCACTAAATGAGGGAATAATATGTGTGAGGGTACCCCAGGAGAGTTCCAAATGTGTGTGGGTAGAATATATATCCAACGGGGGTCAAATTGAAAAAAGTTGAAAAAAAATTTTTTTTGGACTTAGTCATTTTTCTGGCGTTTATCAGACTTTCAGATATGGGAAATGTCAGTGAGCGTTCCGATTTCAGTTCCAGAGCGATTCGCCAGATGAGTCCTTCATATTTAGTGGTGTTCAGCCAATTTTCTGAATTTTTGAAAATTTCACTTTTTTGTAAAAATATCCACTAAATGAGGGAATAATATGTGTGAGGGTACCCCAGGAGAGTTCCAAATGTGTGTGGGTAGAATATATATCCCAGGGGGGTAAAATTGAAAAAAGTTGAAAAAAAAATTTTTTTGGACTTAGTCATTTTTCTGGCGTTTATCAGACTTTCAGATAGGGGAAATGTCAGTGAGCATTTCGATTTCAGTTCCAGAGCGATTCGCCCGATGAGTCCTTCATATTTAGTGGTTTTCAGCCAATTTTCTGAATTTTTGAAAATTTCATTTTTTTGTGAAAATATCCACTAAATGAGGGAATAATATGTGTGAGGGTACCCCAGGAGAGTTCCAAATGTGTGTGGGTAGAATATATATCCAACGGGGGTAAAATTGAAAAAAGTTGAAAAAAATTTTTTTTTGTACTTAGTCATTTTTCCGGCGTTTATCAGACTTTCAGATAGGGGAAATGTCAGTGAGCGTTCCGATTTCAGTTCCAGAGCGATTCGCCAGATGAGTCCTTCATATTTAGTGGTTTGCAGCCAATTTTCTGAATTTTTGAAAATTTCATTTTTTTGTGAAAATATCCACTAAATGAGGGAATAATATGTGTGAGGGTACCCCAGGAGAGTTCCAAATGTGTGTGGGTAGAATATATATCCAACGGGGGTCAAATTGAAAAAAGTTGAAAAAAAATTTTTTTTGGACTTAGTCATTTTTCTGGCGTTTATCAGACTTTCAGATATGGGAAATGTCAGTGAGCGTTCCGATTTCAGTTCCAGAGCGATTCGCCAGATGAGTCCTTCATATTTAGTGGTGTTCAGCCAATTTTCTGAATTTTTGAAAATTTCACTTTTTTGTAAAAATATCCACTAAATGAGGGAATAATATGTGTGAGGGTACCCCAGGAGAGTTCCAAATGTGTGTGGGTAGAATATATATCCCAGGGGGGTAAAATTGAAAAAAGTTGAAAAAAAAATGTTTTTGGACTTAGTCATTTTTCTGGCGTTTATCAGACTTTCAGATAGGGGAAATGTCAGTGAGCGTTTCGATTTCAGTTCCAGAGCGATTCGGCCGATGAGTCCTTCATATTTAATGGTTTTCAGCCAATTTTCAGAATTTTTGAAAATTTCATTTTTTTGTGAAAATATCCACTAAATGAGGGAATAATATGTGTGAGGGTACCCCAGGAGAGTTCCAAATGTGTGTGGGTAGAATATATATCCCACGGGGGTAAAATTGAAAAAAGTTGAAAAAAATTTTTTTTTGGACTTAGTCATTTTTTCAGCGTTTATCAGACTTTCAGATATGGGAAATGTCAGTGAGCGTTCCGATTTCAGTTCCAGAGCGATTCGCCAGATGAGTCCTTCATATTTAGTGGTTTTCAGCCAATTTTCAGAATTTTTGAAAATTTCACTTTTTTGTGAAAATATCCACTAAATGAGGGAATAATACGTGTGAGGGTACTCCAGGAGAGTTCCAAATGTGTGTGGGTAGAATATATATCCCAGGGGGGTAAAATTGAAAAAAGTTGAAAAAAATTTTTTTTTGGACTTAGTCATTTTTCTGGCGTTTATCAGACTTTCAGATAGGGGAAATGTCAGTGAGCGTTCCGATTTCAGTTCCAGAGCGATTCGCCAGATGAGTCCTTCATATTTAGTGGTTTTCAGCCAATTTTCTGAATTTTTGAAAATTTCATTTTTTTGTGAAAATATCCACTAAATGAGGGAATAATATGTGTGAGGGTACCCCAGGAGAGTTCCAAATGTGTGTGGGTAGAATATATATCCAACAAGGGTAAAATTGAAAAAAGTTTAAAAAAAAATTTTTTTTTGGACTTAGTCATTTTTCTGGCATTTATCAGACTTTCAGATAGGGGAAATGTCAGTGAGCGTTTCGATTTCAGTTCCAGAGCGATTCGGCCGATGAGTCCTTAAAATTTAGTGGTTTTCAGCCAATTTTCTGAATTTTTGAAAATTTCATTTTTTTGTGAAAATATCCACTAAATGAGGGAATAATATGTGTGAGGGTACCCCAGGAGAGTTCCAAATGTGTGTGGGTAGAATATATATCCAACGGGAGAAAAATTGAAAAAAGTTGAAAAAAAATTTTTTTGGACTTAGTCATTTTTTCAGCGTTTATCAGACTTTCAGATATGGGAAATGTCAGTGAGCGTTCCGATTTCAGTTCCAGAGCGATTCGCCAGATGAGTCCTTCATATTTAGTGGTTTTCAGCCAATTTTCAGAATTTTTGAAAATTTCACTTTTTTGTGAAAATATCCACTAAATGAGGGAATAATATGTGTGAGGGTACGCCAGGAAAGTTCCAAATGTGTGTGGGTAGAATATATATCCCAGGGGGGTAAAATTGTAAAAAGTTGAAAAAAATTTTTTTTTGGACTTAGTCATTTTTCTGGCGTTTATCAGACTTTCAGATAGGGGAAATCTCAGTGAGCGTTTCGATTTCAGTTCCAGAGCGATTCGGCCGATGAGTCCTTCATATTTAGTGGTTTTCAGCCAATTTTCTGAATTTTTGAAAATTTCACTTTTTTGTGAAAATATCCACTAAATGAGGGAATAATATGTGTGAGGGTACCCCAGGAGAGTTCCAAATGTGTGTGGGTAGAATATATATCCCACGGGGGTAAAATTGAAAAAAGTTGAAAAAAATTTTTTTTTGGACTTAGTCATTTTTCTGGCGTCTATCAGACTTTCAGATAGGGGAAATGTCAGTGAGCATTTCGATTTCAGTTCCAGAGCGATTCGCCCGATGAGTCCTTCATATTTAGTGGTTTTCAGCCAATTTTCTGAATTTTTGAAAATTTCATTTTTTTGTGAAAATATCCACTAAATGAGGGAATAATATGTGTGAGCGTACCCCAGGAGAGTTCCAAATGTGTGTGGGTAGAATATATATCCCACGGGGGTAAAATTGAAAAAAGTTGAAAAAAATTTTTCTTTGGACTTAGTCATTTTTCTGGCGTTTATCAGACTTTCATATAGGGGAAATGTCAGTGAGCATTTCGATTTCAGTTCCAGAGCGATTCGCCCGATGAGTCCTTCATATTTAGTGGTTTTCAGCCAATTTTCTGAATTTTTGAAAATTTCATTTTTTTGTGAAAATATCCACTAAATGAGGGAATAATATGTGTGAGGGTACCCCAGGAGAGTTCCAAATGTGTGTGGGTAGAATATATATCCAACGGGGGTAAAATTGAAAAAAGTTTAAAAAAATTTTTTTTTGTACTTAGTCATTTTTCCGGCGTTTATCAGACTTTCAGATAGGGGAAATGTCAGTGAGCGTTCCGATTTCAGTTCCAGAGCGATTCGCCAGATGAGTCCTTCATATTTAGTGGTTTGCAGCCAATTTTCTGAATTTTTGAAAATTTCATTTTTTTGTGAAAATATCCACTAAATGAGGGAATAATATGTGTGAGGGTACCCCAGGAGAGTTCCAAATGTGTGTGGGTAGAATATATATCCAACGGGGGTAAAATTGAAAAAAGTTGAAAAAAATTTTTTTTTGTACTTAGTCATTTTTCCGGCGTTTATCAGACTTTCAGATAGGGGAAATGTCAGTGAGCGTTCCGATTTCAGTTCCAGAGCGATTCGCCAGATGAGTCCTTCATATTTAGTGGTTTGCAGCCAATTTTCTGAATTTTTGAAAATTTCATTTTTTTGTGAAAATATCCACTAAATGAGGGAATAATATGTGTGAGGGTACCCCAGGAGAGTTCCAAATGAGTGTGGGTAGAATATATATCCAACGGGGGTAAAATTGAAAAAAGTTGAAAAAAAATTTTTTTTGGACTTAGTCATTTTTCTGGCGTTTATCAGACTTTCAGATATGGGAAATGTCAGTGAGCGTTCTGATTTCAGTTCCAGAGCGATTCGCCCGATGAGTCCTTCATATTTAGTGGTTTTCAGCCAATTTTCAGAATTTTTGAAAATTTCACTTTTTTGTGAAAATATCCACTAAATGAGGGAATAATATGTGTGAGGGTACCCCAGGAGAGTTCCAAATGTGTGTGGGTAGAATATATATCCCACGGGGGTAAAATTGAAAAAAGTTGAAAAAATTTTGTTTTTGGACTTAGTCATTTTTCTGGCATTTATCAGACTTTCAGATAGGGGAAATGTCAGTGAGCGTTTCGATTTCAGTTCCAGAGCGATTCGCCAGATGAGTCCTTCATATTTAGTGGTTTTCAGCCAATTTTCAGAATTTTTGAAAATTTAATTTTTTTGTGAAAATATCCACTAAATGAGGGAATAATATGTGTGAGGGTACCCCAGGAGAGTTCCAAATGTGTGTGGGTAGAATATATATCCAACGGGGGTCAAATTGAAAAAAGTTGAAAAAAAATTTTTTTTGGACTTAGTCATTTTTCTGGCGTTTATCAGACTTTCAGATATGGGAAATGTCAGTGAGCGTTCCGATTTCAGTTCCAGAGCGATTCGCCAGATGAGTCCTTCATATTTAGTGGTGTTCAGCCAATTTTCTGAATTTTTGAAAATTTCACTTTTTTGTAAAAATATCCACTAAATGAGGGAATAATATGTGTGAGGGTACCCCAGGAGAGTTCCAAATGTGTGTGGGTAGAATATATATCCCAGGGGGGTAAAATTGAAAAAAGTTGAAAAAAAAATTTTTTTGGACTTAGTCATTTTTCCGGCGTTTATCAGACTTTCAGATAGGGGAAATGTCAGTGAGCGTTCCGATTTCAGTTCCAGAGCGATTCGCCAGATGAGTCCTTCATATTTAGTGGTTTTCAGCCAATTTTCAGAATTTTTGAAAATTTCACTTTTTTGTGAAAATATCCACTAAATGAGGGAATAATATGTGTGAGGGTACTCCAGGAGAGTTCCAAATGTGTGTGGGTAGAATATATATCCCAGGGGGGTAAAATTGAAAAAAGTTGAAAAAAATTTTTTTTTGGACTTAGTCATTTTTCCGGCGTTTATCAGACTTTCAGATAGGGGAAATGTCAGTGAGCGTTCCGATTTCAGTTCCAGAGCGATTCGCCAGATGAGTCCTTCATATTTAGTGGTTTTCAGCCAATTTTCAGAATTTTTGAAAATTTAATTTTTTTGTGAAAATATCCACTAAATGAGGGAATAATATGTGTGAGGGTACCCCAGGAGAGTTCCAAATGTGTGTGGGTAGAATATATATCCAACGGGGGTCAAATTGAAAAAAGTTGAAAAAAAATTTTTTTTGGGCTTAGTCATTTTTCTGGCGTTTATCAGACTTTCAGATATGGGAAATGTCAGTGAGCGTTCCGATTTCAGTTCCAGAGCGATTCGCCAGATGAGTCCTTCATATTTAGTGGTGTTCAGCCAATTTTCTGAATTTTTGAAAATTTCACTTTTTTGTAAAAATATCCACTAAATGAGGGAATAATATGTGTGAGGGTACCCCAGGAGAGTTCCAAATGTGTGTGGGTAGAATATATATCCCAGGGGGGTAAAATTGAAAAAAGTTGAAAAAAAAATTTTTTTGGACTTAGTCATTTTTCCGGCGTTTATCAGACTTTCAGATAGGGGAAATGTCAGTGAGCGTTCCGATTTCAGTTCCAGAGCGATTCGCCAGATGAGTCCTTCATATTTAGTGGTTTTCAGCCAATTTTCAGAATTTTTGAAAATTTCACTTTTTTGTGAAAATATCCACTAAATGAGGGAATAATATGTGTGAGGGTACTCCAGGAGAGTTCCAAATGTGTGTGGGTAGAATATATATCCCAGGGGGGTAAAATTGAAAAAAGTTGAAAAAAATTTTTTTTTGGACTTAGTCATTTTTCCGGCGTTTATCAGACTTTCAGATAGGGGAAATGTCAGTGAGCGTTCCGATTTCAGTTCCAGAGCGATTCGCCAGATGAGTCCTTCATATTTAGTGGTTTTCAGCCAATTTTCTGAATTTTTGAAAATTTCATTTTTTTGTGAAAATATCCACTAAATGAGGGAATAATATGTGTGAGGGTACCCCAGGAGAGTTCCAAATGTGTGTGGGTAGAATATATATCCCACGGGGGTAAAATTGAAAAAAGTTGAAAAAAATTTTTTTTTGGACTTAGTCATTTTTCTGGCGTCTATCAGACTTTCAGATAGGGGAAATGTCAGTGAGCATTTCGATTTCAGTTCCAGAGCGATTCGCCCGATGAGTCCTTCATATTTAGTGGTTTTCAGCCAATTTTCAGAATTTTTGAAA
Organism: Phyllobates terribilis; assembly: GCF_046119375.1. Taxonomy (NCBI): domain Eukaryota; kingdom Metazoa; phylum Chordata; class Amphibia; order Anura; family Dendrobatidae; genus Phyllobates; species Phyllobates terribilis. The sequence continues at coordinate 123,652,613 of NW_027362768.1, forward strand.
ATTTAATTTTTTTGTGAAAATATCCACTAAATGAGGGAATAATATGTGTGAGTGTACCCCAGGAGAGTTCCAAATGTGTGTGGGTAGAATTGAAATTGAAAAAAGTTGAAAAAAAATTTTTTTTGGACTTAGTCATTTTTCTGGCGTTTATCAGACTTTCAGATATGGGAAATGTCAGTGAGCATTCCGATTTCAGTTCCAGAGCGATTCGCCAGATGAGTCCTTCATATTTAGTGGTGTTCAGCCAATTTTCTGAATTTTTGAAAATTTCACTTTTTTGTAAAAATATCCACTAAATGAGGGAATAATATGTGTGAGGGTACCCCAGGAGAGTTCCAAATGTGTGTGGGTAGAATATATATCCCAGGGGGGTAAAATTGAAAAAAGTTGAAAAAAAATTTTTTTTGGACTTAGTCATTTTTCCGGCGTTTATCAGACTTTCAGATAGGGGAAATGTCAGTGAGCGTTCCGATTTCAGTTCCAGAGCGATTCGATTCGGCCGATGAGTCCTTCATATTTAGTGGTTTTCAGCCAATTTTCAGAATTTTTGAAAATTTCATTTTTTTGTGAAAATATCCACTAAATGAGGGAATAATATGTGTGAGGGTACCCCAGGAGAGTTCCAAATGTGTGTGGGTAGAATATATATCCAACGGGGGTAAAATTGAAAAAAGTTGAAAAAAAATTTTTTTTGTACTTAGTCATTTTTCCGGCGTTTATCAGACTTTCAGATAGGGGAAATGTCAGTGAGCGTTCCGATTTCAGTTCCAGAGCGATTCGCCAGATGAGTCCTTCATATTTAGTGGTTTGCAGCCAATTTTCTGAATTTTTGAAAATTTCATTTTTTTGTGAAAATATCCACTAAATGAGGGAATAATATGTGTGAGGGTACCCCAGGAGAGTTCCAAATGTGTGTGGGTAGAATATATATCCAACGGGGGTAAAATTGAAAAAAGTTGAAAAAAATTTTTTTTTGTACTTAGTCATTTTTCCGGCGTTTATCAGACTTTCAGATAGGGGAAATGTCAGTGAGCATTCCGATTTCAGTTCCAGAGCGATTCGCCAGATGAGTCCTTCATATTTAGTGGTTTGCAGCCAATTTTCTGAATTTTTGAAAATTTCATTTTTTTGTGAAAATATCCACTAAATGAGGGAATAATATGTGTGAGGGTACCCCAGGAGAGTTCCAAATGAGTGTGGGTAGAATATATATCCAACGGGGGTAAAATTGAAAAAAGTTGAAAAAAATTTTTTTTTGACTTAGTCATTTTTCTGGCGTTTATCAGACTTTCAGATAGGGGAAATGTCAGTGAGCGTTCTGATTTCAGTTCCAGAGCGATTCGCCCGATGAGTCCTTCATATTTAGTGGTTTTCAGCCAATTTTCAGAATTTTTGAAAATTTCACTTTTTTGTGAAAATATCCACTAAATGAGGGAATAATATGTGTGAGGGTACCCCAGGAGAGTTCCAAATGTGTGTGGGTAGAATATATATCCCACGGGGGTAAAATTGAAAAAAGTTGAAAAATTTTTGTTTTTGGACTTAGTCATTTTTCTGGCATTTATCAGACTTTCAGATAGGGGAAATGTCAGTGAGCGTTTCGATTTCAGTTCCAGAGCGATTCGCCAGATGAGTCCTTCATATTTAGTGGTTTTCAGCCAATTTTCTGAATTTTTGAAAATTTCATTTTTTTGTGAAAATATCCACTAAATGAGGGAATAATATGTGTGAGGGTACCCCAGGAGAGTTCCAAATGTGTGTGGGTAGAATATATATCCCACGCGGGTAAAATTGAAAAAAGTTGAAAAAAAATTTTTTTTGGACTTAGTCATTTTTCTGGCGTTTATCAGACTTTCAGATAGGGGAAATGTCAGTGAGCGTTTCGATTTCAGTTCCAGAGCGATTCGGCCGATGAGTCCTTCATATTTAGTGGTTTTCAGCCAATTTTCAGAATTTTTGAAAATTTCATTTTTTTGTGAAAATATCCACTAAATGAGGGAATAATATGTGTGAGGGTACCCCAGGAGAGTTCCAAATGTGTGTGGGTAGAATATATATCCCACGGGGGTAAAATTGAAAAAAGTTGAAAAAAAATTTTTTTTTGGACTTAGTCATTTTTTCAGCGTTTATCAGACTTTCAGATATGGGAAATGTCAGTGAACATTCCGATTTCAGTTCCAGAGCGATTCGCCAGATGAGTCCTTCATATTTAGTGGTTTTCAGCCAATTTTCAGAATTTTTGAAAATTTCACTTTTTTGTGAAAATGTCCACTAAATGAGGGAATAATATGTGTGAGGGTACTCCAGGAGAGTTCCAAATGTGTGTGGGTAGAATATATATCCCAGGGGGGTAAAATTGAAAAAAGTTGAAAAAAAATTTTTTTTGGACTTAGTCATTTTTCCGGCGTTTATCAGACTTTCAGATAGGGGAAATGTCAGTGAGCGTTCCGATTTCAGTTCCAGAGCGATTCGCCAGATGAGTCCTTCATATTTAGTGGTTTTCAGCCAATTTTCTGAATTTTTGAAAATTTCATTTTTTTGTGAAAATATCCACTAAATGAGGGAATAATATGTGTGAGGGTACCCCAGGAGAGTTCCAAATGTGTGTGGGTAGAATATATATCCCACGGGGGTAAAATTGAAAAAAGTTGAAAAAAATTTTTTTTTGGACTTAGTCATTTTTCTGGCATTTATCAGACTTTCAGATAGGGGAAATGTCAGTGAGCGTTTCGATTTCAGTTCCAGAGCGATTCGGCCGATGAGTCCTTAATATTTAGTGGTTTTCAGCCAATTTTCTGAATTTTTGAAAATTTCATTTTTTTGTGAAAATATCCACTAAATGAGGGAATAATATGTGTGAGGGTACCCCAGGAGAGTTCCAAATGTGTGTGGGTAGAATATATATCCAACGGGAGAAAAATTGAAAAAAGTTGAAAAAAAATTTTTTTTGGACTTAGTCATTTTTCTGGCGTTTATCAGACTTTCAGATAGGGGAAATCTCAGTGAGCGTTTCGATTTCAGTTCCAGAGCGATTCGGCCGATGAGTCCTTCATATTTAGTGGTTTTCAGCCAATTTTCAGAATTTTTGAAAATTTCACTTTTTTGTGAAAATATCCACTAAATGAGGGAATAATATGTGTGAGGGTACCCCAGGAGAGTTCCAAATGTGTGTGGGTAGAATATATATCCCACGGGGGTAAAATTGAAAAAAGTTGAAAAAAATTTTTTTTTGGACTTAGTCATTTTTCCGGCGTTTATCAGACTTTCAGATAGGGGAAATGTCAGTGAGCATTTCGATTTCAGTTCCAGAGCGATTCGCCCGATGAGTCCTTCATATTTAGTGGTTTTCAGCCAATTTTCAGAATTTTTGAAAATTTCATTTTTTTGTGAAAATATCCACTAAATGAGGGAATAATATGTGTGAGGGTACCCCAGGAGAGTTCCAAATGTGTGTGGGTAGAATATATATCCCAGGGGGGTAAAATTGAAAAAAGTTGAAAAAATTTTTTTTTTGTACTTAGTCATTTTTCCGGCGTTTATCAGACTTTCAGATAGGGGAAATGTCAGTGAGCGTTCCGATTTCAGTTCCAGAGCGATTCGCCCGATGAGTCCTTCATATTTAGTGGTTTTCAGCCAATTTTCTGAATTTTTGAAAATTTCATTTTTTTGTGAAAATATCCACTAAATGAGGGAATAATATGTGTGAGGGTACCCCAGGAGAGTTCCAAATGTGTGTGGGTAGAATATATATCCAACGGGGGTAAAATTGAAAAAAGTTGAAAAAAAATTTTTTTTGGACTTAGTCATTTTTCTGGCGTTTATCAGACTTTCAGATATGGGAAATGTCAGTGAGCGTTCTGATTTCAGTTCCAGAGCGATTCGCCCGATTAGTCCTTCATATTTAGTGGTTTTCAGCCAATTTTCAGAATTTTTGAAAATTTCACTTTTTTGTGAAAATATCCACTAAATGAGGGAATAATATGTGTGAGGGTACCCCAGGAGAGTTCCAAATGTGTGTGGGTAGAATATATATCCCACGGGGGTAAAATTGAAAAAAGTTGAAAAAAATTTTTTTTTGGACTTAGTCATTTTTCTGGCATTTATCAGACTTTCAGATAGGGGAAATGTCAGTGAGCGTTTCGATTTCAGTTCCACAGCGATTCGGCCGATGAGTCCTTCATATTTAGTGGTTTTCAGCCAATTTTCAGAATTTTTGAAAATTTCATTTTTTGTGAAAATATCCACTAAATGAGGGAATAATATGTGTGAGGGTACCCCAGGAGAGTTCCAAATGTGTGTGGGTAGAATATATATCCCAGGGGGGTAAAATTGAAAAAAGTTGAAAAAAATTTTTTTTTGTACTTAGTCATTTTTCCGGCGTTTATCAGACTTTCAGATAGGGGAAATGTCAGTGAGCATTTCGATTTCAGTTCCAGAGCGATTCGCCCGATGAGTCCTTCATATTTAGTGGTTTTCAGCCAATTTTCTGAATTTTTGAAAATTTCATTTTTTTGTGAAAATATCCACTAAATGAGGGAATAATATGTGTGAGGGTACCCCAGGAGAGTTCCAAATGTGTGTGGGTAGAATATATATCCAACGGGGGTAAAATTGAAAAAAGTTGAAAAAAATTTTTTTTTGTACTTAGTCATTTTTCCGGCGTTTATCAGACTTTCAGATAGGGGAAATGTCAGTGAGCGTTCCGATTTCAGTTCCAGAGCGATTCGCCAGATGAGTCCTTCATATTTAGTGGTTTTCAGCCAATTTTCAGAATTTTTGAAAATTTAATTTTTTTGTGAAAATATCCACTAAATGAGGGAATAATATGTGTGAGGGTACCCCAGGAGAGTTCCAAATGTGTGTGGGTAGAATATATATCCAACGGGGGTCAAATTGAAAAAAGTTGAAAAAAAATTTTTTTTGGACTTAGTCATTTTTCTGGCGTTTATCAGACTTTCAGATATGGGAAATGTCAGTGAGCGTTCCGATTTCAGTTCCAGAGCGATTCGCCAGATGAGTCCTTCATATTTAGTGGTGTTCAGCCAATTTTCTGAATTTTTGAAAATTTCACTTTTTTGTAAAAATATCCACTAAATGAGGGAATAATATGTGTGAGGGTACCCCAGGAGAGTTCCAAATGTGTGTGGGTAGAATATATATCCCAGGGGGGTAAAATTGAAAAAAGTTGAAAAAAAAATTTTTTTGGACTTAGTCATTTTTCCGGCGTTTATCAGACTTTCAGATAGGGGAAATGTCAGTGAGCGTTCCGATTTCAGTTCCAGAGCGATTCGCCAGATGAGTCCTTCATATTTAGTGGTTTTCAGCCAATTTTCAGAATTTTTGAAAATTTCACTTTTTTGTGAAAATATCCACTAAATGAGGGAATAATATGTGTGAGGGTACTCCAGGAGAGTTCCAAATGTGTGTGGGTAGAATATATATCCCAGGGGGGTAAAATTGAAAAAAGTTGAAAAAAATTTTTTTTTGGACTTAGTCATTTTTCCGGCGTTTATCAGACTTTCAGATAGGGGAAATGTCAGTGAGCGTTCCGATTTCAGTTCCAGAGCGATTCGCCAGATGAGTCCTTCATATTTAGTGGTTTTCAGCCAATTTTCTGAATTTTTGAAAATTTCATTTTTTTGTGAAAATATCCACTAAATGAGGGAATAATATGTGTGAGGGTACCCCAGGAGAGTTCCAAATGTGTGTGGGTAGAATATATATCCCACGGGGGTAAAATTGAAAAAAGTTGAAAAAAATTTTTTTTTGGACTTAGTCATTTTTCTGGCGTCTATCAGACTTTCAGATAGGGGAAATGTCAGTGAGCATTTCGATTTCAGTTCCAGAGCGATTCGCCCGATGAGTCCTTCATATTTAGTGGTTTTCAGCCAATTTTCAGAATTTTTGAAAATTTAATTTTTTTGTGAAAATATCCACTAAATGAGGGAATAATATGTGTGAGCGTACCCCAGGAGAGTTCCAAATGTGTGTGGGTAGAATATATATCCAACGGGGGTCAAATTGAAAAAAGTTGAAAAAAAATTTTTTTTGGACTTAGTCATTTTTCTGGCGTTTATCAGACTTTCAGATATGGGAAATGTCAGTGAGCGTTCCGATTTCAGTTCCAGAGCGATTCGCCAGATGAGTCCTTCATATTTAGTGGTGTTCAGCCAATTTTCTGAATTTTTGAAAATTTCACTTTTTTGTAAAAATATCCACTAAATGAGGGAATAATATGTGTGAGGGTACCCCAGGAGAGTTCCAAATGTGTGTGGGTAGAATATATATCCCAGGGGGGTAAAATTGAAAAAAGTTGAAAAAAAATTTTTTTTGGACTTAGTCATTTTTCCGGCGTTTATCAGACTTTCAGATAGGGGAAATGTCAGTGAGCGTTCCGATTTCAGTTCCAGAGCGATTCGATTCGGCCGATGAGTCCTTCATATTTAGTGGTTTTCAGCCAATTTTCAGAATTTTTGAAAATTTCATTTTTTTGTGAAAATATCCACTAAATGAGGGAATAATATGTGTGAGGGTACCCCAGGAGAGTTCCAAATGTGTGTGGGTAGAATATATATCCAACGGGGGTAAAATTGAAAAAAGTTGAAAAAAATTTTTTTTTGTACTTAGTCATTTTTCCGGCGTTTATCAGACTTTCAGATAGGGGAAATGTCAGTGAGCGTTCCGATTTCAGTTCCAGAGCGATTCGCCAGATGAGTCCTTCATATTTAGTGGTTTGCAGCCAATTTTCTGAATTTTTGAAAATTTCATTTTTTTGTGAAAATATCCACTAAATGAGGGAATAATATGTGTGAGGGTACCCCAGGAGAGTTCCAAATGTGTGTGGGTAGAATATATATCCCACGCGGGTAAAATTGAAAAAAGTTGAAAAATTTTTGTTTTTGGACTTAGTCATTTTTCTGGCATTTATCAGACTTTCAGATAGGGGAAATGTCAGTGAGCGTTTCGATTTCAGTTCCAGAGCGATTCGGCCGATGAGTCCTTCATATTTAGTGGTTTTCAGCCAATTTTCAGAATTTTTGAAAATTTCATTTTTTTGTGAAAATATCCACTAAATGAGGGAATAATATGTGTGAGGGTACCCCAGGAGAGTTCCAAATGTGTGTGGGTAGAATATATATCCCACGGGGGTAAAATTGAAAAAAGTTGAAAAAAAATTTTTTTTTGGACTTAGTCATTTTTTCAGCGTTTATCAGACTTTCAGATATGGGAAATGTCAGTGAACATTCCGATTTCAGTTCCAGAGCGATTCGCCAGATGAGTCCTTCATATTTAGTGGTTTTCAGCCAATTTTCAGAATTTTTGAAAATTTCACTTTTTTGTGAAAATGTCCACTAAATGAGGGAATAATATGTGTGAGGGTACTCCAGGAGAGTTCCAAATGTGTGTGGGTAGAATATATATCCCAGGGGGGTAAAATTGAAAAAAGTTGAAAAAAAATTTTTTTTGGACTTAGTCATTTTTCCGGCGTTTATCAGACTTTCAGATAGGGGAAATGTCAGTGAGCGTTCCGATTTCAGTTCCAGAGCGATTCGCCAGATGAGTCCTTCATATTTAGTGGTTTTCAGCCAATTTTCTGAATTTTTGAAAATTTCATTTTTTTGTGAAAATATCCACTAAATGAGGGAATAATATGTGTGAGGGTACCCCAGGAGAGTTCCAAATGTGTGTGGGTAGAATATATATCCCACGGGGGTAAAATTGAAAAAAGTTGAAAAAAATTTTTTTTTGGACTTAGTCATTTTTCTGGCATTTATCAGACTTTCAGATAGGGGAAATGTCAGTGAGCGTTTCGATTTCAGTTCCAGAGCGATTCGGCCGATGAGTCCTTAATATTTAGTGGTTTTCAGCCAATTTTCTGAATTTTTGAAAATTTCATTTTTTTGTGAAAATATCCACTAAATGAGGGAATAATATGTGTGAGGGTACCCCAGGAGAGTTCCAAATGTGTGTGGGTAGAATATATATCCAACGGGAGAAAAATTGAAAAAAGTTGAAAAAAAATTTTTTTTGGACTTAGTCATTTTTCTGGCGTTTATCAGACTTTCAGATAGGGGAAATCTCAGTGAGCGTTTCGATTTCAGTTCCAGAGCGATTCGGCCGATGAGTCCTTCATATTTAGTGGTTTTCAGCCAATTTTCAGAATTTTTGAAAATTTCACTTTTTTGTGAAAATATCCACTAAATGAGGGAATAATATGTGTGAGGGTACCCCAGGAGAGTTCCAAATGTGTGTGGGTAGAATATATATCCCACGGGGGTAAAATTGAAAAAAGTTGAAAAAAATTTTTTTTTGGACTTAGTCATTTTTCCGGCGTTTATCAGACTTTCAGATAGGGGAAATGTCAGTGAGCATTTCGATTTCAGTTCCAGAGCGATTCGCCCGATGAGTCCTTCATATTTAGTGGTTTTCAGCCAATTTTCAGAATTTTTGAAAATTTCATTTTTTTGTGAAAATATCCACTAAATGAGGGAATAATATGTGTGAGGGTACCCCAGGAGAGTTCCAAATGTGTGTGGGTAGAATATATATCCCAGGGGGGTAAAATTGAAAAAAGTTGAAAAAATTTTTTTTTTGTACTTAGTCATTTTTCCGGCGTTTATCAGACTTTCAGATAGGGGAAATGTCAGTGAGCGTTCCGATTTCAGTTCCAGAGCGATTCGCCCGATGAGTCCTTCATATTTAGTGGTTTTCAGCCAATTTTCTGAATTTTTGAAAATTTCATTTTTTTGTGAAAATATCCACTAAATGAGGGAATAATATGTGTGAGGGTACCCCAGGAGAGTTCCAAATGTGTGTGGGTAGAATATATATCCAACGGGGGTAAAATTGAAAAAAGTTGAAAAAAAATTTTTTTTGGACTTAGTCATTTTTCTGGCATTTATCAGACTTTCAGATAGGGGAAATGTCAGTGAGCGTTTCGATTTCAGTTCCACAGCGATTCGGCCGATGAGTCCTTCATATTTAGTGGTTTTCAGCCAATTTTCAGAATTTTTGAAAATTTCATTTTTTGTGAAAATATCCACTAAATGAGGGAATAATATGTGTGAGGGTACCCCAGGAGAGTTCCAAATGTGTGTGGGTAGAATATATATCCCAGGGGGGTAAAATTGAAAAAAGTTGAAAAAAATTTTTTTTTGTACTTAGTCATTTTTCCGGCGTTTATCAGACTTTCAGATAGGGGAAATGTCAGTGAGCATTTCGATTTCAGTTCCAGAGCGATTCGCCCGATGAGTCCTTCATATTTAGTGGTTTTCAGCCAATTTTCAGAATTTTTGAAAATTTCATTTTTTTGTGAAAATATCCACTAAATGAGGGAATAATATGTGTGAGGGTACCCCAGGAGAGTTCCAAATGTGTGTGGGTAGAATATATATCCCACGGGGGCAAAATTGAAAAAAGTTGAAAAAAATTTTTTTTTGGACTTAGTCATTTTTCTGGCATTTATCAGACTTTCAGATAGGGGAAATGTCAGTGAGCGTTTCGATTTCAGTTCCAGAGCGATTCGGCCGATGAGTCCTTAATATTTAGTGGTTTTCAGCCAATTTTCTGAATTTTTGAAAATTTCATTTTTTTGTGAAAATATCCACTAAATGAGGGAATAATATGTGTGAGGGTACCCCAGGAGAGTTCCAAATGTGTGTGGGTAGAATATATATCCAACGGGAGAAAAATTGAAAAAAGTTGAAAAAAAATTTTTTTTGGACTTAGTCATTTTTCTGGCGTTTATCAGACTTTCAGATAGGGGAAATCTCAGTGAGCGTTTCGATTTCAGTTCCAGAGCGATTCGGCCGATGAGTCCTTCATATTTAGTGGTTTTCAGCCAATTTTCAGAATTTTTGAAAATTTCACTTTTTTGTGAAAATATCCACTAAATGAGGGAATAATATGTGTGAGGGTACCCCAGGAGAGTTCCAAATGTGTGTGGGTAGAATATATATCCCACGGGGGTAAAATTGAAAAAAGTTGAAAAAAATTTTTTTTTGGACTTAGTCATTTTTCCGGCGTTTATCAGACTTTCAGATAGGGGAAATGTCAGTGAGCATTTCGATTTCAGTTCCAGAGCGATTCGCCCGATGAGTCCTTCATATTTAGTGGTTTTCAGCCAATTTTCAGAATTTTTGAAAATTTCATTTTTTTGTGAAAATATCCACTAAATGAGGGAATAATATGTGTGAGGGTACCCCAGGAGAGTTCCAAATGTGTGTGGGTAGAATATATATCCCAGGGGGGTAAAATTGAAAAAAGTTGAAAAAATTTTTTTTTTGTACTTAGTCATTTTTCCGGCGTTTATCAGACTTTCAGATAGGGGAAATGTCAGTGAGCGTTCTGATTTCAGTTCCAGAGCGATTCGCCCGATGAGTCCTTCATATTTAGTGGTTTTCAGCCAATTTTCTGAATTTTTGAAAATTTCATTTTTTTGTGAAAATATCCACTAAATGAGGGAATAATATGTGTGAGGGTACCCCAGGAGAGTTCCAAATGTGTGTGGGTAGAATATATATCCAACGGGGGTAAAATTGAAAAAAGTTGAAAAAAAATTTTTTTTGGACTTAGTCATTTTTCTGGCATTTATCAGACTTTCAGATAGGGGAAATGTCAGTGAGCGTTTCGATTTCAGTTCCACAGCGATTCGGCCGATGAGTCCTTCATATTTAGTGGTTTTCAGCCAATTTTCAGAATTTTTGAAAATTTCATTTTTTGTGAAAATATCCACTAAATGAGGGAATAATATGTGTGAGGGTACCCCAGGAGAGTTCCAAATGTGTGTGGGTAGAATATATATCCCAGGGGGGTAAAATTGAAAAAAGTTGAAAAAAATTTTTTTTTGTACTTAGTCATTTTTCCGGCGTTTATCAGACTTTCAGATAGGGGAAATGTCAGTGAGCATTTCGATTTCAGTTCCAGAGCGATTCGCCCGATGAGTCCTTCATATTTAGTGGTTTTCAGCCAATTTTCAGAATTTTTGAAAATTTCATTTTTTTGTGAAAATATCCACTAAATGAGGGAATAATATGTGTGAGGGTACCCCAGGAGAGTTCCAAATGTGTGTGGGTAGAATATATATCCCACGGGGGCAAAATTGAAAAAAGTTGAAAAAAATTTTTTTTTGGACTTAGTCATTTTTCTGGCATTTATCAGACTTTCAGATAGGGGAAATGTCAGTGAGCGTTTCGATTTCAGTTCCACAGCGATTCGGCCGATGAGTCCTTCATATTTAGTGGTTTTCAGCCAATTTTCAGAATTTTTGAAAATTTCATTTTTTTGTGAAAATATCCACTAAATGAGGGAATAATATGTGTGAGGGTACCCCAGGAGAGTTCCAAATGTGTGTGGGTAGAATATATATCCCAGGGGGGTAAAATTGAAAAAAGTTGAAAATTTTTTTTTTTTGTACTTAGTCATTTTTCCGGCGTTTATCAGACTTTCAGATAGGGGAAATGTCAGTGAGCGTTCTGATTTCAGTTCCAGAGTGATTCGCCCGATTAGTCCTTCATATTTAGTGGTTTTCAGCCAATTTTCAGAATTTTTGAAAATTTCACTTTTTTGTGAAAATATCCACTAAATGAGGGAATAATATGTGTGAGGGTACCCCAGGAGAGTTCCAAATGTGTGTGGGTAGAATATATATCCCACGGGGGTAAAATTGAAAAAAGTTGAAAAAAATTTTTTTTTTGGACTTAGTCATTTTTCTGGCATTTATCAGACTTTCAGATAGGGGAAATGTCAGTGAGCGTTTCGATTTCAGTTCCAGAGCGATTCGGCCGATGAGTCCTTCATATTTAGTGGTTTTCAGCCAATTTTCTGAATTTTTGAAAATTTCACTTTTTTGTGAAAATATCCACTAAATGAGGGAATAATATGTGTGAGGGTACCCCAGGAGAGTTCCAAATGTGTGTGGGTAGAATATATATCCAACGGGGGTAAAATTGAAAAAAGTTGAAAAAAATTTTTTTTTCGACTTAGTCATTTTTCTTTCGTTTATCAGACTTTCAGATATGGGAAATGTCAGTGAGCGTTCTGATTTCAGTTCCAGAGCGATTCGCCAGATGAGTCCTTCATATTTAGTGGTTTTCAGCCAATTTTCCGAATTTTTGAAAATTTCATTTTTTTGTGAAAATATCCACTAAATGAGGGAATAATATGTGTGAGGGTACCCCAGGAGAGTTCCAAATGTGTGTGGGTAGAATATATATCCAACGGGGGTAAAATTGAAAAAAGTTGAAAAAAATATTTTTTTTGACTTAGTCATTTTTCGGGCGTTTATCAGTCTTTCAGATAGGGGAAATGTCAGTGAGGGTTCCGATTTCAGTTCCAGAGCGATTCGCCAGATGAGTCCTTCATATTTAGTGGTGTTCAGCCAATTTTCTGAATTTTTGAAAATTTCACTTTTTTGTAAAAATATCCACTAAATGAGGGAATAATATGTGTGAGGGTACCCCAGGAGAGTTCCAAATGTGTGTGGGTAGAATATATATCCCACGGGGGTAAAATTGAAAAAAGTTGAAAAAAATTTTTTTTTGGACTTAGTCATTTTTCCGGCGTTTATCAGACTTTCAGATAGGGGAAATGTCAGTGAGCGTTCCGATTTCAGTTCCAGAGCGATTCGCCAGATGAGTCCTTCATATTTAGTGGTTTTCAGCCAATTTTCTGAATTTTTGAAAATTTCACTTTTTTGAGAAAATATCCACTAAATGAGGGAATAATATGTGTGAGGGTACCCCAGGAGAGTTCCAAATGTGTGTGGGTAGAATATATATCCAACGGGGGTAAAATTGAAAAAAGTTGAAAAAAATTTTTTTTTGGACTTAGTCATTTTTCTGGCGTTTATCAGACTTTCAGATAGGGGAAATGTCAGTGAGCGTTCCGATTTCAGTTCCAGAGCCATTCGCCAGATGAGTCCTTCATATTTAGTGGTTTTCAGCCAATTTTCAGAATTTTTGAAAATTTCACTTTTTTGTGAAAATATCCACTAAATGAGGGAATAATATGTGTGAGGGTACCCCAGGAGAGTTCCAAATGTGTGTGGGTAGAATATATATCCCACGGTGGTAAAATTGAAAAAAGTTGAAAAAAATTTTTTTTTGGACTTAGTCATTTTTCTGGCGTTTATCAGACTTTCAGATAGGGGAAATGTCAGTGAGTGTTTCGATTTCAGTTCCAGAGTGATTCGCCCGATGAGTCCTTCATATTTAGTGGTTTTCAGCCAATTTTCAGAATTTTTGAAAATTTCACTTTTTTGTGAAAATATCCACTAAATGAGGGAATAATATGTGTGAGGGTACCCCAGGAGAGTTCCAAATGTGTGTGGGTAGAATATATATCCCACGGGGGTAAAATTGAAAAAAGTTGAAAAAATTTTTTTTTGGACTTAGTCATTTTTCTGGCATTTATCAGACTTTCAGATAGGGGAAATGTCAGTGAGCGTTTCGATTTCAGTTCCAGAGCGATTCGGCCGATGAGTCCTTCATATTTAGTGGTTTTCAGCCAATTTTCAGAATTTTTGAAAATTTCATTTTTTTGTGAAAATATCCACTAAATGAGGGAATAATATGTGTGAGGGTACCCCAGGAGAGTTCCAAATGTGTGTGGGTAGAATATATATCCCACGCGGGTAAAATTGAAAAAAGTTGAAAAAAATTTTTTTTTGGACTTAGTCATTTTTCTGCCGTTTATCAGACTTTCAGATAGGGGAAATGTCAGTGAGCGTTTCGATTTCAGTTCCAGAGCGATTCGGCCAATGAGTCCTTCATATTTAGTGGTTTTCAGCTAATTTTCTGAATTTTTGAAAATTTCATTTTTTTGTGAAAATATCCACTAAATGAGGGAATAATATGTGTGAGGGTACCCCAGGAGAGTTCCAAATGTGTGTGGGTAGAATATATATCCAACAGGGGTAAAATTGAAAAAAGTTTAAAAAAAAATTTTTTTGGACTTAGTCATTTTTTCAGCGTTTATCAGATTTTCAGATAGGGGAAATGTCAGTGAGCATTCCGATTTCAGTTCCAGAGCGATTCGCCCGATGAGTCCTTCATATTTAGTGGTTTTCAGCCAATTTTCAGAATTTTTGAAAATTTCACTTTTTTGTGAAAATATCCACTAAATGAGGGAATAATATGTGTGAGGGTACCCCAGGAGAGTTCCAAATGTGTGTGGGTAGAATATATATCCCACGGGGGTAAAATTGAAAAAAGTTGCAAAAAATTTTTTTTTGGACTTAGTCATTTTTCTGGCATTTATCAGACTTTCAGATAGGGGAAATGTCAGTGAGCGTTTCGATTTCAGTTCCAGAGCGATTCGGCCGATGAGTCCTTCATATTTAGTGGTTTTCAGCCAATTTTCTGAATTTTTGAAAATTTCACTTTTTTGTGAAAATATCCACTAAATGAGGGAATAATATGTGTGAGGGTACCCCAGGAGAGTTCCAAATGTGTGTGGGTAGAATATATATCCAACGGGGGTAAAATTGAAAAAAGTTGAAAAAAATTTTTTTTTGGACTTAGTCATTTTTCCGGCGTTTATCAGACTTTCAGATAGGGGAAATGTCAGTGAGCGTTCCGATTTCAGTTCCAGAGCGATTCGCCAGATGAGTCCTTCATATTTAGTGGTTTTCAGCCAATTTTCTGAATTTTTGAAAATTTCACTTTTTTGAGAAAATATCCACTAAATGAGGGAATAATATGTGTGAGGGTACCCCAGGAGAGTTCCAAATGTGTGTGGGTAGAATATATATCCAACGGGGGTAAAATTGAAAAAAGTTGAAAAAAATTTTTTTTTGGACTTAGTCATTTTTCCGGCGTTTATCAGACTTTCAGATAGGGGAAATGTCAGTGAGCGTTCCGATTTCAGTTCCAGAGCGATTCGCCCGATGAGTCCTTCATATTTAGTGGTTTTCAGCCAATTTTCAGAATTTTTGAAAATTTCACTTTTTTGTGAAAATATCCACTAAATGAGGGAATAATATGTGTGAGGATACCCCAGGAGAGTTCCAAATGTGTGTGGGTAGAATATATATCCCACGGGGGCAAAATTGAAAAAAGTTGAAAAAAATTTTTTTTTGGACTTAGTCATTTTTCTGGCATTTATCAGACTTTCAGATAGGGGAAATGTCAGTGAGCGTTTCGATTTCAGTTCCACAGCGATTCGGCCGATGAGTCCTTCATATTTAGTGGTTTTCAGCCAATTTTCAGAATTTTTGAAAATTTCATTTTTTTGTGAAAATATCCACTAAATGAGGGAATAATATGTGTGAGGGTACCCCAGGAGAGTTCCAAATGTGTGTGGGTAGAATATATATCCCAGGGGGGTAAAATTGAAAAAAGTTGAAAATTTTTTTTTTTTGTACTTAGTCATTTTTCCGGCGTTTATCAGACTTTCAGATAGGGGAAATGTCAGTGAGCGTTCTGATTTCAGTTCCAGAGTGATTCGCCCGATTAGTCCTTCATATTTAGTGGTTTTCAGCCAATTTTCAGAATTTTTGAAAATTTCACTTTTTTGTGAAAATATCCACTAAATGAGGGAATAATATGTGTGAGGGTACCCCAGGAGAGTTCCAAATGTGTGTGGGTAGAATATATATCCCACGGGGGTAAAATTGAAAAAAGTTGAAAAAAATTTTTTTTTTGGACTTAGTCATTTTTCTGGCATTTATCAGACTTTCAGATAGGGGAAATGTCAGTGAGCGTTTCGATTTCAGTTCCAGAGCGATTCGGCCGATGAGTCCTTCATATTTAGTGGTTTTCAGCCAATTTTCTGAATTTTTGAAAATTTCACTTTTTTGTGAAAATATCCACTAAATGAGGGAATAATATGTGTGAGGGTACCCCAGGAGAGTTCCAAATGTGTGTGGGTAGAATATATATCCAACGGGGGTAAAATTGAAAAAAGTTGAAAAAAATTTTTTTTTCGACTTAGTCATTTTTCTTTCGTTTATCAGACTTTCAGATATGGGAAATGTCAGTGAGCGTTCTGATTTCAGTTCCAGAGCGATTCGCCAGATGAGTCCTTCATATTTAGTGGTTTTCAGCCAATTTTCCGAATTTTTGAAAATTTCATTTTTTTGTGAAAATATCCACTAAATGAGGGAATAATATGTGTGAGGGTACCCCAGGAGAGTTCCAAATGTGTGTGGGTAGAATATATATCCAACGGGGGTAAAATTGAAAAAAGTTGAAAAAAATATTTTTTTTGACTTAGTCATTTTTCGGGCGTTTATCAGTCTTTCAGATAGGGGAAATGTCAGTGAGGGTTCCGATTTCAGTTCCAGAGCGATTCGCCAGATGAGTCCTTCATATTTAGTGGTGTTCAGCCAATTTTCTGAATTTTTGAAAATTTCACTTTTTTGTAAAAATATCCACTAAATGAGGGAATAATATGTGTGAGGGTACCCCAGGAGAGTTCCAAATGTGTGTGGGTAGAATATATATCCCACGGGGGTAAAATTGAAAAAAGTTGAAAAAAATTTTTTTTTGGACTTAGTCATTTTTCCGGCGTTTATCAGACTTTCAGATAGGGGAAATGTCAGTGAGCGTTCCGATTTCAGTTCCAGAGCGATTCGCCAGATGAGTCCTTCATATTTAGTGGTTTTCAGCCAATTTTCTGAATTTTTGAAAATTTCACTTTTTTGAGAAAATATCCACTAAATGAGGGAATAATATGTGTGAGGGTACCCCAGGAGAGTTCCAAATGTGTGTGGGTAGAATATATATCCAACGGGGGTAAAATTGAAAAAAGTTGAAAAAAATTTTTTTTTGGACTTAGTCATTTTTCTGGCGTTTATCAGACTTTCAGATAGGGGAAATGTCAGTGAGCGTTCCGATTTCAGTTCCAGAGCCATTCGCCAGATGAGTCCTTCATATTTAGTGGTTTTCAGCCAATTTTCAGAATTTTTGAAAATTTCACTTTTTTGTGAAAATATCCACTAAATGAGGGAATAATATGTGTGAGGGTACCCCAGGAGAGTTCCAAATGTGTGTGGGTAGAATATATATCCCACGGTGGTAAAATTGAAAAAAGTTGAAAAAAATTTTTTTTTGGACTTAGTCATTTTTCTGGCGTTTATCAGACTTTCAGATAGGGGAAATGTCAGTGAGTGTTTCGATTTCAGTTCCAGAGTGATTCGCCCGATGAGTCCTTCATATTTAGTGGTTTTCAGCCAATTTTCAGAATTTTTGAAAATTTCACTTTTTTGTGAAAATATCCACTAAATGAGGGAATAATATGTGTGAGGGTACCCCAGGAGAGTTCCAAATGTGTGTGGGTAGAATATATATCCCACGGGGGTAAAATTGAAAAAAGTTGAAAAAATTTTTTTTTGGACTTAGTCATTTTTCTGGCATTTATCAGACTTTCAGATAGGGGAAATGTCAGTGAGCGTTTCGATTTCAGTTCCAGAGCGATTCGGCCGATGAGTCCTTCATATTTAGTGGTTTTCAGCCAATTTTCAGAATTTTTGAAAATTTCATTTTTTTGTGAAAATATCCACTAAATGAGGGAATAATATGTGTGAGGGTACCCCAGGAGAGTTCCAAATGTGTGTGGGTAGAATATATATCCCACGCGGGTAAAATTGAAAAAAGTTGAAAAAAATTTTTTTTTGGACTTAGTCATTTTTCTGCCGTTTATCAGACTTTCAGATAGGGGAAATGTCAGTGAGCGTTTCGATTTCAGTTCCAGAGCGATTCGGCCAATGAGTCCTTCATATTTAGTGGTTTTCAGCTAATTTTCTGAATTTTTGAAAATTTCATTTTTTTGTGAAAATATCCACTAAATGAGGGAATAATATGTGTGAGGGTACCCCAGGAGAGTTCCAAATGTGTGTGGGTAGAATATATATCCAACAGGGGTAAAATTGAAAAAAGTTTAAAAAAAAATTTTTTTGGACTTAGTCATTTTTTCAGCGTTTATCAGATTTTCAGATAGGGGAAATGTCAGTGAGCATTCCGATTTCAGTTCCAGAGCGATTCGCCCGATGAGTCCTTCATATTTAGTGGTTTTCAGCCAATTTTCAGAATTTTTGAAAATTTCACTTTTTTGTGAAAATATCCACTAAATGAGGGAATAATATGTGTGAGGGTACCCCAGGAGAGTTCCAAATGTGTGTGGGTAGAATATATATCCCACGGGGGTAAAATTGAAAAAAGTTGCAAAAAATTTTTTTTTGGACTTAGTCATTTTTCTGGCATTTATCAGACTTTCAGATAGGGGAAATGTCAGTGAGCGTTTCGATTTCAGTTCCAGAGCGATTCGGCCGATGAGTCCTTCATATTTAGTGGTTTTCAGCCAATTTTCTGAATTTTTGAAAATTTCACTTTTTTGTGAAAATATCCACTAAATGAGGGAATAATATGTGTGAGGGTACCCCAGGAGAGTTCCAAATGTGTGTGGGTAGAATATATATCCAACGGGGGTAAAATTGAAAAAAGTTGAAAAAAATTTTTTTTTGGACTTAGTCATTTTTCCGGCGTTTATCAGACTTTCATATAGGGGAAATGTCAGTGAGCGTTCCGATTTCAGTTCCAGAGCGATTCGCCAGATGAGTCCTTCATATTTAGTGGTTTTCAGCCAATTTTCTGAATTTTTGAAAATTTCACTTTTTTGAGAAAATATCCACTAAATGAGGGAATAATATGTGTGAGGGTACCCCAGGAGAGTTCCAAATGTGTGTGGGTAGAATATATATCCAACGGGGGTAAAATTGAAAAAAGTTGAAAAAAATTTTTTTTTGGACTTAGTCATTTTTCTGGCGTTTATCAGACTTTCAGATAGGGGAAATGTCAGTGAGCGTTCCGATTTCAGTTCCAGAGCCATTCGCCAGATGAGTCCTTCATATTTAGTGGTTTTCAGCCAATTTTCAGAATTTTTGAAAATTTCACTTTTTTGTGAAAATATCCACTAAATGAGGGAATAATATGTGTGAGGGTACCCCAGGAGAGTTCCAAATGTGTGTGGGTAGAATATATATCCCACGGGGGTAAAATTGAAAAAAGTTGAAAAAAATTTTTTTTTGGACTTAGTCATTTTTCTGGCGTTTATCAGACTTTCAGATAGGGGAAATGTCAGTGAGTGTTTCGATTTCAGTTCCAGAGTGATTCGCCCGATGAGTCCTTCATATTTAGTGGTTTTCAGCCAATTTTCAGAATTTTTGAAAATTTCACTTTTTTGTGAAAATATCCACTAAATGAGGGAATAATATGTGTGAGGGTACCCCAGGAGAGTTCCAAATGTGTGTGGGTAGAATATATATCCCACGGGGGTAAAATTGAAAAAAGTTGAAAAAATTTTTTTTTGGACTTAGTCATTTTTCTGGCATTTATCAGACTTTCAGATAGGGGAAATGTCAGTGAGCGTTTCGATTTCAGTTCCAGAGCGATTCGGCCGATGAGTCCTTCATATTTAGTGGTTTTCAGCCAATTTTCAGAATTTTTGAAAATTTCATTTTTTTGTGAAAATATCCACTAAATGAGGGAATAATATGTGTGAGGGTACCCCAGGAGAGTTCCAAATGTGTGTGGGTAGAATATATATCCCACGCGGGTAAAATTGAAAAAAGTTGAAAAAAATTTTTTTTTGGACTTAGTCATTTTTCTGCCGTTTATCAGACTTTCAGATAGGGGAAATGTCAGTGAGCGTTTCGATTTCAGTTCCAGAGCGATTCGGCCAATGAGTCCTTCATATTTAGTGGTTTTCAGCTAATTTTCTGAATTTTTGAAAATTTCATTTTTTTGTGAAAATATCCACTAAATGAGGGAATAATATGTGTGAGGGTACCCCAGGAGAGTTCCAAATGTGTGTGGGTAGAATATATATCCAACAGGGGTAAAATTGAAAAAAGTTTAAAAAAAAATTTTTTTGGACTTAGTCATTTTTTCAGCGTTTATCAGATTTTCAGATAGGGGAAATGTCAGTGAGCATTCCGATTTCAGTTCCAGAGCGATTCGCCCGATGAGTCCTTCATATTTAGTGGTTTTCAGCCAATTTTCAGAATTTTTGAAAATTTCACTTTTTTGTGAAAATATCCACTAAATGAGGGAATAATATGTGTGAGGGTACCCCAGGAGAGTTCCAAATGTGTGTGGGTAGAATATTTATCCCACGGGGGTAAAATTGAAAAAAGTTGCAAAAAATTTTTTTTTGGACTTAGTCATTTTTCTGGCATTTATCAGACTTTCAGATAGGGGAAATGTCAGTGAGCGTTTCGATTTCAGTTCCAGAGCGATTCGGCCGATGAGTCCTTCATATTTAGTGGTTTTCAGCCAATTTTCTGAATTTTTGAAAATTTCACTTTTTTGTGAAAATATCCACTAAATGAGGGAATAATATGTGTGAGGGTACCCCAGGAGAGTTCCAAATGTGTGTGGGTAGAATATATATCCAACGGGGGTAAAATTGAAAAAAGTTGAAAAAAATTTTTTTTTGGACTTAGTCATTTTTCTTTCGTTTATCAGACTTTCAGATATGGGAAATGTCAGTGAGCGTTCTGATTTCAGTTCCAGAGCGATTCGCCAGATGAGTCCTTCATATTTAGTGGTTTTCAGCCAATTTTCAGAATTTTTTAAAATTTCACTTTTTAGTGAAAATATCCACTAAATGAGGGAATAATATGTGTGAGGGTACCCCAGGAGAGTTCCAAATGTGTGTGGGTAGAATATATATCCCACGGGGGTAAAATTGAAAAAAGTTGCAAAAAATTTTTTTTTGGACTTAGTCATTTTTCTGGCATTTATCAGACTTTCAGATAGGGGAAATGTCAGTGAGCGTTTCGATTTCAGTTCCAGAGCGATTCGGCCGATGAGTCCTTCATATTTAGTGGTTTTCAGCCAATTTTTCGAATTTTTGAAAATTTCATTTTTTTGTGAAAATATCCACTAAATGAGGGAATAATATGTGTGAGGGTACCCCAGGAGAGTTCCAAATGTGTGTGGGTAGAATATATATCCAACGGGGGTAAAATTGAAAAAAGTTGAAAAAAATATTTTTTTGGACTTAGTCATTTTTCGGGCGTTTATCAGTCTTTCAGATAGGGGAAATGTCAGTGAGGGTTCCGATTTCAGTTCCAGAGCGATTCGCCAGATGAGTCCTTCATATTTAGTGGTGTTCAGCCAATTTTCTGAATTTTTGAAAATTTCACTTTTTTGTAAAAATATCCACTAAATGAGGGAATAATATGTGTGAGGGTACCCCAGGAGAGTTCCAAATGTGTGTGGGTAGAATATATATCCCACGGGGGTAAAATTGAAAAAAGTTGAAAAAAATTTTTTTTGGGACTTAGTCATTTTTCCGGCGTTTATCAGACTTTCAGATAGGGGAAATGTCAGTGAGCGTTCCGATTTCAGTTCCAGAGCGATTCGGCCGATGAGTCCTTCATATTTAGTGGTTTTCAGCCAATTTTCTGAATTTTTGAAAATTTCACTTTTTTGTGAAAATATCCACTAAATGAGGGAATAATATGTGTGAGGGTACCCCAGGAGAGTTCCAAATGTGTGTGGGTAGAATATATATCCAACGGGGGTAAAATTGAAAAAAGTTGAAAAAAATTTTTTTTTGGACTTAGTCATTTTTCTTTCGTTTATCAGACTTTCAGATATGGGAAATGTCAGTGAGCGTTCTGATTTCAGTTCCAGAGCGATTCGCCAGATGAGTCCTTCATATTTAGTGGTTTTCAGCCAATTTTCCGAATTTTTGAAAATTTCATTTTTTTGTGAAAATATCCACTAAATGAGGGAATAATATGTGTGAGGGTACCCCAGGAGAGTTCCAAATGTGTGTGGGTAGAATATATATCCAACGGGGGTAAAATTGAAAAAAGTTGAAAAAAATATTTTTTTTGACTTAGTCATTTTTCGGGCGTTTATCAGTCTTTCAGATAGGGGAAATGTCAGTGAGGGTTCCGATTTCAGTTCCAGAGCGATTCGCCAGATGAGTCCTTCATATTTAGTGGTGTTCAGCCAATTTTCTGAATTTTTGAAAATTTCACTTTTTTGTAAAAATATCCACTAAATGAGGGAATAATATGTGTGAGGGTACCCCAGGAGAGTTCCAAATGTGTGTGGGTAGAATATATATCCCACGGGGGTAAAATTGAAAAAAGTTGAAAAAAATTTTTTTTTGGACTTAGTCATTTTTCCGGCGTTTATCAGACTTTCAGATAGGGGAAATGTCAGTGAGCGTTCCGATTTCAGTTCCAGAGCGATTCGCCAGATGAGTCCTTCATATTTAGTGGTTTTCAGCCAATTTTCTGAATTTTTGAAAATTTCACTTTTTTGAGAAAATATCCACTAAATGAGGGAATAATATGTGTGAGGGTACTCCAGGAGAGTTCCAAATGTGTGTGGGTAGAATATATATCCCACGGGGGTAAAATTGAAAAAAGTTGAAAAAAAATTTTTTTTGGACTTAGTCATTTTTCTGGCATTTATCAGACTTTCAGATAGGGGAAATGTCAGTGAGCGTTTCGATTTCAGTTCCAGAGCGATTCGGCCGATGAGTCCTTCATATTTAGTGGTTTTCAGCCAATTTTTCGAATTTTTGAAAATTTCATTTTTTTGTGAAAATATCCACTAAATGAGGGAATAATATGTGTGAGGGTACCCCAGGAGAGTTCCAAATGTGTGTGGGTAGAATATATATCCAACGGGGGTAAAATTGAAAAAAGTTGAAAAAAATATTTTTTTTGACTTAGTCATTTTTCGGGCGTTTATCAGTCTTTCAGATAGGGGAAATGTCAGTGAGGGTTCCGATTTCAGTTCCAGAGCGATTCGGCCGATGAGTCCTTCATATTTAGTGGTTTTCAGCCAATTTTCTGAATTTTTGAAAATTTCACTTTTTTGTGAAAATATCCACTAAATGAGGGAATAATATGTGTGAGGGTACCCCAGGAGAGTTCCAAATGTGTGTGGGTAGAATATATATCCAACGGGGGTAAAATTGAAAAAAGTTGAAAAAAATTTTTTTTTGGACTTAGTCATTTTTCTTTCGTTTATCAGACTTTCAGATATGGGAAATGTCAGTGAGCGTTCTGATTTCAGTTCCAGAGCGATTCGGCCGATGAGTCCTTCATATTTAGTGGTTTTCAGCCAATTTTCTGAATTTTTGAAAATTTCACTTTTTTGTGAAAATATCCACTAAATGAGGGAATAATATGTGTGAGGGTACCCCAGGAGAGTTCCAAATGTGTGTGGGTAGAATATATATCCCACGGGGGTAAAATTGAAAAAAGTTGAAAAAAATTTTTTTTTGGACTTAGTCATTTTTCTGGCGTTTATCAGACTTTCAGATAGGGGAAATATCAGTGAGCGTTCCGATTTCAGTTCCAGAGCCATTCGCCAGATGAGTCCTTCATATTTAGTGGTTTTCAGCCAATTTTCTGAATTTTTGAAAATTTCACTTTTTTGTGAAAATATCCACTAAATGAGGGAATAATATGTGTGAGGGTACCCCAGGAGAGTTCCAAATGTGTGTGGGTAGAATATATATCCCACGGGGGTAAAATTGAAAAAAGTTGAAAAATTTTTTTTTTGGACTTAGTCATTTTTCTGGCATTTATCAGACTTTCAGATAGGGGAAATGTCAGTGAGCGTTTCGATTTCAGTTCCAGAGCGATTCGGCCGATGAGTCCTTCATATTTAGTGGTTTTCAGCCAATTTTCAGAATTTTTGAAAATTTCATTTTTTTGTGAAAATATCCACTAAATGAGGGAATAATATGTGTGAGGGTACCCCAGGAGAGTTCCAAATGTGTGTGGGTAGAATATATATCCAACGGGGGTAAAATTGAAAAAAGTTGAAAAAAAATTTTTTTGTACTTAGTCATTTTTCTGGCGTTTATCAGACTTTCAGATAGGGGAAATGTCAGTGAGCGTTCCGATTTCAGTTCCAGAGCGATTCGCCAGATGAGTCCTTCATATTTAGTGGTTTGCAGCCAATTTTCTGAATTTTTGAAAATTTCATTTTTTTGTGAAAATATCCACTAAATGAGGGAATAATATGTGTGAGGGTACCCCAGGAGAGTTCCAAATGTGTGTGGGTAGAATATATATCCAACGGGGGTAAAATTGAAAAAAGTTGAAAAAAAATTTTTTTTGGACTTAGTCATTTTTCTGGCGTTTATCAGACTTTCAGATATGGGAAATGTCAGTGAGCGTTCTGATTTCAGTTCCAGAGCGATTTGCCCGATGAGTCCTTCATATTTAGTGGTTTTCAGCCAATTTTCAGAATTTTTGAAAATTTCACTTTTTTGTGAAAATATCCACTAAATGAGGGAATAATATGTGTGAGGGTACCCCAGGAGAGTTCCAAATGTGTGTGGGTAGAATATATATCCCACGGGGGTAAAATTGAAAAAAGTTGAAAAAAATTTTTTTTTGGACTTAGTCATTTTTCTGGCATTTATCAGACTTTCAGATAGGGGAAATGTCAGTGAGCGTTTCGATTTCAGTTCCAGAGCGATTCGGCCGATGAGTCCTTCATATTTAGTGGTTTTCAGCCAATTTTCTGAATTTTTGAAAATTTCACTTTTTTTGTGAAAATATCCACTAAATGAGGGAATAATATGTGTGAGGGTACCCCAGGAGAGTTCAAAATGTGTGTGGGTAGAATATATATCCCACGGGGGTAAAATTGAAAAAAGTTGAAAAAAATTTTTTTTTGGACTTAGTCATTTTTCTGGCGTTTATCAGACTTTCAGATAGGGGAAATGTCAGTGAGCGTTCCGATTTCAGTTCCAGAGCCATTCGCCAGATGAGTCCTTCATATTTAGTGGTTTTCAGCCAATTTTCTGAATTTTTGAAAATTTCACTTTTTTGTGAAAATATCCACTAAATGAGGGAATAATATGTGTGAGGGTACCCCAGGAGAGTTCCAAATGTGTGTGGGTAGAATATATATCCCACGGGGGTAAAATTGAAAAAAGTTGAAAAAAATTTTTTTTTGAACTTAGTCATTTTTCTGGCGTTTATCAGACTTTCAGATAGGGGAAATGTCAGTGAGCGTTTCGATTTCAGTTCCAGAGTGATTCGCCCGATGAGTCCTTCATATTTAGTGGTTTTCAGCCAATTTTCAGAATTTTTGAAAATTTCACTTTTTTGTGAAAATATCCACTAAATGAGGGAATAATATGTGTGAGGGTACCCCAGGAGAGTTCCAAATGTGTGTGGGTAGAATATATATCCCACGGGGGTAAAATTGAAAAAAGTTGAAAAAATTTTTTTTTTGGACTTAGTCATTTTTCTGGCATTTATCAGACTTTCAGATAGGGGAAATGTCAGTGAGCGTTTCGATTTCAGTTCCAGAGCGATTCGGCCGATGAGTCCTTCATATTTAGTGGTTTTCAGCCAATTTTCAGAATTTTTGAAAATTTCATTTTTTTGTGAAAATATCCACTAAATGAGGGAATAATATGTGTGAGGGTACCCCAGGAGAGTTCCAAATGTGTGTGGGTAGAATATATATCCCAGGGGGGTAAAATTGAAAAAAGTTGAAAAAAATTTTTTTTTGGACTTAGTCATTTTTCCGGCGTTTATCAGACTTTCAGATAGGGGAAATGTCAGTGAGCGTTCCGATTTCAGTTCCAGAGCGATTCGCCAGATGAGTCCTTCATATTTAGTGGTTTTCAGCCAATTTTCTGAATTTTTGAAAATTTCACTTTTTTGTGAAAATATCCACTAAATGAGGGAATAATATGTGTGAGGGTACCCCAGGAGAGTTCCAAATGTGTGTGGGTAGAATATATATCCCACGGGGGTAAAATTGAAAAAAGTTGAAAAAAATTTTTTTTTGGACTTAGTCATTTTTCTGGCGTTTATCAGACTTTCAGATAGGGGAAATGTCAGTGAGCGTTTCGATTTCAGTTCCAGAGCGATTCGCCCAATGAGTCCTTCATATTTAGTGGTTTTCAGCCAATTTTCTGAATTTTTGAAAATTTCATTTTTTTGTGAAAATATCCACTAAATGAGGGAATAATATGTGTGAGGGTACCCCAGGAGAGTTCCAAATGTGTGTGGGTAGAATATATATCCAACGGGGGTAAAATTGAAAAAAGTTGAAAAAAAATTTTTTTTGTACTTAGTCATTTTTCCGGCGTTTATCAGACTTTCAGATAGGGGAAATGTCAGTGAGCGTTTCGATTTCAGTTCCAGAGCGATTCGGCCGATGAGTCCTTCATATTTAGTGGTTTTCAGCCAATTTTCAGAATTTTTGAAAATTTCATTTTTTTGTGAAAATATCCACTAAATGAGGGAATAATATGTGTGAGGGTACCCCAGGAGAGTTCCAAATGTGTGTGGGTAGAATATATATCCAACGGGGGTAAAATTGAAAAAAGTTGAAAAAAAATTTTTTTTGTACTTAGTCATTTTTCTGGCGTTTATCAGACTTTCAGATATGGGAAATGTCAGTGAGCGTTCTGATTTCAGTTCCAGAGCGATTTGCCCGATGAGTCCTTCATATTTAGTGGTTTTCAGCCAATTTTCAGAATTTTTGAAAATTTCACTTTTTTGTGAAAATATCCACTAAATGAGGGAATAATATGTGTGAGGGTACCCCAGGAGAGTTCCAAATGTGTGTGGGTAGAATATATATCCCACGGGGGTAAAATTGAAAAAAGTTGAAAAAAATTTTTTTTTGGACTTAGTCATTTTTCTGGCATTTATCAAACTTTCAGATAGGGGAAATGTCAGTGAGTGTTTCGATTTCAGTTCCAGAGCGATTCGGCCGATGAGTCCTTCATATTTAGTGGTTTTCAGCCAATTTTCTGAATTTTTGAAAATTTCACTTTTTTGTGAAAATATCCACTAAATGAGGGAATAATATGTGTGAGGGTACCCCAGGAGAGTTCCAAATGTGTGTGGGTAGAATATATATCCCACGGGGGTAAAATTGAAAAAAGTTGAAAAAAATTTTTTTTTGAACTTAGTCATTTTTCTGGCGTTTATCAGACTTTCAGATAGGGGAAATGTCAGTGAGCGTTTCGATTTCAGTTCCAGAGTGATTCGCCAGATGAGTCCTTCATATTTAGTGGTTTTCAGCCAATTTTCAGAATTTTTGAAAATTTCACTTTTTTGTGAAAATATCCACTAAATGAGGGAATAATATGTGTGAGGGTACCCCAGGAGAGTTCCAAATGTGTGTGGGTAGAATATATATCCCACGGGGGTAAAATTGAAAAAAGTTGAAAAAAATTTTTTTTTGGACTTAGTCATTTTTCTGGCGTTTATCAGACTTTCAGATAGGGGAAATGTCAGTGAGCGTTCCGATTTCAGTTCCAGAGCCATTCGCCAGATGAGTCCTTCATATTTAGTGGTTTTCAGCCAATTTTCTGAATTTTTGAAAATTTCACTTTTTTGTGAAAATATCCACTAAATGAGGGAATAATATGTGTGAGGGTACCCCAGGAGAGTTCCAAATGTGTGTGGGTAGAATATATATCCCACGGGGGTAAAATTGAAAAAAGTTGAAAAAAATTTTTTTTTGAACTTAGTCATTTTTCTGGCGTTTATCAGACTTTCAGATAGGGGAAATGTCAGTGAGCGTTTCGATTTCAGTTCCAGAGTGATTCGCCCGATGAGTCCTTCATATTTAGTGGTTTTCAGCCAATTTTCAGAATTTTTGAAAATTTCACTTTTTTGTGAAAATATCCACTAAATGAGGGAATAATATGTGTGAGGGTACCCCAGGAGAGTTCCAAATGTGTGTGGGTAGAATATATATCCCACGGGGGTAAAATTGAAAAAAGTTGAAAAAATTTTTTTTTTGGACTTAGTCATTTTTCTGGCATTTATCAGACTTTCAGATAGGGGAAATGTCAGTGAGCGTTTCGATTTCAGTTCCAGAGCGATTCGGCCGATGAGTCCTTCATATTTAGTGGTTTTCAGCCAATTTTCAGAATTTTTGAAAATTTCATTTTTTTGTGAAAATATCCACTAAATGAGGGAATAATATGTGTGAGGGTACCCCAGGAGAGTTCCAAATGTGTGTGGGTAGAATATATATCCCAGGGGGGTAAAATTGAAAAAAGTTGAAAAAAATTTTTTTTTGGACTTAGTCATTTTTCCGGCGTTTATCAGACTTTCAGATAGGGGAAATGTCAGTGAGCGTTCCTATTTCAGTTCCAGAGCGATTCGCCAGATGAGTCCTTCATATTTAGTGGTTTTCAGCCAATTTTCTGAATTTTTGAAAATTTCACTTTTTTGTGAAAATATCCACTAAATGAGGGAATAATATGTGTGAGGGTACCCCAGGAGAGTTCCAAATGTGTGTGGGTAGAATATATATCCCACGGGGGTAAAATTGAAAAAAGTTGAAAAAAATTTTTTTTTGGACTTAGTCATTTTTCTGGCGTTTATCAGACTTTCAGATAGGGGAAATGTCAGTGAGCGTTTCGATTTCAGTTCCAGAGCGATTCGCCCAATGAGTCCTTCATATTTAGTGGTTTTCAGCCAATTTTCTGAATTTTTGAAAATTTCATTTTTTTGTGAAAATATCCACTAAATGAGGGAATAATATGTGTGAGGGTACCCCAGGAGAGTTCCAAATGTGTGTGGGTAGAATATATATCCAACGGGGGTAAAATTGAAAAAAGTTGAAAAAAAATTTTTTTTGTACTTAGTCATTTTTCCGGCGTTTATCAGACTTTCAGATAGGGGAAATGTCAGTGAGCGTTCCGATTTCAGTTCCAGAGCGATTCGCCAGATGAGTCCTTCATATTTAGTGGTTTGCAGCCAATTTTCTGAATTTTTGAAAATTTCATTTTTTTGTGAAAATATCCACTAAATGAGGGAATAATATGTGTGAGGGTACCCCAGGAGAGTTCCAAATGTGTGTGGGTAGAATATATATCCAACGGGGGTAAAATTGAAAAAAGTTGAAAAAAAATTTTTTTTGGACTTAGTCATTTTTCTGGCGTTTATCAGACTTTCAGATATGGGAAATGTCAGTGAGCGTTCTGATTTCAGTTCCAGAGCGATTCGCCCGATGAGTCCTTCATATTTAGTGGTTTTCAGCCAATTTTCAGAATTTTTGAAAATTTCACTTTTTTGTGAAAATATCCACTAAATGAGGGAATAATATGTGTGAGGGTACCCCAGGAGAGTTCCAAATGTGTGTGGGTAGAATATATATCCCACGGGGGTAAAATTGAAAAAAGTTGAAAAAAAATTTTTTTTGGACTTAGTCATTTTTCTGGCATTTATCAGACTTTCAGATAGGGGAAATGTCAGTGAGCGTTTCGATTTCAGTTCCAGAGCGATTCGCCAGATGAGTCCTTCATATTTAGTGGTTTTCAGCCAATTTTCAGAATTTTTGAAAATTTCATTTTTTTGTGAAAATATCCACTAAATGAGGGAATAATATGTGTGAGGGTACCCCAGGAGAGTTCCAAATGTGTGTGGGTAGAATATATATCCAACGGGGGTAAAATTGAAAAAAGTTGAAAAAAATTTTTTTTTGGACTTAGTCATTTTTCCGGCGTTTATCAGACTTTTAGATAGGGGAAATGTCAGTGAGCGTTCCGATTTCAGTTCCAGAGCGATTTGCCAGATGAGTCCTTCATATTTAGTGGTTTTCAGCCAATTTTCTGAATTTTTGAAAATTTCACTTTTTTGTGAAAATATCCACTAAATGAGGGAATAATATGTGTGAGGGTACCCCAGGAGAGTTCCAAATGTGTGTGGGTAGAATATATATCCAACGGGGGTAAAATTGAAAAAAGTTGAAAAAAAAATTTTTTTGGACTTAGTCATTTTTCTGGCGTTTATCAGACTTTCAGATATGGGAAATGTCAGTGAGCGTTCTGATTTCAGTTCCAGAGCGATTCGCCCGATGAGTCCTTCATATTTAGTGGTTTTCAGCCAATTTTCAGAATTTTTGAAAATTTCACTTTTTTGTGAAAATATCCACTAAATGAGGGAATAATATGTGTGAGGGTACCCCAGGAGAGTTCCAAATGTGTGTGGGTAGAATATATATCCCACGGGGGTAAAATTGAAAAAAGTTGAAAAATTTTTTTTTTGGACTTAGTCATTTTTCTGGCATTTATCAGACTTTCAGATAGGGGAAATGTCAGTGAGCGTTTCGATTTCAGTTCCAGAGCGATTCGGCCGATGAGTCCTTCATATTTAGTGGTTTTCAGCCAATTTTCAGAATTTTTGAAAATTTCATTTTTTTGTGAAAATATCCACTAAATGAGGGAATAATATGTGTGAGGGTACCCCAGGAGAGTTCCAAATGTGTGTGGGTAGAATATATATCCAACGGGGGTAAAATTGAAAAAAGTTGAAAAAAAATTTTTTTTGTACTTAGTCATTTTTCTGGCGTTTATCAGACTTTCAGATAGGGGAAATGTCAGTGAGCGTTCCGATTTCAGTTCCAGAGCGATTCGCCAGATGAGTCCTTCATATTTAGTGGTTTGCAGCCAATTTTCTGAATTTTTGAAAATTTCATTTTTTTGTGAAAATATCCACTAAATGAGGGAATAATATGTGTGAGGGTACCCCAGGAGAGTTCCAAATGTGTGTGGGTAGAATATATATCCAACGGGGGTAAAATTGAAAAAAGTTGAAAAAAAATTTTTTTTGGACTTAGTCATTTTTCTGGCGTTTATCAGACTTTCAGATATGGGAAATGTCAGTGAGCGTTCTGATTTCAGTTCCAGAGCGATTTGCCCGATGAGTCCTTCATATTTAGTGGTTTTCAGCCAATTTTCAGAATTTTTGAAAATTTCACTTTTTTGTGAAAATATCCACTAAATGAGGGAATAATATGTGTGAGGGTACCCCAGGAGAGTTCCAAATGTGTGTGGGTAGAATATATATCCCACGGGGGTAAAATTGAAAAAAGTTGAAAAAAATTTTTTTTTGGACTTAGTCATTTTTCTGGCATTTATCAGACTTTCAGATAGGGGAAATGTCAGTGAGCGTTTCGATTTCAGTTCCAGAGCGATTCGGCCGATGAGTCCTTCATATTTAGTGGTTTTCAGCCAATTTTCTGAATTTTTGAAAATTTCACTTTTTTGTGAAAATATCCACTAAATGAGGGAATAATATGTGTGAGGGTACCCCAGGAGAGTTCAAAATGTGTGTGGGTAGAATATATATCCCACGGGGGTAAAATTGAAAAAAGTTGAAAAAAATTTTTTTTTGGACTTAGTCATTTTTCTGGCGTTTATCAGACTTTCAGATAGGGGAAATGTCAGTGAGCGTTCCGATTTCAGTTCCAGAGCCATTCGCCAGATGAGTCCTTCATATTTAGTGGTTTTCAGCCAATTTTCTGAATTTTTGAAAATTTCACTTTTTTGTGAAAATATCCACTAAATGAGGGAATAATATGTGTGAGGGTACCCCAGGAGAGTTCCAAATGTGTGTGGGTAGAATATATATCCCACGGGGGTAAAATTGAAAAAAGTTGAAAAAAATTTTTTTTTGAACTTAGTCATTTTTCTGGCGTTTATCAGACTTTCAGATAGGGGAAATGTCAGTGAGCGTTTCGATTTCAGTTCCAGAGTGATTCGCCCGATGAGTCCTTCATATTTAGTGGTTTTCAGCCAATTTTCAGAATTTTTGAAAATTTCACTTTTTTGTGAAAATATCCACTAAATGAGGGAATAATATGTGTGAGGGTACCCCAGGAGAGTTCCAAATGTGTGTGGGTAGAATATATATCCCACGGGGGTAAAATTGAAAAAAGTTGAAAAAATTTTTTTTTTGGACTTAGTCATTTTTCTGGCATTTATCAGACTTTCAGATAGGGGAAATGTCAGTGAGCGTTTCGATTTCAGTTCCAGAGCGATTCGGCCGATGAGTCCTTCATATTTAGTGGTTTTCAGCCAATTTTCAGAATTTTTGAAAATTTCATTTTTTTGTGAAAATATCCACTAAATGAGGGAATAATATGTGTGAGGGTACCCCAGGAGAGTTCCAAATGTGTGTGGGTAGAATATATATCCCAGGGGGGTAAAATTGAAAAAAGTTGAAAAAAATTTTTTTTTGGACTTAGTCATTTTTCCGGCGTTTATCAGACTTTCAGATAGGGGAAATGTCAGTGAGCGTTCCGATTTCAGTTCCAGAGCGATTCGCCAGATGAGTCCTTCATATTTAGTGGTTTTCAGCCAATTTTCTGAATTTTTGAAAATTTCACTTTTTTGTGAAAATATCCACTAAATGAGGGAATAATATGTGTGAGGGTACCCCAGGAGAGTTCCAAATGTGTGTGGGTAGAATATATATCCCACGGGGGTAAAATTGAAAAAAGTTGAAAAAAATTTTTTTTTGGACTTAGTCATTTTTCTGGCGTTTATCAGACTTTCAGATAGGGGAAATGTCAGTGAGCGTTTCGATTTCAGTTCCAGAGCGATTCGCCCAATGAGTCCTTCATATTTAGTGGTTTTCAGCCAATTTTCTGAATTTTTGAAAATTTCATTTTTTTGTGAAAATATCCACTAAATGAGGGAATAATATGTGTGAGGGTACCCCAGGAGAGTTCCAAATGTGTGTGGGTAGAATATATATCCAACGGGGGTAAAATTGAAAAAAGTTGAAAAAAAAATTTTTTTGTACTTAGTCATTTTTCCGGCGTTTATCAGACTTTCAGATAGGGGAAATGTCAGTGAGCGTTTCGATTTCAGTTCCAGAGCGATTCGGCCGATGAGTCCTTCATATTTAGTGGTTTTCAGCCAATTTTCAGAATTTTTGAAAATTTCATTTTTTTGTGAAAATATCCACTAAATGAGGGAATAATATGTGTGAGGGTACCCCAGGAGAGTTCCAAATGTGTGTGGGTAGAATATATATCCAACGGGGGTAAAATTGAAAAAAGTTGAAAAAAAATTTTTTTTGTACTTAGTCATTTTTCTGGCGTTTATCAGACTTTCAGATATGGGAAATGTCAGTGAGCGTTCTGATTTCAGTTCCAGAGCGATTTGCCCGATGAGTCCTTCATATTTAGTGGTTTTCAGCCAATTTTCAGAATTTTTGAAAATTTCACTTTTTTGTGAAAATATCCACTAAATGAGGGAATAATATGTGTGAGGGTACCCCAGGAGAGTTCCAAATGTGTGTGGGTAGAATATATATCCCACGGGGGTAAAATTGAAAAAAGTTGAAAAAAATTTTTTTTTGGACTTAGTCATTTTTCTGGCATTTATCAAACTTTCAGATAGGGGAAATGTCAGTGAGCGTTTCGATTTCAGTTCCAGAGCGATTCGGCCGATGAGTCCTTCATATTTAGTGGTTTTCAGCCAATTTTCTGAATTTTTGAAAATTTCACTTTTTTGTGAAAATATCCACTAAATGAGGGAATAATATGTGTGAGGGTACCCCAGGAGAGTTCCAAATGTGTGTGGGTAGAATATATATCCCACGGGGGTAAAATTGAAAAAAGTTGAAAAAAATTTTTTTTTGAACTTAGTCATTTTTCTGGCGTTTATCAGACTTTCAGATAGGGGAAATGTCAGTGAGCGTTTCGATTTCAGTTCCAGAGTGATTCGCCAGATGAGTCCTTCATATTTAGTGGTTTTCAGCCAATTTTCAGAATTTTTGAAAATTTCACTTTTTTGTGAAAATATCCACTAAATGAGGGAATAATATGTGTGAGGGTACCCCAGGAGAGTTCCAAATGTGTGTGGGTAGAATATATATCCCACGGGGGTAAAATTGAAAAAAGTTGAAAAAAATTTTTTTTTGGACTTAGTCATTTTTCTGGCGTTTATCAGACTTTCAGATAGGGGAAATGTCAGTGAGCGTTCCGATTTCAGTTCCAGAGCCATTCGCCAGATGAGTCCTTCATATTTAGTGGTTTTCAGCCAATTTTCTGAATTTTTGAAAATTTCACTTTTTTGTGAAAATATCCACTAAATGAGGGAATAATATGTGTGAGGGTACCCCAGGAGAGTTCCAAATGTGTGTGGGTAGAATATATATCCCACGGGGGTAAAATTGAAAAAAGTTGAAAAAAATTTTTTTTTGAACTTAGTCATTTTTCTGGCGTTTATCAGACTTTCAGATAGGGGAAATGTCAGTGAGCGTTTCGATTTCAGTTCCAGAGTGATTCGCCCGATGAGTCCTTCATATTTAGTGGTTTTCAGCCAATTTTCAGAATTTTTGAAAATTTCACTTTTTTGTGAAAATATCCACTAAATGAGGGAATAATATGTGTGAGGGTACCCCAGGAGAGTTCCAAATGTGTGTGGGTAGAATATATATCCCACGGGGGTAAAATTGAAAAAAGTTGAAAAAATTTTTTTTTTGGACTTAGTCATTTTTCTGGCATTTATCAGACTTTCAGATAGGGGAAATGTCAGTGAGCGTTTCGATTTCAGTTCCAGAGCGATTCGGCCGATGAGTCCTTCATATTTAGTGGTTTTCAGCCAATTTTCAGAATTTTTGAAAATTTCATTTTTTTGTGAAAATATCCACTAAATGAGGGAATAATATGTGTGAGGGTACCCCAGGAGAGTTCCAAATGTGTGTGGGTAGAATATATATCCCAGGGGGGTAAAATTGAAAAAAGTTGAAAAAAATTTTTTTTTGGACTTAGTCATTTTTCCGGCGTTTATCAGACTTTCAGATAGGGGAAATGTCAGTGAGCGTTCCTATTTCAGTTCCAGAGCGATTCGCCAGATGAGTCCTTCATATTTAGTGGTTTTCAGCCAATTTTCTGAATTTTTGAAAATTTCACTTTTTTGTGAAAATATCCACTAAATGAGGGAATAATATGTGTGAGGGTACCCCAGGAGAGTTCCAAATGTGTGTGGGTAGAATATATATCCCACGGGGGTAAAATTGAAAAAAGTTGAAAAAAATTTTTTTTTGGACTTAGTCATTTTTCTGGCGTTTATCAGACTTTCAGATAGGGGAAATGTCAGTGAGCGTTTCGATTTCAGTTCCAGAGCGATTCGCCCAATGAGTCCTTCATATTTAGTGGTTTTCAGCCAATTTTCTGAATTTTTGAAAATTTCATTTTTTTGTGAAAATATCCACTAAATGAGGGAATAATATGTGTGAGGGTACCCCAGGAGAGTTCCAAATGTGTGTGGGTAGAATATATATCCAACGGGGGTAAAATTGAAAAAAGTTGAAAAAAAATTTTTTTTGTACTTAGTCATTTTTCCGGCGTTTATCAGACTTTCAGATAGGGGAAATGTCAGTGAGCGTTCCGATTTCAGTTCCAGAGCGATTCGCCAGATGAGTCCTTCATATTTAGTGGTTTGCAGCCAATTTTCTGAATTTTTGAAAATTTCATTTTTTTGTGAAAATATCCACTAAATGAGGGAATAATATGTGTGAGGGTACCCCAGGAGAGTTCCAAATGTGTGTGGGTAGAATATATATCCAACGGGGGTAAAATTGAAAAAAGTTGAAAAAAAATTTTTTTTGGACTTAGTCATTTTTCTGGCGTTTATCAGACTTTCAGATATGGGAAATGTCAGTGAGCGTTCTGATTTCAGTTCCAGAGCGATTCGCCCGATGAGTCCTTCATATTTAGTGGTTTTCAGCCAATTTTCAGAATTTTTGAAAATTTCACTTTTTTGTGAAAATATCCACTAAATGAGGGAATAATATGTGTGAGGGTACCCCAGGAGAGTTCCAAATGTGTGTGGGTAGAATATATATCCCACGGGGGTAAAATTGAAAAAAGTTGAAAAAAAATTTTTTTTGGACTTAGTCATTTTTCTGGCATTTATCAGACTTTCAGATAGGGGAAATGTCAGTGAGCGTTTCGATTTCAGTTCCAGAGCGATTCGCCAGATGAGTCCTTCATATTTAGTGGTTTTCAGCCAATTTTCAGAATTTTTGAAAATTTCATTTTTTTGTGAAAATATCCACTAAATGAGGGAATAATATGTGTGAGGGTACCCCAGGAGAGTTCCAAATGTGTGTGGGTAGAATATATATCCAACGGGGGTAAAATTGAAAAAAGTTGAAAAAAATTTTTTTTTGGACTTAGTCATTTTTCCGGCGTTTATCAGACTTTTAGATAGGGGAAATGTCAGTGAGCGTTCCGATTTCAGTTCCAGAGCGATTTGCCAGATGAGTCCTTCATATTTAGTGGTTTTCAGCCAATTTTCTGAATTTTTGAAAATTTCACTTTTTTGTGAAAATATCCACTAAATGAGGGAATAATATGTGTGAGGGTACCCCAGGAGAGTTCCAAATGTGTGTGGGTAGAATATATATCCAACGGGGGTAAAATTGAAAAAAGTTGAAAAAAAAATTTTTTTGGACTTAGTCATTTTTCTGGCGTTTATCAGACTTTCAGATATGGGAAATGTCAGTGAGCGTTCTGATTTCAGTTCCAGAGCGATTCGCCCGATGAGTCCTTCATATTTAGTGGTTTTCAGCCAATTTTCAGAATTTTTGAAAATTTCACTTTTTTGTGAAAATATCCACTAAATGAGGGAATAATATGTGTGAGGGTACCCCAGGAGAGTTCCAAATGTGTGTGGGTAGAATATATATCCCACGCGGGTAAAATTGAAAAAAGTTGAAAAAAAATTTTTTTTGGACTTAGTCATTTTTCTGGCGTTTATCAGACTTTCAGATAGGGGAAATGTCAGTGAGCATTTCGATTTCAGTTCCAGAGCGATTCGGCCGATGAGTCCTTCATATTTAGTGGTTTTCAGCCAATTTTCAGAATTTTTGAAAATTTCATTTTTTTGTGAAAATATCCACTAAATGAGGGAATAATATGTGTGAGGGTACCCCAGGAGAGTTCCAAATGTGTGTGGGTAGAATATATATCCCACGCGAGTAAAATTGAAAAAAGTTGAAAAAAATTTTTTTTTGGACTTAGTCATTTTTCTGGCGTTTATCAGACTTTCAGATAGGGGAAATGTCAGTGAGCGTTTCGATTTCAGTTCCAGAGCGATTCGGCCGATGAGTCCTTCATATTTAGTGGTTTTCAGCCAATTTTCTGAATTTTTGAAAATTTCATTTTTTTGTGAAAATATCCACTAAATGAGGGAATAATATGTGTGAGGGTACCCCAGGAGAGTTCCAAATGTGTGTGGGTAGAATATATATCCAACAGGGGTAAAATTGAAAAAAGTTTAAAAAAAAATTTTTTTGGACTTAGTCATTTTTTCAGCGTTTATCAGACTTTCAGATAGGGGAAATGTCAGTGCGCGTTCCGATTTCAGTTCCAGAGCCATTCGCCAGATGAGTCCTTCATATTTAGTGGTTTTCAGCCAATTTTCTGAATTTTTGAAAATTTCACTTTTTTGTGACAATATCCACTAAATGAGGGAATAATATGTGTGAGGGTACCCCAGGAGAGTTCCAAATGTGTGTGGGTAGAATATATATCCCAGGGGGGTAAAATTGAAAAAAGTTGAAAAAAATTTTTTTTTGGACTTAGTCATTTTTCTGGCATTTATCAGACTTTCAGATAGGGGAAATGTCAGTGAGCGTTTCGATTTCAGTTCCAGAGCGATTCGCCAGATGAGTCCTTCATATTTAGTGGTTTTCAGCCAATTTTCAGAATTTTTGAAAATTTAATTTTTTTGTGAAAATATCCACTAAATGAGGGAATAATATGTGTGAGGGT
Source organism: Phyllobates terribilis (assembly GCF_046119375.1). Lineage (NCBI taxonomy): Eukaryota > Metazoa > Chordata > Amphibia > Anura > Dendrobatidae > Phyllobates > Phyllobates terribilis. Next base: position 123,690,163 of record NW_027362768.1, read on the forward strand.
ACCCCAGGAGAGTTCCAAATGTGTGTGGGTAGAATATATATCCAACGGGGGTAAAATTGAAAAAAGTTGAAAAAAATTTTTTTTTGGACTTAGTCATTTTTCCGGCGTTTATCAGACTTTCAGATAGGGGAAATGTCAGTGAGCGTTCCGTTTTCAGTTCCAGAGCGATTCGCCAGATGAGTCCTTCATATTTAGTGGTTTTCAGCCAATTTTCTGAATTTTTGAAAATTTCACTTTTTTGTGAAAATATCCACTAAATGAGGGAATAATATGTGTGAGGGTACCCCAGGAAAGTTCCAAATGTGTGTGGGTAGAATATATATCCCAGGGGGGTAAAATTGAAAAAAGTTGAAAAAAATTTTTTTTTGGACTTAGTCATTTTTCCGGCGTTTATCAGACTTTCACATAGGGGAAATGTCAGTGAGCGTTCCGATTTCAGTTCCAGAGCGATTCGCCAGATGAGTCCTTCATATTTAGTGGTTTTCAGCCAATTTTCTGAATTTTTGAAAATTTCACTTTTTTGTGAAAATATCCACTAAATGAGGGAATAATATGTGTGAGGGTACCCCAGGAAAATTCCAAATGTGTGTGGGTAGAATATATATCCCAGGGGGGTAAAATTGAAAAAAGTTGAAAAAATTTTTTTTTTGGACTTAGTCATTTTTTCGGCGTTTATCAGACTTTCAGATAGGGGAAATGTCAGTGAGCGTTCCGATTTCAGTTCCAGAGCGATTCGCCAGATGAGTCCTTCATATTTAGTGGTTTTCAGCCAATTTTCTGAATTTTTGAAAATTTCACTTTTTTGTGAAAATATCCACTAAATGAGGGAATAATATGTGTGAGGGTACCCCAGGAAAGTTCCAAATGTGTGTGGGTAGAATATATATCCCAGGGGGGTAAAATTGAAAAAAGTTGAAAAAAATTTTTATTTGGACTTAGTCATTTTTCCGGCGTTTATCAGACTTTCAGATAGGGGAAATGTCAGTGAGCGTTCCGATTTCAGTTCCAGAGCGATTCGCCAGATGAGTCCTTCATATTTAATGGTTTTCAGCCAATTTTCTGAATTTTCGAAAATTTCATTTTTTCGTGAAAATATCCACTAAATGAGGGAATAATATGTGTGAGGGTACCCCAGGAGAGTTCCAAATGTGTGTGGGTAGAATATATATCCAACGGGGGTAAAATTGAAAAAAGTGGAAAAAAAATTTTTTTTGTACTTAGTCATTTTTCTGGCGTTTATCAGACTTTCAGATAGGGGAAATGTCAGTGAGCGTTCCGATTTCAGTTCCAGAGCGATTCGAGAGATGAGTCCTTCATATTTAGTGGTTTGCAGAAAATTTTCTGAATTTTTGAAAATTTCATTTTTTTGTGAAAATATCCACTAAATGAGGGAATAATATGTGTGAGGGTACCCCAGGAGAGTTCCAAATGTGTGTGGGTAGAATATATATCCAACGGGGGTAAAATTGAAAAAAGTTGAAAAAAAAATTTTTTTGGACTTAGTCATTTTTCTGGCGTTTATCAGACTTTCAGATATGGGAAATGTCAGTGAGCGTTCTGATTTCAGTTCCAGAGCGATTCGCCCGATGAGTCCTTCATATTTAGTGGTTTTCAGCCAATTTTCAGAATTTTTGAAAATTTCACTTTTTTGTGAAAATATCCACTAAATGAGGGAATAATATGTGTGAGGGTACCCCAGGAGAGTTCCAAATGTGTGTGGGTAGAATATATATCCCACGCGGGTAAAATTGAAAAAAGTTGAAAAAAAATTTTTTTTGGACTTAGTCATTTTTCTGGCGTTTATCAGACTTTCAGATAGGGGAAATGTCAGTGAGCATTTCGATTTCAGTTCCAGAGCGATTCGGCCGATGAGTCCTTCATATTTAGTGGTTTTCAGCCAATTTTCAGAATTTTTGAAAATTTCATTTTTTTGTGAAAATATCCACTAAATGAGGGAATAATATGTGTGAGGGTACCCCAGGAGAGTTCCAAATGTGTGTGGGTAGAATATATATCCCACGCGAGTAAAATTGAAAAAAGTTGAAAAAAATTTTTTTTTGGACTTAGTCATTTTTCTGGCGTTTATCAGACTTTCAGATAGGGGAAATGTCAGTGAGCGTTTCGATTTCAGTTCCAGAGCGATTCGGCCGATGAGTCCTTCATATTTAGTGGTTTTCAGCCAATTTTCTGAATTTTTGAAAATTTCATTTTTTTGTGAAAATATCCACTAAATGAGGGAATAATATGTGTGAGGGTACCCCAGGAGAGTTCCAAATGTGTGTGGGTAGAATATATATCCAACAGGGGTAAAATTGAAAAAAGTTTAAAAAAAAATTTTTTTGGACTTAGTCATTTTTTCAGCGTTTATCAGACTTTCAGATAGGGGAAATGTCAGTGCGCGTTCCGATTTCAGTTCCAGAGCCATTCGCCAGATGAGTCCTTCATATTTAGTGGTTTTCAGCCAATTTTCTGAATTTTTGAAAATTTCACTTTTTTGTGACAATATCCACTAAATGAGGGAATAATATGTGTGAGGGTACCCCAGGAGAGTTCCAAATGTGTGTGGGTAGAATATATATCCCAGGGGGGTAAAATTGAAAAAAGTTGAAAAAAATTTTTTTTTGGACTTAGTCATTTTTCTGGCATTTATCAGACTTTCAGATAGGGGAAATGTCAGTGAGCGTTTCGATTTCAGTTCCAGAGCGATTCGCCAGATGAGTCCTTCATATTTAGTGGTTTTCAGCCAATTTTCAGAATTTTTGAAAATTTAATTTTTTTGTGAAAATATCCACTAAATGAGGGAATAATATGTGTGAGGGTACCCCAGGAGAGTTCCAAATGTGTGTGGGTAGAATATATATCCAACGGGGGTAAAATTGAAAAAAGTTGAAAAAAATTTTTTTTTGGACTTAGTCATTTTTCCGGCGTTTATCAGACTTTCAGATAGGGGAAATGTCAGTGAGCGTTCCGTTTTCAGTTCCAGAGCGATTCGCCAGATGAGTCCTTCATATTTAGTGGTTTTCAGCCAATTTTCTGAATTTTTGAAAATTTCACTTTTTTGTGAAAATATCCACTAAATGAGGGAATAATATGTGTGAGGGTACCCCAGGAAAGTTCCAAATGTGTGTGGGTAGAATATATATCCCAGGGGGGTAAAATTGAAAAAAGTTGAAAAAAATTTTTTTTTGGACTTAGTCATTTTTCCGGCGTTTATCAGACTTTCACATAGGGGAAATGTCAGTGAGCGTTCCGATTTCAGTTCCAGAGCGATTCGCCAGATGAGTCCTTCATATTTAGTGGTTTTCAGCCAATTTTCTGAATTTTTGAAAATTTCACTTTTTTGTGAAAATATCCACTAAATGAGGGAATAATATGTGTGAGGGTACCCCAGGAAAATTCCAAATGTGTGTGGGTAGAATATATATCCCAGGGGGGTAAAATTGAAAAAAGTTGAAAAAATTTTTTTTTTGGACTTAGTCATTTTTTCGGCGTTTATCAGACTTTCAGATAGGGGAAATGTCAGTGAGCGTTCCGATTTCAGTTCCAGAGCGATTCGCCAGATGAGTCCTTCATATTTAGTGGTTTTCAGCCAATTTTCTGAATTTTTGAAAATTTCACTTTTTTGTGAAAATATCCACTAAATGAGGGAATAATATGTGTGAGGGTACCCCAGGAAAGTTCCAAATGTGTGTGGGTAGAATATATATCCCAGGGGGGTAAAATTGAAAAAAGTTGAAAAAAATTTTTATTTGGACTTAGTCATTTTTCCGGCGTTTATCAGACTTTCAGATAGGGGAAATGTCAGTGAGCGTTCCGATTTCAGTTCCAGAGCGATTCGCCAGATGAGTCCTTCATATTTAATGGTTTTCAGCCAATTTTCTGAATTTTCGAAAATTTCATTTTTTCGTGAAAATATCCACTAAATGAGGGAATAATATGTGTGAGGGTACCCCAGGAGAGTTTCAAATGTGTGTGGGTAGAATATATATCCCACGGGGGTAAAATTGAAAAAAGTTGAAAAAAATTTTTTTTTGGACTTAGTCATTTTTCTGGCGTTTATCAGACTTTCAGATAGGGGAAATGTCAGTGAGCGTTTCGATTTCAGTTCCAGAGCGATTCGGCCGATGAGTCCTTCATATTTAGTGGTTTTCAGCCAATTTTCTGAATTTTTGAAAATTTCACTTTTTTGTGAAAATATCCACTAAATGAGGGAATAATATGTGTGAGGGTACCCCAGGAGAGTTCCAAATGTGTTTGGGTAGAATATATATCCCACGGGGGTAAAATTGAAAAAAGTTTAAAAAAATTTTTTTTTGGACTTAGTCATTTTTCTGGCGTTTATCAGACTTTCAGATAGGGGAAATGTCAGTGAGCGTTTCGATTTCAGTTCCAGAGCGATTCGCCCGATGAGTCCTTCATATTTAGTGGTTTTCAGCCAATTTTCTGAATTTTTGAAAATTTCATTTTTTTGTGAAAATATCCACTAAATGAGGGAATAATATGTGTGAGGGTACCCCAGGAGAGTTCCAAATGTGTGTGGGTAGAATATATATCCCACGGGGGTAAAATTGAAAAAAGTTGAAAAAAAATTTTTTTTGGACTTAGTCATTTTTCTGGCGTTTATCAGACTTTCAGATAGGGTAAATGTCAGTGAGCATTTCGATTTCAGTTCCAGAGCGATTCGCCCGAAGAGTTCTTCATATTTAGTGGTTTTCAGCCAATTTTCAGAATTTTTGAAAATTTCACTTTTTTGTGAAAATATCCGCTAAATGAGGGAATAATATGTGTGAGGGTACCCCAGGAGAGTTCCAAATGTGTGTGGGTAGAATATATATCCCACGGGGGTAAAATTGAAAAAAGTTTAAAAAAATTTTTTTTTGGACTTAGTCATTTTTCTGGCGTTTAACAGACTTTCAGATAGGGGAAATGTCAGTGAGCGTTTCGATTTCAGTTCCAGAGCGATTCGCCCGATGAGTCCTTCATATTTAGTGGTTTTCAGCCAATTTTCTGAATTTTTGAAAATTTCATTTTTTTGTGAAAATATCCACTAAATGAGGGAATAATATGTGTGAGGGTACCCCAGGAGAGTTTCAAATGTGTGTGGGTAGAATATATATCCCAAGGTGGTAAAATTGAAAAAAGTTGAAAAAAATTTTTTTTTGGACTTAGTCATTTTTCTGGCGTTTATCAGACTTTCAGATAGGGGAAATGTCAGTGAGCGTTCCGATTTCAGTTCCAGAGCGATTCGCCAGATGAGTCCTTCATATTTAGTGGTTTTCAGCCAATTTTCTGAATTTTTGAAAATTTCACTTTTTTGTGAAAATATCCACTAAATGAGGGAATAATATGTGTGAGGGTACCCCAGGAGAGTTCCAAATGTGTGTGGGTAGAATATATATCCCACGGGGGTAAAATTGAAAAAAGTTGAAAAAAATTTTTTTTTGGACTTAGTCATTTTTCTGGCGTTTATCAGACTTTCAGATAGGGGAAATGTCAGTGAGCATTTCGATTTCAGTTCCAGAGCGATTCGCCCGATGAGTCCTTCATATTTAGTGGTTTTCAGCCAATTTTCAGAATTTTTGAAAATTTCACTTTTTTTGTGAAAATATCCACTAAATGAGGGAATAATATGTGTGAGGGTACCCCAGGAGAGTTCCAAATGTGTATGGGTAGAATATATATCCCACGGGGGTAAAATTGAAAAAAGTTGAAAAAAATTTTTTTTTGGACTTAGTCATTTTTCTGGCGTTTATCAGACTTTCAGATAGGGGAAATGTCAGTGAGCGCTTCAATTTCAGTTCCAGAGCGATTCGCCCGATGAGTCCTTCATATTTAGTGGTTTTCAGCCAATTTTCAGAATTTTTGAAAATTTCACTTTTTTGTGAAAATATCCGCTAAATGAGGGAATAATATGTGTGAGGGTACCCCAGGAGAGTTCCAAATGTGTGTGGGTAGAATATATATCCCACGGGGGTAAAATTGAAAAAAGTTGAAAAAAATTTTTTTTTTGACTTAGTCATTTTTCCGGCGTTTATCAGACTTTCAGATAGGGGAAATGTCAGTGAGGGTTCCGATTTCATTTCCAGAGCGATTCGCCAGATGAGTCCTTCATATTTAGTGGTGTTCAGCCAATTTTCAGAATTTTTGAAAATTTCACTTTTTTGTAAAAATATCCACTAAATGAGGGAATAATATGTGTGAGGGTACCCCAGGAGAGTTCCAAATGTGTGTGGGTAGAATATATATCCCACGGGGGTAAAATTGAAAAAAGTTAAAAAAAAATTTTTTTTGGACTTAGTCATTTTTCTGGCGTTTATCAGACTTTCAGATAGGTGAAATGTCAGTGAGCGTTTCGATTTCAGTTCCAGAGCGATTCGCCCGATGAGTCCTTCATATTTAGTGGTTTTCAGCCAATTTTCAGAATTTTTGAAAATTTCACTTTTTTGTGAAAATATCCACTGAATGAGGGAATAATATGTGTGAGGGTACCCCAGGAGAGTTCCAAATGTGTGTGGGTAGAATATATATCCCACGGGGGTAAAATTGAAAAAAGTTGAAAAAAAATTTTTTTTGGACTTCGTCATTTTTCTGGCATTTATCAGACTTTCAGATAGGGGAAATGTCAGTGAGCGTTTCGATTTCAGTTCCAGAGCGATTCGCCCGATGAGTCCTTCATATTTAGTGGTTTTCAGCCAATTTTCAGAATTTTTGAAAATTTCATTTTTTTGTCAAAATATCCACTAAATGAGGGAATAATATGTGTGAGGGTACCCCAGGAGAGTTTCAAATGTGTGTGGGTAGAATATATATCCCACCGGGGTAAAATTGAAAAAAGTTGAAAAAAATTTTTTTTTGGACTTAGTCATTTTTCTGGCGTTTATCAGACTTTCAGATAGGGGAAATGTCAGTGAGCGTTCCGATTTCAGTTCCAGAGCGATTCGCCAGATGAGTCCTTCATATTTAGTGGTTTTCAGCCAATTTTCTGAATTTTTGAAAATTTCACTTTTTTGTGAAAATATCCACTAAATGAGGGAATAATATGTGTGAGGGTACCCCAGGAGAGTTCCAAATGTGTGTGGGTAGAATATATATCCCACGCGGGTAAAATTGAAAAAAGTTGAAAAAAATTTTTTTTTGGACTTAGTCATTTTTCTGGCGTTTATCAGACTTTCAGATAGGGGAAATGTCAGTGAGCGTTTCGATTTCAGTTCCAGAGCGATTCGGCCGATGAGTCCTTCATATTTAGTGGTTTTCAGCCAATTTTCAGAATTTTTGAAAATTTCATTTTTTTGTGAAAATATCCACTAAATGAGGGAATAATATGTGTGAGGGTACCCCAGGAAAATTCCAAATGTGTGTGGGTAGAATATATATCCCAGGGGGGTAAAATTGAAAAAAGTTGAAAAAATTTTTTTTTTGGACTTAGTCATTTTTTCGGCGTTTATCAGACTTTCAGATAGGGGAAATGTCAGTGAGCGTTCCGATTTCAGTTCCAGAGCGATTCGCCAGATGAGTCCTTCATATTTAGTGGTTTTCAGCCAATTTTCTGAATTTTTGAAAATTTCACTTTTTTGTGAAAATATCCACTAAATGAGGGAATAATATGTGTGAGGGTACCCCAGGAAAGTTCCAAATGTGTGTGGGTAGAATATATATCCCAGGGGGGTAAAATTGAAAAAAGTTGAAAAAAATTTTTATTTGGACTTAGTCATTTTTCTGGCGTTTAACAGACTTTCAGATAGGGGAAATGTCAGTGAGCGTTTCGATTTCAGTTCCAGAGCGATTCGCCCGATGAGTCCTTCATATTTAGTGGTTTTCAGCCAATTTTCTGAATTTTTGAAAATTTCATTTTTTTGTGAAAATATCCACTAAATGAGGGAATAATATGTGTGAGGGTACCCCAGGAGAGTTTCAAATGTGTGTGGGTAGAATATATATCCCAAGGTGGTAAAATTGAAAAAAGTTGAAAAAAATTTTTTTTTGGACTTAGTCATTTTTCTGGCGTTTATCAGACTTTCAGATAGGGGAAATGTCAGTGAGCGTTCCGATTTCAGTTCCAGAGCGATTCGCCAGATGAGTCCTTCATATTTAGTGGTTTTCAGCCAATTTTCTGAATTTTTGAAAATTTCACTTTTTTGTGAAAATATCCACTAAATGAGGGAATAATATGTGTGAGGGTACCCCAGGAGAGTTCCAAATGTGTGTGGGTAGAATATATATCCCACGGGGGTAAAATTGAAAAAAGTTGAAAAAAATTTTTTTTTGGACTTAGTCATTTTTCTGGCGTTTATCAGACTTTCAGATAGGGGAAATGTCAGTGAGCATTTCGATTTCAGTTCCAGAGCGATTCGCCCGATGAGTCCTTCATATTTAGTGGTTTTCAGCCAATTTTCAGAATTTTTGAAAATTTCACTTTTTTTGTGAAAATATCCACTAAATGAGGGAATAATATGTGTGAGGGTACCCCAGGAGAGTTCCAAATGTGTATGGGTAGAATATATATCCCACGGGGGTAAAATTGAAAAAAGTTGAAAAAAATTTTTTTTTGGACTTAGTCATTTTTCTGGCGTTTATCAGACTTTCAGATAGGGGAAATGTCAGTGAGCGCTTCAATTTCAGTTCCAGAGCGATTCGCCCGATGAGTCCTTCATATTTAGTGGTTTTCAGCCAATTTTCAGAATTTTTGAAAATTTCACTTTTTTGTGAAAATATCCGCTAAATGAGGGAATAATATGTGTGAGGGTACCCCAGGAGAGTTCCAAATGTGTGTGGGTAGAATATATATCCCACGGGGGTAAAATTGAAAAAAGTTGAAAAAAATTTTTTTTTTGACTTAGTCATTTTTCCGGCGTTTATCAGACTTTCAGATAGGGGAAATGTCAGTGAGGGTTCCGATTTCATTTCCAGAGCGATTCGCCAGATGAGTCCTTCATATTTAGTGGTGTTCAGCCAATTTTCAGAATTTTTGAAAATTTCACTTTTTTGTAAAAATATCCACTAAATGAGGGAATAATATGTGTGAGGGTACCCCAGGAGAGTTCCAAATGTGTGTGGGTAGAATATATATCCCACGGGGGTAAAATTGAAAAAAGTTAAAAAAAAATTTTTTTTGGACTTAGTCATTTTTCTGGCGTTTATCAGACTTTCAGATAGGTGAAATGTCAGTGAGCGTTTCGATTTCAGTTCCAGAGCGATTCGCCCGATGAGTCCTTCATATTTAGTGGTTTTCAGCCAATTTTCAGAATTTTTGAAAATTTCACTTTTTTGTGAAAATATCCACTGAATGAGGGAATAATATGTGTGAGGGTACCCCAGGAGAGTTCCAAATGTGTGTGGGTAGAATATATATCCCACGGGGGTAAAATTGAAAAAAGTTGAAAAAAAATTTTTTTTGGACTTCGTCATTTTTCTGGCATTTATCAGACTTTCAGATAGGGGAAATGTCAGTGAGCGTTTCGATTTCAGTTCCAGAGCGATTCGCCCGATGAGTCCTTCATATTTAGTGGTTTTCAGCCAATTTTCAGAATTTTTGAAAATTTCATTTTTTTGTCAAAATATCCACTAAATGAGGGAATAATATGTGTGAGGGTACCCCAGGAGAGTTTCAAATGTGTGTGGGTAGAATATATATCCCACCGGGGTAAAATTGAAAAAAGTTGAAAAAAATTTTTTTTTGGACTTAGTCATTTTTCTGGCGTTTATCAGACTTTCAGATAGGGGAAATGTCAGTGAGCGTTCCGATTTCAGTTCCAGAGCGATTCGCCAGATGAGTCCTTCATATTTAGTGGTTTTCAGCCAATTTTCTGAATTTTTGAAAATTTCACTTTTTTGTGAAAATATCCACTAAATGAGGGAATAATATGTGTGAGGGTACCCCAGGAGAGTTCCAAATGTGTGTGGGTAGAATATATATCCCACGCGGGTAAAATTGAAAAAAGTTGAAAAAAATTTTTTTTTGGACTTAGTCATTTTTCTGGCGTTTATCAGACTTTCAGATAGGGGAAATGTCAGTGAGCGTTTCGATTTCAGTTCCAGAGCGATTCGGCCGATGAGTCCTTCATATTTAGTGGTTTTCAGCCAATTTTCAGAATTTTTGAAAATTTCATTTTTTTGTGAAAATATCCACTAAATGAGGGAATAATATGTGTGAGGGTACCCCAGGAAAATTCCAAATGTGTGTGGGTAGAATATATATCCCAGGGGGGTAAAATTGAAAAAAGTTGAAAAAATTTTTTTTTTGGACTTAGTCATTTTTTCGGCGTTTATCAGACTTTCAGATAGGGGAAATGTCAGTGAGCGTTCCGATTTCAGTTCCAGAGCGATTCGCCAGATGAGTCCTTCATATTTAGTGGTTTTCAGCCAATTTTCTGAATTTTTGAAAATTTCACTTTTTTGTGAAAATATCCACTAAATGAGGGAATAATATGTGTGAGGGTACCCCAGGAAAGTTCCAAATGTGTGTGGGTAGAATATATATCCCAGGGGGGTAAAATTGAAAAAAGTTGAAAAAAATTTTTATTTGGACTTAGTCATTTTTCCGGCGTTTATCAGACTTTCAGATAGGGGAAATGTCAGTGAGCGTTCCGATTTCAGTTCCAGAGCGATTCGCCAGATGAGTCCTTCATATTTAATGGTTTTCAGCCAATTTTCTGAATTTTCGAAAATTTCATTTTTTCGTGAAAATATCCACTAAATGAGGGAATAATATGTGTGAGGGTACCCCAGGAGAGTTTCAAATGTGTGTGGGTAGAATATATATCCCACGGGGGTAAAATTGAAAAAAGTTGAAAAAAATTTTTTTTTGGACTTAGTCATTTTTCTGGCGTTTATCAGACTTTCAGATAGGGGAAATGTCAGTGAGCGTTTCGATTTCAGTTCCAGAGCGATTCGGCCGATGAGTCCTTCATATTTAGTGGTTTTCAGCCAATTTTCTGAATTTTTGAAAATTTCACTTTTTTGTGAAAATATCCACTAAATGAGGGAATAATATGTGTGAGGGTACCCCAGGAGAGTTCCAAATGTGTTTGGGTAGAATATATATCCCACGGGGGTAAAATTGAAAAAAGTTTAAAAAAATTTTTTTTTGGACTTAGTCATTTTTCTGGCGTTTATCAGACTTTCAGATAGGGGAAATGTCAGTGAGCGTTTCGATTTCAGTTCCAGAGCGATTCGCCCGATGAGTCCTTCATATTTAGTGGTTTTCAGCCAATTTTCTGAATTTTTGAAAATTTCATTTTTTTGTGAAAATATCCACTAAATGAGGGAATAATATGTGTGAGGGTACCCCAGGAGAGTTCCAAATGTGTGTGGGTAGAATATATATCCCACGGGGGTAAAATTGAAAAAAGTTGAAAAAAAATTTTTTTTGGACTTAGTCATTTTTCTGGCGTTTATCAGACTTTCAGATAGGGTAAATGTCAGTGAGCATTTCGATTTCAGTTCCAGAGCGATTCGCCCGAAGAGTTCTTCATATTTAGTGGTTTTCAGCCAATTTTCAGAATTTTTGAAAATTTCACTTTTTTGTGAAAATATCCGCTAAATGAGGGAATAATATGTGTGAGGGTACCCCAGGAGAGTTCCAAATGTGTGTGGGTAGAATATATATCCCACGGGGGTAAAATTGAAAAAAGTTTAAAAAAATTTTTTTTTGGACTTAGTCATTTTTCTGGCGTTTAACAGACTTTCAGATAGGGGAAATGTCAGTGAGCGTTTCGATTTCAGTTCCAGAGCGATTCGCCCGATGAGTCCTTCATATTTAGTGGTTTTCAGCCAATTTTCTGAATTTTTGAAAATTTCATTTTTTTGTGAAAATATCCACTAAATGAGGGAATAATATGTGTGAGGGTACCCCAGGAGAGTTTCAAATGTGTGTGGGTAGAATATATATCCCAAGGGGGTAAAATTGAAAAAAGTTGAAAAAAATTTTTTTTTGGACTTAGTCATTTTTCTGGCGTTTATCAGACTTTCAGATAGGGGAAATGTCAGTGAGCGTTCCGATTTCAGTTCCAGAGCGATTCGCCAGATGAGTCCTTCATATTTAGTGGTTTTCAGCCAATTTTCTGAATTTTTGAAAATTTCACTTTTTTGTGAAAATATCCACTAAATGAGGGAATAATATGTGTGAGGGTACCCCAGGAGAGTTCCAAATGTGTGTGGGTAGAATATATATCCCACGGGGGTAAAATTGAAAAAAGTTGAAAAAAATTTTTTTTTGGACTTAGTCATTTTTCTGGCGTTTATCAGACTTTCAGATAGGGGAAATGTCAGTGAGCATTTCGATTTCAGTTCCAGAGCGATTCGCCCGATGAGTCCTTCATATTTAGTGGTTTTCAGCCAATTTTCAGAATTTTTGAAAATTTCACTTTTTTTGTGAAAATATCCACTAAATGAGGGAATAATATGTGTGAGGGTACCCCAGGAGAGTTCCAAATGTGTATGGGTAGAATATATATCCCACGGGGGTAAAATTGAAAAAAGTTGAAAAAAATTTTTTTTTGGACTTAGTCATTTTTCTGGCGTTTATCAGACTTTCAGATAGGGGAAATGTCAGTGAGCGCTTCAATTTCAGTTCCAGAGCGATTCGCCCGATGAATCTTCATATTTAGTGGTTTTCAGCCAATTTTCAGAATTTTTGAAAATTTCACTTTTTTGTGAAAATATCCGCTAAATGAGGGAATAATATGTGTGAGGGTACCCCAGGAGAGTTCCAAATGTGTGTGGGTAGAATATATATCCCACGGGGGTAAAATTGAAAAAAGTTGAAAAAAATTTTTTTTTTGACTTAGTCATTTTTCCGGCGTTTATCAGACTTTCAGATAGGGGAAATGTCAGTGAGGGTTCCGATTTCATTTCCAGAGCGATTCGCCAGATGAGTCCTTCATATTTAGTGGTGTTCAGCCAATTTTCAGAATTTTTGAAAATTTCACTTTTTTGTAAAAATATCCACTAAATGAGGGAATAATATGTGTGAGGGTACCCCAGGAGAGTTCCAAATGTGTGTGGGTAGAATATATATCCCACGGGGGTAAAATTGAAAAAAGTTAAAAAAAAATTTTTTTTGGACTTAGTCATTTTTCTGGCGTTTATCAGACTTTCAGATAGGTGAAATGTCAGTGAGCGTTTCGATTTCAGTTCCAGAGCGATTCGCCCGATGAGTCCTTCATATTTAGTGGTTTTCAGCCAATTTTCAGAATTTTTGAAAATTTCACTTTTTTGTGAAAATATCCACTGAATGAGGGAATAATATGTGTGAGGGTACCCCAGGAGAGTTCCAAATGTGTGTGGGTAGAATATATATCCAACGGGGGTAAAATTGAAAAAAGTTGAAAAAAAATTTTTTTTGGACTTCGTCATTTTTCTGGCATTTATCAGACTTTCAGATAGGGGAAATGTCAGTGAGCGTTTCGATTTCAGTTCCAGAGCGATTCGCCCGATGAGTCCTTCATATTTAGTGGTTTTCAGCCAATTTTCTGAATTTTTGAAAATTTCATTTTTTTGTGAAAATATCCACTAAATGAGGGAATAATATGTGTGAGGGTACCCCAGGAGAGTTTCAAATGTGTGTGGGTAGAATATATATCCCACCGGGGTAAAATTGAAAAAAGTTGAAAAAAATTTTTTTTTGGACTTAGTCATTTTTCTGGCGTTTATCAGACTTTCAGATAGGGGAAATGTCAGTGAGCGTTCCGATTTCAGTTCCAGAGCGATTCGCCAGATGAGTCCTTCATATTTAGTGGTTTTCAGCCAATTTTCAGAATTTTTGAAAATTTCACTTTTTTGTGAAAATATCCACTAAATGAGGGAATAATATGTGTGAGGGTACCCCAGGAGAGTTCCAAATGTGTGTGGGTAGAATATATATCCCACGAGGGTAAAATTGAAAAAAGTTGAAAAAAAATTTTTTTTGGACTTAGTCATTTTTCTGGCGTTTATCAGACTTTCAGATAGGGTAAATGTCAGTGAGCATTTCGATTTCAGTTCCAGAGCGATTCGCCCGAAGAGTTCTTCATATTTAGTGGTTTTCAGCCAATTTTCAGAATTTTTGAAAATTTCACTTTTTTGTGAAAATATCCGCTAAATGAGGGAATAATATGTGTGAGGGTACCCCAGGAGAGTTCCAAATGTGTGTGGGTAGAATATATATCCCACGGGGGTAAAATTGAAAAAAGTTTAAAAAAATTTTTTTTTGGACTTAGTCATTTTTCTGGCGTTTAACAGACTTTCAGATAGGGGAAATGTCAGTGAGCGTTTCGATTTCAGTTCCAGAGCGATTCGCCCGATGAGTCCTTCATATTTAGTGGTTTTCAGCCAATTTTCTGAATTTTTGAAAATTTCACTTTTTTGTGAAAATATCCACTAAATGAGGGAATAATATGTGTGAGGGTACCCCAGGAGAGTTCCAAATGTGTGTGGGTAGAATATATATCCCACGGGGGTAAAATTGAAAAAAGTTGAAAAAAATTTTTTTTTGGACTTAGTCATTTTTCTGGCGTTTATCAGACTTTCAGATAGGGGAAATGTCAGTGAGCATTTCGATTTCAGTTCCAGAGCGATTCGCCCGATGAGTCCTTCATATTTAGTGGTTTTCAGCCAATTTTCAGAATTTTTGAAAATTTCACTTTTTTTGTGAAAATATCCACTAAATGAGGGAATAATATGTGTGAGGGTACCCCAGGAGAGTTCCAAATGTGTATGGGTAGAATATATATCCCACGGGGGTAAAATTGAAAAAAGTTGAAAAAAATTTTTTTTTGGACTTAGTCATTTTTCTGGCGTTTATCAGACTTTCAGATAGGGGAAATGTCAGTGAGCGCTTCAATTTCAGTTCCAGAGCGATTCGCCCGATGAGTCCTTCATATTTAGTGGTTTTCAGCCAATTTTCAGAATTTTTGAAAATTTCACTTTTTTGTGAAAATATCCACTAAATGAGGGAATAATATGTGTGAGGGTACCCCAGGAGAGTTCCAAATGTGTGTGGGTAGAATATATATCCCAGGGGGGTAAAATTGAAAAAATTTGAAAAAAAATTTATTTTGGACTTAGTCATTTTTCCGGCGTTTATCAGACTTTCACATAGGGGAAATGTCAGTGAGCATTCCGATTTCAGTTCCAGAGCGATTCGCCAGATGAGTCCTTCATATTTAGTGGTTTTCAGCCAATTTTCTGAATTTTTGAAAATTTCACTTTTTTGTGAAAATATCCACTAAATGAGGGAATAATATGTGTGAGGGTACCCCAGGAGAGTTCCAAATGTGTGTGGGTAGAATATATATCCCACGCGGGTAAAATTGAAAAAAGTTGAAAAAAATTTTTTTTTTGGACTTAGTCATTTTTCTGGCGTTTATCAGACTTTCAGATAGGGGAAATGTCAGTGAGCGTTTCGATTTCAGTTCCAGAGCGATTCGGCCGATGAGTCCTTCATATTTAGTGGTTTTCAGCCAATTTTCTGAATTTTTGAAAATTTCACTTTTTTGTGAAAATATCCACTAAATGAGGGAATAATATGTGTGAGGGTACCCCAGGAAAGTTCCAAATGTGTGTGGGTAGAATATATATCCCAGGGGGGTAAAATTGAAAAAAGTTGAAAAAAATTTTTTTTTGGACTTAGTCACTTTTCCGGCGTTTATCAGACTTTCAGATAGGGGAAATGTCAGTGAGCGTTCCGATTTCAGTTCCAGAGCGATTCGGCCGATGAGTCCTTCATATTTAGTGGTTTTCAGCCAATTTTCAGAATTTTTGAAAATTTCACTTTTTTGTGAAAATATCCACTAAATGAGGGAATAATATGTGTGAGGGTACCCCAGGAGAGTTCCAAATGTGTGTGGGTAGAATATATATCCCAGGGGGTAAAATTGAAAAAAGTTGAAAAAAATTTTTTTTTTTTACTTAGTCATTTTACCGGCGTTTATCAGACTTTCACATAGGGGAAATGTCAGTGAGCGTTCCGATTTCAGTTCCAGAGCGATTCGCCAGATGAGTCCTTCATATTTAGTGGTTTTCAGCCAATTTTCTGAATTTTTGAAAATTTCACTTTTTTGTGAAAATATCCACTAAATGAGGGAATAATATGTGTGAGGGTACCCCAGGAAAGTTCCAAATGTGTGTGGGTAGAATATATATCCCAGGGGGGTAAAATTGAAAAAAGTTGAAAAAAATTTTTTTTTGGACTTAGTCATTTTTCCGGCGTTTATCAGACTTTCACATAGGGGAAATGTCAGTGAGCGTTCCGATTTCAGTTCCAGAGCGATTCGCCAGATGAGTCCTTCATATTTAGTGGTTTTCAGCCAATTTTCTGAATTTTTGAAAATTTCACTTTTTTGTGAAAATATCCACTAAATGAGGGAATAATATGTGTGAGGGTACCCCAGGAAAATTCCAAATGTGTGTGGGTAGAATATATATCCCAGGGGGGTAAAATTGAAAAAAGTTGAAAAAAATTTTTTTTTGGACTTAGTCATTTTTTCGGCGTTTATCAGACTTTCAGATAGGGGAAATGTCAGTGAGCGTTCCGATTTCAGTTCCAGAGCGATTCGCCAGATGAGTCCTTCATATTTAGTGGTTTTCAGCCACTTTTCTGAATTTTTGAAAATTTCACTTTTTTGTGAAAATATCCACTAAATGAGGGAATAATATGTGTGAGGGTACCCCAGGAAAGTTCCAAATGTGTGTGGGTAGAATATATATCCCAGGGGGGTAAAATTGAAAAAAGTTGAAAAAAATTTTTATTTGGACTTAGTCATTTTTCCGGCGTTTATCAGACTTTCAGATAGGGGAAATGTCAGTGAGCGTTTCGATTTCAGTTCCAGAGCGATTCGGCCGATGAGTCCTTCATATTTAGTGGTTTTCAGCCAATTTTCTGAATTTTTGAAAATTTCACTTTTTTGTGAAAATATCCACTAAATGAGGGAATAATATGTGTGAGGGTACCCCAGGAGAGTTCCAAATGTGTTTGGGTAGAATATATATCCCACGGGGGTAAAATTGAAAAAAGTTTAAAAAAATTTTTTTTTGGACTTAGTCATTTTTCTGGCGTTTATCAGACTTTCAGATAGGGGAAATGTCAGTGAGCGTTTCGATTTCAGTTCCAGAGCGATTCGCCCGATGAGTCCTTCATATTTAGTGGTTTTCAGCCAATTTTCTGAATTTTTGAAAATTTCATTTTTTTGTGAAAATATCCACTAAATGAGGGAATAATATGTGTGAGGGTACCCCAGGAGAGTTCCAAATGTGTGTGGGTAGAATATATATCCCACGGGGGTAAAATTGAAAAAAGTTGAAAAAAAATTTTTTTTGGACTTAGTCATTTTTCTGGCGTTTATCAGACTTTCAGATAGGGTAAATGTCAGTGAGCATTTCGATTTCAGTTCCAGAGCGATTCGCCCGAAGAGTTCTTCATATTTAGTGGTTTTCAGCCAATTTTCTGAATTTTTGAAAATTTCACTTTTTTGTGAAAATATCCACTAAATGAGGGAATAATATGTGTGAGGGTACCCCAGGAAAGTTCCAAATGTGTGTTGGTAGAATATATATCCCAGGGGGGTAAAATTGAAAAAAGTTGAAAAAAATTTTTTTTTGGACTTAGTCATTTTTCCGGCGTTTATCAGACTTTCACATAGGGGAAATGTCAGTGAGCATTCCGATTTCAGTTCCAGAGCGATTCGCCAGATGAGTCCTTCATATTTAGTGGTTTTCAGCCAATTTTCTGAATTTTTGAAAATTTCACTTTTTTGTGAAAATATCCACTAAATGAGGGAATAATATGTGTGAGGGTACCCCAGGAAAATTCCAAATGTGTGTGGGTAGAATATATATCCCAGGGGGGTAAAATTGAAAAAAGTTGAAAAAATTTTTTTTTTGGACTTAGTCATTTTTTCGGCGTTTATCAGACTTTCAGATAGGGGAAATGTCAGTGAGCGTTCCGATTTCAGTTCCAGAGCGATTCGCCAGATGAGTCCTTCATATTTAGTGGTTTTCAGCCAATTTTCTGAATTTTTGAAAATTTCACTTTTTTGTGAAAATATCCACTAAATGAGGGAATAATATGTGTGAGGGTACCCCAGGAAAGTTCCAAATGTGTGTGGGTAGAATATATATCCCAGGGGGGTAAAATTGAAAAAAGTTGAAAAAAATTTTTTTTTGGACTTAGTCATTTTTCCGGCGTTTATCAGACTTTCAGATAGGGGAAATGTCAGTGAGCGTTTCGATTTCAGTTCCAGAGCGATTCGGCCGATGAGTCCTTCATATTTAGTGGTTTTCAGCCAATTTTCTGAATTTTTGAAAATTTCACTTTTTTGTGAAAATATCCACTAAATGAGGGAATAATATGTGTGAGGGTACCCCAGGAGAGTTCCAAATGTGTTTGGGTAGAATATATATCCCACGGGGGTAAAATTGAAAAAAGTTTAAAAAAATTTTTTTTTGGACTTAGTCATTTTTCTGGCGTTTATCAGACTTTCAGATAGGGGAAATGTCAGTGAGCGTTTCGATTTCAGTTCCAGAGCGATTCGCCCGATGAGTCCTTCATATTTAGTGGTTTTCAGCCAATTTTCTGAATTTTTGAAAATTTCATTTTTTTGTGAAAATATCCACTAAATGAGGGAATAATATGTGTGAGGGTACCCCAGGAGAGTTCCAAATGTGTGTGGGTAGAATATATATCCCACGGGGGTAAAATTGAAAAAAGTTGAAAAAAAATTTTTTTTGGACTTAGTCATTTTTCTGGCGTTTATCAGACTTTCAGATAGGGTAAATGTCAGTGAGCATTTCGATTTCAGTTCCAGAGCGATTCGCCCGAAGAGTTCTTCATATTTAGTGGTTTTCAGCCAATTTTCAGAATTTTTGAAAATTTCACTTTTTTGTGAAAATATCCGCTAAATGAGGGAATAATATGTGTGAGGGTACCCCAGGAGAGTTCCAAATGTGTGTGGGTAGAATATATATCCCACGGGGGTAAAATTGAAAAAAGTTTAAAAAAATTTTTTTTTGGACTTAGTCATTTTTCTGGCGTTTAACAGACTTTCAGATAGGGGAAATGTCAGTGAGCGTTCCGATTTCAGTTCCAGAGCGATTCGCCTGATGAGTCCTTCATATTTAGTGGTTTTCAGCCAATTTTCTGAATTTTTGAAAATTTCACTTTTTTGTGAAAATATCCACTAAATGAGGGAATAATATGTGTGAGGGTACCCCAGGAGAGTTCCAAATGTGTGTGGGTAGAATATATATCCCACGGGGGTAAAATTGAAAAAAGTTGAAAAAAATTTTTTTTTGGACTTAGTCATTTTTCTGGCGTTTATCAGACTTTCAGATAGGGGAAATGTCAGTGAGCATTTCGATTTCAGTTCCAGAGCGATTCGCCAGATGAGTCCTTCATATTTAGTGGTGTTCAGCCAATTTTCAGAATTTTTGAAAATTTCACTTTTTTGTAAAAATATCCACTAAATGAGGGAATAATATGTGTGAGGGTACCCCAGGAGAGTTCCAAATGTGTGTGGGTAGAATATATATCCCACGGGGGTAAAATTGAAAAAAGTTAAAAAAAAATTTTTTTTGGACTTAGTCATTTTTCTGGCGTTTATCAGACTTTCAGATAGGTGAAATGTCAGTGAGCGTTTCGATTTCAGTTCCAGAGCGATTCGCCCGATGAGTCCTTCATATTTAGTGGTTTTCAGCCAATTTTCAGAATTTTTGAAAATTTCACTTTTTTGTGAAAATATCCACTGAATGAGGGAATAATATGTGTGAGGGTACCCCAGGAGAGTTCCAAATGTGTGTGGGTAGAATATATATCCCACGGGGGTAAAATTGAAAAAAGTTGAAAAAAAATTTTTTTTGGACTTCGTCATTTTTCTGGCATTTATCAGACTTTCAGATAGGGGAAATGTCAGTGAGCGTTTCGATTTCAGTTCCAGAGCGATTCGCCCGATGAGTCCTTCATATTTAGTGGTTTTCAGCCAATTTTCTGAATTTTTGAAAATTTCATTTTTTTGTGAAAATATCCACTAAATGAGGGAATAATATGTGTGAGGGTACCCCAGGAGAGTTTCAAATGTGTGTGGGTAGAATATATATCCCACCGGGGTAAAATTGAAAAAAGTTGAAAAAAATTTTTTTTTGGACTTAGTCATTTTTCTGGCGTTTATCAGACTTTCAGATAGGGGAAATGTCAGTGAGCGTTCCGATTTCAGTTCCAGAGCGATTCGCCAGATGAGTCCTTCATATTTAGTGGTTTTCAGCCAATTTTCAGAATTTTTGAAAATTTCACTTTTTTGTGAAAATATCCACTAAATGAGGGAATAATATGTGTGAGGGTACCCCAGGAGAGTTCCAAATGTGTGTGGGTAGAATATATATCCCACGAGGGTAAAATTGAAAAAAGTTGAAAAAAAATTTTTTTTGGACTTAGTCATTTTTCTGGCGTTTATCAGACTTTCAGATAGGGTAAATGTCAGTGAGCATTTCGATTTCAGTTCCAGAGCGATTCGCCCGAAGAGTTCTTCATATTTAGTGGTTTTCAGCCAATTTTCAGAATTTTTGAAAATTTCACTTTTTTGTGAAAATATCCGCTAAATGAGGGAATAATATGTGTGAGGGTACCCCAGGAGAGTTCCAAATGTGTGTGGGTAGAATATATATCCCACGGGGGTAAAATTGAAAAAAGTTTAAAAAAATTTTTTTTTGGACTTAGTCATTTTTCTGGCGTTTAACAGACTTTCAGATAGGGGAAATGTCAGTGAGCGTTTCGATTTCAGTTCCAGAGCGATTCGCCCGATGAGTCCTTCATATTTAGTGGTTTTCAGCCAATTTTCTGAATTTTTGAAAATTTCATTTTTTTGTGAAAATATCCACTAAATGAGGGAATAATATGTGTGAGGGTACCCCAGGAGAGTTTCAAATGTGTGTGGGTAGAATATATATCCCAAGGGGGTAAAATTGAAAAAAGTTGAAAAAAATTTTTTTTTGGACTTAGTCATTTTTCTGGCGTTTATCAGACTTTCAGATAGGGGAAATGTCAGTGAGCGCTTCAATTTCAGTTCCAGAGCGATTCGCCCGATGAGTCCTTCATATTTAGTGGTTTTCAGCCAATTTTCAGAATTTTTGAAAATTTCACTTTTTTGTGAAAATATCCGCTAAATGAGGGAATAATATGTGTGAGGGTACCCCAGGAGAGTTCCAAATGTGTGTGGGTAGAATATATATC
Source organism: Phyllobates terribilis (assembly GCF_046119375.1). Lineage (NCBI taxonomy): Eukaryota > Metazoa > Chordata > Amphibia > Anura > Dendrobatidae > Phyllobates > Phyllobates terribilis. Next base: position 123,711,359 of record NW_027362768.1, read on the forward strand.
CCACGGGGGTAAAATTGAAAAAAGTTGAAAAAAATTTTTTTTTTGACTTAGTCATTTTTCCGGCGTTTATCAGACTTTCAGATAGGGGAAATGTCAGTGAGGGTTCCGATTTCATTTCCAGAGCGATTCGCCAGATGAGTCCTTCATATTTAGTGGTGTTCAGCCAATTTTCAGAATTTTTGAAAATTTCACTTTTTTGTAAAAATATCCACTAAATGAGGGAATAATATGTGTGAGGGTACCCCAGGAGAGTTCCAAATGTGTGTGGGTAGAATATATATCCCACGGGGGTAAAATTGAAAAAAGTTAAAAAAAAATTTTTTTTGGACTTAGTCATTTTTCTGGCGTTTATCAGACTTTCAGATAGGTGAAATGTCAGTGAGCGTTTCGATTTCAGTTCCAGAGCGATTCGCCCGATGAGTCCTTCATATTTAGTGGTTTTCAGCCAATTTTCAGAATTTTTGAAAATTTCACTTTTTTGTGAAAATATCCACTGAATGAGGGAATAATATGTGTGAGGGTACCCCAGGAGAGTTCCAAATGTGTGTGGGTAGAATATATATCCCACGGGGGTAAAATTGAAAAAAGTTGAAAAAAAATTTTTTTTGGACTTCGTCATTTTTCTGGCATTTATCAGACTTTCAGATAGGGGAAATGTCAGTGAGCGTTTCGATTTCAGTTCCAGAGCGATTCGCCCGATGAGTCCTTCATATTTAGTGGTTTTCAGCCAATTTTCAGAATTTTTGAAAATTTCACTTTTTTGTAAAAATATCCACTAAATGAGGGAATAATATGTGTGAGCGTACCCAAGGAGAGTTCCAAATGTGTGTGGGTAGAATATATATCCCACGGGGGTAAAATTGAAAAAAGTTGAAAAAAATTTTTTTTTGGACTTAGTCATTTTTCCGGCGTTTATCAGACTTTCAGATAGGGCAAATGTCAGTGAGCGTTTCGATTTCAGTTCCAGAGCGATTCGCCCGATGAGTCCTTCATATTTAGTGGTTTTCAGCCAATTTTCAGAATTTTTGAAAATTTCACTTTTTTGTGAAAATATCCGCTAAATGAGGGAATAATATGTGTGAGGGTACCCCAGGAGAGTTCCAAATGTGTGTGGGTAGAATATATATCCCACGGGGGTAAAATTGAAAAAAGTTGAAAAAAAATTTTTTTTTGACTTAGTCATTTTTCCGGCGTTTATCAGACTTTCAGATAGGGGAAATGTCAGTGAGGGTTCCGATTTCAGTTCCAGAGCGATTCGCCAGATGAGTCCTTCATATTTAGTGGTGTTCAGCCAATTTTCTGAATTTTTGAAAATTTCACTTTTTTGTAAAAATATCCACTAAATGAGGGAATAATATGTGTGAGGGTACCCCAGGAGAGTTCCAAATGTGTGTGGGTAGAATATATATCCCACGGGGGTAAAATTGAAAAAGTTGAAAAAAAATTTTTTTTGGACTTAGTCATTTTTCTGGCATTTATCAGACTTTCAGATAGGGGAAATGTCAGTGAGCGTTCCGATTTCAGTTCCAGAGCGATTCGCCCGATGAGTCCTTCATATTTAGTGGTTTTCAGCCAATTTTCAGAATTTTTGAAAATTTCACTTTTTTGTGAAAATATCCACTAAATGAGGGAATAATATGTGTGAGGGTACCCCAGGAGAGTTCCAAATGTGTGTGGGTAGAATATATATCCCACGGGGGTAAAATTGAAAAAAGTTGAAAAAAAATTTTTTTTGGACTTAGTCATTTTTCTGGCGTTTATCAGACTTTCAGATAGGGGAAATGTCAGTGAGCATTTCGATTTCAGTTCCAGAGCGATTCGCCCGATGAGTCCTTCATATTTAGTGGTTTTCAGCCAATTTTCAGAATTTTTGAAAATTTCACTTTTTTGTGAAAATATCCGCTAAATGAGGGAATAATATGTGTGAGGGTACCCCAGGAGAGTTCCAAATGTGTGTGGGTAGAATATATATCCCACGGGGGTAAAATTGAAAAAAGTTGAAAAAAATTTTTTTTTGGACTTAGTCATTTTTCTGGCGTTTATCAGACTTTCAGATAGGGGAAATGTCAGTGAGCGTTTCGATTTCAGTTCCAGAGCGATTCGCCCGATGAGTCCTTCATATTTAGTGGTTTTCAGCCAATTTTCAGAATTTTTGAAAATTTCACTTTTTTGTGAAAATATCCGCTAAATGAGGGAATAATATGTGTGAGGGTACCCCAGGAGAGTTCCAAATGTGTGTGGGTAGAATATATATCCCACGGGGGTAAAATTGAAAAAAGTTGAAAAAAAATTTTTTTTGGACTTAGTCATTTTTCTGGCGTTTATCAGACTTTCAGATAGGGGAAATGTCAGTGAGCATTTCGATTTCAGTTCCAGAGCGATTCGTCCGATGAGTCCTTCATATTTAGTGGTTTTCAGCCAATTTTCAGAATTTTTGAAAATTTCACTTTTTTGTGAAAATATCCGCTAAATGAGGGAATAATATGTGTGAGGGTACCCCAGGAGAGTTCCAAAATGTGTGTGGGTAGAATATACATCCCACGGGGGTAAAATTGAAAAAAGTTGAAAAAAATTTTTTTTTTGACTTAGTCATTTTTCCGGCGTTTATCAGACTTTCAGATAGGGGAAATGTCAGTGAGGGTTCCGATTTCAGTTCCAGAGCGATTCGCCAGATGAGTCCTTCATATTTAGTGGTTTTCAGCCAATTTTCAGAATTTTTGAAAATTTCACTTTTTTGTGAAAATATCCACTAAATGAGGGAATAATATGTGTGAGGGTACCCCAGGAGAGTTCCAAATGTGTGTGGGTAGAATATATATCCCACGGGGGTAAAATTGAAAAAAGTTGAAAAAAAATTTTTTTTGGACTTAGTCATTTTTCTGGCGTTTATCAGACTTTCAGATAGGGGAAATGTCAGTGAGCGTTTCGATTTCAGTTCCAGAGCGATTCGCCCGATGAGTCCTTCATATTTAGTGGTTTTCAGCCAATTTTCTGAATTTTTGAAAATTTCACTTTTTTGTGAAAATATCCACTAAATGAGGGAATAATATGTGTGAGGGTACCCCAGGAGAGTTCCAAATGTGTGTGGGTAGAATATATATCCCACGGGGGTAAAATTGAAAAAAGTTGAAAAAAAATTTTTTTTGGACTTCGTCATTTTTCTGGCATTTATCAGACTTTCAGATAGGGGAAATGTCAGTGAGCGTTTCGATTTCAGTTCCAGAGCGATTCGCCCGATGAGTCCTTCATATTTAGTGGTTTTCAGCCAATTTTCAGAATTTTTGAAAATTTCACTTTTTTGTAAAAATATCCACTAAATGAGGGAATAATATGTGTGAGGGTACCCAAGGAGAGTTCCAAATGTGTGTGGGTAGAATATATATCCCACGGGGGTAAAATTGAAAAAAGTTAAAAAAAATTTTTTTTTGGACTTAGTCATTTTTCCGGCGTTTATCAGACTTTCAGATAGGGCAAATGTCAGTGAGCGTTTCGATTTCAGTTCCAGAGCGATTCGCCCGATGAGTCCTTCATATTTAGTGGTTTTCAGCCAATTTTCAGAATTTTTGAAAATTTCACTTTTTTGTGAAAATATCCGCTAAATGAGGGAATAATATGTGTGAGGGTACCCCAGGAGAGTTCCAAATGTGTGTGGGTAGAATATATATCCCACGGGGGTAAAATTGAAAAAAGTTGAAAAAAATTTTTTTTTTAACTTAGTCATTTTTCCGGCGTTTATCAGACTTTCAGATAGGGGAAATGTCAGTGAGGGTTCCGATTTCAGTTCCAGAGCGATTCGCCAGATGAGTCCTTCATATTTAGTGGTGTTCAGCCAATTTTCTGAATTTTTGAAAATTTCACTTTTTTGTAAAAATATCCACTAAATGAGGGAATAATATGTGTGAGGGTACCCCAGGAGAGTTCCAAATGTGTGTGGGTAGAATATATATCCCACGGGGGTAAAATTGAAAAAGTTGAAAAAAAATTTTTTTTGGACTTAGTCATTTTTCTGGCATTTATCAGACTTTCAGATAGGGGAAATGTCAGTGAGCGTTTCGATTTCAGTTCCAGAGCGATTCGCCCGATGAGTCCTTCATATTTAGTGGTTTTCAGCCAATTTTCAGAATTTTTGAAAATTTCACTTTTTTGTGAAAATATCCACTAAATGAGGGAATAATATGTGTGAGGGTACCCCAGGAGAGTTCCAAATGTGTGTGGGTAGAATATATATCCCACGGGGGTAAAATTGAAAAAAGTTGAAAAAAAATTTTTTTTGGACTTAGTCATTTTTCTGGCGTTTATCAGACTTTCAGATAGGGGAAATGTCAGTGAGCATTTCGATTTCAGTTCCAGAGCGATTCGCCCGATGAGTCCTTCATATTTAGTGGTTTTCAGCCAATTTTCAGAATTTTTGAAAATTTCACTTTTTTGTGAAAATATCCGCTAAATGAGGGAATAATATGTGTGAGGGTACCCCAGGAGAGTTCCAAATGTGTGTGGGTAGAATATAAATCCCACGGGGGTAAAATTGAAAAAAGTTGAAAAAAAATTTTTTTTGGACTTAGTCATTTTTCTGGCGTTTATCAGACTTTCAGATAGGGGAAATGTCAGTGAGCGTTTCGATTTCAGTTCCAGAGCGATTCGCCCGATGAGTCCTTCATATTTAGTGGTTTTCAGCCAATTTTCAGAATTTTTGAAAATTTCACTTTTTTGTGAAAATATCCGCTAAATGAGGGAATAATATGTGTGAGGGTACCCCAGGAGAGTTCCAAATGTGTGTGGGTAGAATATATATCCCACGGGGGTAAAATTGAAAAAAGTTGAAAAAAAATTTTTTTTGGACTTAGTCATTTTTCTGGCGTTTATCAGACTTTCAGATAGGGGAAATGTCAGTGAGCATTTCGATTTCAGTTCCAGAGCGATTCGTCCGATGAGTCCTTCATATTTAGTGGTTTTCAGCCAATTTTCAGAATTTTTGAAAATTTCACTTTTTTGTGAAAATATCCGCTAAATGAGGGAATAATATGTGTGAGGGTACCCCAGGAGAGTTCCAAAATGTGTGTGGGTAGAATATATATCCCACGGGGGTAAAATTGAAAAAAGTTGAAAAAAATTTTTTTTTTGACTTAGTCATTTTTCCGGCGTTTATCAGACTTTCAGATAGGGGAAATGTCAGTGAGGGTTCCGATTTCAGTTCCAGAGCGATTCGCCAGATGAGTCCTTCATATTTAGTGGTTTTCAGCCAATTTTCAGAATTTTTGAAAATTTCACTTTTTTGTGAAAATATCCACTAAATGAGGGAATAATATGTGTGAGGGTACCCCAGGAGAGTTCCAAATGTGTGTGGGTAGAATATATATCCCACGGGGGTAAAATTGAAAAAAGTTGAAAAAAAATTTTTTTTGGACTTAGTCATTTTTCTGGCGTTTATCAGACTTTCAGATAGGGGAAATGTCAGTGAGCGTTTCGATTTCAGTTCCAGAGCGATTCGCCCGATGAGTCCTTCATATTTAGTGGTTTTCAGCCAATTTTCTGAATTTTTGAAAATTTCACTTTTTTGTGAAAATATCCGCTAAATGAGGGAATAATATGTGTGAGGGTACCCCAGGAGAGTTCCAAATGTGTGTGGGTAGAATATATATCCCACGGGGGTAAAATTGAAAAAAGTTGAAAAAAAATTTTTTTTGGACTTAGTCATTTTTCTGGCGTTTATCAGACTTTCAGATAGGGTAAATGTCAGTGAGCATTTCGATTTCAGTTCCAGAGCGATTCGCCCGAAGAGTTCTTCATATTTAGTGGTTTTCAGCCAATTTTCAGAATTTTTGAAAATTTCACTTTTTTGTGAAAATATCCGCTAAATGAGGGAATAATATGTGTGAGGGTACCCCAGGAGAGTTCCAAATGTGTGTGGGTAGAATATATATCCCACGGGGGTAAAATTGAAAAAAGTTTAAAAAAATTTTTTTTTGGACTTAGTCATTTTTCTGGCGTTTAACAGACTTTCAGATAGGGGAAATGTCAGTGAGCGTTTCGATTTCAGTTCCAGAGCGATTCGCCCGATGAGTCCTTCATATTTAGTGGTTTTCAGCCAATTTTCTGAATTTTTGAAAATTTCATTTTTTTGTGAAAATATCCACTAAATGAGGGAATAATATGTGTGAGGGTACCCCAGGAGAGTTTCAAATGTGTGTGGGTAGAATATATATCCCAAGGGGGTAAAATTGAAAAAAGTTGAAAAAAATTTTTTTTTGGACTTAGTCATTTTTCTGGCGTTTATCAGACTTTCAGATAGGGGAAATGTCAGTGAGCGTTCCGATTTCAGTTCCAGAGCGATTCGCCAGATGAGTCCTTCATATTTAGTGGTTTTCAGCCAATTTTCTGAATTTTTGAAAATTTCACTTTTTTGTGAAAATATCCACTAAATGAGGGAATAATATGTGTGAGGGTACCCCAGGAGAGTTCCAAATGTGTGTGGGTAGAATATATATCCCACGGGGGTAAAATTGAAAAAAGTTGAAAAAAAATTTTTTTTGGACTTAGTCATTTTTCTGGCGTTTATCAGACTTTCAGATAGGGGAAATGTCAGTGAGCATTTCGATTTCAGTTCCAGAGCGATTCGTCCGATGAGTCCTTCATATTTAGTGGTTTTCAGCCAATTTTCAGAATTTTTGAAAATTTCACTTTTTTGTGAAAATATCCGCTAAATGAGGGAATAATATGTGTGAGGGTACCCCAGGAGAGTTCCAAAATGTGTGTGGGTAGAATATATATCCCACGGGGGTAAAATTGAAAAAAGTTGAAAAAAATTTTTTTTTTGACTTAGTCATTTTTCCGGCGTTTATCAGACTTTCAGATAGGGGAAATGTCAGTGAGGGTTCCGATTTCAGTTCCAGAGCGATTCGCCAGATGAGTCCTTCATATTTAGTGGTTTTCAGCCAATTTTCAGAATTTTTGAAAATTTCACTTTTTTGTGAAAATATCCACTAAATGAGGGAATAATATGTGTGAGGGTACCCCAGGAGAGTTCCAAATGTGTGTGGGTAGAATATATATCCCACGGGGGTAAAATTGAAAAAAGTTGAAAAAAAATTTTTTTTGGACTTAGTCATTTTTCTGGCGTTTATCAGACTTTCAGATAGGGGAAATGTCAGTGAGCGTTTCGATTTCAGTTCCAGAGCGATTCGCCCGATGAGTCCTTCATATTTAGTGGTTTTCAGCCAATTTTCTGAATTTTTGAAAATTTCACTTTTTTGTGAAAATATCCGCTAAATGAGGGAATAATATGTGTGAGGGTACCCCAGGAGAGTTCCAAATGTGTGTGGGTAGAATATATATCCCACGGGGGTAAAATTGAAAAAAGTTGAAAAAAAATTTTTTTTGGACTTAGTCATTTTTCTGGCGTTTATCAGACTTTCAGATAGGGTAAATGTCAGTGAGCATTTCGATTTCAGTTCCAGAGCGATTCGCCCGAAGAGTTCTTCATATTTAGTGGTTTTCAGCCAATTTTCAGAATTTTTGAAAATTTCACTTTTTTGTGAAAATATCCGCTAAATGAGGGAATAATATGTGTGAGGGTACCCCAGGAGAGTTCCAAATGTGTGTGGGTAGAATATATATCCCACGGGGGTAAAATTGAAAAAAGTTTAAAAAAATTTTTTTTTGGACTTAGTCATTTTTCTGGCGTTTAACAGACTTTCAGATAGGGGAAATGTCAGTGAGCGTTTCGATTTCAGTTCCAGAGCGATTCGCCCGATGAGTCCTTCATATTTAGTGGTTTTCAGCCAATTTTCTGAATTTTTGAAAATTTCATTTTTTTGTGAAAATATCCACTAAATGAGGGAATAATATGTGTGAGGGTACCCCAGGAGAGTTTCAAATGTGTGTGGGTAGAATATATATCCCAAGGGGGTAAAATTGAAAAAAGTTGAAAAAAATTTTTTTTTGGACTTAGTCATTTTTCTGGCGTTTATCAGACTTTCAGATAGGGGAAATGTCAGTGAGCGTTCCGATTTCAGTTCCAGAGCGATTCGCCAGATGAGTCCTTCATATTTAGTGGTTTTCAGCCAATTTTCTGAATTTTTGAAAATTTCACTTTTTTGTGAAAATATCCACTAAATGAGGGAATAATATGTGTGAGGGTACCCCAGGAGAGTTCCAAATGTGTGTGGGTAGAATATATATCCCACGGGGGTAAAATTGAAAAAAGTTGAAAAAAATTTTTTTTTGGACTTAGTCATTTTTCTGGCGTTTATCAGACTTTCAGATAGGGGAAATGTCAGTGAGCATTTCGATTTCAGTTCCAGAGCGATTCGCCCGATGAGTCCTTCATATTTAGTGGTTTTCAGCCAATTTTCAGAATTTTTGAAAATTTCACTTTTTTTGTGAAAATATCCACTAAATGAGGGAATAATATGTGTGAGGGTACCCCAGGAGAGTTCCAAATGTGTATGGGTAGAATATATATCCCACGGGGGTAAAATTGAAAAAAGTTGAAAAAAATTTTTTTTTGGACTTAGTCATTTTTCTGGCGTTTATCAGACTTTCAGATAGGGGAAATGTCAGTGAGCGCTTCAATTTCAGTTCCAGAGCGATTCGCCCGATGAGTCCTTCATATTTAGTGGTTTTCAGCCAATTTTCAGAATTTTTGAAAATTTCACTTTTTTGTGAAAATATCCGCTAAATGAGGGAATAATATGTGTGAGGGTACCCCAGGAGAGTTCCAAATGTGTGTGGGTAGAATATATATCCCACGGGGGTAAAATTGAAAAAAGTTGAAAAAAATTTTTTTTTTGACTTAGTCATTTTTCCGGCGTTTATCAGACTTTCAGATAGGGGAAATGTCAGTGAGGGTTCCGATTTCATTTCCAGAGCGATTCGCCAGATGAGTCCTTCATATTTAGTGGTGTTCAGCCAATTTTCAGAATTTTTGAAAATTTCACTTTTTTGTAAAAATATCCACTAAATGAGGGAATAATATGTGTGAGGGTACCCCAGGAGAGTTCCAAATGTGTGTGGGTAGAATATATATCCCACGGGGGTAAAATTGAAAAAAGTTAAAAAAAAATTTTTTTTGGACTTAGTCATTTTTCTGGCGTTTATCAGACTTTCAGATAGGTGAAATGTCAGTGAGCGTTTCGATTTCAGTTCCAGAGCGATTCGCCCGATGAGTCCTTCATATTTAGTGGTTTTCAGCCAATTTTCAGAATTTTTGAAAATTTCACTTTTTTGTGAAAATATCCACTGAATGAGGGAATAATATGTGTGAGGGTACCCCAGGAGAGTTCCAAATGTGTGTGGGTAGAATATATATCCCACGGGGGTAAAATTGAAAAAAGTTGAAAAAAAATTTTTTTTGGACTTCGTCATTTTTCTGGCATTTATCAGACTTTCAGATAGGGGAAATGTCAGTGAGCGTTTCGATTTCAGTTCCAGAGCGATTCGCCCGATGAGTCCTTCATATTTAGTGGTTTTCAGCCAATTTTCAGAATTTTTGAAAATTTCACTTTTTTGTAAAAATATCCACTAAATGAGGGAATAATATGTGTGAGGGTACCCAAGGAGAGTTCCAAATGTGTGTGGGTAGAATATATATCCCACGGGGGTAAAATTGAAAAAAGTTGAAAAAAATTTTTTTTTGGACTTAGTCATTTTTACGGCGTTTATCAGACTTTCAGATAGGGCAAATGTCAGTGAGCGTTTCGATTTCAGTTCCAGAGCGATTCGCCCGATGAGTCCTTCATATTTAGTGGTTTTCAGCCAATTTTCAGAATTTTTGAAAATTTCACTTTTTTGTGAAAATATCCGCTAAATGAGGGAATAATATGTGTGAGGGTACCCCAGGAGAGTTCCAAATGTGTGTGGGTAGAATATATATCCCACGGGGGTAAAATTGAAAAAAGTTGAAAAAAATTTTTTTTTTGACTTAGTCATTTTTCCGGCGTTTATCAGACTTTCAGATAGGGGAAATGTCAGTGAGGGTTCCGATTTCAGTTCCAGAGCGATTCGCCAGATGAGTCCTTCATATTTAGTGGTGTTCAGCCAATTTTCTGAATTTTTGAAAATTTCACTTTTTTGTAAAAATATCCACTAAATGAGGGAATAATATGTGTGAGGGTACCCCAGGAGAGTTCCAAATGTGTGTGGGTAGAATATATATCCCACGGGGGTAAAATTGAAAAAGTTGAAAAAAAATTTTTTTTGGACTTAGTCATTTTTCTGGCATTTATCAGACTTTCAGATAGGGGAAATGTCAGTGAGCGTTTCGATTTCAGTTCCAGAGCGATTCGCCCGATGAGTCCTTCATATTTAGTGGTTTTCAGCCAATTTTCAGAATTTTTGAAAATTTCACTTTTTTGTGAAAATATCCACTAAATGAGGGAATAATATGTGTGAGGGTACCCCAGGAGAGTTCCAAATGTGTGTGGGTAGAATATATATCCCACGGGGGTAAAATTGAAAAAAGTTGAAAAAAAATTTTTTTTGGACTTAGTCATTTTTCTGGCGTTTATCAGACTTTCAGATAGGGGAAATGTCAGTGAGCATTTCGATTTCAGTTCCAGAGCGATTCGCCCGATGAGTCCTTCATATTTAGTGGTTTTCAGCCAATTTTCAGAATTTTTGAAAATTTCACTTTTTTGTGAAAATATCCACTAAATGAGGGAATAATATGTGTGAGGGTACCCCAGGAGAGTTCCAAATGTGTGTGGGTAGAATATATATCCCACGGGGGTAAAATTGAAAAAAGTTGAAAAAAAATTTTTTTTGGACTTAGTCATTTTTCTGGCGTTTATCAGACTTTCAGATAGGGGAAATGTCAGTGAGCATTTCGATTTCAGTTCCAGAGCGATTCGCCCGATGAGTCCTTCATATTTAGTGGTTTTCAGCCAATTTTCAGAATTTTTGAAAATTTCACTTTTTTGTGAAAATATCCGCTAAATGAGGGAATAATATGTGTGAGGGTACCCCAGGAGAGTTCCAAATGTGTGTGGGTAGAATATATATCCCACGGGGGTAAAATTGAAAAAAGTTGAAAAAAAATTTTTTTTGGACTTAGTCATTTTTCTGGCGTTTATCAGACTTTCAGATAGGGGAAATGTCAGTGAGCGTTTCGATTTCAGTTCCAGAGCGATTCGCCCGATGAGTCCTTCATATTTAGTGGTTTTCAGCCAATTTTCAGAATTTTTGAAAATTTCACTTTTTTGTGAAAATATCCGCTAAATGAGGGAATAATATGTGTGAGGGTACCCCAGGAGAGTTCCAAATGTGTGTGGGTAGAATATATATCCCACGGGGGTAAAATTGAAAAAAGTTGAAAAAAAATTTTTTTTGGACTTAGTCATTTTTCTGGCGTTTATCAGACTTTCAGATAGGGGAAATGTCAGTGAGCATTTCGATTTCAGTTCCAGAGCGATTCGTCCGATGAGTCCTTCATATTTAGTGGTTTTCAGCCAATTTTCAGAATTTTTGAAAATTTCACTTTTTTGTGAAAATATCCGCTAAATGAGGGAATAATATGTGTGAGGGTACCCCAGGAGAGTTCCAAAATGTGTGTGGGTAGAATATATATCCCACGGGGGTAAAATTGAAAAAAGTTGAAAAAAATTTTTTTTTTGACTTAGTCATTTTTCCGGCGTTTATCAGACTTTCAGATAGGGGAAATGTCAGTGAGGGTTCCGATTTCAGTTCCAGAGCGATTCGCCAGATGAGTCCTTCATATTTAGTGGTTTTCAGCCAATTTTCAGAATTTTTGAAAATTTCACTTTTTTGTGAAAATATCCACTAAATGAGGGAATAATATGTGTGAGGGTACCCCAGGAGAGTTCCAAATGTGTGTGGGTAGAATATATATCCCACGGGGGTAAAATTGAAAAAAGTTGAAAAAAAATTTTTTTTGGACTTAGTCATTTTTCTGGCGTTTATCAGACTTTCAGATAGGGGAAATGTCAGTGAGCGTTTCGATTTCAGTTCCAGAGCGATTCGCCCGATGAGTCCTTCATATTTAGTGGTTTTCAGCCAATTTTCTGAATTTTTGAAAATTTCACTTTTTTGTGAAAATATCCGCTAAATGAGGGAATAATATGTGTGAGGGTACCCCAGGAGAGTTCCAAATGTGTGTGGGTAGAATATATATCCCACGGGGGTAAAATTGAAAAAAGTTGAAAAAAAATTTTTTTTGGACTTAGTCATTTTTCTGGCGTTTATCAGACTTTCAGATAGGGGAAATGTCAGTGAGCATTTCGATTTCAGTTCCAGAGCGATTCGCCCGATGAGTCCTTCATATTTAGTGGTTTTCAGCCAATTTTCAGAATTTTTGAAAATTTCACTTTTTTGTGAAAATATCCGCTAAATGAGGGAATAATATGTGTGAGGGTACCCCAGGAGAGTTCCAAATGTGTGTGGGTAGAATATATATCCCACGGGGGTAAAATTGAAAAAAGTTGAAAAAAATTTTTTTTTGGACTTAGTCATTTTTCCGGCGTTTATCAGACTTTCAGATAGGGGAAATGTCAGTGAGCATTTCGATTTCAGTTCCAGAGCGATTCGCCCGATGAGTCCTTCATATTTAGTGGTTTTCAGCCAATTTTCAGAATTTTTGAAAATTTCACTTTTTTGTGAAAATATCCACTAAATGAGGGAATAATATGTGTGAGGGTACCCCAGGAGAGTTCCAAATGTGTGTGGGTAGAATATATATCCCACGGGGGTAAAATTGAAAAAAGTTGAAAAAAATTTTGTTTGGACTTAGTCATTTTTCTGGCGTTTATCAGACTTTCAGATAGGGGAAATGTCAGTGAGCGCTTCAATTTCAGTTCCAGAGCGATTCGCCCGATGAGTCCTTCATATTTAGTGGTTTTCAGCCAATTTTCAGAATTTTTGAAAATTTCACTTTTTTGTGAAAATATCCGCTAAATGAGGGAATAATATGTGTGAGGGTACCCCAGGAGAGTTCCAAATGTGTGTGGGTAGAATATATATCCCACGGGGGTAAAATTGAAAAAAGTTGAAAAAAATTTTTTTTTTGACTTAGTCATTTTTCCGGCGTTTATCAGACTTTCAGATAGGGGAAATGTCAGTGAGCGTTTCGATTTCAGTTCCAGAGCGATTCGCCCGATGAGTCCTTCATATTTAGTGGTTTTCAGCCAATTTTCAGAATTTTTGAAAATTTCACTTTTTTGTGAAAATATCCGCTAAATGAGGGAATAATATGTGTGAGGGTACCCCAGGAGAGTTCCAAATGTGTGTGGGTAGAATATATATCCCACGGGGGTAAAATTGAAAAAAGTTGAAAAAAAATTTTTTTTGGACTTCGTCATTTTTCTGGCATTTATCAGACTTTCAGATAGGGGAAATGTCAGTGAGCGTTTCGATTTCAGTTCCAGAGCGATTCGCCAGATGAGTCCTTCATATTTAGTGGTGTTCAGCCAATTTTCAGAATTTTTGAAAATTTCACTTTTTTGTAAAAATATCCACTAAATGAGGGAATAATATGTGTGAGGGTACCCCAGGAGAGTTCCAAATGTGTGTGGGTAGAATATATATCCCACGGGGGTAAAATTGAAAAAAGTTAAAAAAAAATTTTTTTTGGACTTAGTCATTTTTCTGGCGTTTATCAGACTTTCAGATAGGTGAAATGTCAGTGAGCGTTTCGATTTCAGTTCCAGAGCGATTCGCCCGATGAGTCCTTCATATTTAGTGGTTTTCAGCCAATTTTCAGAATTTTTGAAAATTTCACATTTTTGTGAAAATATCCACTGAATGAGGGAATAATATGTGTGAGGGTACCCCAGGAGAGTTCCAAATGTGTGTGGGTAGAATATATATCCCACGGGGGTAAAATTGAAAAAAGTTGAAAAAAAATTTTTTTTGGACTTCGTCATTTTTCTGGCATTTATCAGACTTTCAGATAGGGGAAATGTCAGTGAGCGTTTCGATTTCAGTTCCAGAGCGATTCGCCCGATGAGTCCTTCATATTTAGTGGTTTTCAGCCAATTTTCAGAATTTTTGAAAATTTCACTTTTTTGTGAAAATATCCGCTAAATGAGGGAATAATATGTGTGAGGGTACCCCAGGAGAGTTCCAAATGTGTGTGGGTAGAATATATATCCCACGGGGGTAAAATTGAAAAAAGTTGAAAAAAATTTTTTTTTTGACTTAGTCATTTTTCCGGCGTTTATCAGACTTTCAGATAGGGGAAATGTCAGTGAGGGTTCCGATTTCAGTTCCAGAGCGATTCGCCAGATGAGTCCTTCATATTTAGTGGTGTTCAGCCAATTTTCTGAATTTTTGAAAATTTCACTTTTTTGTAAAAATATCCACTAAATGAGGGAATAATATGTGTGAGGGTACCCCAGGAGAGTTCCAAATGTGTGTGGGTAGAATATATATCCCACGGGGGTAAAATTGAAAAAGTTGAAAAAAAATTTTTTTTGGACTTAGTCATTTTTCTGGCATTTATCAGACTTTCAGATAGGGGAAATGTCAGTGAGCATTTCGATTTCAGTTCCAGAGCGATTCGCCCGATGAGTCCTTCATATTTAGTGGTTTTCAGCCAATTTTCAGAATTTTTGAAAATTTCACTTTTTTGTGAAAATATCCACTAAATGAGGGAATAATATGTGTGAGGGTACCCCAGGAGAGTTCCAAATGTGTGTGGGTAGAATATATATCCCACGGGGGTAAAATTGAAAAAAGTTGAAAAAAAATTTTTTTTGGACTTAGTCATTTTTCTGGCGTTTATCAGACTTTCAGATAGGGGAAATGTCAGTGAGCATTTCGATTTCAGTTCCAGAGCGATTCGCCCGATGAGTCCTTCATATTTAGTGGTTTTCAGCCAATTTTCAGAATTTTTGAAAATTTCACTTTTTTGTGAAAATATCCGCTAAATGAGGGAATAATATGTGTGAGGGTACCCCAGGAGAGTTCCAAATGTGTGTGGGTAGAATATATATCCCACGGGGGTAAAATTGAAAAAAGTTGAAAAAAATTTTTTTTTGGACTTAGTCATTTTTCTGGCGTTTATCAGACTTTCAGATAGGGGAAATGTCAGTGAGCATTTCGATTTCAGTTCCAGAGCGATTCGTCCGATGAGTCCTTCATATTTAGTGGTTTTCAGCCAATTTTCAGAATTTTTGAAAATTTCACTTTTTTGTGAAAATATCCGCTAAATGAGGGAATAATATGTGTGAGGGTACCCCAGGAGAGTTCCAAAATGTGTGTGGGTAGAATATATATCCCACGGGGGTAAAATTGAAAAAAGTTGAAAAAAATTTTTTTTTTGACTTAGTCATTTTTCCGGCGTTTATCAGACTTTCAGATAGGGGAAATGTCAGTGAGGGTTCCGATTTCAGTTCCAGAGCGATTCGCCAGATGAGTCCTTCATATTTAGTGGTTTTCAGCCAATTTTCAAAATTTTTGAAAATTTCACTTTTTTGTGAAAATATCCACTAAATGAGGGAATAATATGTGTGAGGGTACCCCAGGAGAGTTCCAAATGTGTGTGGGTAGAATATATATCCCACGGGGGTAAAATTGAAAAAAGTTGAAAAAAAATTTTTTTGGGACTTAGTCATTTTTCTGGCGTTTATCAGACTTTCAGATAGGGGAAATGTCAGTGAGCGTTTCGATTTCAGTTCCAGAGCGATTCGCCCGATGAGTCCTTCATATTTAGTGGTTTTCAGCCAATTTTCTGAATTTTTGAAAATTTCACTTTTTTGTGAAAATATCCGCTAAATGAGGGAATAATATGTGTGAGGGTACCCCAGGAGAGTTCCAAATGTGTGTGGGTAGAATATATATCCCACGGGGGTAAAATTGAAAAAAGTTGAAAAAAAATTTTTTTTGGACTTAGTCATTTTTCTGGCGTTTATCAGACTTTCAGATAGGGGAAATGTCAGTGAGCATTTCGATTTCAGTTCCAGAGCGATTCGCCCGATGAGTCCTTCATATTTAGTGGTTTTCAGCCAATTTTCAGAATTTTTGAAAATTTCACTTTTTTGTGAAAATATCCGCTAAATGAGGGAATAATATGTGTGAGGGTACCCCAGGAGAGTTCCAAATGTGTGTGGGTAGAATATATATCCCACGGGGGTAAAATTGAAAAAAGTTGAAAAAAATTTTTTTTTGGACTTAGTCATTTTTCCGGCGTTTATCAGACTTTCAGATAGGGGAAATGTCAGTGAGCATTTCGATTTCAGTTCCAGAGCGATTCGCCCGATGAGTCCTTCATATTTAGTGGTTTTCAGCCAATTTTCAGAATTTTTGAAAATTTCACTTTTTTGTGAAAATATCCACTAAATGAGGGAATAATATGTGTGAGGGTACCCCAGGAGAGTTCCAAATGTGTGTGGGTAGAATATATATCCCACGGGGGTAAAATTGAAAAAAGTTGAAAAAAATTTTGTTTGGACTTAGTCATTTTTCTGGCGTTTATCAGACTTTCAGATAGGGGAAATGTCAGTGAGCGCTTCAATTTCAGTTCCAGAGCGATTCGCCCGATGAGTCCTTCATATTTAGTGGTTTTCAGCCAATTTTCAGAATTTTTGAAAATTTCACTTTTTTGTGAAAATATCCGCTAAATGAGGGAATAATATGTGTGAGGGTACCCCAGGAGAGTTCCAAATGTGTGTGGGTAGAATATATATCCCACGGGGGTAAAATTGAAAAAAGTTGAAAAAAATTTTTTTTTTGACTTAGTCATTTTTCCGGCGTTTATCAGACTTTCAGATAGGGGAAATGTCAGTGAGCATTTCGATTTCAGTTCCAGAGCGATTCGCCCAATGAGTCCTTCATATTTAGTGGTTTTCAGCCAATTTTCAGAATTTTTGAAAATTTCACTTTTTTGTGAAAATATCCGCTAAATGAGGGAATAATATGTGTGAGGGTACCCCAGGAGAGTTCCAAATGTGTGTGGGTAGAATATATATCCCACGGGGGTAAAATTGAAAAAAGTTGAAAAAAAATTTTTTTTGGACTTAGTCATTTTTCTGGCGTTTATCAGACTTTCAGATAGGGGAAATGTCAGTGAGCATTTCGATTTCAGTTCCAGAGCGATTCGTCCGATGAGTCCTTCATATTTAGTGGTTTTCAGCCAATTTTCAGAATTTTTGAAAATTTCACTTTTTTGTGAAAATATCCGCTAAATGAGGGAATAATATGTGTGAGGGTACCCCAGGAGAGTTCCAAAATGTGTGTGGGTAGAATATATATCCCACGGGGGTAAAATTGAAAAAAGTTGAAAAAAATTTTTTTTTTGACTTAGTCATTTTTCCGGCGTTTATCAGACTTTCAGATAGGGGAAATGTCAGTGAGGGTTCCGATTTCAGTTCCAGAGCGATTCGCCAGATGAGTCCTTCATATTTAGTGGTTTTCAGCCAATTTTCAGAATTTTTGAAAATTTCACTTTTTTGTGAAAATATCCACTAAATGAGGGAATAATATGTGTGAGGGTACCCCAGGAGAGTTCCAAATGTGTGTGGGTAGAATATATATCCCACGGGGGTAAAATTGAAAAAAGTTGAAAAAAAATTTTTTTTGGACTTAGTCATTTTTCTGGCGTTTATCAGACTTTCAGATAGGGGAAATGTCAGTGAGCGTTTCGATTTCAGTTCCAGAGCGATTCGCCCGATGAGTCCTTCATATTTAGTGGTTTTCAGCCAATTTTCTGAATTTTTGAAAATTTCACTTTTTTGTGAAAATATCCGCTAAATGAGGGAATAATATGTGTGAGGGTACCCCAGGAGAGTTCCAAATGTGTGTGGGTAGAATATATATCCCACGGGGGTAAAATTGAAAAAAGTTGAAAAAAATTTTTTTTTGGACTTAGTCATTTTTCCGGCGTTTATCAGACTTTCAGATAGGGGAAATGTCAGTGAGCATTTCGATTTCAGTTCCAGAGCGATTCGCCCGATGAGTCCTTCATATTTAGTGGTTTTCAGCCAATTTTCAGAATTTTTGAAAATTTCACTTTTTTGTGAAAATATCCACTAAATGAGGGAATAATATGTGTGAGGGTACCCCAGGAGAGTTCCAAATGTGTGTGGGTAGAATATATATCCCACGGGGGTAAAATTGAAAAAAGTTGAAAAAAAATTTTGTTTGGACTTAGTCATTTTTCTGGCGTTTATCAGACTTTCAGATAGGGGAAATGTCAGTGAGCATTTCGATTTCAGTTCCAGAGCGATTCGCCCGATGAGTCCTTCATATTTAGTGGTTTTCAGCCAATTTTCAGAATTTTTGAAAATTTCACTTTTTTGTGAAAATATCCGCTAAATGAGGGAATAATATGTGTGAGGGTACCCCAGGAGAGTTCCAAATGTGTGTGGGTAGAATATATATCCCACGGGGGTAAAATTGAAAAAAGTTGAAAAAAAATTTTTTTTGGACTTAGTCATTTTTCTGGCGTTTATCAGACTTTCAGATAGGGGAAATGTCAGTGAGCGTTTCGATTTCAGTTCCAGAGCGATTCGCCCGATGAGTCCTTCATATTTAGCGGTTTTCAGCCAATTTTCAGAATTTTTGAAAATTTCACTTTTTTGTGAAAATATCCGCTAAATGAGGGAATAATATGTGTGAGGGTACCCCAGGAGAGTTCCAAATGTGTGTGGGTAGAATATATATCCCACGGGGGTAAAATTGAAAAAAGTTGAAAAAAAATTTTTTTTGGACTTAGTCATTTTTCTGGCGTTTATCAGACTTTCAGATAGGGGAAATGTCAGTGAGCATTTCGATTTCAGTTCCAGAGCGATTCGTCCGATGAGTCCTTCATATTTAGTGGTTTTCAGCCAATTTTCAGAATTTTTGAAAATTTCACTTTTTTGTGAAAATATCCGCTAAATGAGGGAATAATATGTGTGAGGGTACCCCAGGAGAGTTCCAAAATGTGTGTGGGTAGAATATATATCCCACGGGGGTAAAATCGAAAAAAGTTGAAAAAAATTTTTTTTTTGACTTAGTCATTTTTCCGGCGTTTATCAGACTTTCAGATAGGGGAAATGTCAGTGAGGGTTCCGATTTCAGTTCCAGAGCGATTCGCCAGATGAGTCCTTCATATTTAGTGGTTTTCAGCCAATTTTCAGAATTTTTGAAAATTTCACTTTTTTGTGAAAATATCCACTAAATGAGGGAATAATATGTGTGAGGGTACCCCAGGAGAGTTCCAAATGTGTGTGGGTAGAATATATATCCCACGGGGGTAAAATTGAAAAAAGTTGAAAAAAAATTTTTTTTGGACTTAGTCATTTTTCTGGCGTTTATCAGACTTTCAGATAGGGGAAATGTCAGTGAGCGTTTCGATTTCAGTTCCAGAGCGATTCGCCCGATGAGTCCTTCATATTTAGTGGTTTTCAGCCAATTTTCTGAATTTTTGAAAATTTCACTTTTTTGTGAAAATATCCGCTAAATGAGGGAATAATATGTGTGAGGGTACCCCAGGAGAGTTCCAAATGTGTGTGGGTAGAATATATATCCCACGGGGGTAAAATTGAAAAAAGTTGAAAAAAAATTTTTTTTGGACTTAGTCATTTTTCTGGCGTTTATCAGACTTTCAGATAGGGGAAATGTCAGTGAGCATTTCGATTTCAGTTCCAGAGCGATTCGCCCGATGAGTCCTTCATATTTAGTGGTTTTCAGCCAATTTTCAGAATTTTTGAAAATTTCACTTTTTTGTGAAAATATCCGCTAAATGAGGGAATAATATGTGTGAGGGTACCCCAGGAGAGTTCCAAATGTGTGTGGGTAGAATATATATCCCACGGGGGTAAAATTGAAAAAAGTTGAAAAAAATTTTTTTTTGGACTTAGTCATTTTTCCGGCGTTTATCAGACTTTCAGATAGGGGAAATGTCAGTGAGCATTTCGATTTCAGTTCCAGAGCGATTCGCCCGATGAGTCCTTCATATTTAGTGGTTTTCAGCCAATTTTCAGAATTTTTGAAAATTTCACTTTTTTGTGAAAATATCCACTAAATGAGGGAATAATATGTGTGAGGGTACCCCAGGAGAGTTCCAAATGTGTGTGGGTAGAATATATATCCCACGGGGGTAAAATTGAAAAAAGTTGAAAAAAATTTTGTTTGGACTTAGTCATTTTTCTGGCGTTTATCAGACTTTCAGATAGGGGAAATGTCAGTGAGCGCTTCAATTTCAGTTCCAGAGCGATTCGCCCGATGAGTCCTTCATATTTAGTGGTTTTCAGCCAATTTTCAGAATTTTTGAAAATTTCACTTTTTTGTGAAAATATCCGCTAAATGAGGGAATAATATGTGTGAGGGTACCCCAGGAGAGTTCCAAATGTGTGTGGGTAGAATATATATCCCACGGGGGTAAAATTGAAAAAAGTTGAAAAAAATTTTTTTTTTGACTTAGTCATTTTTCCGGCGTTTATCAGACTTTCAGATAGGGGAAATGTCAGTGAGCGTTTCGATTTCAGTTCCAGAGCGATTCGCCCGATGAGTCCTTCATATTTAGTGGTTTTCAGCCAATTTTCAGAATTTTTGAAAATTTCACTTTTTTGTGAAAATATCCGCTAAATGAGGGAATAATATGTGTGAGGGTACCCCAGGAGAGTTCCAAATGTGTGTGGGTAGAATATATATCCCACGGGGGTAAAATTGAAAAAAGTTGAAAAAAAATTTTTTTTGGACTTAGTCATTTTTCTGGCGTTTATCAGACTTTCAGATAGGGGAAATGTCAGTGAGGGTTCCGATTTCATTTCCAGAGCGATTCGCCAGATGAGTCCTTCATATTTAGTGGTGTTCAGCCAATTTTCAGAATTTTTGAAAATTTCACTTTTTTGTAAAAATATCCACTAAATGAGGGAATAATATGTGTGAGGGTACCCCAGGAGAGTTCCAAATGTGTGTGGGTAGAATATATATCCCACGGGGGTAAAATTGAAAAAAGTTAAAAAAAATTTTTTTTTGGACTTAGTCATTTTTCTGGCGTTTATCAGACTTTCAGATAGGTGAAATGTCAGTGAGCGTTTCGATTTCAGTTCCAGAGCGATTCGCCCGATGAGTCCTTCATATTTAGTGGTTTTCAGCCAATTTTCAGAATTTTTGAAAATTTCACTTTTTTGTGAAAATATCCACTGAATGAGGGAATAATATGTGTGAGGGTACCCCAGGAGAGTTCCAAATGTGTGTGGGTAGAATATATATCCCACGGGGGTAAAATTGAAAAAAGTTGAAAAAAAATTTTTTTTGGACTTCGTCATTTTTCTGGCATTTATCAGACTTTCAGATAGGGGAAATGTGAGTGAGCGTTTCGATTTCAGTTCCAGAGCGATTCGCCCGATGAGTCCTTCATATTTAGTGGTTTTCAGCCAATTTTCAGAATTTTTGAAAATTTCACTTTTTTGTAAAAATATCCACTAAATGAGGGAATAATATGTGTGAGGGTACCCAAGGAGAGTTCCAAATGTGTGTGGGTAGAATATATATCCCACGGGGGTAAAATTGAAAAAAGTTGAAAAAAATTTTTTTTTGGACTTAGTCATTTTTCCGGCGTTTATCAGACTTTCAGATAGGGCAAATGTCAGTGAGCGTTTCGATTTCAGTTCCAGAGCGATTCGCCCGATGAGTCCTTCATATTTAGTGGTTTTCAGCCAATTTTCAGAATTTTTGAAAATTTCACTTTTTTGTGAAAATATCCGCTAAATGAGGGAATAATATGTGTGAGGGTACCCCAGGAGAGTTCCAAATGTGTGTGGGTAGAATATATATCCCACGGGGGTAAAATTGAAAAAAGTTGAAAAAAAATTTTTTTTTGACTTAGTCATTTTTCCGGCGTTTATCAGACTTTCAGATAGGGGAAATGTCAGTGAGGGTTCCGATTTCAGTTCCAGAGCGATTCGCATGATGAGTCCTTCATATTTAGTGGTGTTCAGCCAATTTTCTGAATTTTTGAAAATTTCACTTTTTTGTAAAAATATCCACTAAATGAGGGAATAATATGTGTGAGGGTACCCCAGGAGAGTTCCAAATGTGTGTGGGTAGAATATATATCCCACGGGGGTAAAATTGAAAAAGTTGAAAAAAAATTTTTTTTGGACTTAGTCATTTTTCTGGCATTTATCAGACTTTCAGATAGGGGAAATGTCAGTGAGCGTTTCGATTTCAGTTCCAGAGCGATTCGCCCGATGAGTCCTTCATATTTAGTGGTTTTCAGCCAATTTTCAGAATTTTTGAAAATTTCACTTTTTTGTGAAAATATCCACTAAATGAGGGAATAATATGTGTGAGGGTACCCCAGGAGAGTTCCAAATGTGTGTGGGTAGAATATATATCCCACGGGGGTAAAATTGAAAAAAGTTGAAAAAAAATTTTTTTTGGACTTAGTCATTTTTCTGGCGTTTATCAGACTTTCAGATAGGGGAAATGTCAGTGAGCATTTCGATTTCAGTTCCAGAGCGATTCGCCCGATGAGTCCTTCATATTTAGTGGTTTTCAGCCAATTTTCAGAATTTTTGAAAATTTCACTTTTTTGTGAAAATATCCGCTAAATGAGGGAATAATATGTGTGAGGGTACCCCAGGAGAGTTCCAAATGTGTGTGGGTAGAATATATATCCCACGGGGGTAAAATTGAAAAAAGTTGAAAAAAAATTTTTTTTGGACTTAGTCATTTTTCTGGCGTTTATCAGACTTTCAGATAGGGGAAATGTCAGTGAGCGTTTCGATTTCAGTTCCAGAGCGATTCGCCCGATGAGTCCTTCATATTTAGTGGTTTTCAGCCAATTTTCAGAATTTTTGAAAATTTCACTTTTTTGTGAAAATATCCGCTAAATGAGGGAATAATATGTGTGAGGGTACCCCAGGAGAGTTCCAAATGTGTGTGGGTAGAATATATATCCCACGGGGGTAAAATTGAAAAAAGTTGAAAAAAAATTTTTTTTGGACTTAGTCATTTTTCTGGCGTTTATCAGACTTTCAGATAGGGGAAATGTCAGTGAGCATTTCGATTTCAGTTCCAGAGCGATTCGTCCGATGAGTCCTTCATATTTAGTGGTTTTCAGCCAATTTTCAGAATTTTTGAAAATTTCACTTTTTTGTGAAAATATCCGCTAAATGAGGGAATAATATGTGTGAGGGTACCCCAGGAGAGTTCCAAAATGTGTGTGGGTAGAATATATATCCCACGGGGGTAAAATTGAAAAAAGTTGAAAAAAATTTTTTTTTTGACTTAGTCATTTTTCCGGCGTTTATCAGACTTTCAGATAGGGGAAATGTCAGTGAGGGTTCCGATTTCAGTTCCAGAGCGATTCGCCAGATGAGTCCTTCATATTTAGTGGTTTTCAGCCAATTTTCAGAATTTTTGAAAATTTCACTTTTTTGTGAAAATATCCACTAAATGAGGGAATAATATGTGTGAGGGTACCCCAGGAGAGTTCCAAATGTGTGTGGGTAGAATATATATCCCACGGGGGTAAAATTGAAAAAAGTTGAAAAAAAATTTTTTTTGGACTTAGTCATTTTTCTGGCGTTTATCAGACTTTCAGATAGGGGAAATGTCAGTGAGCGTTTCGATTTCAGTTCCAGAGCGATTCGCCCGATGAGTCCTTCATATTTAGTGGTTTTCAGCCAATTTTCTGAATTTTTGAAAATTTCACTTTTTTGTGAAAATATCCGCTAAATGAGGGAATAATATGTGTGAGGGTACCCCAGGAGAGTTCCAAATGTGTGTGGGTAGAATATATATCCCACGGGGGTAAAATTGAAAAAAGTTGAAAAAAAATTTTTTTTGGACTTAGTCATTTTTCTGGCGTTTATCAGACTTTCAGATAGGGGAAATGTCAGTGAGCATTTCGATTTCAGTTCCAGAGCGATTCGCCCGATGAGTCCTTCATATTTAGTGGTTTTCAGCCAATTTTCAGAATTTTTGAAAATTTCACTTTTTTGTGAAAATATCCGCTAAATGAGGGAATAATATGTGTGAGGGTACCCCAGGAGAGTTCCAAATGTGTGTGGGTAGAATATATATCCCACGGGGGTAAAATTGAAAAAAGTTGAAAAAAATTTTTTTTTGGACTTAGTCATTTTTCCGGCGTTTATCAGACTTTCAGATAGGGGAAATGTCAGTGAGCATTTCGATTTCAGTTCCAGAGCGATTCGCCCGATGAGTCCTTCATATTTAGTGGTTTTCAGCCAATTTTCAGAATTTTTGAAAATTTCACTTTTTTGTGAAAATATCCACTAAATGAGGGAATAATATGTGTGAGGGTACCCCAGGAGAGTTCCAAATGTGTGTGGGTAGAATATATATCCCACGGGGGTAAAATTGAAAAAAGTTGAAAAAAAATTTTGTTTGGACTTAGTCATTTTTCTGGCGTTTATCAGACTTTCAGATAGGGGAAATGTCAGTGAGCATTTCGATTTCAGTTCCAGAGCGATTCGTCCGATGAGTCCTTCATATTTAGTGGTTTTCAGCCAATTTTCAGAATTTTTGAAAATTTCACTTTTTTGTAAAAATATCCACTAAATGAGGGAATAATATGTGTGAGGGTACCCCAGGAGAGTTCCAAATGTGTGTGGGTAGAATATATATCCCACGGGGGTAAAATTGAAAAAAGTTGAAAAAAAATTTTTTTTGGACTTAGTCATTTTTCTGGCGTTTATCAGACATTCAGATAGGGGAAATGTCAGTGAGCATTTCGATTTCAGTTCCAGAGCGATTCGCCCGATGAGTCCTTCATATTTAGTGGTTTTCAGCCAATTTTCAGAATTTTTGAAAATTTCACTTTTTTGTGAAAATATCCGCTAAATGAGGGAATAATATGTGTGAGGGTACCCCAGGAGAGTTCCAAATGTGTGTGGGTAGAATATATATCCCACGGGGGTAAAATTGAAAAAAGTTGAAAAAAAATTTTTTTTGGACTTAGTCATTTTTCTGGCGTTTATCAGACTTTCAGATAGGGGAAATGTCAGTGAGCGTTTCGATTTCAGTTCCAGAGCGATTCGCCCGATGAGTCCTTCATATTTAGTGGTTTTCAGCCAATTTTCAGAATTTTTGAAAATTTCACTTTTTTGTGAAAATATCCGCTAAATGAGGGAATAATATGTGTGAGGGTACCCCAGGAGAGTTCCAAATGTGTGTGGGTAGAATATATATCCCACGGGGGTAAAATTGAAAAAAGTTGAAAAAAAATTTTTTTTGGACTTAGTCATTTTTCTGGCGTTTATCAGACTTTCAGATAGGGGAAATGTCAGTGAGCATTTCGATTTCAGTTCCAGAGCGATTCGTCCGATGAGTCCTTCATATTTAGTGGTTTTCAGCCAATTTTCAGAATTTTTGAAAATTTCACTTTTTTGTGAAAATATCCGCTAAATGAGGGAATAATATGTGTGAGGGTACCCCAGGAGAGTTCCAAAATGTGTGTGGGTAGAATATATATCCCACGGGGGTAAAATTGAAAAAAGTTGAAAAAAATTTTTTTTTTGACTTAGTCATTTTTCCGGCGTTTATCAGACTTTCAGATAGGGGAAATGTCAGTGAGGGTTCCGATTTCAGTTCCAGAGCGATTCGCCAGATGAGTCCTTCATATTTAGTGGTTTTCAGCCAATTTTCAGAATTTTTGAAAATTTCACTTTTTTGTGAAAATATCCACTAAATGAGGGAATAATATGTGTGAGGGTACCCCAGGAGAGTTCCAAATGTGTGTGGGTAGAATATATATCCCACGGGGGTAAAATTGAAAAAAGTTGAAAAAAAATTTTTTTTGGACTTAGTCATTTTTCTGGCGTTTATCAGACTTTCAGATAGGGGAAATGTCAGTGAGCGTTTCGATTTCAGTTCCAGAGCGATTCGCCCGATGAGTCCTTCATATTTAGTGGTTTTCAGCCAATTTTCTGAATTTTTGAAAATTTCACTTTTTTGTGAAAATATCCGCTAAATGAGGGAATAATATGTGTGAGGGTACCCCAGGAGAGTTCCAAATGTGTGTGGGTAGAATATATATCCCACGGGGGTAAAATTGAAAAAAGTTGAAAAAAAATTTTTTTTGGACTTAGTCATTTTTCTGGCGTTTATCAGACTTTCAGATAGGGGAAATGTCAGTGAGCATTTCGATTTCAGTTCCAGAGCGATTCGCCCGATGAGTCCTTCATATTTAGTGGTTTTCAGCCAATTTTCAGAATTTTTGAAAATTTCACTTTTTTGTGAAAATATCCACTAAATGAGGGAATAATATGTGTGAGGGTACCCCAGGAGAGTTCCAAATGTGTGTGGGTAGAATATATATCCCACGGGGGTAAAATTGAAAAAAGTTGAAAAAAATTTTTGTTTGGACTTAGTCATTTTTCTGGCGTTTATCAGACTTTCAGATAGGGGAAATGTCAGTGAGCATTTCGATTTCAGTTCCAGAGCGATTCGTCCGATGAGTCCTTCATATTTAGTGGTTTTCAGCCAATTTTCAGAATTTTTGAAAATTTCACTTTTTTGTGAAAATATCCGCTAAATGAGGGAATAATATGTGTGAGGGTACCCCAGGAGAGTTCCAAAATGTGTGTGGGTAGAATATATATCCCACGGGGGTAAAATTGAAAAAAGTTGAAAAAAATTTTTTTTTTGACTTAGTCATTTTTCCGGCGTTTATCAGACTTTCAGATAGGGGAAATGTCAGTGAGGGTTCCGATTTCAGTTCCAGAGCGATTCGCCAGATGAGTCCTTCATATTTAGTGGTTTTCAGCCAATTTTCAGAATTTTTGAAAATTTCACTTTTTTGTGAAAATATCCACTAAATGAGGGAATAATATGTGTGAGGGTACCCCAGGAGAGTTCCAAATGTGTGTGGGTAGAATATATATCCCACGGGGGTAAAATTGAAAAAAGTTGAAAAAAAATTTTTTTTGGACTTAGTCATTTTTCTGGCGTTTATCAGACTTTCAGATAGGGGAAATGTCAGTGAGCGTTTCGATTTCAGTTCCAGAGCGATTCGCCCGATGAGTCCTTCATATTTAGTGGTTTTCAGCCAATTTTCTGAATTTTTGAAAATTTCACTTTTTTGTGAAAATATCTGCTAAATGAGGGAATAATATGTGTGAGGGTACCCCAGGAGAGTTCCAAATGTGTGTGGGTAGAATATATATCCCACGGGGGTAAAATTGAAAAAAGTTGAAAAAAAATTTTTTTTGGACTTAGTCATTTTTCCGGCGTTTATCAGACTTTCAGATAGGGGAAATGTCAGTGAGGGTTCCGATTTCAGTTCCAGAGCGATTTGCCAGATGAGTCCTTCATATTTATTGGTGTTCAGCCAATTTTCTGAATTTTTGAAAATTTCACTTTTTTGTAAAAATATCCACTAAATGAGGGAATAATATGTGTGAGGGTACCCCAGGAGAGTTCCAAATGTGTGTGGGTAGAATATATATCCCACGGGGGTAAAATTGAAAAAAGTTGAAAAAAAAATTTTTTTGGACTTAGTCATTTTTCTGGCGTTTATCAGACTTTCAGATAGGGGAAATGTCAGTGAGCGTTTCGATTTCAGTTCCAAAGCGATTCGCCCGATGAGTCCTTCATATTTAGTGGTTTTCAGCCAATTTTCAGAATTTTTGAAAATTTCACTTTTTTGTGAAAATATCCGCTTAATGAGGGAATAATATGTGTGAGGGTACCCCAGGAGAGTTCCAAATGTGTGTGGGTAGAATATATATCCCACGGGGGTAAAATTGAAAGAAGTTGAAAAAAATTTTTTTTTTGACTTAGTCATTTTTCCGGCGTTTATCAGACTTTCAGATAGGGGAAATGTCAGTGAGGGTTCCGATTTCAGTTCCAGAGCGATTC
This sequence comes from Phyllobates terribilis, assembly GCF_046119375.1. Lineage (NCBI taxonomy): Eukaryota > Metazoa > Chordata > Amphibia > Anura > Dendrobatidae > Phyllobates > Phyllobates terribilis. The sequence continues at coordinate 123,739,127 of NW_027362768.1, forward strand.
GCCAGATGAGTCCTTCATATTTAGTGGTGTTCAGCCAATTTTCTGAATTTTTGAAAATTTCACTTTTTTGTAAAAATATCCACTAAATGAGGGAATAATATGTGTGAGGGTACCCCAGGAGAGTTCCAAATGTGTGTGGGTAGAATATATATCCCACGGGGGTAAAATTGAAAAAAGTTGAAAAAAATTTTTTTTTGGACTTAGTCATTTTTCTGGCGTTTATCAGACTTTCAGATAGGGGAAATGTCAGTGAGCGTTTCGATTTCAGTTCCAGAGCGATTCACCCGATGAGTCCTTCATATTTAGTGGTTTTCAGCCAATTTTCAGAATTTTTGAAAATTTCACTTTTTTGTGAAAATATCCGCTAAATGAGGGAATAATATGTGTGAGGGTACCCCAGGAGAGTTCCAAATGTGTGTGGGTAGAATATATATCCCACGGGGGTAAAATTGAAAAAAGTTGAAAAAAAATTTTTTTTGGACTTAGTCATTTTTCTGCCGTTTATCAGTCTTTCAGATAGGGGAAATGTCAGTGAGCATTTCGATTTCAGTTCCAGAGCGATTCGTCCGATGAGTCCTTCATATTTAGTGGTTTTCAGCCAATTTTCAGAATTTTTGAAAATTTCACTTTTTTGTGAAAATATCCGCTAAATGAGGGAATAATATGTGTGAGGGTACCCCAGGAGAGTTCCAAATGTGTGTGGGTAGAATATATATCCCACGGGGGTAAAATTGAAAAAAGTTGAAAAAAATTTTTTTTTTGACTTAGTCATTTTTCCGGCGTTTATCAGACTTTCAGATAGGGGAAATGTCAGTGAGGGTTCCGATTTCAGTTCCAGAGCGATTTGCCAGATGAGTCCTTCATATTTAGTGGTGTTCAGCCAATTTTCAGAATTTTTGAAAATTTCACTTTTTTGTAAAAATATCCACTAAATGAGGGAATAATATGTGTGAGGGTACCCCAGGAGAGTTCCAAATGTGTGTGGGTAGAATATATATCCCACGGGGGTAAAATTGAAAAAAGTTGAAAAAAAATTTTTTTTGGACTTAGTCATTTTTCTGGCGTTTATCAGACTTTCAGATAGGGGAAATGTCAGTGAGGGTTCCGATTTCAGTTCCAGAGCGATTCGCCAGATGAGTCCTTCATATTTAGTGGTGTTCAGCCAATTTTCTGAATTTTTGAAAATTTCACTTTTTTGTAAAAATATCCACTAAATGAGGGAATAATATGTGTGAGGGTACCCCAGGAGAGTTCCAAATGTGTGTGGGTAGAATATATATCCCACGGGGGTAAAATTGAAAAAAGTTAAAAAAAATTTTTTTTTGGACTTAGTCATTTTTCTGGCGTTTATCAGACTTTCAGATAGGGGAAATGTCAGTGAGCGTTTCGATTTCAGTTCCAGAGCGATTCGCCCGATGAGTCCTTCATATTTAGTGGTTTTCAGCCAATTTTCAGAATTTTTGAAAATTTCACTTTTTTGTGAAAATATCCGCTAAATGAGGGAATAATATGTGTGAGGGTACCCCAGGAGAGTTCCAAATGTGTGTGGGTAGAATATATATCCCACGGGGGTAAAATTGAAAAAAGTTGAAAAAAAATTTTTTTTGGACTTAGTCATTTTTCTGCCGTTTATCAGTCTTTCAGATAGGGGAAATGTCAGTGAGCATTTCGATTTCAGTTCCAGAGCGATTCGTCCGATGAGTCCTTCATATTTAGTGGTTTTCAGCCAATTTTCAGAATTTTTGAAAATTTCACTTTTTTGTGAAAATATCCGCTAAATGAGGGAATAATATGTGTGAGGGTACCCCAGGAGAGTTCCAAATGTGTGTGGGTAGAATATATATCCCACGGGGGTAAAATTGAAAAAAGTTGAAAAAAATTTTTTTTTTGACTTAGTCATTTTTCCGGCGTTTATCAGACTTTCAGATAATGGAAATGTCAGTGAGGGTTCCGATTTCAGTTCCAGAGCGATTTGCCAGATGAGTCCTTCATATTTAGTGGTGTTCAGCCAATTTTCAGAATTTTTGAAAATTTCACTTTTTTGTAAAAATATCCACTAAATGAGGGAATAATATGTGTGAGGGTACCCCAGGAGAGTTCCAAATGTGTGTGGGTAGAATATATATCCCACGGGGGTAAAATTGAAAAAAGTTGAAAAAAAATTTTTTTTGGACTTAGTCATTTTTCTGGCGTTTATCAGACTTTCAGATAGGGGAAATGTCAGTGAGCGTTTCGATTTCAGTTCCAGAGCGATTCGCCCGATGAGTCCTTCATATTTAGTGGTTTTCAGCCAATTTTCAGAATTTTTAAAAATTTCACTTTTTTGTGAAAATATCCGCTAAATGAGGGAATAATATGTGTGAGGGTACCCCAGGAGAGTTCCAAATGTGTGTGGGTAGAATATATATCCCACGGGGGTAAAATTGAAAAAAGTTGAAAAAAATTTTTTTTTTTACTTAGTCATTTTTCCGGCGTTTATCAGACTTTCAGATAGGGGAAATGTCAGTGAGGGTTCCGATTTCAGTTCCAGAGCGATTTGCCAGATGAGTCCTTCATATTTAGTGGTGTTCAGCCAATTTTCTGAATTTTTGAAAATTTCACTTTTTTGTAAAAATATCCACTAAATGAGGGAATAATATGTGTGAGGGTACCCCAGGAGAGTTCCAAATGTGTGTGGGTAGAATATATATCCCACGGGGGTAAAATTGAAAAAAGTTGAAAAAAAATTTTTTTTTGACTTAGTCATTTTTCCGGCGTTTATCAGACTTTCAGATAGGGGAAATGTCAGTGAGGGTTCCGATTTCAGTTCCAGAGCGATTCGCCAGATGAGTCCTTCATATTTAGTGGTGTTCAGCCAATTTTCTGAATTTTTGAAAATTTCACTTTTTTGTAAAAATATCCACTAAATGAGGGAATAATATGTGTGAGGGTACCCCAGGAGAGTTCCAAATGTGTGTGGGTAGAATATATATCCCACGGGGGTAAAATTGAAAAAAGTTGAAAAAATTTTTTTTTTTGACTTAGTCATTTTTCCGGCGTTTATCAGACTTTCAGATAGGGGAAATGTCAGTGAGGGTTCCGATTTCAGTTCCAGAGCGATTCGCCAGATGAGTCCTTCATATTTAGTGGTGTTCAGCCAATTTTCTGAATTTTTGAAAATTTCACTTTTTTGTAAAAATATCCACTAAATGAGGGAATAATATGTGTGAGGGTACCCCAGGAGAGTTCCAAATGTGTGTGGGTAGAATATATATCCCACGGGGGTAAAATTGAAAAAAGTTGAGAAAAATTTTTTTTTGGATTTAGTCATTTTTCTGGCGTTTATCAGACTTTCAGATAGGGGAAATGTCAGTGAGCGTTTCGATTTAAGTTCCAGAGCGATTCGCCCGATGAGTCCTTCATATTTAGTGGTTTTCAGCCAATTTTCAGAATTTTTTAAAATTTCACTTTTTTGTGAAAATATCCACTAAATGAGGGAATAATATGTGTGAGGGTACCCCAGGAGAGTTCCAAATGTGTGTGGGTAGAATATATATCCCACGGGGGTAAAATTGAAAAAAGTTGAAAAAAAATTTTTTTTGGACTTAGTCATTTTTCTGGCGTTTATCAGACTTTCAGATAGGGGAAATGTCAGTGAGCGTTTCGATTTCAGTTCCAGAGCGATTCGCCCGATGAGTCCTTCATATTTAGTGGTTTTCAGCCAATTTTCAGAATTTGTGAAAATTTCACTTTTTTGTGAAAATATCCGCTAAATGAGGGAATAATATGTGTGAGGGTACCCCAGGAGAGTTCCAAATGTGTGTGGGTAGAATATATATCCCACGGGGGTAAAATTGAAAAAAGTTGAAAAAATTTTTTTTTTTGACTTAGTCATTTTTCCGGCGTTTATCAGACTTTCAGATAGGGGAAATGTCAGTGAGGGTTCCGATTTCAGTTCCAGAGCGATTCGCCAGATGAGTCCTTCATATTTAGTGGTGTTCAGCCAATTTTCTGAATTTTTGAAAATTTCACTTTTTTGTAAAAATATCCACTAAATGAGGGAATAATATGTGTGAGGGTACCCCAGGAGAGTTCCAAATGTGTGTGGGTAGAATATATATCCCACGGGGGTAAAATTGAAAAAAGTTGAAAAAAAATTTTTTTTGGACTTAGTCATTTTTCTGGCGTTTATCAGACTTTCAGATAGGGGAAATGTCAGTGAGCGTTTCGATTTCAGTTCCAGAGCGATTCGCCCGATGAGTCCTTCATATTTAGTGGTTTTCAGCCAATTTTCAGAATTTGTGAAAATTTCACTTTTTTGTGAAAATATCCGCTAAATGAGGGAATAATATGTGTGAGGGTACCCCAGGAGAGTTCCAAATGTGTGTGGGTAGAATATATATCCCACGGGGGTAAAATTGAAAAAAGTTGAAAAAATTTTTTTTTTTGACTTAGTCATTTTTCCGGCGTTTATCAGACTTTCAGATAGGGGAAATGTCAGTGAGGGTTCCGATTTCAGTTCCAGAGCGATTCGCCAGATGAGTCCTTCATATTTAGTGGTGTTCAGCCAATTTTCTGAATTTTTGAAAATTTCACTTTTTTGTAAAAATATCCACTAAATGAGGGAATAATATGTGTGAGGGTACCCCAGGAGAGTTCCAAATGTGTGTGGGTAGAATATATATCCCACGGGGGTAAAATTGAAAAAAGTTGAAAAAAAATTTTTTTTGGACTTAGTCATTTTTCTGGCGTTTATCAGACTTTCAGATAGGGGAAATGTCAGTGAGCGTTTCGATTTCAGTTCCAGAGCGATTCGCCCGATGAGTCCTTCATATTTAGTGGTTTTCAGCCAATTTTCCGAATTTTTGAAAATTTCACTTTTTTGTGAAAATATCCGCTAAATGAGGGAATAATATGTGTGAGGGTACCCCAGGAGAGTTCCAAATGTGTGTGGGTAGAATATATATCCCACGGGGGTAAAATTGAAAAAAGTTGAAAAAAAATTTTTTTTGGACTTAGTCATTTTTCTGGCGTTTATCAGACTTTCAGATAGGGGAAATGTCAGTGAGGGTTCCGATTTCAGTTCCAGAGCGATTCGCCAGATGAGTCCTTCATATTTAGTGGTGTTCAGCCAATTTTCAGAATTTTTGAAAATTTCACTTTTTTGTGAAAATATCCACTAAATGAGGGAATAATATGTGTGAGGGTACCCCAGGAGAGTTCCAAATGTGTGTGGGTAGAATATATATCCCACGGGGGTAAAATTGAAAAAAGTTGAAAAAAAATTTTTTTTGGACTTAGTCATTTTTCTGGCGTTTATCAGACTTTCAGATAGGGGAAATGTCAGTGAGCGTTTCGATTTCAGTTCCAGAGCGATTCGCCCGATGAGTCCTTCATATTTAGTGGTTTTCAGCCAATTTTCAGAATTTTTGAAAATTTCACTTTTTTGTGAAAATATCCGCTAAATGAGGGAATAATATGTGTGAGGGTACCCCAGGAGAGTTCCAAATGTGTGTGGGTAGAATATATATCCCACGGGGGTAAAATTGAAAAAAGTTGAAAAAATTTTTTTTTGGACTTAGTCATTTTTCCGGCGTTTATCAGACTTTCAGATAGGGGAAATGTCAGTGAGCGTTTCGATTTCAGTTCCAGAGCGATTCGCCCGATGAGTCCTTCATATTTAGTGGTTTTCAGCCAATTTTCAGAATTTTTGAAAATTTCACTTTTTTGTGAAAATATCCACTAAATGAGGGAATAATATGTGTGAGGGTACCCCAGGAGAGTTCCAAATGTGTGTGGGTAGAATATATATCCCACGGGGGTAAAATTGAAAAAAGTTGAAAAAAAAATTTTTTTTGACTTAGTCATTTTTCCGGCGTTTATCAGACTTTCAGATAGGGGAAATGTCAGTGAGGGTTCCGATTTCAGTTCCAGAGAGATTCGCCAGATGAGTCGTTCATATTTAGTGGTGTTCAGCCAATTTTCTGAATTTTTGAAAATTTCACTTTTTTGTAAAAATATCCACTAAATGAGGGAATAATATGTGTGAGGGTACCCCAGGAGAGTTCCAAATGTGTGTGGGTAGAATATATATCCCACGGGGGTAAAATTGAAAAAAGTTGAAAAAAAATTTTTTTTGGACTTAGTCATTTTTCTGGCGTTTATCAGACTTTCAGATAGGGGAAATGTCAGTGAGCGTTTCGATTTCAGTTCCAGAGCGATTCGCCCGATGAGTCCTTCATATTTAGTGGTTTTCAGCCAATTTTCCGAATTTTTGAAAATTTCACTTTTTTGTGAAAATATCCGCTAAATGAGGGAATAATATGTGTGAGGGTACCCCAGGAGAGTTCCAAATGTGTGTGGGTAGAATATATATCCCACGGGGGTAAAATTGAAAAAAGTTGAAAAAAAATTTTTTTTGGACTTAGTCATTTTTCTGGCGTTTATCAGACTTTCAGATAGGGGAAATGTCAGTGAGGGTTCCGATTTCAGTTCCAGAGCGATTCGCCAGATGAGTCCTTCATATTTAGTGGTGTTCAGCCAATTTTCTGAATTTTTGAAAATTTCACTTTTTTGTGAAAATATCCACTAAATGAGGGAATAATATGTGTGAGGGTACCCCAGGAGAGTTCCAAATGTGTGTGGGTAGAATATATATCCCACGGGGGTAAAATTGAAAAAAGTTGAAAAAATATTTTTTTTGGACTTAGTCATTTTTCTGGCGTTTATCAGACTTTCAGATAGGGGAAATGTCAGTGAGCGTTTCGATTTCAGTTCCAGAGCGATTCGCCCGATGAGTCCTTCATATTTAGTGGTTTTCAGCCAATTTTCAGAATTTTTGAAAATTTCACTTTTTTGTGAAAATATCCGCTAAATGAGGGAATAATATGTGTGAGGGTACCCCAGGAGAGTTCCAAATGTGTGTGGGTAGAATATATATCCCACGGGGGTAAAATTGAAAAAAGTTGAAAAAAATTTTTTTTTTGACTTAGTCATTTTTCCGGCGTTTATCAGACTTTCAGATAGGGGAAATGTCAGTGAGGGTTTCAATTTCAGTTCCAGAGCGATTCGCCCGATGAGTCCTTCATATTTAGTGGTTTTCAGCCAATTTTCAGAATTTTTGAAAATTTCACTTTTTTGTGAAAATATCCGCTAAATGAGGGAATAATATGTGTGAGGGTACCCCAGGAGAGTTCCAAATGTGTGTGGGTAGAATATATATCCCACGGGGGTAAAATTGAAAAAAGTTGAAAAAATTTTTTTTTGGACTTAGTCATTTTTCCGGCGTTTATCAGACTTTCAGATAGGGGAAATGTCAGTGAGCGTTTCGATTTCAGTTCCAGAGCGATTCGCCCGATGAGTCCTTCATATTTAGTGGTTTTCAGCCAATTTTCAGAATTTTTGAAAATTTCACTTTTTTGTGAAAATATCCACTAAATGAGGGAATAATATGTGTGAGGGTACCCCAGGAGAGTTCCAAATGTGTGTGGGTAGAATATATATCCCACGGGGGTAAAATTGAAAAAAGTTGAAAAAAAAATTTTTTTTGACTTAGTCATTTTTCCGGCGTTTATCAGACTTTCAGATAGGGGAAATGTCAGTGAGGGTTCCGATTTCAGTTCCAGAGCGATTCGCCAGATGAGTCGTTCATATTTAGTGGTGTTCAGCCAATTTTCTGAATTTTTGAAAATTTCACTTTTTTGTAAAAATATCCACTAAATGAGGGAATAATATGTGTGAGGGTACCCCAGGAGAGTTCCAAATGTGTGTGGGTAGAATATATATCCCACGGGGGTAAAATTGAAAAAAGTTGAAAAAAAATTTTTTTTGGACTTAGTCATTTTTCTGGCGTTTATCAGACTTTCAGATAGGGGAAATGTCAGTGAGCGTTTCGATTTCAGTTCCAGAGCGATTCGCCCGATGAGTCCTTCATATTTAGTGGTTTTCAGCCAATTTTCCGAATTTTTGAAAATTTCACTTTTTTGTGAAAATATCCGCTAAATGAGGGAATAATATGTGTGAGGGTACCCCAGGAGAGTTCCAAATGTGTGTGGGTAGAATATATATCCCACGGGGGTAAAATTGAAAAAAGTTGAAAAAAATTTTTTTTTTGACTTAGTCATTTTTCCGGCGTTTATCAGACTTTCAGATAATGGAAATGTCAGTGAGGGTTCCGATTTCAGTTCCAGAGCGATTTGCCAGATGAGTCCTTCATATTTAGTGGTGTTCAGCCAATTTTCAGAATTTTTGAAAATTTCACTTTTTTGTAAAAATATCCACTAAATGAGGGAATAATATGTGTGAGGGTACCCCAGGAGAGTTCCAAATGTGTGTGGGTAGAATATATATCCCACGGGGGTAAAATTGAAAAAAGTTGAAAAAAAATTTTTTTTGGACTTAGTCATTTTTCTGGCGTTTATCAGACTTTCAGATAGGGGAAATGTCAGTGAGCGTTTCGATTTCAGTTCCAGAGCGATTCGCCCGATGAGTCCTTCATATTTAGTGGTTTTCAGCCAATTTTCAGAATTTTTAAAAATTTCACTTTTTTGTGAAAATATCCGCTAAATGAGGGAATAATATGTGTGAGGGTACCCCAGGAGAGTTCCAAATGTGTGTGGGTAGAATATATATCCCACGGGGGTAAAATTGAAAAAAGTTGAAAAAAATTTTTTTTTTTACTTAGTCATTTTTCCGGCGTTTATCAGACTTTCAGATAGGGGAAATGTCAGTGAGGGTTCCGATTTCAGTTCCAGAGCGATTTGCCAGATGAGTCCTTCATATTTAGTGGTGTTCAGCCAATTTTCTGAATTTTTGAAAATTTCACTTTTTTGTAAAAATATCCACTAAATGAGGGAATAATATGTGTGAGGGTACCCCAGGAGAGTTCCAAATGTGTGTGGGTAGAATATATATCCCACGGGGGTAAAATTGAAAAAAGTTGAAAAAAAATTTTTTTTTGACTTAGTCATTTTTCCGGCGTTTATCAGACTTTCAGATAGGGGAAATGTCAGTGAGGGTTCCGATTTCAGTTCCAGAGCGATTCGCCAGATGAGTCCTTCATATTTAGTGGTGTTCAGCCAATTTTCTGAATTTTTGAAAATTTCACTTTTTTGTAAAAATATCCACTAAATGAGGGAATAATATGTGTGAGGGTACCCCAGGAGAGTTCCAAATGTGTGTGGGTAGAATATATATCCCACGGGGGTAAAATTGAAAAAAGTTGAAAAAATTTTTTTTTTTGACTTAGTCATTTTTCCGGCGTTTATCAGACTTTCAGATAGGGGAAATGTCAGTGAGGGTTCCGATTTCAGTTCCAGAGCGATTCGCCAGATGAGTCCTTCATATTTAGTGGTGTTCAGCCAATTTTCTGAATTTTTGAAAATTTCACTTTTTTGTAAAAATATCCACTAAATGAGGGAATAATATGTGTGAGGGTACCCCAGGAGAGTTCCAAATGTGTGTGGGTAGAATATATATCCCACGGGGGTAAAATTGAAAAAAGTTGAGAAAAATTTTTTTTTGGATTTAGTCATTTTTCTGGCGTTTATCAGACTTTCAGATAGGGGAAATGTCAGTGAGCGTTTCGATTTAAGTTCCAGAGCGATTCGCCCGATGAGTCCTTCATATTTAGTGGTTTTCAGCCAATTTTCAGAATTTTTTAAAATTTCACTTTTTTGTGAAAATATCCACTAAATGAGGGAATAATATGTGTGAGGGTACCCCAGGAGAGTTCCAAATGTGTGTGGGTAGAATATATATCCCACGGGGGTAAAATTGAAAAAAGTTGAAAAAAAATTTTTTTTGGACTTAGTCATTTTTCTGGCGTTTATCAGACTTTCAGATAGGGGAAATGTCAGTGAGCGTTTCGATTTCAGTTCCAGAGCGATTCGCCCGATGAGTCCTTCATATTTAGTGGTTTTCAGCCAATTTTCAGAATTTGTGAAAATTTCACTTTTTTGTGAAAATATCCGCTAAATGAGGGAATAATATGTGTGAGGGTACCCCAGGAGAGTTCCAAATGTGTGTGGGTAGAATATATATCCCACGGGGGTAAAATTGAAAAAAGTTGAAAAAATTTTTTTTTTTGACTTAGTCATTTTTCCGGCGTTTATCAGACTTTCAGATAGGGGAAATGTCAGTGAGGGTTCCGATTTCAGTTCCAGAGCGATTCGCCAGATGAGTCCTTCATATTTAGTGGTGTTCAGCCAATTTTCTGAATTTTTGAAAATTTCACTTTTTTGTAAAAATATCCACTAAATGAGGGAATAATATGTGTGAGGGTACCCCAGGAGAGTTCCAAATGTGTGTGGGTAGAATATATATCCCACGGGGGTAAAATTGAAAAAAGTTGAAAAAAAATTTTTTTTGGACTTAGTCATTTTTCTGGCGTTTATCAGACTTTCAGATAGGGGAAATGTCAGTGAGCGTTTCGATTTCAGTTCCAGAGCGATTCGCCCGATGAGTCCTTCATATTTAGTGGTTTTCAGCCAATTTTCAGAATTTGTGAAAATTTCACTTTTTTGTGAAAATATCCGCTAAATGAGGGAATAATATGTGTGAGGGTACCCCAGGAGAGTTCCAAATGTGTGTGGGTAGAATATATATCCCACGGGGGTAAAATTGAAAAAAGTTGAAAAAATTTTTTTTTTTGACTTAGTCATTTTTCCGGCGTTTATCAGACTTTCAGATAGGGGAAATGTCAGTGAGGGTTCCGATTTCAGTTCCAGAGCGATTCGCCAGATGAGTCCTTCATATTTAGTGGTGTTCAGCCAATTTTCTGAATTTTTGAAAATTTCACTTTTTTGTAAAAATATCCACTAAATGAGGGAATAATATGTGTGAGGGTACCCCAGGAGAGTTCCAAATGTGTGTGGGTAGAATATATATCCCACGGGGGTAAAATTGAAAAAAGTTGAAAAAAAATTTTTTTTGGACTTAGTCATTTTTCTGGCGTTTATCAGACTTTCAGATAGGGGAAATGTCAGTGAGCGTTTCGATTTCAGTTCCAGAGCGATTCGCCCGATGAGTCCTTCATATTTAGTGGTTTTCAGCCAATTTTCAGAATTTTTGAAAATTTCACTTTTTTGTGAAAATATCCGCTAAATGAGGGAATAATATGTGTGAGGGTACCCCAGGAGAGTTCCAAATGTGTGTGGGTAGAATATATATCCCACGGGGGTAAAATTGAAAAAAGTTGAAAAAATTTTTTTTTGGACTTAGTCATTTTTCCGGCGTTTATCAGACTTTCAGATAGGGGAAATGTCAGTGAGCGTTTCGATTTCAGTTCCAGAGCGATTCGCCCGATGAGTCCTTCATATTTAGTGGTTTTCAGCCAATTTTCAGAATTTTTGAAAATTTCACTTTTTTGTGAAAATATCCACTAAATGAGGGAATAATATGTGTGAGGGTACCCCAGGAGAGTTCCAAATGTGTGTGGGTAGAATATATATCCCACGGGGGTAAAATTGAAAAAAGTTGAAAAAAAAATTTTTTTTGACTTAGTCATTTTTCCGGCGTTTATCAGACTTTCAGATAGGGGAAATGTCAGTGAGGGTTCCGATTTCAGTTCCAGAGCGATTCGCCAGATGAGTCGTTCATATTTAGTGGTGTTCAGCCAATTTTCAGAATTTTTGAAAATTTCACTTTTTTGTGAAAATATCCGCTAAATGAGGGAATAATATGTGTGAGGGTACCCCAGGAGAGTTCCAAATGTGTGTGGGTAGAATATATATCCCACGGGGGTAAAATTGAAAAAAGTTGAAAAAATTTTTTTTTGGACTTAGTCATTTTTCCGGCGTTTATCAGACTTTCAGATAGGGGAAATGTCAGTGAGCGTTTCGATTTCAGTTCCAGAGCGATTCGCCCGATGAGTCCTTCATATTTAGTGGTTTTCAGCCAATTTTCAGAATTTTTGAAAATTTCACTTTTTTGTGAAAATATCCACTAAATGAGGGAATAATATGTGTGAGGGTACCCCAGGAGAGTTCCAAATGTGTGTGGGTAGAATATATATCCCACGGGGGTAAAATTGAAAAAAGTTGAAAAAAAAATTTTTTTTGACTTAGTCATTTTTCCGGCGTTTATCAGACTTTCAGATAGGGGAAATGTCAGTGAGGGTTCCGATTTCAGTTCCAGAGCGATTCGCCAGATGAGTCGTTCATATTTAGTGGTGTTCAGCCAATTTTCTGAATTTTTGAAAATTTCACTTTTTTGTAAAAATATCCACTAAATGAGGGAATAATATGTGTGAGGGTACCCCAGGAGAGTTCCAAATGTGTGTGGGTAGAATATATATCCCACGGGGGTAAAATTGAAAAAAGTTGAAAAAAAATTTTTTTTGGACTTAGTCATTTTTCTGGCGTTTATCAGACTTTCAGATAGGGGAAATGTCAGTGAGCGTTTCGATTTCAGTTCCAGAGCGATTCGCCCGATGAGTCCTTCATATTTAGTGGTTTTCAGCCAATTTTCCGAATTTTTGAAAATTTCACTTTTTTGTGAAAATATCCGCTAAATGAGGGAATAATATGTGTGAGGGTACCCCAGGAGAGTTCCAAATGTGTGTGGGTAGAATATATATCCCACGGGGGTAAAATTGAAAAAAGTTGAAAAAAAATTTTTTTTGGACTTAGTCATTTTTCTGGCGTTTATCAGACTTTCAGATAGGGGAAATGTCAGTGAGGGTTCCGATTTCAGTTCCAGAGCGATTCGCCAGATGAGTCCTTCATATTTAGTGGTGTTCAGCCAATTTTCTGAATTTTTGAAAATTTCACTTTTTTGTGAAAATATCCACTAAATGAGGGAATAATATGTGTGAGGGTACCCCAGGAGAGTTCCAAATGTGTGTGGGTAGAATATATATCCCACGGGGGTAAAATTGAAAAAAGTTGAAAAAATATTTTTTTTGGACTTAGTCATTTTTCTGGCGTTTATCAGACTTTCAGATAGGGGAAATGTCAGTGAGCGTTTCGATTTCAGTTCCAGAGCGATTCGCCCGATGAGTCCTTCATATTTAGTGGTTTTCAGCCAATTTTCAGAATTTTTGAAAATTTCACTTTTTTGTGAAAATATCCGCTAAATGAGGGAATAATATGTGTGAGGGTACCCCAGGAGAGTTCCAAATGTGTGTGGGTAGAATATATATCCCACGGGGGTAAAATTGAAAAAAGTTGAAAAAAATTTTTTTTTTGACTTAGTCATTTTTCCGGCGTTTATCAGACTTTCAGATAGGGGAAATGTCAGTGAGGGTTTCGATTTCAGTTCCAGAGCGATTCGCCCGATGAGTCCTTCATATTTAGTGGTTTTCAGCCAATTTTCAGAATTTTTGAAAATTTCACTTTTTTGTGAAAATATCCGCTAAATGAGGGAATAATATGTGTGAGGGTACCCCAGGAGAGTTCCAAATGTGTGTGGGTAGAATATATATCCCACGGGGGTAAAATTGAAAAAAGTTGAAAAAATTTTTTTTTGGACTTAGTCATTTTTCCGGCGTTTATCAGACTTTCAGATAGGGGAAATGTCAGTGAGCGTTTCGATTTCAGTTCCAGAGCGATTCGCCCGATGAGTCCTTCATATTTAGTGGTTTTCAGCCAATTTTCAGAATTTTTGAAAATTTCACTTTTTTGTGAAAATATCCACTAAATGAGGGAATAATATGTGTGAGGGTACCCCAGGAGAGTTCCAAATGTGTGTGGGTAGAATATATATCCCACGGGGGTAAAATTGAAAAAAGTTGAAAAAAAAATTTTTTTTGACTTAGTCATTTTTCCGGCGTTTATCAGACTTTCAGATAGGGGAAATGTCAGTGAGGGTTCCGATTTCAGTTCCAGAGCGATTCGCCAGATGAGTCGTTCATATTTAGTGGTGTTCAGCCAATTTTCTGAATTTTTGAAAATTTCACTTTTTTGTAAAAATATCCACTAAATGAGGGAATAATATGTGTGAGGGTACCCCAGGAGAGTTCCAAATGTGTGTGGGTAGAATATATATCCCACGGGGGTAAAATTGAAAAAAGTTGAAAAAAAATTTTTTTTGGACTTAGTCATTTTTCTGGCGTTTATCAGACTTTCAGATAGGGGAAATGTCAGTGAGCGTTTCGATTTCAGTTCCAGAGCGATTCGCCCGATGAGTCCTTCATATTTAGTGGTTTTCAGCCAATTTTCCGAATTTTTGAAAATTTCACTTTTTTGTGAAAATATCCGCTAAATGAGGGAATAATATGTGTGAGGGTACCCCAGGAGAGTTCCAAATGTGTGTGGGTAGAATATATATCCCACGGGGGTAAAATTGAAAAAAGTTGAAAAAAAATTTTTTTTGGACTTAGTCATTTTTCTGGCGTTTATCAGACTTTCAGATAGGGGAAATGTCAGTGAGGGTTTCGATTTCAGTTCCAGAGCGATTCGCCCGATGAGTCCTTCATATTTAGTGGTTTTCAGCCAATTTTCAGAATTTTTGAAAATTTCACTTTTTTGTGAAAATATCCACTAAATGAGGGAATAATATGTGTGAGGGTACCCCAGGAGAGTTCCAAATGTGTGTGGGTAGAATATATATCCCACGGGGGTAAAATTGAAAAAAGTTGAAAAAAAATTTTTTTTGGACTTAGTCATTTTTCTGGCGTTTATCAGACTTTCAGATAGGGGAAATGTCAGTGAGCGTTTCGATTTCAGTTCCAGAGCGATTCGCCCGATGAGTCCTTCATATTTAGTGGTTTTCAGCCAATTTTCAGAATTTTTGAAAATTTCACTTTTTTGTGAAAATATCCACTAAATGAGGGAATAATATGTGTGAGGGTACCCCAGGAGAGTTCCAAATGTGTGTGGGTAGAATATATATCCCACGGGGGTAAAATTGAAAAAAGTTGAAAAAAATTTTTTTTTTTACTTAGTCATTTTTCCGGCGTTTATCAGACTTTCAGATAGGGGAAATGTCAGTGAGGGTTCCGATTTCAGTTCCAGAGCGATTCGCCAGATGAGTCCTTCATATTTAGTGGTGTTCAGCCAATTTTCAGAATTTTTGAAAATTTCACTTTTTTGTAAAAATATCCACTAAATGAGGGAATAATATGTGTGAGGGTACCCCAGGAGAGTTCCAAATGTGTGTGGGTAGAATATATATCCCACGGGGGTAAAATTGAAAAAAGTTGAAAAAAAATTTTTTTTGGACTTAGTCATTTTTCTGGCGTTTATCAGACTTTCAGATAGGGGAAATGTCAGTGAGCGTTTCGATTTCAGTTCCAGAGCGATTCGCCCGATGAGTCCTTCATATTTAGTGGTTTTCAGCCAATTTTCAGAATTTTTGAAAATTTCACTTTTTTGTGAAAATATCCGCTAAATCAGGGAATAATATGTGTGAGGGTACCCCAGGAGAGTTCCAAATGTGTGTGGGTAGAATATATATCCCACGGGGGTAAAATTGAAAAAAGTTGAAAAAAATTTTTTTTTTGACTTAGTCATTTTTCCGGCGTTTATCAGACTTTCAGATAGGGGAAATGTCAGTGAGGGTTCCGATTTCAGTTCCAGAGCGATTCGCCAGATGAGTCCTTCATATTTAGTGGTGTTCAGCCAATTTTCAGAATTTTTGAAAATTTCACTTTTTTGTGAAAATATCCACTAAATGAGGGAATAATATGTGTGAGGGTACCCCAGGAGAGTTCCAAATGTGTGTGGGTAGAATATATATCCCACGGGGGTAAAATTGAAAAAAGTTGAAAAAAAATTTTTTTTGGACTTAGTCATTTTTCTGGCGTTTATCAGACTTTCAGATAGGGGAAATGTCAGTGAGCATTTCGATTTCAGTTCCAGAGCGATTCGCCCGATGAGTCCTTCATATTTAGTGGTTTTCAGCCAATTTTCAGAATTTTTGAAAATTTCACTTTTTTGTGAAAATATCCGCTAAATGAGGGAATAATATGTGTGAGGGTACCCCAGGAGACTTCCAAATGTGTGTGGGTAGAATATATATCCCACGGGGGTAAAATTGAAAAAAGTTGAAAAAAAATTTTTTTGGGACTTAGTCATTTTTCTGGCGTTTATCAGACTTTCAGATAGGGGAAATGTCAGTGAGCGTTTCGATTTCAGTTCCAGAGCGATTCGCCCGATGAGTCCTTCATATTTAGTGGTTTTCAGCCAATTTTCCGAATTTTTGAAAATTTCACTTTTTTGTGAAAATATCCGCTAAATGAGGGAATAATATGTGTGAGGGTACCCCAGGAGAGTTCCAAATGTGTGTGGGTAGAATATATATCCCACGGGGGTAAAATTGAAAAAAGTTGAAAAAAATTTTTTTTTGGACTTAGTCATTTTTCTGGCGTTTATCAGACTTTCAGATAGGGGAAATGTCAGTGAGGGTTCCGATTTCAGTTCCAGAGCGATTCGCCAGATGAGTCCTTCATATTTAGTGGTGTTCAGCCAATTTTCAGAATTTTTGAAAATTTCACTTTTTTGTGAAAATATCCACTAAATGAGGGAATAATATGTGTGAGGGTACCCCAGGAGAGTTCCAAATGTGTGTGGGTAGAATATATATCCCACGGGGGTAAAATTGAAAAAAGTTGAAAAAAATTTTTTTTTTTACTTAGTCATTTTTCCGGCGTTTATCAGACTTTCAGATAGGGGAAATGTCAGTGAGGGTTCCGATTTCAGTTCCAGAGCGATTCGCCAGATGAGTCCTTCATATTTAGTGGTGTTCAGCCAATTTTCAGAATTTTTGAAAATTTCACTTTTTTGTAAAAATATCCACTAAATGAGGGAATAATATGTGTGAGGGTACCCCAGGAGAGTTCCAAATGTGTGTGGGTAGAATATATATCCCACGGGGGTAAAATTGAAAAAAGTTGAAAAAAAATTTTTTTTGGACTTAGTCATTTTTCTGGCGTTTATCAGACTTTCAGATAGGGGAAATGTCAGTGAGCGTTTCGATTTCAGTTCCAGAGCGATTCGCCCGATGAGTCCTTCATATTTAGTGGTTTTCAGCCAATTTTCAGAATTTTTGAAAATTTCACTTTTTTGTGAAAATATCCGCTAAATCAGGGAATAATATGTGTGAGGGTACCCCAGGAGAGTTCCAAATGTGTGTGGGTAGAATATATATCCCACGGGGGTAAAATTGAAAAAAGTTGAAAAAAATTTTTTTTTTGACTTAGTCATTTTTCCGGCGTTTATCAGACTTTCAGATAGGGGAAATGTCAGTGAGGGTTCCGATTTCAGTTCCAGAGCGATTCGCCAGATGAGTCCTTCATATTTAGTGGTGTTCAGCCAATTTTCAGAATTTTTGAAAATTTCACTTTTTTGTGAAAATATCCACTAAATGAGGGAATAATATGTGTGAGGGTACCCCAGGAGAGTTCCAAATGTGTGTGGGTAGAATATATATCCCACGGGGGTAAAATTGAAAAAAGTTGAAAAAAAATTTTTTTTGGACTTAGTCATTTTTCTGGCGTTTATCAGACTTTCAGATAGGGGAAATGTCAGTGAGCATTTCGATTTCAGTTCCAGAGCGATTCGCCCGATGAGTCCTTCATATTTAGTGGTTTTCAGCCAATTTTCAGAATTTTTGAAAATTTCACTTTTTTGTGAAAATATCCGCTAAATGAGGGAATAATATGTGTGAGGGTACCCCAGGAGACTTCCAAATGTGTGTGGGTAGAATATATATCCCACGGGGGTAAAATTGAAAAAAGTTGAAAAAAAATTTTTTTGGGACTTAGTCATTTTTCTGGCGTTTATCAGACTTTCAGATAGGGGAAATGTCAGTGAGGGTTCCGATTTCAGTTCCAGAGCGATTCGCCAGATGAGTCCTTCATATTTAGTGGTGTTCAGCCAATTTTCTGAATTTTTGAAAATTTCACTTTTTTGTAAAAATATCCACTAAATGAGGGAATAATATGTGTGAGGGTACCCCAGGAGAGTTCCAAATGTGTGTGGGTAGAATATATATCCCACGGGGGTAAAATTGAAAAAAGTTGAAAAAAAATTTTTTTTGGACTTAGTCATTTTTCCGGCGTTTATCAGACTTTCAGATAGGGGAAATGTCAGTGAGCGTTCCGATTTCAGTTCCAGAGCAATTCGCCCGATGAGTCCTTCATATTTAGTGGTTTTCAGCCAATTTTCTGAATTTTTGAAAATTTCACTTTTTTGTGAAAATATCCGCTAAATGAGGGAATAATATGTGTGAGGGTACCCCAGGAGAGTTCCAAATGTGTGTGGGTAGAATATATATCCCACGGGGGTAAAATTGAAAAAAGTTGAAAAAAATTTTTTTTTTGACTTAGTCATTTTTCCGGCGTTTATCAGACTTTCAGATAGGGGAAATGTCAGTGAGGGTTCCGATTTCAGTTCCAGAGCGATTCGCCAGATGAGTCCTTCATATTTAGTGGTGTTCAGCCAATTTTCTGAATTTTTGAAAATTTCACTTTTTTGTAAAAATATCCACTAAATGAGGGAATAATATGTGTGAGGGTACCCCAGGAGAGTTCCAAATGTGTGTGGGTAGAATATATATCCCACGGGGGTAAAATTGAAAAAAGTTGAAAAAAAATTTTTTTTGGACTTAGTCATTTTTCCGGCGTTTATCAGACTTTCAGATAGGGGAAATGTCAGTGAGCGTTTCGATTTCAGTTCCAGAGCGATTCGCCCGATGAGTCCTTCATATTTAGTGGTTTTCAGCCAATTTTCAGAATTTTTGAAAATTTCACTTTTTTGTGAAAATATCCGCTAAATGAGGGAATAATATGTGTGAGGGTACCCCAGGAGAGTTCCAAATGTGTGTGGGTGGAATATATATCCCACGGGGGTAAAATTGAAAAAAGTTGAAAAAAATTTTTTTTTTGACTTAGTCATTTTTCCGGCGTTTATCAGACTTTCAGATAGGGGAAATGTCAGTGAGCGTTCCGATTTCAGTTCCAGAGCAATTCGCCCGATGAGTCCTTCATATTTAGTGGTTTTCAGCCAATTTTCTGAATTTTTGAAAATTTCACTTTTTTGTGAAAATATCCGCTAAATGAGGGAATAATATGTGTGAGGGTACCCCAGGAGAGTTCCAAATGTGTGTGGGTAGAATATATATCCCACGGGGGTAAAATTGAAAAAAGTTGAAAAAAATTTTTTTTTGGACTTAGTCATTTTTCTGGCGTTTATCAGACTTTCAGATAGGGGAAATGTCAGTGAGCGTTTCGATTTCAGTTCCAGAGCGATTCGCCCGATGAGTCCTTCATATTTAGTGGTTTTCAGCCAATTTTCAGAATTTTGGAAAATTTCACTTTTTTGTGAAAATATCCGCTAAATGAGGGAATAATATGTGTGAGGGTACCCCAGGAGAGTTCCAAATGTGTGTGGGTAGAATATATATCCCACGGGAGTAAAATTGAAAAAAGTTGAAAAAAAATTTTTTTTGGACTTAGTCATTTTTCTGGCGTTTATCAGACTTTCAGATAGGGGAAATGTCAGTGAGGGTTTCGATTTCAGTTCCAGAGCGATTCGCCCGATGAGTCCTTCATATTTAGTGGTTTTCAGCCAATTTTCAGAATTTTTGAAAATTTCACTTTTTTGTGAAAATATCCACTAAATGAGGGAATAATATGTGTGAGGGTACCCCAGGAGAGTTCCAAATGTGTGTGGGTAGAATATATATCCCACGGGGGTAAAATTGAAAAAAGTTGAAAAAAAATTTTTTTTGGACTTAGTCATTTTTCTGGCGTTTATCAGACTTTCAGATAGGGGAAATGTCAGTGAGCGTTTCGATTTCAGTTCCAGAGCGATTCGCCCGATGAGTCCTTCATATTTAGTGGTTTTCAGCCAATTTTCAGAATTTTTGAAAATTTCACTTTTTTGTGAAAATATCCGCTAAATCAGGGAATAATATGTGTGAGGGTACCCCAGGAGAGTTCCAAATGTGTGTGGGTAGAATATATATCCCACGGGGGTAAAATTGAAAAAAGTTGAAAAAAATTTTTTTTTTGACTTAGTCATTTTTCCGGCGTTTATCAGACTTTCAGATAGGGGAAATGTCAGTGAGGGTTCCGATTTCAGTTCCAGAGCGATTCGCCAGATGAGTCCTTCATATTTAGTGGTGTTCAGCCAATTTTCAGAATTTTTGAAAATTTCACTTTTTTGTGAAAATATCCACTAAATGAGGGAATAATATGTGTGAGGGTACCCCAGGAGAGTTCCAAATGTGTGTGGGTAGAATATATATCCCACGGGGGTAAAATTGAAAAAAGTTGAAAAAAAATTTTTTTTGGACTTAGTCATTTTTCTGGCGTTTATCAGACTTTCAGATAGGGGAAATGTCAGTGAGCATTTCGATTTCAGTTCCAGAGCGATTCGCCCGATGAGTCCTTCATATTTAGTGGTTTTCAGCCAATTTTCAGAATTTTTGAAAATTTCACTTTTTTGTGAAAATATCCGCTAAATGAGGGAATAATATGTGTGAGGGTACCCCAGGAGACTTCCAAATGTGTGTGGGTAGAATATATATCCCACGGGGGTAAAATTGAAAAAAGTTGAAAAAAAATTTTTTTGGGACTTAGTCATTTTTCTGGCGTTTATCAGACTTTCAGATAGGGGAAATGTCAGTGAGCGTTTCGATTTCAGTTCCAGAGCGATTCGCCCGATGAGTCCTTCATATTTAGTGGTTTTCAGCCAATTTTCCGAATTTTTGAAAATTTCACTTTTTTGTGAAAATATCCGCTAAATGAGGGAATAATATGTGTGAGGGTACCCCAGGAGAGTTCCAAATGTGTGTGGGTAGAATATATATCCCACGGGGGTAAAATTGAAAAAAGTTGAAAAAAATTTTTTTTTGGACTTAGTCATTTTTCTGGCGTTTATCAGACTTTCAGATAGGGGAAATGTCAGTGAGGGTTCCGATTTCAGTTCCAGAGCGATTCGCCAGATGAGTCCTTCATATTTAGTGGTGTTCAGCCAATTTTCAGAATTTTTGAAAATTTCACTTTTTTGTGAAAATATCCACTAAATGAGGGAATAATATGTGTGAGGGTACCCCAGGAGAGTTCCAAATGTGTGTGGGTAGAATATATATCCCACGGGGGTAAAATTGAAAAAAGTTGAAAAAAATTTTTTTTTTTACTTAGTCATTTTTCCGGCGTTTATCAGACTTTCAGATAGGGGAAATGTCAGTGAGGGTTCCGATTTCAGTTCCAGAGCGATTCGCCAGATGAGTCCTTCATATTTAGTGGTGTTCAGCCAATTTTCAGAATTTTTGAAAATTTCACTTTTTTGTAAAAATATCCACTAAATGAGGGAATAATATGTGTGAGGGTACCCCAGGAGAGTTCCAAATGTGTGTGGGTAGAATATATATCCCACGGGGGTAAAATTGAAAAAAGTTGAAAAAAAATTTTTTTTGGACTTAGTCATTTTTCTGGCGTTTATCAGACTTTCAGATAGGGGAAATGTCAGTGAGCGTTTCGATTTCAGTTCCAGAGCGATTCGCCCGATGAGTCCTTCATATTTAGTGGTTTTCAGCCAATTTTCAGAATTTTTGAAAATTTCACTTTTTTGTGAAAATATCCGCTAAATCAGGGAATAATATGTGTGAGGGTACCCCAGGAGAGTTCCAAATGTGTGTGGGTAGAATATATATCCCACGGGGGTAAAATTGAAAAAAGTTGAAAAAAATTTTTTTTTTGACTTAGTCATTTTTCCGGCGTTTATCAGACTTTCAGATAGGGGAAATGTCAGTGAGGGTTCCGATTTCAGTTCCAGAGCGATTCGCCAGATGAGTCCTTCATATTTAGTGGTGTTCAGCCAATTTTCAGAATTTTTGAAAATTTCACTTTTTTGTGAAAATATCCACTAAATGAGGGAATAATATGTGTGAGGGTACCCCAGGAGAGTTCCAAATGTGTGTGGGTAGAATATATATCCCACGGGGGTAAAATTGAAAAAAGTTGAAAAAAAATTTTTTTTGGACTTAGTCATTTTTCTGGCGTTTATCAGACTTTCAGATAGGGGAAATGTCAGTGAGCATTTCGATTTCAGTTCCAGAGCGATTCGCCCGATGAGTCCTTCATATTTAGTGGTTTTCAGCCAATTTTCAGAATTTTTGAAAATTTCACTTTTTTGTGAAAATATCCGCTAAATGAGGGAATAATATGTGTGAGGGTACCCCAGGAGACTTCCAAATGTGTGTGGGTAGAATATATATCCCACGGGGGTAAAATTGAAAAAAGTTGAAAAAAAATTTTTTTGGGACTTAGTCATTTTTCTGGCGTTTATCAGACTTTCAGATAGGGGAAATGTCAGTGAGGGTTCCGATTTCAGTTCCAGAGCGATTCGCCAGATGAGTCCTTCATATTTAGTGGTGTTCAGCCAATTTTCTGAATTTTTGAAAATTTCACTTTTTTGTAAAAATATCCACTAAATGAGGGAATAATATGTGTGAGGGTACCCCAGGAGAGTTCCAAATGTGTGTGGGTAGAATATATATCCCACGGGGGTAAAATTGAAAAAAGTTGAAAAAAAATTTTTTTTGGACTTAGTCATTTTTCCGGCGTTTATCAGACTTTCAGATAGGGGAAATGTCAGTGAGCGTTTCGATTTCAGTTCCAGAGCGATTCGCCCGATGAGTCCTTCATATTTAGTGGTTTTCAGCCAATTTTCAGAATTTTTGAAAATTTCACTTTTTTGTGAAAATATCCGCTAAATGAGGGAATAATATGTGTGAGGGTACCCCAGGAGAGTTCCAAATGTGTGTGGGTGGAATATATATCCCACGGGGGTAAAATTGAAAAAAGTTGAAAAAAATTTTTTTTTTGACTTAGTCATTTTTCCGGCGTTTATCAGACTTTCAGATAGGGGAAATGTCAGTGAGCGTTCCGATTTCAGTTCCAGAGCAATTCGCCCGATGAGTCCTTCATATTTAGTGGTTTTCAGCCAATTTTCTGAATTTTTGAAAATTTCACTTTTTTGTGAAAATATCCGCTAAATGAGGGAATAATATGTGTGAGGGTACCCCAGGAGAGTTCCAAATGTGTGTGGGTAGAATATATATCCCACGGGGGTAAAATTGAAAAAAGTTGAAAAAAATTTTTTTTTTGACTTAGTCATTTTTCCGGCGTTTATCAGACTTTCAGATAGGGGAAATGTCAGTGAGGGTTCCGATTTCAGTTCCAGAGCGATTCGCCAGATGAGTCCTTCATATTTAGTGGTGTTCAGCCAATTTTCTGAATTTTTGAAAATTTCACTTTTTTGTAAAAATATCCACTAAATGAGGGAATAATATGTGTGAGGGTACCCCAGGAGAGTTCCAAATGTGTGTGGGTAGAATATATATCCCACGGGGGTAAAATTGAAAAAAGTTGAAAAAAAATTTTTTTTGGACTTAGTCATTTTTCCGGCGTTTATCAGACTTTCAGATAGGGGAAATGTCAGTGAGCGTTTCGATTTCAGTTCCAGAGCGATTCGCCCGATGAGTCCTTCATATTTAGTGGTTTTCAGCCAATTTTCAGAATTTTTGAAAATTTCACTTTTTTGTGAAAATATCCGCTAAATGAGGGAATAATATGTGTGAGGGTACCCCAGGAGAGTTCCAAATGTGTGTGGGTGGAATATATATCCCACGGGGGTAAAATTGAAAAAAGTTGAAAAAAATTTTTTTTTTGACTTAGTCATTTTTCCGGCGTTTATCAGACTTTCAGATAGGGGAAATGTCAGTGAGCGTTCCGATTTCAGTTCCAGAGCAATTCGCCCGATGAGTCCTTCATATTTAGTGGTTTTCAGCCAATTTTCTGAATTTTTGAAAATTTCACTTTTTTGTGAAAATATCCGCTAAATGAGGGAATAATATGTGTGAGGGTACCCCAGGAGAGTTCCAAATGTGTGTGGGTAGAATATATATCCCACGGGGGTAAAATTGAAAAAAGTTGAAAAAAATTTTTTTTTGGACTTAGTCATTTTTCTGGCGTTTATCAGACTTTCAGATAGGGGAAATGTCAGTGAGCGTTTCGATTTCAGTTCCAGAGCGATTCGCCCGATGAGTCCTTCATATTTAGTGGTTTTCAGCCAATTTTCAGAATTTTGGAAAATTTCACTTTTTTGTGAAAATATCCGCTAAATGAGGGAATAATATGTGTGAGGGTACCCCAGGAGAGTTCCAAATGTGTGTGGGTAGAATATATATCCCACGGGAGTAAAATTGAAAAAAGTTGAAAAAATATTTTTTTTGGACTTAGTCATTTTTCTGGCGTTTATCAGACTTTCAGATAGGGGAAATGTCAGTGAGGGTTTCGATTTCAGTTCCAGAGCGATTCGCCCGATGAGTCCTTCATATTTAGTGGTTTTCAGCCAATTTTCAGAATTTTTGAAAATTTCACTTTTTTGTGAAAATATCCACTAAATGAGGGAATAATATGTGTGAGGGTACCCCAGGAGAGTTCCAAATGTGTGTGGGTAGAATATATATCCCACGGGGGTAAAATTGAAAAAAGTTGAAAAAAAATTTTTTTTGGACTTAGTCATTTTTCTGGCGTTTATCAGACTTTCAGATAGGGGAAATGTCAGTGAGCGTTTCGATTTCAGTTCCAGAGCGATTCGCCCGATGAGTCCTTCATATTTAGTGGTTTTCAGCCAATTTTCAGAATTTTTGAAAATTTCACTTTTTTGTGAAAATATCCACTAAATGAGGGAATAATATGTGTGAGGGTACCCCAGGAGAGTTCCAAATGTGTGTGGGTAGAATATATATCCCACGGGGGTAAAATTGAAAAAAGTTGAAAAAAATTTTTTTTTTTACTTAGTCATTTTTCCGGCGTTTATCAGACTTTCAGATAGGGGAAATGTCAGTGAGGGTTCCGATTTCAGTTCCAGAGCGATTCGCCAGATGAGTCCTTCATATTTAGTGGTGTTCAGCCAATTTTCAGAATTTTTGAAAATTTCACTTTTTTGTAAAAATATCCACTAAATGAGGGAATAATATGTGTGAGGGTACCCCAGGAGAGTTCCAAATGTGTGTGGGTAGAATATATATCCCACGGGGGTAAAATTGAAAAAAGTTGAAAAAAAATTTTTTTTGGACTTAGTCATTTTTCTGGCGTTTATCAGACTTTCAGATAGGGGAAATGTCAGTGAGCGTTTCGATTTCAGTTCCAGAGCGATTCGCCCGATGAGTCCTTCATATTTAGTGGTTTTCAGCCAATTTTCAGAATTTTTGAAAATTTCACTTTTTTGTGAAAATATCCGCTAAATCAGGGAATAATATGTGTGAGGGTACCCCAGGAGAGTTCCAAATGTGTGTGGGTAGAATATATATCCCACGGGGGTAAAATTGAAAAAAGTTGAAAAAAATTTTTTTTTTGACTTAGTCATTTTTCCGGCGTTTATCAGACTTTCAGATAGGGGAAATGTCAGTGAGGGTTCCGATTTCAGTTCCAGAGCGATTCGCCAGATGAGTCCTTCATATTTAGTGGTGTTCAGCCAATTTTCAGAATTTTTGAAAATTTCACTTTTTTGTGAAAATATCCACTAAATGAGGGAATAATATGTGTGAGGGTACCCCAGGAGAGTTCCAAATGTGTGTGGGTAGAATATATATCCCACGGGGGTAAAATTGAAAAAAGTTGAAAAAAAATTTTTTTTGGACTTAGTCATTTTTCTGGCGTTTATCAGACTTTCAGATAGGGGAAATGTCAGTGAGCATTTCGATTTCAGTTCCAGAGCGATTCGCCCGATGAGTCCTTCATATTTAGTGGTTTTCAGCCAATTTTCAGAATTTTTGAAAATTTCACTTTTTTGTGAAAATATCCGCTAAATGAGGGAATAATATGTGTGAGGGTACCCCAGGAGACTTCCAAATGTGTGTGGGTAGAATATATATCCCACGGGGGTAAAATTGAAAAAAGTTTAAAAAAAATTTTTTTGGGACTTAGTCATTTTTCTGGCGTTTATCAGACTTTCAGATAGGGGAAATGTCAGTGAGCGTTTCGATTTCAGTTCCAGAGCGATTCGCCCGATGAGTCCTTCATATTTAGTGGTTTTCAGCCAATTTTCCGAATTTTTGAAAATTTCACTTTTTTGTGAAAATATCCGCTAAATGAGGGAATAATATGTGTGAGGGTACCCCAGGAGAGTTCCAAATGTGTGTGGGTAGAATATATATCCCACGGGGGTAAAATTGAAAAAAGTTGAAAAAAATTTTTTTTTGGACTTAGTCATTTTTCTGGCGTTTATCAGACTTTCAGATAGGGGAAATGTCAGTGAGGGTTCCGATTTCAGTTCCAGAGCGATTCGCCAGATGAGTCCTTCATATTTAGTGGTGTTCAGCCAATTTTCAGAATTTTTGAAAATTTCACTTTTTTGTGAAAATATCCACTAAATGAGGGAATAATATGTGTGAGGGTACCCCAGGAGAGTTCCAAATGTGTGTGGGTAGAATATATATCCCATGGGGGTAAAATTGAAAAAAGTTGAAAAAAAATTTTTTTTGGACTTAGTCATTTTTCTGGCGTTTATCAGACTTTCAGATAGGGGAAATGTCAGTGAGCGTTTCGATTTCAGTTCCAGAGCGATTCGCCCGATGAGTCCTTCATATTTAGTGGTTTTCAGCCTATTTTCAGAATTTTTGAAAATTTCACTTTTTTGTGAAAATATCCACTAAATGAGGGAATAATATGTGTGAGGGTACCCCAGGAGAGTTCCAAATGTGTGTGGGTAGAATATATATCCCACGGGGGTAAAATTGAAAAAAGTTGAAAAAAATTTTTTTTTTGACTTAGTCATTTTTCCGGCGTTTATCAGACTTTCAGATAGGGGAAATGTCAGTGAGGGTTCCGATTTCAGTTCCAGAGCGATTCGCCAGATGAGTCCTTCATATTTAGTGGTGTTCAGCCAATTTTCTGAATTTTTGAAAATTTCACTTTTTTGTAAAAATATCCACTAAATGAGGGAATAATATGTGTGAGGGTACCCCAGGAGAGTTCCAAATGTGTGTGGGTAGAATATATATCCCACGGGGGTAAAATTGAAAAAAGTTGAAAAAAAATTTTTTTTGGACTTAGTCATTTTTCCGGCGTTTATCAGACTTTCAGATAGGGGAAATGTCAGTGAGCGTTTCGATTTCAGTTCCAGAGCGATTCGCCCGATGAGTCCTTCATATTTAGTGGTTTTCAGCCAATTTTCAGAATTTTTGAAAATTTCACTTTTTTGTGAAAATATCCACTAAATGAGGGAATAATATGTGTGAGGGTACCCCAGGAGAGTTCCAAATGTGTGTGGGTAGAATATATATCCCACGGGGGTAAAATTGAAAAAAGTTGAAAAAAAATTTTTTTTGGACTTAGTCATTTTTCTGGCGTTTATCAGACTTTCAGATAGGGGAAATGTCAGTGAGCGTTTCGATTTCAGTTCCAGAGCGATTCGCCCGATGAGTCCTTCATATTTAGTGGTTTTCAGCCAATTTTCAGAATTTTTGAAAATTTCACTTTTTTGTGAAAATATCCGCTAAATGAGGGAATAATATGTGTGAGGGTACCCCAGGAGAGTTCCAAATGTGTGTGGGTAGAATATATATCCCACGGGAGTAAAATTGAAAAAAGTTGAAAAAAAATTTTTTTTGGACTTAGTCATTTTTCTGGCGTTTATCAGACTTTCAGATAGGGGAAATGTCAGTGAGGGTTTCGATTTCAGTTCCAGAGCGATTCGCCCGATGAGTCCTTCATATTTAGTGGTTTTCAGCCAATTTTCAGAATTTTTGAAAATTTCACTTTTTTGTGAAAATATCCACTAAATGAGGGAATAATATGTGTGAGGGTACCCCAGGAGAGTTCCAAATGTGTGTGGGTAGAATATATATCCCACGGGGGTAAAATTGAAAAAAGTTGAAAAAAAATTTTTTTTGGACTTAGTCATTTTTCTGGCGTTTATCAGACTTTCAGATAGGGGAAATGTCAGTGAGCGTTTCGATTTCAGTTCCAGAGCGATTCGCCCGATGAGTCCTTCATATTTAGTGGTTTTCAGCCAATTTTCAGAATTTTTGAAAATTTCACTTTTTTGTGAAAATATCCACTAAATGAGGGAATAATATGTGTGAGGGTACCCCAGGAGAGTTCCAAATGTGTGTGGGTAGAATATATATCCCACGGGGGTAAAATTGAAAAAAGTTGAAAAAAATTTTTTTTTTTACTTAGTCATTTTTCCGGCGTTTATCAGACTTTCAGATAGGGGAAATGTCAGTGAGGGTTCCGATTTCAGTTCCAGAGCGATTCGCCAGATGAGTCCTTCATATTTAGTGGTGTTCAGCCAATTTTCAGAATTTTTGAAAATTTCACTTTTTTGTAAAAATATCCACTAAATGAGGGAATAATATGTGTGAGGGTACCCCAGGAGAGTTCCAAATGTGTGTGGGTAGAATATATATCCCACGGGGGTAAAATTGAAAAAAGTTGAAAAAAAATTTTTTTTGGACTTAGTCATTTTTCTGGCGTTTATCAGACTTTCAGATAGGGGAAATGTCAGTGAGCGTTTCGATTTCAGTTCCAGAGCGATTCGCCCGATGAGTCCTTCATATTTAGTGGTTTTCAGCCAATTTTCAGAATTTTTGAAAATTTCACTTTTTTGTGAAAATATCCGCTAAATCAGGGAATAATATGTGTGAGGGTACCCCAGGAGAGTTCCAAATGTGTGTGGGTAGAATATATATCCCACGGGGGTAAAATTGAAAAAAGTTGAAAAAAATTTTTTTTTTGACTTAGTCATTTTTCCGGCGTTTATCAGACTTTCAGATAGGGGAAATGTCAGTGAGGGTTCCGATTTCAGTTCCAGAGCGATTCGCCAGATGAGTCCTTCATATTTAGTGGTGTTCAGCCAATTTTCAGAATTTTTGAAAATTTCACTTTTTTGTGAAAATATCCACTAAATGAGGGAATAATATGTGTGAGGGTACCCCAGGAGAGTTCCAAATGTGTGTGGGTAGAATATATATCCCACGGGGGTAAAATTGAAAAAAGTTGAAAAAAAATTTTTTTTGGACTTAGTCATTTTTCTGGCGTTTATCAGACTTTCAGATAGGGGAAATGTCAGTGAGCATTTCGATTTCAGTTCCAGAGCGATTCGCCCGATGAGTCCTTCATATTTAGTGGTTTTCAGCCAATTTTCAGAATTTTTGAAAATTTCACTTTTTTGTGAAAATATCCGCTAAATGAGGGAATAATATGTGTGAGGGTACCCCAGGAGACTTCCAAATGTGTGTGGGTAGAATATATATCCCACGGGGGTAAAATTGAAAAAAGTTGAAAAAAAATTTTTTTGGGACTTAGTCATTTTTCTGGCGTTTATCAGACTTTCAGATAGGGGAAATGTCAGTGAGCGTTTCGATTTCAGTTCCAGAGCGATTCGCCCGATGAGTCCTTCATATTTAGTGGTTTTCAGCCAATTTTCCGAATTTTTGAAAATTTCACTTTTTTGTGAAAATATCCGCTAAATGAGGGAATAATATGTGTGAGGGTACCCCAGGAGAGTTCCAAATGTGTGTGGGTAGAATATATATCCCACGGGGGTAAAATTGAAAAAAGTTGAAAAAAATTTTTTTTTGGACTTAGTCATTTTTCTGGCGTTTATCAGACTTTCAGATAGGGGAAATGTCAGTGAGGGTTCCGATTTCAGTTCCAGAGCGATTCGCCAGATGAGTCCTTCATATTTAGTGGTGTTCAGCCAATTTTCAGAATTTTTGAAAATTTCACTTTTTTGTGAAAATATCCACTAAATGAGGGAATAATATGTGTGAGGGTACCCCAGGAGAGTTCCAAATGTGTGTGGGTAGAATATATATCCCATGGGGGTAAAATTGAAAAAAGTTGAAAAAAAATTTTTTTTGGACTTAGTCATTTTTCTGGCGTTTATCAGACTTTCAGATAGGGGAAATGTCAGTGAGCGTTTCGATTTCAGTTCCAGAGCGATTCGCCCGATGAGTCCTTCATATTTAGTGGTTTTCAGCCTATTTTCAGAATTTTTGAAAATTTCACTTTTTTGTGAAAATATCCACTAAATGAGGGAATAATATGTGTGAGGGTACCCCAGGAGAGTTCCAAATGTGTGTGGGTAGAATATATATCCCACGGGGGTAAAATTGAAAAAAGTTGAAAAAAATTTTTTTTTTGACTTAGTCATTTTTCCGGCGTTTATCAGACTTTCAGATAGGGGAAATGTCAGTGAGGGTTCCGATTTCAGTTCCAGAGCGATTCGCCAGATGAGTCCTTCATATTTAGTGGTGTTCAGCCAATTTTCTGAATTTTTGAAAATTTCACTTTTTTGTAAAAATATCCACTAAATGAGGGAATAATATGTGTGAGGGTACCCCAGGAGAGTTCCAAATGTGTGTGGGTAGAATATATATCCCACGGGGGTAAAATTGAAAAAAGTTGAAAAAAAATTTTTTTTGGACTTAGTCATTTTTCCGGCGTTTATCAGACTTTCAGATAGGGGAAATGTCAGTGAGCGTTTCGATTTCAGTTCCAGAGCGATTCGCCCGATGAGTCCTTCATATTTAGTGGTTTTCAGCCAATTTTCAGAATTTTTGAAAATTTCACTTTTTTGTGAAAATATCCGCTAAATGAGGGAATAATATGTGTGAGGGTACCCCAGGAGAGTTCCAAATGTGTGTGGGTGGAATATATATCCCACGGGGGTAAAATTGAAAAAAGTTGAAAAAAATTTTTTTTTTGACTTAGTCATTTTTCCGGCGTTTATCAGACTTTCAGATAGGGGAAATGTCAGTGAGCGTTCCGATTTCAGTTCCAGAGCAATTCGCCCGATGAGTCCTTCATATTTAGTGGTTTTCAGCCAATTTTCTGAATTTTTGAAAATTTCACTTTTTTGTGAAAATATCCGCTAAATGAGGGAATAATATGTGTGAGGGTACCCCAGGAGAGTTCCAAATGTGTGTGGGTAGAATATATATCCCACGGGGTAAAATTGAAAAAAGTTGAAAAAAATTTTTTTTTTGACTTAGTCATTTTTCCGGCGTTTATCAGACTTTCAGATAGGGGAAATGTCAGTGAGGGTTCCGATTTCAGTTCCAGAGCGATTCGCCAGATGAGTCCTTCATATTTAGTGGTGTTCAGCCAATTTTCTGAATTTTTGAAAATTTCACTTTTTTGTAAAAATATCCACTAAATGAGGGAATAATATGTGTGAGGGTACCCCAGGAGAGTTCCAAATGTGTGTGGGTAGAATATATATCCCACGGGGGTAAAATTGAAAAAAGTTGAAAAAAAATTTTTTTTGGACTTAGTCATTTTTCCGGCGTTTATCAGACTTTCAGATAGGGGAAATGTCAGTGAGCGTTTCGATTTCAGTTCCAGAGCGATTCGCCCGATGAGTCCTTCATATTTAGTGGTTTTCAGCCAATTTTCAGAATTTTTGAAAATTTCACTTTTTTGTGAAAATATCCGCTAAATGAGGGAATAATATGTGTGAGGGTACCCCAGGAGAGTTCCAAATGTGTGTGGGTGGAATATATATCCCACGGGGGTAAAATTGAAAAAAGTTGAAAAAAATTTTTTTTTTGACTTAGTCATTTTTCCGGCGTTTATCAGACTTTCAGATAGGGGAAATGTCAGTGAGCGTTCCGATTTCAGTTCCAGAGCAATTCGCCCGATGAGTCCTTCATATTTAGTGGTTTTCAGCCAATTTTCTGAATTTTTGAAAATTTCACTTTTTTGTGAAAATATCCGCTAAATGAGGGAATAATATGTGTGAGGGTACCCCAGGAGAGTTCCAAATGTGTGTGGGTAGAATATATATCCCACGGGGGTAAAATTGAAAAAAGTTGAAAAAAATTTTTTTTTGGACTTAGTCATTTTTCTGGCGTTTATCAGACTTTCAGATAGGGGAAATGTCAGTGAGCGTTTCGATTTCAGTTCCAGAGCGATTCGCCCGATGAGTCCTTCATATTTAGTGGTTTTCAGCCAATTTTCAGAATTTTTGAAAATTTCACTTTTTTGTGAAAATATCCGCTAAATGAGGGAATAATATGTGTGAGGGTACCCCAGGAGAGTTCCAAATGTGTGTGGGTAGAATATATATCCCACGGGAGTAAAATTGAAAAAAGTTGAAAAAAAATTTTTTTTGGACTTAGTCATTTTTCTGGCGTTTATCAGACTTTCAGATAGGGGAAATGTCAGTGAGGGTTTCGATTTCAGTTCCAGAGCGATTCGCCCGATGAGTCCTTCATATTTAGTGGTTTTCAGCCAATTTTCAGAATTTTTGAAAATTTCACTTTTTTGTGAAAATATCCACTAAATGAGGGAATAATATGTGTGAGGGTACCCCAGGAGAGTTCCAAATGTGTGTGGGTAGAATATATATCCCACGGGGGTAAAATTGAAAAAAGTTGAAAAAAAATTTTTTTTGGACTTAGTCATTTTTCTGGCGTTTATCAGACTTTCAGATAGGGGAAATGTCAGTGAGCGTTTCGATTTCAGTTCCAGAGCGATTCGCCCGATGAGTCCTTCATATTTAGTGGTTTTCAGCCAATTTTCAGAATTTTTGAAAATTTCACTTTTTTGTGAAAATATCCACTAAATGAGGGAATAATATGTGTGAGGGTACCCCAGGAGAGTTCCAAATGTGTGTGGGTAGAATATATATCCCACGGGGGTAAAATTGAAAAAAGTTGAAAAAAATTTTTTTTTTTACTTAGTCATTTTTCCGGCGTTTATCAGACTTTCAGATAGGGGAAATGTCAGTGAGGGTTCCGATTTCAGTTCCAGAGCGATTCGCCAGATGAGTCCTTCATATTTAGTGGTGTTCAGCCAATTTTCAGAATTTTTGAAAATTTCACTTTTTTGTAAAAATATCCACTAAATGAGGGAATAATATGTGTGAGGGTACCCCAGGAGAGTTCCAAATGTGTGTGGGTAGAATATATATCCCACGGGGGTAAAATTGAAAAAAGTTGAAAAAAAATTTTTTTTGGACTTAGTCATTTTTCTGGCGTTTATCAGACTTTCAGATAGGGGAAATGTCAGTGAGCGTTTCGATTTCAGTTCCAGAGCGATTCGCCCGATGAGTCCTTCATATTTAGTGGTTTTCAGCCAATTTTCAGAATTTTTGAAAATTTCACTTTTTTGTGAAAATATCCGCTAAATCAGGGAATAATATGTGTGAGGGTACCCCAGGAGAGTTCCAAATGTGTGTGGGTAGAATATATATCCCACGGGGGTAAAATTGAAAAAAGTTGAAAAAAATTTTTTTTTTGACTTAGTCATTTTTCCGGCGTTTATCAGACTTTCAGATAGGGGAAATGTCAGTGAGGGTTCCGATTTCAGTTCCAGAGCGATTCGCCAGATGAGTCCTTCATATTTAGTGGTGTTCAGCCAATTTTCAGAATTTTTGAAAATTTCACTTTTTTGTGAAAATATCCACTAAATGAGGGAATAATATGTGTGAGGGTACCCCAGGAGAGTTCCAAATGTGTGTGGGTAGAATATATATCCC
Source organism: Phyllobates terribilis (assembly GCF_046119375.1). Classification (NCBI taxonomy): domain Eukaryota; kingdom Metazoa; phylum Chordata; class Amphibia; order Anura; family Dendrobatidae; genus Phyllobates; species Phyllobates terribilis. The sequence continues at coordinate 123,772,552 of NW_027362768.1, forward strand.
ACGGGGGTAAAATTGAAAAAAGTTGAAAAAAAATTTTTTTTGGACTTAGTCATTTTTCTGGCGTTTATCAGACTTTCAGATAGGGGAAATGTCAGTGAGCATTTCGATTTCAGTTCCAGAGCGATTCGCCCGATGAGTCCTTCATATTTAGTGGTTTTCAGCCAATTTTCAGAATTTTTGAAAATTTCACTTTTTTGTGAAAATATCCGCTAAATGAGGGAATAATATGTGTGAGGGTACCCCAGGAGACTTCCAAATGTGTGTGGGTAGAATATATATCCCACGGGGGTAAAATTGAAAAAAGTTTAAAAAAAATTTTTTTGGGACTTAGTCATTTTTCTGGCGTTTATCAGACTTTCAGATAGGGGAAATGTCAGTGAGCGTTTCGATTTCAGTTCCAGAGCGATTCGCCCGATGAGTCCTTCATATTTAGTGGTTTTCAGCCAATTTTCCGAATTTTTGAAAATTTCACTTTTTTGTGAAAATATCCGCTAAATGAGGGAATAATATGTGTGAGGGTACCCCAGGAGAGTTCCAAATGTGTGTGGGTAGAATATATATCCCACGGGGGTAAAATTGAAAAAAGTTGAAAAAAATTTTTTTTTGGACTTAGTCATTTTTCTGGCGTTTATCAGACTTTCAGATAGGGGAAATGTCAGTGAGGGTTCCGATTTCAGTTCCAGAGCGATTCGCCAGATGAGTCCTTCATATTTAGTGGTGTTCAGCCAATTTTCAGAATTTTTGAAAATTTCACTTTTTTGTGAAAATATCCACTAAATGAGGGAATAATATGTGTGAGGGTACCCCAGGAGAGTTCCAAATGTGTGTGGGTAGAATATATATCCCATGGGGGTAAAATTGAAAAAAGTTGAAAAAAAATTTTTTTTGGACTTAGTCATTTTTCTGGCGTTTATCAGACTTTCAGATAGGGGAAATGTCAGTGAGCGTTTCGATTTCAGTTCCAGAGCGATTCGCCCGATGAGTCCTTCATATTTAGTGGTTTTCAGCCTATTTTCAGAATTTTTGAAAATTTCACTTTTTTGTGAAAATATCCACTAAATGAGGGAATAATATGTGTGAGGGTACCCCAGGAGAGTTCCAAATGTGTGTGGGTAGAATATATATCCCACGGGGGTAAAATTGAAAAAAGTTGAAAAAAATTTTTTTTTTGACTTAGTCATTTTTCCGGCGTTTATCAGACTTTCAGATAGGGGAAATGTCAGTGAGGGTTCCGATTTCAGTTCCAGAGCGATTCGCCAGATGAGTCCTTCATATTTAGTGGTGTTCAGCCAATTTTCTGAATTTTTGAAAATTTCACTTTTTTGTAAAAATATCCACTAAATGAGGGAATAATATGTGTGAGGGTACCCCAGGAGAGTTCCAAATGTGTGTGGGTAGAATATATATCCCACGGGGGTAAAATTGAAAAAAGTTGAAAAAAAATTTTTTTTGGACTTAGTCATTTTTCCGGCGTTTATCAGACTTTCAGATAGGGGAAATGTCAGTGAGCGTTTCGATTTCAGTTTCAGAGCGATTCGCCCGATGAGTCCTTCATATTTAGTGGTTTTCAGCCAATTTTCAGAATTTTTGAAAATTTCACTTTTTTGTGAAAATATCCGCTAAATGAGGGAATAATATGTGTGAGGGTACCCCAGGAGAGTTCCAAATGTGTGTGGGTGGAATATATATCCCACGGGGGTAAAATTGAAAAAAGTTGAAAAAAATTTTTTTTTTGACTTAGTCATTTTTCCGGCGTTTATCAGACTTTCAGATAGGGGAAATGTCAGTGAGCGTTCCGATTTCAGTTCCAGAGCAATTCGCCCGATGAGTCCTTCATATTTAGTGGTTTTCAGCCAATTTTCTGAATTTTTGAAAATTTCACTTTTTTGTGAAAATATCCGCTAAATGAGGGAATAATATGTGTGAGGGTACCCCAGGAGAGTTCCAAATGTGTGTGGGTAGAATATATATCCCAGGGGGGAAAAATTGAAAAAAGTTGAAAAAAATTTTTTTTTGGACTTAGTCATTTTTCCGGCGTTTATCAGACTTTCAGATAGGGGAAATGTCAGTGAGCGTTCCGATTTCAGTTCCAGAGCGATTCGGCCGATGAGTCCTTCATATTTAGTGGTTTTCAGCCAATTTTCAGAATTTTTGAAAATTTCATTTTTTTGTGAAAATATCCACTAAATGAGGGAATAATATGTGTGAGGGTACCCCAGGAGAGTTCCAAATGTGTGTGGGTAGAATATATATCCCACGGGGGTAAAATTGAAAAAAGTTGAAAAAAAATTTTTTTTTGACTTAGTCATTTTTCCGGCGTTTATCAGACTTTCAGATAGGGGAAATGTCAGTGAGCGTTCCGATTTCAGTTCCAGAGCGATTCGCCCGATGAGTCCTTCATATTTAGTGGTTTTCAGCCAATTTTCAGAATTTTTGAAAATTTCACTTTTTTGTGAAAATATCTGCTAAATGAGGGAATAATATGTGTGAGGGTACCCCAGGAGAGTTCCAAATGTGTGTGGGTAGAATATATATCCCACGGGGGTAAAATTGAAAAAAGTTTAAAAAAATTTTTTTTTTGACTTAGTCATTTTTCCGGCGTTTATCAGACTTTCAGATAGGGGAAATGTCAGTGAGCGTTCCGATTTCAGTTCCAGAGCAATTCGCCCGATGAGTCCTTCATATTTAGTGGTTTTCAGCCAATTTTCTGAATTTTTGAAAATTTCACTTTTTTGTGAAAATATCCGCTAAATGAGGGAATAATATGTGTGAGGGTACCCCAGGAGAGTTCCAAATGTGTGTGGGTAGAATATATATCCCAGGGGGGAAAAATTGAAAAAAGTTGAAAAAAATTTTTTTTTGGACTTAGTCATTTTTCCGGCGTTTATCAGACTTTCAGATAGGGGAAATGTCAGTGAGCGTTCCGATTTCAGTTCCAGAGCGATTCGCCCGATGAGTCCTTCATATTTAGTGTTTTTCAGCCAATTTTCAGAATTTTTGAAAATTTCACTTTTTTGTGAAAATATCCGCTAAATGAGGGAATAATATGTGTGAAGGTACCCCAGGAGAGTTCCAAATGTGTGTGGGTAGAATATATATCCCACGCGGGTAAAATTGAAAAAAGTTGAAAAAATTTTTTTTTTGGACTTAGTCATTTTTCCGGCGTTTATCAGACTTTCAGATAGGGGAAATGTCAGTGAGGGTTCCGATTTCAGTTCCAGAGCGATTCGCCAGATGAGTCCTTCATATTTAGTGGTTTTCAGCCAATTTTCAGAATTTTTGAAAATTTCACTTTTTTGTGAAAATATTCGCTAAATGAGGGAATAATATGTGTGAGGGTACCCCAGGAGAGTTCCAAATGTGTGTGGGTAGAATATATATCCCACGGGCGTAAAATTGAAAAAAGTTGAAAAAAAATTTTTTTGGGACTTAGTCATTTTTCTGGCGTTTATCAGACTTTCAGATAGGGGAAATGTCAGTGAGCGTTTCCATTTCAGTTCCAGAGCGATTCGCCCGATGAGTCCTTCATATTTAGTGGTTTTCAGCCAATTTTCAGAATTTTTGAAAATTTCACTTTTTTGTGAAAATATCCGCTAAATGAGGGAATAATATGTGTGAGGGTACCCCAGGAGAGTTCCAAATGTGTGTGGGTAGAATATATATCCCACGGGCGTAAAATTGAAAAAAGTTGAAAAAAAATTTTTTTTGGTCTTAGTCATTTTTCTGGCGTTTATCAGACTTTCAGATAGGGGAAATGTCAGTGAGCGTTCCGATTTCAGTTCCAGAGCGATTCGCCAGATGAGTCCTTCATATTTAGTGGTTTTCAGCCAATTTTCTGAATTTTTGAAAATTTCATTTTTTTGTGAAAATATCCACTAAATGAGGGAATAATATGTGTGAGGGTACCCCAGGAGAGTTCCAAATGTGTGTGGGTAGAATATATATCCCAGGGGGGTAAAATTGAAAAAAGTTGAAAAAAATTTTTTTTTGGACTTAGTCATTTTTCTGGCGTTTATCAGACTTTCAGATAGGGGAAATGTCAGTGAGCGTTTCGATTTCAGTTCCAGAGCGATTCGGCCGATGAGTCCTTCATATTTAGTGGTTTTCAGCCAATTTTCAGAATTTTTGAAAATTTCACTTTTTTGTGAAAATATCCGCTAAATGAGGGAATAATATGTGTGAGGGTACCCCAGGAGAGTTCCAAATGTGTGTGGGTAGAATATATATCCCACGGGGGTAAAATTGAAAAAAGTTGAAAAAAATTTTTTTTTGGACTTAGTCATTTTTCCGGCGTTTATCAGACTTTCAGATAGGGGAAATGTCAGTGAGCGTTCCGATTTCAGTTCCAGAGCGATTCGCCCGATGAGTCCTTCATATTTAGTGGTTTTCAGCCAATTTTCAGAATTTTTGAAAATTTCACTTTTTTGTGAAAATATCTGCTAAATGAGGGAATAATATGTGTGAGGGTACCCCAGGAGAGTTCCAAATGTGTGTGGGTAGAATATATATCCCACGGGGGTAAAATTGAAAAAAGTTTTAAAAAATTTTTTTTTTGACTTAGTCATTTTTCCGGCGTTTATCAGACTTTCAGATAGGGGAAATGTCAGTGAGCGTTCCGATTTCAGTTCCAGAGCGATTCGCCCGATGAGTCCTTCATATTTAGTGTTTTTCAGCCAATTTTCAGAATTTTTGAAAATTTCACTTTTTTGTGAAAATATCCGCTAAATGAGGGAATAATATGTGTGAAGGTACCCCAGGAGAGTTCCAAATGTGTGTGGGTAGAATATATATCCCACGCGGGTAAAATTGAAAAAAGTTGAAAAAATTTTTTTTTTGGACTTAGTCATTTTTCCGGCGTTTATCAGACTTTCAGATAGGGGAAATGTCAGTGAGGGTTCCGATTTCAGTTCCAGAGCGATTCGCCAGATGAGTCCTTCATATTTAGTGGTTTTCAGCCAATTTTCAGAATTTTTGAAAATTTCACTTTTTTGTGAAAATATCCGCTAAATGAGGGAATAATATGTGTGAGGGTACCCCAGGAGAGTTCCAAATGTGTGTGGGTAGAATATATATCCCACGGGGGGTAAAATTGAAAAAAGTTGAAAAAAATTTTTTTTTGGACTTAGTCATTTTTCCGGCGTTTATCAGACTTTCAGATAGGGGAAATGTCAGTGAGCGTTCCGATTTCAGTTCCAGAGCGATTCGCCCGATGAGTCCTTCATATTTAGTGGTTTTCAGCCAATTTTCAGAATTTTTGAAAATTTCACTTTTTTGTGAAAATATCCGCTAAATGAGGGAATAATATGTGTGAGGGTACCCCAGGAGAGTTCCAAATGTGTGTGGGTAGAATATATATCCCACGCGGGTAAAATTGAAAAAAGTTGAAAAAAATTTTTTTTTGGACTTAGTCATTTTTCCGGCGTTTATCAGACTTTCAGATAGGGGAAATGTCAGTGAGGGTTCCGATTTCAGTTCCAGAGCGATTCGCCAGATGAGTCCTTCATATTTAGTGGTTTTCAGCCAATTTTCAGAATTTTTGAAAATTTCACTTTTTTTGTGAAAAAATTCGCTAAATGAGGGAATAATATGTGTGAGGGTACCCCAGGAGAGTTCCAAATGTGTGTGGGTAGAATATATATCCCACGGGCGTAAAATTGAAAAAAGTTGAAAAAAATTTTTTTTTGGTCTTAGTCATTTTTCTGGCGTTTATCAGACTTTCAGATAGGGGAAATGTCAGTGAGCGTTTCGATTTCAGTTCCAGAGCGATTCGCCAGATGAGTCCTTCATATTTAGTGGTTTTCAGCCAATTTTCAGAATTTTTGAAAATTTCACTTTTTTGTGAAAATATCCGCTAAATGAGGGAATAATATGTGTGAGGGTACCCCAGGAGAGTTCCAAATGTGTGTGGGTAGAATATATATCCCACGGGGGTAAAATTGAAAAAAGTTGAAAAAAAATTTTTTTTGGACTTAGTCATTTTTCTGGCGTTTATCAGACTTTCAGATAGGGGAAATGTCAGTGAGCGTTTCGATTTCAGTTCCAGAGCGATTCGCCCGATGAGTCCTTCATATTTAGTGGTTTTCAGCCAATTTTCAGAATTTTTGAAAATTTCACTTTTTTGTGAAAATATCCACTAAATGAGGGAATAATATGTGTGAGGGTACCCCAGGAGAGTTCCAAATGTGTGTGGGTAGAATATATATCCCACGGGGGTAAAATTGAAAAAAGTTGAAAAAAATTTTTTTTTGGACTTAGTCATTTTTCTGGCGTTTATCAGACTTTCAGATAGGGGAAATGTCAGTGAGCGTTTCGATTTCAGTTCCAGAGCGATTCGGCCAATGAGTCTTTCTTATTTAGTGGTTTTCAGCCAATTTTCCGAATTTTTGAAAATTTCATTTTTTTGTGAAAATATCCACTAAATGAGGGAATAATATGTGTGAGGGTACCCCAGGAGAGTTCCAAATGTGTGTGGGTAGAATATATATCCAACGGGGGTAAAATTGAAAAAAGTTGAAAAAAAATTTTTTTTGGACTTAGTAATTTTTTCAGCGTTTATCAGACTTTCAGATATGGGAAATGTCAGTGAGCGTAACGATTTCAGTTCCAGAGCGATTCGCCAGATGAGTCCTTCATATTTAGTGGTGTTCAGCCAATTTTCTGAATTTTTGAAAATTTCACTTTTTTGTAAAAATATCCACTAAATGAGGGAATAATATGTGTGAGGGTACCCCTGGAGAGTTCCAAATGTGTGTGGGTAGAATATATATCTCACGGGGGTAAAATTGAAAAAAGTTGAAAAAAATTTTTTTTTGGACTTAGTCATTTTTCTGGCGTTTATCAGACTTTCAGATAGGGGGAAATGTCAGTGAGCGTTTCGATTTCATTTCCAGAGCGATTCGCCCGATGAGTCCTTCATATTTAGTGGTTTTCAGCCAATTTTCTGAATTTTTGAAAATTTCATTTTTTTGTGAAGATATCCACTAAATGAGGGAATAATATGTGTGAGGGTACCCCAGGAGAGTTCCAAATGTGTGTGGGTAGAATATATATCCCACGGGGGTAAAATTGAAAAAAGTTGAAAAAAATTTTTTTTTGGACTTAGTCATTTTTCTGGCGTTTATCAGACTTTCAGATAGGGGAAATGTCAGTGAGCGTTTCGATTTCAGTTCCAGAGCGATTCGGCCAATGAGTCTTTCATATTTAGTGGTTTTCAGCCAATTTTCCGAATTTTTGAAAATTTCATTTTTTTGTGAAAATATCCACTAAATGAGGGAATAATATGTGTGAGGGTACCCCAGGAGAGTTCCAAATGTGTGTGGGTAGAATATATATCCAACGGGGGTAAAATTGAAAAAAAATTTTTTTTGGACTTAGTCATTTTTCCGGCGTTTATCAGAATTTCAGATATGGGAAATGTCAGTGAGCGTTCCAATTTCAGTTCCAGAGCGATTCGCCCGATGAGTCCTTCATATTTAGTGGTTTTCAGCCAATTTTCTGAATTTTTGAAAATTTCACTTTTTTTGTGAAAATATCCACTAAATGAGGGAATAATATGTGTGAGGGTACCCCAGGAGAGTTCCAAATGTGTGTGGGTAGAATATATATCCCACGGGGGTAAAATTGAAAAAAGTTGAAAAAAATTTTTTTTTGGACTTAGTCATTTTTTCAGCGTTTATCAGACTTTCAGATAGGGGAAATGTCAGTGAGCATTTTGATTTCAGTTCCAGAGCTATTCGCCCGATGAGTCCTTCATATTTAGTGGTTTTCAGCCAATTTTCTGAATTTTTGAAAATTTCACTTTTTTGTGAAAATATCCACTAAATGAGGGAATAATATGTGTGAGGGTACCCCAGGAGAGCTCCAAATGTGTGTGGGTAGATTATATATCCAACGGGGGTAAAATTGAAAAAAGTTGAAAAAAAATTTTTTTTGGGCTTAGTCATTTTTTCAGCGTTTATCAGACTTTCAGAAATGGGAAATGTCAGTGAGCGTTCCGATTTCAGTTCCAGAGCGATTCGGCCAATGAGTCTTTCATATTTAGTGGTTTTCAGCCAATTTTCCGAATTTTTGAAAATTTCATTTTTTTGTGAAAATATCCACTAAATGAGGGAATAATATGTGTGAGGGTACCCCAGGAGAGTTCCAAATGTGTGTGGGTAGAATATATATCCAACGGGGGTAAAATTGAAAAAAAATTTTTTTTGGACTTAGTCATTTTTCCGGCGTTTATCAGAATTTCAGATATGGGAAATGTCAGTGAGCGTTCCAATTTCAGTTCCAGAGCGATTCGCCCGATGAGTCCTTCATATTTAGTGGTTTTCAGCCAATTTTCTGAATTTTTGAAAATTTCACTTTTTTTGTGAAAATATCCACTAAATGAGGGAATAATATGTGTGAGGGTACCCCAGGAGAGTTCCAAATGTGTGTGGGTAGAATATATTTCCCACGGGGGTAAAATTGAAAAAAGTTGAAAAAAATTTTTTTTTGGACTTAGTCATTTTTTCAGCGTTTATCAGACTTTCAGATAGGGGAAATGTCAGTGAGCATTTTGATTTCAGTTCCAGAGCTATTCGCCCGATGAGTCCTTCATATTTAGTGGTTTTCAGCCAATTTTCTGAATTTTTGAAAATTTCACTTTTTTGTGAAAATATCCACTAAATGAGGGAATAATATGTGTGAGGGTACCCCAGGAGAGCTCCAAATGTGTGTGGGTAGATTATATATCCAACGGGGGTAAAATTGAAAAAAGTTGAAAAAAAATTTTTTTTGGGCTTAGTCATTTTTTCAGCGTTTATCAGACTTTCAGATATGGGAAATGTCAGTGAGCGTTCCGATTTCAGTTCCAGAGCGATTCGCCCGATGAGTCCTTCATATTTAGTGGTTTTCAGCCAATTTTCTGAATTTTTGAAAATTTCACTTTTTTTGTGAAAATATCCACTAAATGAGGGAATAATATGTTTGAGGGTACCCCAGGAGAGTTCCAAATGTGTGTGGGTAGAAAATATATCCCACGGGGGCAAAATTGAAAAAAGTTGAAAATTTTTTTATTTTGGACTTAGTCATTTTTCTGGCGTTTATCAGACTTTCAGATAGGGGAAATGTCAGTGAGCGTTTTGATTTCAGTTCCAGAGCAATTCGCCCTATGAGTCCTTCATGTTTAGTGGTTTTCAGCCAATTTTCTGAATTTTTGAAAATTTCATTTTTTTGTGAAAATATCCACTAAATGAGGGAATAATATGTGTGAGCGTACCCCAGGAGAGTTCCAAATGTGTGTGGGTAGAATATATATCCCAGGGGGGTAAAATTGAAAAAAGTTGAAAAAAATTTTTTTTTGGACTTAGTCATTTTTCCGGCGTTTATCAGACTTTCAGATAGGGGAAATGTCAGTGAGCGTTCCGATTTCAGTTCCAGAGCGATTCGCCAGATGAGTCCTTCATATTTAGTGGTTTTTAGCCAATTTTCAGAATTTTTGAAAATTTCACTTTTTTGTGAAAATATCCACTAAATGAGGGAATAATATGTGTGAGGGTACCCCAGGAGAGTTCCAAATGTGTGTGGGTAGAATATATATCCCACGGGGGTAAAATTGAAAAAAGTTGAAAAAAAATTTTTTTTGGACTTAGTCATTTTTCTGTCGTTTATCAGACTTTCAGATAGGGGAAATGTCAGTGAGCGTTTCGATTTCAGTTCCAGAGCTATTCGCCCGATGAGTCCTTCATATTTAGTGGTTTTCAGCCAATTTTCAGAATTTTTGAAAATTTCACTTTTTTGTGAAAATATCCACTAAATGAGGGAATAATATGTGTGAGGGTACCCCAGGAGAGTTCCAAATGTGTGTGGGTAGAATATATATCCCACGGGGGTAAAATTGAACAAAGTTGAAAAAATTTTTTTTTTTGACTTAGTCATTTTTCCGGCATTTATCACACTTTCAGATAGGGGAAATGTCAGCGAAGGTTCCGATTTCAGTTCCAGAGCGATTCGCCAGATGAGTCCTTCATATTTAGTAGTGTTCAGCCAATTTTCTGAATTTTTGAAAATTTCACTTTTTTGTAAAAATATCCACTAATTGAGGGAATAATATGTGTGAGGGTATCCCAGGAGAGTTCCAAATGTGTGTGGGTAGAATATATATCCCACGGGGGTAAAATTGAAAAAAGTTGAAAAAAATTTTTTTTTGGACTTAGTCATTTTTCTAGCGTTTATCAGACTTTCAGATAGGGGGAAATGTCAGTGAGCATTTTGATTTCAGTTCCAGAGCGATTCGCCCGATGAGTCCTTCATATTTAGTGGTTTTCAGCCAATTTTCTGAATTTTTGAAAATTTCATTTTTTTGTGAAAATATCCACTAAATGAGGGAATAATATGTGTGAGGGTACCCCAGGAGAGTTCCAAATGTGTGTGGGTAGAATATATATCCCACGGGGGCAAAATTGAAAAAAGTTGAAAATTTTTTTATTTTGGACTTAGTCATTTTTCTGGCGTTTATCAGACTTTCAGATAGGGGAAATGTCAGTGAGCGTTTTGATTTCAGTTCCAGAGCAATTCGCCCGATGAGTCCTTCATGTTTAGTGGTTTTCAGCCAATTTTCTGAATTTTTGAAAATTTCATTTTTTTGTGAAAATATCCACTAAATGAGGGAATAATATGTGTGAGCGTACCCCAGGAGAGTTCCAAATGTGTGTGGGTAGAATATATATCCCAGGGGGGTAAAATTGAAAAAAGTTGAAAAAAATTTTTTTTTGGACTTAGTCATTTTTCCGGCGTTTATCAGACTTTCAGATAGGGGAAATGTCAGTGAGCGTTCCGATTTCAGTTCCAGAGCGATTCGCCAGATGAGTCCTTCATATTTAGTGGTTTTTAGCCAATTTTCAGAATTTTTGAAAATTTCACTTTTTTGTGAAAATATCCACTAAATGAGGGAATAATATGTGTGAGGGTACCCCAGGAGAGTTCCAAATGTGTGTGGGTAGAATATATATCCCACGGGGGTAAAATTGAAAAAAGTTGAAAAAAAATTTTTTTTGGACTTAGTCATTTTTCTGTCGTTTATCAGACTTTCAGATAGGGGAAATGTCAGTGAGCGTTTCGATTTCAGTTCCAGAGCTATTCGCCCGATGAGTCCTTCATATTTAGTGGTTTTCAGCCAATTTTCAGAATTTTTGAAAATTTCTCTTTTTTGTGAAAATATCCACTAAATGAGGGAATAATATGTGTGAGGGTACCCCAGGAGAGTTCCAAATGTGTGTGGGTAGAATATATATCCCACGGGGGTAAAATTGAACAAAGTTGAAAAAATTTTTTTTTTTGACTTAGTCATTTTTCCGGCGTTTATCACACTTTCAGATAGGGGAAATGTCAGCGAAGGTTCCGATTTCAGTTCCAGAGCGATTCGCCAGATGAGTCCTTCATATTTAGTAGTGTTCAGCCAATTTTCTGAATTTTTGAAAATTTCACTTTTTTGTAAAAATATCCACTAATTGAGGGAATAATATGTGTGAGGGTATCCCAGGAGAGTTCCAAATGTGTGTGGGTAGAATATATATCCCACGGGGGTAAAATTGAAAAAAGTTGAAAAAAATTTTTTTTTGGACTTAGTCATTTTTCTAGCGTTTATCAGACTTTCAGATAGGGGGAAATGTCAGTGAGCATTTTGATTTCAGTTCCAGAGCGATTCGCCCGATGAGTCCTTCATATTTAGTGGTTTTCAGCCAATTTTCTGAATTTTTGAAAATTTCATTTTTTTGTGAAAATATCCACTAAATGAGGGAATAATATGTGTGAGGGTACCCCAGGAGAGTTCCAAATGTGTGTGGGTAGAATATATATCCCACGCGGGTAAAATTGAAAAAAGTTGAAAAAAATTTTTTTTTGGACTTAGTCATTTTTTTGGCGTTTATCAGACTTTCAGATAGGGGAAATGTCAGTGAGCGTTTCGATTTCAGTTCCAGAGCGATTCGCCCGATGAGTCCTTCATATTTAGTGGTTTTCAGCCAATTTTCTGAATTTTTGAAAATTTCATTTTTTTGTGAAAATATCCACTAAATGAGGGAATAATATGTGTGAGCGTACCCCAGGAGAGTTCCAAATGTGTGTGGGTAGAATATATATCCAACGGGGGTAATATTGAAAAAAGTTGAAAAAAATTTTTTTTGGACTTAGTCATTTTTTCAGCGTTTATCAGACTTTCAGATATGGGAAATGTCAGTGAGCGTTCCGATTTCAGTTCCAGAGCGATTCGCCCGATGAGTCCTTCATATTTAGTGGTTTTCAGCCAATTTTCTGAATTTTTGAAAATTTCATTTTTTTGTGAAAATATCCACTAAATGAGGGAATAATATGTGTGAGCGTACCCCAGGAGAGTTCCAAATGTGTGTGGGTAGAATATATATCCCAGGGGGGTAAAATTGAAAAAAGTTTAAAACAATTTTTTTTTGGACTTAGTCATTTTTCCGGTGTTTATCAGACTTTCAGATAGGGGAAATGTCAGTGAGCGTTCCGATTTCAGTTCCAGAGCGATTCGCCAGATGAGTCCTTCATATTTAGTGGTTTTCAGCCAATTTTCTGAATTTTTGAAAATTTCATTTTTTTGTGAAAATATCCACTAAATGAGGGAATAATATGTGTGAGGGTACCCCAGGAGAGTTCCAAATGTGTGTGGGTAGAATATATATCCCAGGGGGGTAAAATTGAAAAAAGTTGAAAAAAATTTTTTTTTGGACTTAGTCATTTTTCTGGCGTTTATCAGACTTTCAGATAGGGGAAATGTCAGTGAGCATTTCGATTTCAGTTCCAGAGCGATTCGGCCGATGAGTCCTTCATATTTAGTGGTTTTCAGCCAATTTTCAGAATTTTTGAAAATTTCACTTTTTTGTGAAAATATCCGCTAAATGAGGGAATAATATGTGTGAGGGTACCCCAGGAGAGTTCCAAATGTGTGTGGGTAGAATATATATCCCACGGGGGTAAAATTGAAAAAAGTTGAAAAAAATTTTTTTTTTGACTTAGTCATTTTTCCGGCGTTCATCAGACTTTCAGATAGGGGAAATGTCAGTGAGCGTTCCGATTTCAGTTCCAGAGCGATTTGCCCGATGAGTCCTTCATATTTAGTGGTTTTCAGCCAATTTTCAGAATTTTTGAAAATTTCACTTTTTTGTGAAAATATCCGCTAAATGAGGGAATAATATGTGTGAGGGTACCCCAGGAGAGTTCCAAATGTGTGTGGGTAGAATATATATCCCACGGGGGTAAAATTGAAAAAAGTTGAAAAAAAATTTTTTTTTGACTTAGTCATTTTTCCGGCGTTTATCAGACTTTCAGATAGGGGAAATGTCAGTGAGCGTTCCGATTTCAGTTCCAGAGCAATTCGCCCGATGAGTCCTTCATATTTAGTGGTTTTCAGCCAATTTTCTGAATTTTTTAAAATTTCACTTTTTTGTGAAAATATCCGCTAAATGAGGGAATAATATGTGTGAGGGTACCCCAGGAGAGTTCCAAATGTGTGTGGGTAGAATATATATCCCAGGGGGGTAAAATTGAAAAAAGTTGAAAAAAATTTTTTTTTGGACTTAGTCATTTTTCCGGCGTTTATCAGACTTTCAGATAGGGGAAATGTCAGTGAGGGTTCCGATTTCAGTTCCAGAGCGATTCGCCAGATGAGTCCTTCATATTTAGTGGTTTTCAGCCAATTTTCAGAATTTTTGAAAATTTCACTTTTTTGTGAAAATATTCGCTAAATGAGGGAATAATATGTGTGAGGGTACCCCAGGAGAGTTCCAAATGTGTGTGGGTAGAATATATATCCCACGGGCGTAAAATTGAAAAAAGTTGAAAAAAAATTTTTTTTGGACTTAGTCATTTTTCTGGCGTTTATCAGACTTTCAGATAGGGGAAATGTCAGTGAGCGTTCCGATCTCAGTTCCAGAGCGATTCGCCAGATGAGTCCTTCATATTTGGTGGTTTTCAGCCAATTTTCTGAATTTTTGAAAATTTCATTTTTTTGTGAAAATATCCACTAAATGAGGGAATAATATGTGTGAGGGTACCCCAGGAGAGTTCCAAATGTGTGTGGGTAGAATATATATCCCAAGGGGGTAAAATTGAAAAAAGTTGAAAAAAATTTTTTTTTGGACTTAGTCATTTTTCTGGCGTTTATCAGACTTTCAGATAGGGGAAATGTCAGTGAGCGTTTCGATTTCAGTTCCAGAGCGATTCGGCCGATGAGTCCTTCATATTTAGTGGTTTTCAGCCAATTTTCAGAATTTTTGAAAATTTCACTTTTTTGTGAAAATATCCGCTAAATGAGGGAATAATATGTGTGAGGGTACCCCAGGAGAGTTCCAAATGTGTGTGGGTAGAATATATATCCCACGGGGGTAAAATTGAAAAAAGTTGAAAAAAAATTTTTTTGGGACTTAGTCATTTTTCTGGCGTTTATCAGACTTTCAGATAGGGGAAATGTCAGTGAGCGTTTCGATTTCAGTTCCAGAGCGATTCGCCCGATGAGTCCTTCATATTTAGTGGTTTTCAGGAAATTTTCTGAATTTTTGAAAATTTCACTTTTTTGTGAAAATATCCGCTAAATGAGGGAATAATATGTGTGAGGGTACCCCAGGAGAGTTCCAAATGTGTGTGGGTAGAATATATATCCCACGGGGGTAAAATTGAAAAAAGTTGAAAAAAATTTTTTTTTTGACTTAGTCATTTTTCCGGCGTTTATCAGACTTTCAGATAGGGGAAATGTCAGTGAGCGTTCCGATTTCAGTTCCAGAGCGATTCGCCCGATGAGTCCTTCATATTTAGTGGTTTTCAGCCAATTTTCAGAATTTTTGAAAATTTCACTTTTTTGTGAAAATATCCACTAAATGAGGGAATAATATGTGTGAGGGTACCCCAGGAGAGTTCCAAATGTGTGTGGGTAGAATATATATCCCACGGGGGTAAAATTGAAAAAAGTTGAAAAAAATTTTTTTTTGGACTTAGTCATTTTTCTGGCGTTTATCAGACTTTCAGATAGGGGAAATGTCAGTGAGCGTTTCGATTTCAGTTCCAGAGCGATTCGGCCAATGAGTCTTTCATATTTAGTGGTTTTCAGCCAATTTTCCGAATTTTTGAAAATTTCATTTTTTTGTGAAAATATCCACTAAATGAGGGAATAATATGTGTGAGGGTACCCCAGGAGAGTTCCAAATGTGTGTGGGTAGAATATATATCCAACGGGGGTAAAATTGAAAAAAGTTGAAAAAAATTTTTTTTGGGACTTAGTCATTTTTTCAGTGTTTATCAGACTTTCAGATATGGGAAATGTCAGTGAGCGTTCCGATTTCAGTTCCAGAGCGATTCGCCTGATGAGTCCTTCATATTTAGTGGTGTTCAGCCAATTTTCTGAATTTTTGAAAATTTCACTTTTTTGTAAAAATATCCACTAAATGAGGGAATAATATGTGTGAGGGTACCCCAGGAGAGTTCCAAATGTGTGTGGGTAGAATATATATCCAACGGGGGTAAAATTGAAAAAAAATTTTTTTTGGACTTAGTCATTTTTCTGGCGTTTATCAGACTTTCAGATAGGGGAAATGTCAGTGAGCGTTTCGATTTCAGTTCCAGAGCTATTCGCCCGATGAGTCCTTCATATTTAGTGGTTTTCAGCCAATTTTCTGAATTTTTGAAAATTTCACTTTTTTGTGAAAATATCCACTAAATGAGGGAATAATATGAGTGAGGGTACCCCAGGAGAGTTCCAAATGTGTGTGGGTAGAATATATATCCCAGGGGGTAAAATTGAAAAAAGTTGAAAAAAATTTTTTTTTGGACTTAGTCATTTTTCTGGCGTTTATCAGACTTTCAGATAGGGGAAATGTCAGTGAGCTTTTCGATTTCAGTTCCAGAGCTATTCGCCAGATGAGTCCTTCATATTTAGTGGTTTTCAGCCAATTTTCTGAATTTTTGAAAATTTCACTTTTTTGTGAAAATATCCACTAAATGAGGGAATAATATGAGTGAGGGTACCCCAGGAGAGTTCCAAATGTGTGTGGGTAGAATATATATCCCAGGGGGGTAAAATTGAAAAAAGTTGAAAAAAATTTTTTTTTGGACTTAGTCATTTTTCCGGCGTTTATCAGACTCTCAGATAGGGGAAATGTCAGTGAGCGTTCCGATTTCAGTTCCAGAGCGATTCGCCAGATGAGTCCTTCATATTTAGTGGTTTTTAGCCAATTTTCAGAATTTTTGAAAATTTCACTTTTTTGTGAAAATATCCACTAAATGAGGGAATAATATGTGTGAGGGTACCCCAGGAGAGTTCCAAATGTGTGTGGGTAGAATATATATCCCACGGGGGTAAAATTGAAAAAAGTTGAAAAAAAAATTTTTTTGGACTTAGTCATTTTTCTGTCGTTTATCAGACTTTCAGATAGGGGAAATGTCAGTGAGCGTTTCGATTTCAGTTCCAGAGCGATTCGCCCGATGAGTCCTTCATATTTAGTGGTTTTCAGCCAATTTTCTGAATTTTTGAAAATTTCATTTTTTTGTGAAAATATCCACTAAATGAGGGAATAATATGTGTGAGGGTACCCCAGGAGAGCTCCAAATGTGTGTGGGTAGATTTTATATCCAACGGGGGTAAAATTGAAAAAAGTTGAAAAAAAATTTTTTTTGGGCTTAGTCATTTTTTCAGCGTTTATCAGACTTTCAGATATGGGAAATGTCAGTGAGCGTTCCGATTTCAGTTCCAGAGCGATTCGCCCGATGAGTCCTTCATATTTAGTGGTTTTCAGCCAATTTTCTGAATTTTTGAAAATTTCACTTTTTTTGTGAAAATATCCACTAAATGAGGGAATAATATGTTTGAGGGTACCCCAGGAAAGTTCCAAATGTGTGTGGGTAGAATATATATCCCACGGGGGCAAAATTGAAAAAAGTTGAAAATTTTTTTATTTTGGACTTAGTCATTTTTCTGGCGTTTATCAGACTTTCAGATAGGGGAAATGTCAGTGAGCGTTTTGATTTCAGTTCCAGAGCAATTCGCCCGATGAGTCCTTCATGTTTAGTGGTTTTCAGCCAATTTTCTGAATTTTTGAAAATTTCATTTTTTTGTGAAAATATCCACTAAATGAGGGAATAATATGTGTGAGCGTACCCCAGGAGAGTTCCAAATGTGTGTGGGTAGAATATATATCCCAGGGGGGTAAAATTGAAAAAAGTTGAAAAAAATTTTTTTTTGGACTTAGTCATTTTTCCGGCGTTTATCAGACTTTCAGATAGGGGAAATGTCAGTGAGCGTTCCGATTTCAGTTCCAGAGCGATTCGCCAGATGAGTCCTTCATATTTAGTGGTTTTTAGCCAATTTTCAGAATTTTTGAAAATTTCACTTTTTTGTGAAAATATCCACTAAATGAGGGAATAATATGTGTGAGGGTACCCCAGGAGAGTTCCAAATGTGTGTGGGTAGAATATATATCCCACGGGGGTAAAATTGAAAAAAGTTGAAAAAAAATTTTTTTTGGACTTAGTCATTTTTCTGTCGTTTATCAGACTTTCAGATAGGGGAAATGTCAGTGAGCGTTTCGATTTCAGTTCCAGAGCTATTCGCCCGATGAGTCCTTCATATTTAGTGGTTTTCAGCCAATTTTCAGAATTTTTGAAAATTTCACTTTTTTGTGAAAATATCCACTAAATGAGGGAATAATATGTGTGAGGGTACCCCAGGAGAGTTCCAAATGTGTGTGGGTAGAATATATATCCCACGGGGGTAAAATTGAACAAAGTTGAAAAATTTTTTTTTTTTGACTTAGTCATTTTTCCGGCGTTTATCACACTTTCAGATAGGGGAAATGTCAGCGAAGGTTCCGATTTCAGTTCCAGAGCGATTCGCCAGATGAGTCCTTCATATTTAGTAGTGTTCAGCCAATTTTCTGAATTTTTGAAAATTTCACTTTTTTGTAAAAATATCCACTAATTGAGGGAATAATATGTGTGAGGGTACCCCAGGAGAGTTCCAAATGTGTGTGGGTAGAATATATATCCCACGGGGGTAAAATTGAAAAAAGTTGAAAAAATTTTTTTTTTGGACTTAGTCATTTTTCTAGCGTTTATCAGACTTTCAGATAGGGGGAAATGTCAGTGAGCATTTTGATTTCAGTTCCAGAGCGATTCGCCCGATGAGTCCTTCATATTTAGTGGTTTTCAGCCAATTTTCTGAATTTTTGAAAATTTCATTTTTTTGTGAAAATATCCACTAAATGAGGGAATAATATGTGTGAGGGTACCCCAGGAGAGTTCCAAATGTGTGTGGGTAGAATATATATTCCACGGGGGCAAAATTGAAAAAAGTTGAAAATTTTTTTATTTTGGACTTAGTCATTTTTCTGGCGTTTATCAGACTTTCAGATAGGGGAAATGTCAGTGAGCGTTTTGATTTCAGTTCCAGAGCGATTCGCCCGATGAGTCCTTCATATTTAGTGGTTTTCAGCCAATTTTCTGAATTTTTGAAAATTTCATTTTTTTGTGAAAATATCCACTAAATGAGGGAATAATATGTGTGAGGGTACCCCAGGAGAGCTCCAAATGTGTGTGGGTAGATTATATATCCAACGGGGGTAAAATTGAAAAAAGTTGAAAAAAAATTTTTTTTGGACTTAGTCATTTTTCTGGCGTTTATCAGACTTTCAGATAGGGGAAATGTCAGTGAGCGTTTCGATTTCAGTTCCAGAGCGATTCGGCCGATGAGTCCTTCATATTTAGTGGTTTTCAGCCAATTTTCAGAATTTTTGAAAATTTCACTTTTTTGTGAAAATATCCGCTAAATGAGGGAATAATATGTGTGAGGGTACCCCAGGAGAGTTCCAAATGTGTGTGGGTAGAATATATATCCCACGGGGGTAAAATTGAAAAAAGTTGAAAAAAAATTTTTTTTGGACTTAGTCATTTTTCTGGCGTTTATCAGACTTTCAGATAGGGGAAATGTCAGTGAGCGTTTCGATTTCAGTTCCAGAGCGATTCGGCCAATGAGTCTTTCATATTTATTGGTTTTCAGCCAATTTTCCGAATTTTTGAAAATTTCATTTTTTTGTGAAAATATCCACTAAATGAGGGAATAATATGTGTGAGGGTACCCCAGGAGAGTTCCAAATGTGTGTGGGTAGAATATATATCCAACGGGGGTAAAATTGAAAAAAGTTGAAAAAAAATTTTTTTTGGACTTAGTCATTTTTTCAGCGTTTATCAGACTTTCAGATATGGGAAATGTCAGTGAGCGTTCCGATTTCAGTTCCAGAGCGATTCGCCAGATGAGTCCTTCATATTTAGTGGTGTTCAGCCAATTTTCAGAATTTTTGAAAATTTCACTTTTTTGTAAAAATATCCACTAAATGAGGGAATAATATGTGTGAGGGTACCCCAGGAGAGTTCCAAATGTGTGTGGGTAGAATATATATCCAACGGGGGTAAAATTGAAAAAAAATTTTTTTTGGACTTAGTCATTTTTCCGGCGTTTATCAGAATTTCAGATATGGGAAATGTCAGTGAGCGTTCCAATTTCAGTTCCAGAGCGATTCGCCCGATGAGTCCTTCATATTTAGTGGTTTTCAGCCAATTTTCTGAATTTTTGAAAATTTCACTTTTTTGTGAAAATATCCACTAAATGAGGGAATAATATGTGTGAGGGTACCCCAGGAGAGTTCCAAATGTGTGTGAGTAGAATATATATCCCACGGGGGTAAAATTGAAAAAAGTTGAAAAAAATTTTTTTTTGGACTTAGTCATTTTTCTGGCGTTTATCAGACTTTCAGATAGGGGAAATGTCAGTGAGCGTTTCGATTTCAGTTCCAGAGCTATTCGCCCGATGAGTCCTTCATATTTAGTGGTTTTCAGCCAATTTTCAGAATTTTTGAAAATTTCACTTTTTTGTGAAAATATCCACTAAATGAGGGAATAATAAGTGTGAGGGTACCCCAGGAGAGTTCCAAATGTGTGTGGGTAGATTATATATCCAACGGGGGTAAAATTGAAAAAAGTTGAAAAAAAAATTTTTTGGGACTTAGTCATTTTTCCGGCGTTTATCAGACTTTCAGATAGGGGAAATGTCAGTGAGCGTTCCGATTTCAGTTCCAGAGCGATTCGCCAGATGAGTCCTTCATATTTAGTGGTTTTTAGCCAATTTTCAGAATTTTTGAAAATTTCACTTTTTTGTGAAAATATCCACTAAATAAGGGAATAATATGTGTGAGGGTACCCCAGAAGAGTTCCAAATGTGTGTGGGTAGAATATATATCCCACGGGGGTAAAATTGAAAAAAGTTGAAAAAAAATTTTTTTTTTTGACTTAGTCATTTTTCCGGCGTTTATCACACTTTCAGATAGGGGAAATGTCAGCGAAGGTTCCGATTTCAGTTCCAGAGCGATTCGCCAGATGAGTCCTTCATATTTAGTAGTGTTCAGCCAATTTTCTGAATTTTTGAAAATTTCACTTTTTTGTAAAAATATCCACTAAATGAGGGAATAATATGTGTGAGGGTACCCCAGGAGAGTTCCAAATGTGTGTGGGTAGAATATATATCCCACGGGGGTAAAATTGAAAAAAGTTTAAAAAAATTTTTTTTTGGACTTAGTCATTTTTCTAGCGTTTATCAGACTTTCAGATAGGGGGAAATGTCAGTGAGCGTTTTGATTTCAGTTCCAGAGCGATTCGCCCGATGAGTCCTTCATATTTAGTGGTTTTCAGCCAATTTATTGAATTTTTGAAAATTTCACTTTTTTTGTGAAAATATCCACTAAATGAGGGAATAATATGTTTGAGGGTACCCCAGGAGAGTTCCAAATGTGTGTGGGTAGAATATATATCCCACGGGGGCAAAATTGAAAAAAGTTGAAAATTTTTTTATTTTGGACTTAGTCATTTTTCTGGCGTTTATCAGACTTTCAGATAGGGGAAATGTCAGTGAGCATTTTGATTTCAGTTCCAGAGCAATTCGCCCGATGAGTCCTTCATGTTTAGTGGTTTTCAGCCAATTTTCAGAATTTTTGAAAATTTCATTTTTTTGTGAAAATATCCACTAAATGAGGGAATAATATGTGTGAGGGTACACCAGGAGAGTTCCAAATGTGTGTGGGTAGAATATATATCCCACGGGGGTAAAATTGAAAAAAGTTGAAAAAAAATTTTTTTTGGACTTAGTCATTTTTCCGGCGTTTATCAGACTTTCAGATAGGGGAAATGTCAGTGAGCGTTTCGATTTCAGTTCCAGAGCTATTCGCCCGATGAGTCCTTCATATTTAGTGGTTTTCAGCCAATTTTCTGAATTTTTGAAAATTTCACTTTTTTGTGAAAATATCCACTAAATGAGAGAATAATATGAGTGAGGGTACCCCAGGAGAGTTCCAAATGTGTGTGGGTAGAATATATATCCCAGGGGGGTAAAATTGAAAAAAGTTGAAAAAAATTTTTTTTTGGACTTAGTCATTTTTCCGGCGTTTATCAGACTTTCAGATAGGGGAAATGTCAGTGAGCGTTCCGATTTCAGTTCCAGAGCGATTCGCCAGATGAGTCCTTCATATTTAGTGGTTTTTAGCCAATTTTCAGAATTTTTGAAAATTTCACTTTTTTGTGAAAATATCCACTAAATGAGGGAATAATATGTGTGAGGGTACCCCAGGAGAGTTCCAAATGTGTGTGGGTAGAATATATATCCAACGGGGGTAAAATTGAAAAAAAAATTTTTTTGGACTTAGTAATTTTTTCAGCGTTTATCAGACTTTCAGATATGGGAAATGTCAGTGAGCGTTCCAATTTCAGTTCCAGAGCGATTCGCCCGATGAGTCCTTCATATTTAGTGGTTTTCAGCCAATTTTCTGAATTTTTGAAAATTTCACTTTTTTTGTGAAAATATCCACTAAATGAGGGAATAATATGTGTGAGGGTACCCCTGGAGAGTTCCAAATGTGTGTGGGTAGAATATATATCCCACGGGGGTAAAATTGAAAAAAGTTGAAAAAAATTTTTTTTTGGACTTAGTCATTTTTCTGGCGTTTATCAGACTTTCAGATAGGGGAAATGTCAGTGAGCGTTTCGATTTCAGTTCCAGAGCGATTCGGCCAATGAGTCTTTCATATTTAGTGGTTTTCAGCCAATTTTCCGAATTTTTGAAAATTTCATTTTTTTGTGAAAATATCCACTAAATGAGGGAATAATATGTGTGAGGGTACCCCAGGAGAGTTCCAAATGTGTGTGGGTAGAATATATATCCAATGGGGGTAAAATTGAAAAAAGTTTAAAAAAAATTTTTTTTGGACTTAGTCATTTTTTCAGCGTTTATCAGACTTTCAGATATGGGAAATGTCAGTGAGCGTTCCGATTTCAGTTCCAGAGCGATTCGCCAGATGAGTCCTTCATATTTAGTGGTGTTCAGCCAATTTTCTGAATTTTTGAAAATTTCACTTTTTTGTAAAAATATCCACTAAATGAGGGAATAATATGTGTGAGGGTACCCCAGGAGAGTTCCAAATGTGTGTGGGTAGAATATATATCCCACGGGGGTAAAATTGAAAAAAGTTGAAAAAAATTTTTTTTTGGACTTAGTCATTTTTCTGGCGTTTATCAGACTTTCAGATAGGGAAAATGTCAGTGAGCGTTTCGATTTCAGTTCCAGAGCGATTCGCCAGATGAGTCCTTCATATTTAGTAGTGTTCAGCCAATTTTCTGAATTTTTGAAAATTTCACTTTTTTGTAAAAATATCCACTAAATGAGGGAATAATATGTGTGAGGGTACCCCAGGAGAGTTCCAAATGTGTGTGGGTAGAATATATATCCCACGGGGGTAAAATTGAAAAAAGTTGAAAAAAATTTTTTTTTGGACTTAGTCATTTTTCTAGCGTTTATCAGACTTTCAGATAGGGGGAAATGTCAGTGAGCGTTTCGATTTCAGTTCCAGAGCGATTCGCCCGATGAGTCCTTCATATTTAGTGTTTTTCAGCCAATTTTCTGAATTTTTGAAAATTTCACTTTTTTTGTGAAAATATCCACTAAATGAGGGAATAATATGTTTGAGGGTACCCCAGGAGAGTTCCAAATGTGTGTGGGTAGAATATATATCCCACGGGGGCAAAATTGAAAAAAGTTGAAAATTTTTTTATTTTGGACTTAGTCATTTTTCTGGCGTTTATCAGACTTTCAGATAGGGGAAATGTCAGTGAGCGTTTTGATTTCAGTTCCAGAGCAATTCGCCCGATGAGTCCTTCATGTTTAGTGGTTTTCAGCCAATTTTCAGAATTTTTGAAAATTTCATTTTTTTGTGAAAATATCCACTAAATGAGGGAATAATATGAGTGAGGGTACCCCAGGAGAGTTCCAAATGTGTGTGGGTAGAATATATATCCCAGGGGGGTAAAATTGAAAAAAGTTGAAAAAAATTTTTTTTTGGACTTAGTCATTTTTCCGGCGTTTATCAGACTTTCAGATAGGGGAAATGTCAGTGAGCGTTTCGATTTCAGTTCCAGAGCTATTCGCCCGATGAGTCCTTCATATTTAGTGGTTTTCAGCCAATTTTCTGAATTTTTGAAAATTTCACTTTTTTGTGAAAATATCCACTAAATGAGGGAATAATATGAGTGAGGGTACCCCAGGAGAGTTCCAAATGTGTGTGGGTAGAATATATATCCCAGGGGGGTAAAATTGAAAAAAGTTGAAAAAAATTTTTTTTTGGACTTAGTCATTTTTCCGGCATTTATCAGACTTTCAGATAGGGGAAATGTCAGTGAGCGTTCCGATTTCAGTTCCAGAGCAATTCGCCAGATGAGTCCTTCATATTTAGTGGTTTTTAGCCAATTTTCAGAATTTTTGAAAATTTCACTTTTTTGTGAAAATATCCACTAAATGAGGGAATAATATGTGTGAGGGTACCCCAGGAGAGTTCCAAATGTGTGTGGGTAGAATATATATCCAACGGGGGTAAAATTGAAAAAAAATTTTTTTTGGACTTAGTAATTTTTTCAGCGTTTATCAGACTTTCAGATATGGGAAATGTCAGTGAGCGTTCCAATTTCAGTTCCAGAGCGATTCGCCCGATGAGTCCTTCATATTTAGTGGTTTTCAGCCAATTTTCTGAATTTTTGAAAATTTCACTTTTTTTGTGAAAATATCCACTAAATGAGGGAATAATATGTGTGAGGGTACCCCAGGAGAGTTCCAAATGTGTGTGGGTAGAATATATATCCCACGGGGGTAAAATTGAAAAAAGTTGAAAAATTTTTTATTTTGGACTTAGTCATTTTTCTGGCGTTTATCAGACTTTCAGATAGGGGAAATGTCAGTGAGCGTTTCGATTTCAGTTCCAGAGCGATTCGCCCGATGAGTCCTTCATGTTTAGTGGTTTTCAGCCAATTTTCAGAATTTTTGAAAATTTCATTTTTTTGTGAAAATATCCACTAAATGAGGGAATAATATGTGTGAGGGTACCCCAGGAGAGTTCCAAATTTGTGTGGGTAGAATATATATCCAACGGGGGTAAAATTGAAAAAAGTTGAAAAAAAATTTTTTTTGGACTTAGTCATTTTTTCAGCGTTTATCAGACTTTCAGATACGGGAAATGTCAGTAAGCGTTTCGATTTCAGTTCCAGAGCGATTCGCCCGATGAGTCCTTCATATTTAGTGGTTTTTAGCCAATTTTCAGAATTTTTGAAAATTTCACTTTTTTGTGAAAATATCCACTAAATGAGGGAATAATATGTGTGAGGGTACCCCAGGAGAGTTCCAAATGTGTGTGGGTAGAATATATATCCAACGGGGGTAAAATTGAAAAAAAATTTTTTTTGGACTTAGTAATTTTTTCAGCGTTTATCAGACTTTCAGATATGGGAAATGTCAGTGAGCGTTCCAATTTCAGTTCCAGAGCGATTCGCCCGATGAGTCCTTCATATTTAGTGGTTTTCAGCCAATTTTCTGAATTTTTGAAAATTTCACTTTTTTGTGAAAATATCCACTAAATGAGGGAATAATATGTGTGAGGGTACCCCAGGAGAGTTCCAAATGTGTGTGGGTAGAATATATATCCCACGGGGGTAAAATTGAAAAAAGTTGAAAAAAACTTTTTTTTGGTCTTAGTCATTTTTCCGGCGTTTATCAGACTTTCAGATAGGGGAAATGTCAGTGAGCGTTTCGATTTCAGTTCCAGAGCGATTCGGCCGATGAGTCCTTCATATTTAGTGGTTTTCAGCCAATTTTCTGAATTTTTGAAAATTTCATTTTTTTGTGAAAATATCCACTAAATGAGGGAATAATATGTGTGAGGGTACCCCAGGAGAGTTCCAAATGTGTGTGGGTAGAATATATATCCCAGGGGGGTAAAATTGAAAAAAGTTTAAAAAAAATTTTTTTTGGACTTAGTCATTTTTTCAGCGTTTATCAGACTTTCAGATATGGGAAATGTCAGTGAGCGTTCCGATTTCAGTTCCAGAGCGATTCGCCCGATGAGTCCTTCATATTTAGTGGTTTTCAGCCAATTTTCTGAATTTTTGAAAATTTCACTTTTTTTGTGAAAATATCCACTAAATGAGGGAATAATATGTGTGAGGGTACCCCAGGAGAGTTCCAAATGTGTGTGGGTAGAATATATATCCCACGGGGGTAAAATTGAAAAAAGTTTAAAAAAATTTTTTTGGGGACTTAGTCATTTTTCTGGCGTTTATCAGACTTTCAGATAGGGGAAATGTCAGTGAGCGTTTCGATTTCAGTTCCAGAGCAATTCGCCCGATGAGTCCTTCATATTTAGTGGTTTTCAGCCAATTTTCAGAATTTTTGAAAATTTCTCTTTTTTGTGAAAATATCCACTAAATGATGGAATAATATGTGTGAGGGTACCCCAGGAGAGTTCCAAATGTGTGTGGGTAGAATATATATCCCACGGGGGTAAAATTGAAAAAAGTTGAAAAAAATATTTTTTTGGACTTAGTCATTTTTCCGGCGTTTATCAGACTTTCAGATAGGGGAAATGTCAGTGAGCGTTCCGATTTCAGTTAGAGAGCGATTGGCCCGATGCGACCTTCATATTTAGTGGTTTTCAGCCAATTTTATGAATTTTTGAAAATTTCACTTTTTTGTGAAAATATCCACTAAATGAGGGAATAATATGTGTGAGGGTACCCCAGGAGAGCTCCAAATGTGTGTGGGTAGATTATATATCCAATGGGGGTAAAATTGAAAAAAGTTGAAAAAAAATTTTTTTGGGGCTTAGTCATTTTTTCAGCGTTTATCAGACTTTCAGATATGGGAAATGTCAGTGAGCGTTCCGATTTCAGTTCCAGAGCGATTCGCCCGATGAGTCCTTCATATTTAGTGGTTTTCAGCCAATTTATTGAATTTTTGAAAATTTCACTTTTTTTGTGAAAATATCCACTAAATGAGGGAATAATATGTTTGAGGGTACCCCAGGAGAGTTCCAAATGTGTGTGGGTAGAATATATATCCCACGGGGGCAAAATTGAAAAAAGTTGAAAATTTTTTTATTTTGGACTTAGTCATTTTTCTGGCGTTTATCAGACTTTCAGATAGGGGAAATGTCAGTGAGCGTTTCGATTTCAGTTCCAGAGCTATTCGCCCGATGAGTCCTTCATATTTAGTGGTTTTCAGCCAATTTTCTGAATTTTTGAAAATTTCACTTTTTTGTGAAAATATCCACTAAATGAGAGAATAATATGAGTGAGGGTACCCCAGGAGAGTTCCAAATGTGTGTGGGTAGAATATATATCCCAGGGGGGTAAAATTGAAAAAAGTTGAAAAAAATTTTTTTTTGGACTTAGTCATTTTTCCGGCGTTTATCAGACTTTCAGATAGGGGAAATGTCAGTGAGCGTTCCGATTTCAGTTCCAGAGCGATTCGCCAGATGAGTCCTTCATATTTAGTGGTTTTTAGCCAATTTTCAGAATTTTTGAAAATTTCACTTTTTTGTGAAAATATCCACTAAATGAGGGAATAATATGTGTGAGGGTACCCCAGGAGAGTTCCAAATGTGTGTGGGTAGAATATATATCCAACGGGGGTAAAATTGAAAAAAAAATTTTTTTGGACTTAGTAATTTTTTCAGCGTTTATCAGACTTTCAGATATGGGAAATGTCAGTGAGCGTTCCAATTTCAGTTCCAGAGCGATTCGCCCGATGAGTCCTTCATATTTAGTGGTTTTCAGCCAATTTTCTGAATTTTTGAAAATTTCACTTTTTTTGTGAAAATATCCACTAAATGAGGGAATAATATGTGTGAGGGTACCCCTGGAGAGTTCCAAATGTGTGTGGGTAGAATATATATCCCACGGGGGTAAAATTGAAAAAAGTTGAAAAAAATTTTTTTTTGGACTTAGTCATTTTTCTGGCGTTTATCAGACTTTCAGATAGGGGAAATGTCAGTGAGCGTTTCGATTTCAGTTCCAGAGCGATTCGGCCAATGAGTCTTTCATATTTAGTGGTTTTCAGCCAATTTTCCGAATTTTTGAAAATTTCATTTTTTTGTGAAAATATCCACTAAATGAGGGAATAATATGTGTGAGGGTACCCCAGGAGAGTTCCAAATGTGTGTGGGTAGAATATATATCCAATGGGGGTAAAATTGAAAAAAGTTTAAAAAAAATTTTTTTTGGACTTAGTCATTTTTTCAGCGTTTATCAGACTTTCAGATATGGGAAATGTCAGTGAGCGTTCCGATTTCAGTTCCAGAGCGATTCGCCAGATGAGTCCTTCATATTTAGTGGTGTTCAGCCAATTTTCTGAATTTTTGAAAATTTCACTTTTTTGTAAAAATATCCACTAAATGAGGGAATAATATGTGTGAGGGTACCCCAGGAGAGTTCCAAATGTGTGTGGGTAGAATATATATCCCACGGGGGTAAAATTGAAAAAAGTTGAAAAAAATTTTTTTTTGGACTTAGTCATTTTTCTGGCGTTTATCAGACTTTCAGATAGGGAAAATGTCAGTGAGCGTTTCGATTTCAGTTCCAGAGCGATTCGCCAGATGAGTCCTTCATATTTAGTAGTGTTCAGCCAATTTTCTGAATTTTTGAAAATTTCACTTTTTTGTAAAAATATCCACTAAATGAGGGAATAATATGTGTGAGGGTACCCCAGGAGAGTTCCAAATGTGTGTGGGTAGAATATATATCCCACGGGGGTAAAATTGAAAAAAGTTGAAAAAAATTTTTTTTTGGACTTAGTCATTTTTCTAGCGTTTATCAGACTTTCAGATAGGGGGAAATGTCAGTGAGCGTTTCGATTTCAGTTCCAGAGCGATTCGCCCGATGAGTCCTTCATATTTAGTGTTTTTCAGCCAATTTTCTGAATTTTTGAAAATTTCACTTTTTTTGTGAAAATATCCACTAAATGAGGGAATAATATGTTTGAGGGTACCCCAGGAGAGTTCCAAATGTGTGTGGGTAGAATATATATCCCACGGGGGCAAAATTGAAAAAAGTTGAAAATTTTTTTATTTTGGACTTAGTCATTTTTCTGGCGTTTATCAGACTTTCAGATAGGGGAAATGTCAGTGAGCGTTTTGATTTCAGTTCCAGAGCAATTCGCCCGATGAGTCCTTCATGTTTAGTGGTTTTCAGCCAATTTTCAGAATTTTTGAAAATTTCATTTTTTTGTGAAAATATCCACTAAATGAGGGAATAATATGAGTGAGGGTACCCCAGGAGAGTTCCAAATGTGTGTGGGTAGAATATATATCCCAGGGGGGTAAAATTGAAAAAAGTTGAAAAAAATTTTTTTTTGGACTTAGTCATTTTTCCGGCGTTTATCAGACTTTCAGATAGGGGAAATGTCAGTGAGCGTTTCGATTTCAGTTCCAGAGCTATTCGCCCGATGAGTCCTTCATATTTAGTGGTTTTCAGCCAATTTTCTGAATTTTTGAAAATTTCACTTTTTTGTGAAAATATCCACTAAATGAGGGAATAATATGAGTGAGGGTACCCCAGGAGAGTTCCAAATGTGTGTGGGTAGAATATATATCCCAGGGGGGTAAAATTGAAAAAAGTTGAAAAAAATTTTTTTTTGGACTTAGTCATTTTTCCGGCATTTATCAGACTTTCAGATAGGGGAAATGTCAGTGAGCGTTCCGATTTCAGTTCCAGAGCAATTCGCCAGATGAGTCCTTCATATTTAGTGGTTTTTAGCCAATTTTCAGAATTTTTGAAAATTTCACTTTTTTGTGAAAATATCCACTAAATGAGGGAATAATATGTGTGAGGGTACCCCAGGAGAGTTCCAAATGTGTGTGGGTAGAATATATATCCAACGGGGGTAAAATTGAAAAAAAATTTTTTTTGGACTTAGTAATTTTTTCAGCGTTTATCAGACTTTCAGATATGGGAAATGTCAGTGAGCGTTCCAATTTCAGTTCCAGAGCGATTCGCCCGATGAGTCCTTCATATTTAGTGGTTTTCAGCCAATTTTCTGAATTTTTGAAAATTTCACTTTTTTTGTGAAAATATCCACTAAATGAGGGAATAATATGTGTGAGGGTACCCCAGGAGAGTTCCAAATGTGTGTGGGTAGAATATATATCCCACGGGGGTAAAATTGAAAAAAGTTGAAAAATTTTTTATTTTGGACTTAGTCATTTTTCTGGCGTTTATCAGACTTTCAGATAGGGGAAATGTCAGTGAGCGTTTCGATTTCAGTTCCAGAGCGATTCGCCCGATGAGTCCTTCATGTTTAGTGGTTTTCAGCCAATTTTCAGAATTTTTGAAAATTTCATTTTTTTGTGAAAATATCCACTAAATGAGGGAATAATATGTGTGAGGGTACCCCAGGAGAGTTCCAAATTTGTGTGGGTAGAATATATATCCAACGGGGGTAAAATTGAAAAAAGTTGAAAAAAAATTTTTTTTGGACTTAGTCATTTTTTCAGCGTTTATCAGACTTTCAGATACGGGAAATGTCAGTAAGCGTTTCGATTTCAGTTCCAGAGCGATTCGCCCGATGAGTCCTTCATATTTAGTGGTTTTTAGCCAATTTTCAGAATTTTTGAAAATTTCACTTTTTTGTGAAAATATCCACTAAATGAGGGAATAATATGTGTGAGGGTACCCCAGGAGAGTTCCAAATGTGTGTGGGTAGAATATATATCCAACGGGGGTAAAATTGAAAAAAAATTTTTTTTGGACTTAGTAATTTTTTCAGCGTTTATCAGACTTTCAGATATGGGAAATGTCAGTGAGCGTTCCAATTTCAGTTCCAGAGCGATTCGCCCGATGAGTCCTTCATATTTAGTGGTTTTCAGCCAATTTTCTGAATTTTTGAAAATTTCACTTTTTTGTGAAAATATCCACTAAATGAGGGAATAATATGTGTGAGGGTACCCCAGGAGAGTTCCAAATGTGTGTGGGTAGAATATATATCCCACGGGGGTAAAATTGAAAAAAGTTGAAAAAAACTTTTTTTTGGTCTTAGTCATTTTTCCGGCGTTTATCAGACTTTCAGATAGGGGAAATGTCAGTGAGCGTTTCGATTTCAGTTCCAGAGCGATTCGGCCGATGAGTCCTTCATATTTAGTGGTTTTCAGCCAATTTTCTGAATTTTTGAAAATTTCATTTTTTTGTGAAAATATCCACTAAATGAGGGAATAATATGTGTGAGGGTACCCCAGGAGAGTTCCAAATGTGTGTGGGTAGAATATATATCCCAGGGGGGTAAAATTGAAAAAAGTTTAAAAAAAATTTTTTTTGGACTTAGTCATTTTTTCAGCGTTTATCAGACTTTCAGATATGGGAAATGTCAGTGAGCGTTCCGATTTCAGTTCCAGAGCGATTCGCCCGATGAGTCCTTCATATTTAGTGGTTTTCAGCCAATTTTCTGAATTTTTGAAAATTTCACTTTTTTTGTGAAAATATCCACTAAATGAGGGAATAATATGTGTGAGGGTACCCCAGGAGAGTTCCAAATGTGTGTGGGTAGAATATATATCCCACGGGGGTAAAATTGAAAAAAGTTTAAAAAAATTTTTTTGGGGACTTAGTCATTTTTCTGGCGTTTATCAGACTTTCAGATAGGGGAAATGTCAGTGAGCGTTTCGATTTCAGTTCCAGAGCAATTCGCCCGATGAGTCCTTCATATTTAGTGGTTTTCAGCCAATTTTCAGAATTTTTGAAAATTTCTCTTTTTTGTGAAAATATCCACTAAATGATGGAATAATATGTGTGAGGGTACCCCAGGAGAGTTCCAAATGTGTGTGGGTAGAATATATATCCCACGGGGGTAAAATTGAAAAAAGTTGAAAAAAATATTTTTTTGGACTTAGTCATTTTTCCGGCGTTTATCAGACTTTCAGATAGGGGAAATGTCAGTGAGCGTTCCGATTTCAGTTAGAGAGCGATTGGCCCGATGCGACCTTCATATTTAGTGGTTTTCAGCCAATTTTATGAATTTTTGAAAATTTCACTTTTTTGTGAAAATATCCACTAAATGAGGGAATAATATGTGTGAGGGTACCCCAGGAGAGTTCCAAATGTGTGTGGGTAGAATATATATCCAATGGGGGTAAAATTGAAAAAAGTTTAAAAAAAATTTTTTTTGGACTTAGTCATTTTTTCAGCATTTATCAGACTTTCAGATATGGGAAATGTCAGTGAGCGTTCCGATTTCAGTTCCAGAGCGATTCGCCAGATGAGTCCTTCATATTTAGTGGTGTTCAGCCAATTTTCTGAATTTTTGAAAATTTCACTTTTTTGTAAAAATATCCACTAAATGAGGGAATAATATGTGTGAGGGTACCCCAGGAGAGTTCCAAATGTGTGTGGGTAGAATATATATCCCACGGGGGTAAAATTGAAAAAAGTTGAAAAAAATTTTTTTTTGGACTTAGTCATTTTTCTGGCGTTTATCAGACTTTCAGATAGGGAAAATGTCAGTGAGCGTTTCGATTTCAGTTCCAGAGCGATTCGCCAGATGAGTCCTTCATATTTAGTAGTGTTCAGCCAATTTTCTGAATTTTTGAAAATTTCACTTTTTTGTAAAAATATCCACTAAATGAGGGAATAATATGTGTGAGGGTACCCCAGGAGAGTTCCAAATGTGTGTGGGTAGAATATATATCCCACGGGGGTAAAATTGAAAAAAGTTGAAAAAAATTTTTTTTTGGACTTAGTCATTTTTCTAGCGTTTATCAGACTTTCAGATAGGGGGAAATGTCAGTGAGCGTTTCGATTTCAGTTCCAGAGCGATTCGCCCGATGAGTCCTTCATATTTAGTGTTTTTCAGCCAATTTTCTGAATTTTTGAAAATTTCACTTTTTTTGTGAAAATATCCACTAAATGAGGGAATAATATGTTTGAGGGTACCCCAGGAGAGTTCCAAATGTGTGTGGGTAGAATATATATCCCACGGGGGCAAAATTGAAAAAAGTTGAAAATTTTTTTATTTTGGACTTAGTCATTTTTCTGGCGTTTATCAGACTTTCAGATAGGGGAAATGTCAGTGAGCGTTTTGATTTCAGTTCCAGAGCAATTCGCCCGATGAGTCCTTCATGTTTAGTGGTTTTCAGCCAATTTTCAGAATTTTTGAAAATTTCATTTTTTTGTGAAAATATCCACTAAATGAGGGAATAATATGAGTGAGGGTACCCCAGGAGAGTTCCAAATGTGTGTGGGTAGAATATATATCCCAGGGGGGTAAAATTGAAAAAAGTTGAAAAAAATTTTTTTTTGGACTTAGTCATTTTTCCGGCGTTTATCAGACTTTCAGATAGGGGAAATGTCAGTGAGCGTTTCGATTTCAGTTCCAGAGCTATTCGCCCGATGAGTCCTTCATATTTAGTGGTTTTCAGCCAATTTTCTGAATTTTTGAAAATTTCATTTTTTTGTGAAAATATCCACTAAATGAGGGAATAATATGTGTGAGGGTACCCCAGGAGAGTTCCAAATTTGTGTGGGTAGAATATATATCCAACGGGGGTAAAATTGAAAAAAGTTGAAAAAAAATTTTTTTTGGACTTAGTCATTTTTTCAGCGTTTATCAGACTTTCAGATACGGGAAATGTCAGTAAGCGTTTCGATTTCAGTTCCAGAGCGATTCGCCCGATGAGTCCTTCATATTTAGTGGTTTTTAGCCAATTTTCAGAATTTTTGAAAATTTCACTTTTTTGTGAAAATATCCACTAAATGAGGGAATAATATGTGTGAGGGTACCCCAGGAGAGTTCCAAATGTGTGTGGGTAGAATATATATCCAACGGGGGTAAAATTGAAAAAAAATTTTTTTTGGACTTAGTAATTTTTTCAGCGTTTATCAGACTTTCAGATATGGGAAATGTCAGTGAGCGTTCCAATTTCAGTTCCAGAGCGATTCGCCCGATGAGTCCTTCATATTTAGTGGTTTTCAGCCAATTTTCTGAATTTTTGAAAATTTCACTTTTTTGTGAAAATATCCACTAAATGAGGGAATAATATGTGTGAGGGTACCCCAGGAGAGTTCCAAATGTGTGTGGGTAGAATATATATCCCACGGGGGTAAAATTGAAAAAAGTTGAAAAAAACTTTTTTTTGGTCTTAGTCATTTTTCCGGCGTTTATCAGACTTTCAGATAGGGGAAATGTCAGTGAGCGTTTCGATTTCAGTTCCAGAGCGATTCGGCCGATGAGTCCTTCATATTTAGTGGTTTTCAGCCAATTTTCTGAATTTTTGAAAATTTCATTTTTTTGTGAAAATATCCACTAAATGAGGGAATAATATGTGTGAGGGTACCCCAGGAGAGTTCCAAATGTGTGTGGGTAGAATATATATCCCAGGGGGGTAAAATTGAAAAAAGTTTAAAAAAAATTTTTTTTGGACTTAGTCATTTTTTCAGCGTTTATCAGACTTTCAGATATGGGAAATGTCAGTGAGCGTTCCGATTTCAGTTCCAGAGCGATTCGCCCGATGAGTCCTTCATATTTAGTGGTTTTCAGCCAATTTTCTGAATTTTTGAAAATTTCACTTTTTTTGTGAAAATATCCACTAAATGAGGGAATAATATGTGTGAGGGTACCCCAGGAGAGTTCCAAATGTGTGTGGGTAGAATATATATCCCACGGGGGTAAAATTGAAAAAAGTTGAAAAAAAATTTTTTTTGGACTTAGTCATTTTTCTGGCTTTTATCAGACTTTCAGATAGGGGAAATGTCAGTGAGCGTTTCGATTTCAGTTCCAGAGCGATTCGCCCGATGAGTCCTTCATATTTAGTGGTTTTCAGCCAATTTTCTGAATTTTTGAAAATTTCATTTTTTTGTGAAAATATCCTCTAAATGAGGGAATAATATGTGTGAGGGTACCCCAGGAGAGCTCCAAATGTGTGTGGGTAGAATATATATCCAACGGGGGTAAAATTGAAAAAAGTTGAAAAAAAATTTTTTTTGTACTTAGTCATTTTTTCAGCGTTTATCAGACTTTCAGATATGGGAAATGTCAGTGAGCGTTCCGAATTCAGTTCCAGAGCGATTCGCCTGATGAGTCCTTCATATTTAGTGGTTTTCAGCCAATTTTCTGAATTTTTGAAAATTTCATTTTTTTGTGAAAATATCCACTAAATGAGGGAATAATATGTGTGAGGGTACCCCAGGAGAGTTCCAAATGTGTGTGGGTAGAATATATATCCCAGGGGGGTAAAATTGAAAAAAGTTGAAAAAAATTTTTTTTTGGACTTAGTCATTTTTCCGGCGTTTATCAGACTTTCAGATAGGGGAAATGTCAGTGAGCGTTCCGATTTCAGTTAGAGAGCGATTGGCCCGATGCGACCTTCATATTTAGTGGTTTTCAGCCAATTTTATGAATTTTTGAAAATTTCACTTTTTTGTGAAAATATCCACTAAATGAGGGAATAATATGTGTGAGGGTACCCCAGGAGAGTTCCAAATGTGTGTGGGTAGAATATATATCCCACGGGGGTAAAATTGAAAAAAGTTGAAAAAAATTTTTTTTTGGACTTAGTCATTTTTCCGGCGTTTATCAGACTTTCAGATAGGGGAAATGTCAGTGAGCGTTCCGATTTCAGTTCCAGAGCGATTCGCCCGATGAGTCCTTCATATTTAGTGGTTTTCAGCTAATTTTCTGAATTTTTGAAAATTTCACTTTTTTGTGAAAATATCCACTAAATGAGGGAATAATATGTGTTAGGGTACCCCAGGAGAGTTCCAAATGTGTGTGGGTAGAATATATATCCCACGGGGGTAAAATTGAAAAAAGTTGAAAAAAATTTTTTTTTGGACTTAGTCATTTTTCCGGCGTTTATCAGACTTTCAGATAGGGGAAATGTCAGTGAGCGTTCCGATTTCAGTTCCAGAGCGATTCGCCCGATGAGTCCTTCATATTTAGTGGTTTTCAGCCAATTTTCTGAATTTTTGAAAATTTCACTTTTTTGTGAAAATATCCACTAAATGAGGGAATAATATGTGTTAGGGTACCCCAGGAGAGTTCCAAATGTGTGTGGGTAGAATATATATCCCACGGGGGTAAAATTGAAAAAAGTTGAAAAAAATTTTTTTTTGGACTTAGTCATTTTTCCGGCGTTTATCAGACTTTCAGATAGGGGAAATGTCAGTGAGCGTTCCGATTTCAGTTCCAGAGCGATTCGCCCGATGAGTCCTTCATATTTAGTGGTTTTCAGCCAATTTTCTGAATTTTTGAAAATTTCACTTTTTTGTGAAAATATCCACTAAATGAGGGAATAATATGTGTGAGGGTATCCCAGGAGAGTTCCAAATGTG
The DNA here is from genome assembly GCF_046119375.1 of Phyllobates terribilis. Lineage (NCBI taxonomy): Eukaryota > Metazoa > Chordata > Amphibia > Anura > Dendrobatidae > Phyllobates > Phyllobates terribilis. Next base: position 123,808,261 of record NW_027362768.1, read on the forward strand.
TGTGGGTAGAATATATATCCCACGGGGGTAAAATTGAAAAAAGTTGAAAAAATTTTTATTTTGGACTTAGTCATTTTTCTGGCGTTTATCAGACTTTCAGATAGGGGAAATGTCAGTGAGCGTTTTGATTTCAGTTCCAGAGCAATTTGCCCGATGAGTCCTTCATGTTTAATGGTTTTCAGCCAATTTTCTGAATTTTTGAAAATTTCATTTTTTTGTGAAAATATCCACTAAATGAGGGAATAATATGTGTGAGCGTACCCCAGGAGAGCTCCAAATGTGTGTGGGTAGAATATATATCCGACGGGGGTAAAATTGAAAAAAGTTGAAAAAAAAATTTTTTTGGACTTAGTCATTTTTTCAGCGTTTATCAGACTTTCAGATATGGGAAATGTCAGTGAGCGTTCCGATTTCAGTTCCAGAGCGATTCGCCCGATGAGTCCTTCATATTTAGTGGTTTTCAGCCAATTTTCTGAATTTTTGAAAATTTCACTTTTTTGTGAAAATATCCACTAAATGAGGGAATAATATGTGTGAGGGTACCCCAGGAGAGTTCCAAATGTGTGTGGGTAGAATATATATCCCACGGGGGTAAAATTGAAAAAAGTTGAAAAAAACTTTTTTTTGGTCTTAGTCATTTTTCCGGCGTTTATCAGACTTTCAGATAGGGGAAATGTCAGTGAGCGTTTCGATTTCAGTTCCAGAGCGATTCGGCCGATGAGTCCTTCATATTTAGTGGTTTTCAGCCAATTTTCTGAATTTTTGAAAATTTCATTTTTTTGTGAAAATATCCACTAAATGAGGGAATAATATGTGTGAGGGTACCCCAGGAGAGTTCCAAATGTGTGTGGGTAGAATATATATCCCAGGGGGGTAAAATTGAAAAAAGTTTAAAAAAAAATTTTTTTGGACTTAGTCATTTTTTCAGCGTTTATCAGACTTTCAGATATGGGAAATGTCAGTGAGCGTTCCGATTTCAGTTCCAGAGCGATTCGCCCGATGAGTCCTTCATATTTAGTGGTTTTCAGCCAATTTTCTGAATTTTTGAAAATTTCACTTTTTTTGTGAAAATATCCACTAAATGAGGGAATAATATGTGTGAGGGTACCCCAGGAGAGTTCCAAATGTGTGTGGGTAGAATATATATCCCACGGGGGTAAAATTGAAAAAAGTTTAAAAAAATTTTTTTGAGGACTTAGTCATTTTTCTGGCGTTTATCAGACTTTCAGATAGGGGAAATGTCAGTGAGCGTTTCGATTTCAGTTCCAGAGCAATTCGCCCGATGAGTCCTTCATATTTAGTGGTTTTCAGCCAATTTTCAGAATTTTTGAAAATTTCTCTTTTTTGTGAAAATATCCACTAAATGATGGAATAATATGTGTGAGGGTACCCCAGGAGAGTTCCAAATGTGTGTGGGTAGAATATATATCCCACGGGGGTAAAATTGAAAAAAGTTGAAAAAAAATTTTTTTTGGACTTAGTCATTTTTCTGGCTTTTATCAGACTTTCAGATAGGGGGAAATGTCAGTGAGCGTTTCGATTTCAGTTCCAGAGCGATTCGCCCGATGAGTCCTTCATATTTAGTGGTTTTCAGCCAATTTTCTGAATTTTTGAAAATTTCATTTTTTTGTGAAAATATCCTCTAAATGAGGGAATAATATGTGTGAGGGTACCCCAGGAGAGCTCCAAATGTGTGTGGGTAGAATATATATCCAACGGGGGTAAAATTGAAAAAAGTTGAAAAAAAATTTTTTTTGTACTTAGTCATTTTTTCAGCGTTTATCAGACTTTCAGATATGGGAAATGTCAGTGAGCGTTCCGAATTCAGTTCCAGAGCGATTCGCCTGATGAGTCCTTCATATTTAGTGGTTTTCAGCCAATTTTCTGAATTTTTGAAAATTTCATTTTTTTGTGAAAATATCCACTAAATGAGGGAATAATATGTGTGAGGGTACCCCAGGAGAGTTCCAAATGTGTGTGGGTAGAATATGTATCCCACGCGGGTAAAATTGAAAAAAGTTGAAAAATTTTTTTGGGGGGATTTAGACATTTTTCTGGCGTTTATCAGACTTTCAGATAGGGGAAATGTCAGTGAGCGTTCTGATTTCAGTTCCAGAGCCATTCGCCTGATGAGTCCTTCATATTTAGTCCTTTTCAGCCAATTTTCTGAATTTTGGAAAATTTCACTTTTTTGTGAAAATATCCACTAAATGAGGGAATAATATGTGTGAGGGTACCCCAGGAGAGTTCCAAATGTGTGTGGGTAGAATATATATCCCAGGGGGGTAAAATTGAAAAAAGTTTAAAAAAAATTTTTTTTGGACTTAGTCATTTTTTCAGCGTTTATCAGACTTTCAGATATGGGAAATGTCAGTGAGCGTTCCGATTTCAGTTCCAGAGCGATTCGCCCGATGAGTCCTTCATATTTAGTGGTTTTCAGCCAATTTTCTGAATTTTTGAAAATTTCACTTTTTTTGTGAAAATATCCACTAAATGAGGGAATAATATGTGTGAGGGTACCCCAGGAGAGTTCCAAATGTGTGTGGGTAGAATATGTATCCCACGGGGGTAAAATTGAAAAAAGTTTAAAAAAATTTTTTTTGGGACTTAGTCATTTTTCTGGCGTTTATCAGACTTTCAGATAGGGGAAATGTCAGTGAGCGTTTCGATTTCAGTTCCAGAGCAATTCGCCCGATGAGTCCTTCATATTTAGTGGTTTTCAGCCAATTTTCAGAATTTTTGAAAATGTCTCTTTTTTGTGAAAATATCCACTAAATGAGGGAATAATATGTGTGAGGGTACCCCAGGAGAGTTCCAAATGTGTGTGTTTAGAATATATATCCCACGGGGGTAAAATTGAAAAAAGTTGAAAAATTTTTTGGGGGGGATTTAGACATTTTTCTGGCGTTTATCAGACTTTCAGATATGGGAAATGTCAGTGAGCGTTCCGATTTCAGTTCCAGAGCGATTCGCCCGATGAGTCCTTCATATTTAGTGGTTTTCAGCCAATTTTCAGAATTTTTGAAAATTTCACTTTTTTGTGAAAATATCCAATAAATGAGGGAATAATATGTGTGAGGGTACCCCAGGAGAGTTCCAAATGTGTGTGGGTATAATATATATCCCTCGGGGGTAAAATTGAAAAAAGTTGAAATAAAATTTTTTTTGTGCTTAGTCATTTTTCTGGTGTTTATCAGACTTTCAGATAGGGGAAATGTGAGTGAGCGTTTCGATTTCAGTTCCAGAGCGATTCGCCCGATGAGTCCTTCATATTTAGTGGTTTTCAGCCAATTTTCAGAATTTTTGAAAATTTCACTTTTTTGTGAAAATATCCACTAAATGATTGAATAATATGTGTGAGGGTACCCCAGGAGAGTTCCAAATGTGTGTGGGTAGAATATATATCCCACGGGGGTAAAATTGAAAAAATTTGAAAAATTTTTTGGGGGGGATTTAGACATTTTTCTGGCGTTTATCAGACTTTCAGATATGGGAAATGTCAGTGAGCGTTCCGATTTTAGTTCCAGAGCGATTCGCCCGATGAGTCCTTCATATTTAGTGGTTTTCAGCCAATTTTCTGAATTTTTGAAAATTTCACTTTTTTTGTGAAAATATCCACTAAATGAGGGAATAATATGTGTGAGGGTACCCCAGGAGAGTTCCAAATGTGTGTGGGTATAATATATATCCCACGGGGGTAAAATTGAAAAAAGTTTAAAAAATTTTTTTTTTGTGCTTAGTCTTTTTTCTGGCGTTTATCAGACTTTCAGATAGGGGAAATGTCAGTGAGCGTTTCGATTTCAGTTCCAGAGCGATTCGCCCGATGAGTCCTTCATATTTAGTGGTTTTCAGCCAATTTTCAGAATTTTTGAAAATTTCACTTTTTTGTGAAAATATCAACTAAATGAGGGAATAAGCTGTGTGAGGGTGCCCCAGGAGAGTTCCAAATGTGTGTGGGTAGAATATATATCCCACGGTTGTAAAATTGAAAAAAGTTGAAAAAAAATTTTTTTTGGACTTAGTCATTTTTCTGGCGTTTATCAGACTTTCAGATAGGGGAAATGTCAGTTGTCGTTCCGATTTCAGTTCCAGAGTGATTCGACTGATGAGTCCTTCATATTTAGTCCTTTTCAGCCAATTTTCTGAATTTTTGAAAATGTCACTTTTTTGTGAAAATATCCTCTAAATGAGGGAATAATATTTGTGAGGGTACGCAAGGAAAGTTCCAAATGTGTGTGGGTTGAATATATATCCCACGGGGGTAAAACTGAAAAAAGTTGAAAAAAATATTTTTTTGGACTTAGTCATTTTTCCGGCGTTTATCAGACTTTCAGATAGGGGAAATGTCAGTGAGCGTTCCGATTTCAGTTCCAGAGCGATTGGCCCGATGGACCTTCATATTTAGTGGTTTTCAGCCAATTTTCTGAATTTTTGAAAATTTCACTTTTTTGTGAAAATATCCACTAAATGAGGGACTAATATGTGTGAGGGTACCCCAGGAGAGTTCCAAATGTGTGTGGGTATAATATATATCCCACGTGGGTAAAATTGAAAAAAATTTTTTTTTGGACTTAGTCATTTTTCCGGGGTTTATCAGACTTTCAGATAGGGGAAATGTCAGTGAGCGTTCCGATTTCAGTTCCAGAGCGATTCGCCCGATGAGTCCTTCATATTTCTTCATTTTCAGCCAATTTTCAGAATTTTGAAAATTTCACTTTTTTGTGAAAATATCCACTAAATGAGGGAATAATATGTGTGAGGGTACGCCAGGAGAGTTCCAAATGTGTGTGGGTAGAATATATATCCCACGGGGGTAAAATTGAAAAAAGTTAAAAAAATTTTTTTTTTGGACTTAGTCATTTTTCCGGCTTTTATCAGACTTTCACAGATAGGGGAAATGTCAGTGATCGTTCCGATTTCAGTTCCAGAGCGATTTGCCCCATGAGTCCTTCATATTTACTCGTTTTGAGCCAATTTTCAGAATTTTTGAAAATTTCACTTTTTTGTGAAAATATCCACTAAATGAGGGAATAATATGTGTGAGGGTACCCCAGGAGAGTTCCAAATGTGTGTGGGTAGAATATATATCCCACGGGGCTAAAATTGAAAAAAGTTTAAAAAAATTTTTTTTTGAACTTTGTCATTTTTTCAACATTTATCAGACTTTCAGATAGAGTAAATGTCAGTGAGCGATCTGATTTCAGTTCCAGAGTGATTCGCCCAATGAGTCCTTCATATTTAGTCGTTTCCAGCCAATTTTCAGAATTTTTGAAAATTTCACTTTTTTGTGAAAATATTCATTAAATGAGGGAATAATATGTGTGAGGGTATGCCAAGAGAGTTCCAAATGTGTGTGGGTAGAATATATATCCCACGGGGGTAAAATTGAAAAAAGTTGAAAAATTTTTTTTTTTCAACTTAGTCATGTTTTCAGCTTTTATCAGACTTTCAGATAGAGGAAATGTCAGTGAAAGATCCGATTTCAGTTCCAGAGAGATTCGCCTGATGCGTCCTTCATATTTCGTCGTTTCTAGCCAATTTTCTGAATTTTTGAATATTTCACTTTTTTGTGAAAATATCCACTAAATGAGTTAATAATATGTGTGAAGGTACCCCAGGAGAGTTCCAAATGTGTGTGGGTAGAATATATATCCCACGGGGGTAAAATTGAAAAAAGTTGAAAACATTTTTTTTTTGGACTTAGTCATTTTTTCAGCTTTTATCAGACTTTCAGATAGAGGAAATGTCAGTGAGCATTCTGATTTCAGTTCCAGAGCGATTCGCCCGATGAGTCCTTCATATTTAGTCGTTTTCAGCCAATTTTCTGAATTTTTGAAAATTTCACTTTTTTGTGAAAATATCCACTAAATGAGGGAATAATATGTGTGAGGGTACCCCATGAGAGTTCCAAATGTGTGTGGGTAGAATATGTATCCCACGGGGGTAAAATTGAAAAAAGTTGAAATTTTTTTTTTTCGAACTTAGTCATTTTTCTGGCGTTTATCAGACTTTCAGATAGGGGAAATGTCAGCGAGCGTTCCGATTTCATTTCCAGAGCGATTCGCCTGATCAGTCCTACATATTTAGTCGTTTTCAGCCAATTTTCAGAATTTTTGAAAATTTCACTTTTTTGTGAAAATATCCACTAAATGAGGGAATAATATGTGTGAGGGAATAATATGTGTGAGGGTATCCCATGAGAGTTCCAAATGTGTGTGGGTAGAATATATAACCCACGGGGGTAAAATTGAAAAAAGGTGAAAAAAAATTTTTTTTGGACTTAGTCATTTTTCCGGCATTTATCAGACTTTCAGATAGGGGAAATGTCAGTGAGAGTTCCGATTTCAGTTACAGAGCGATTCGCCTGATGAGTCCTTCATATTTAGTCCTTTTCAGCCAATTTACTGAATTTTTGAAAATGTCACTTTTTTGTGAAAATATCCACTAAATGAGGGAATAATATGTGTGAAGGTACCCCAGTAGAGTTCCAAATGTGTGTGGGTAGAATATTTATCCCACGGGGGTAAAATTGAAAAAAGTTTAAAAAATTTTTTGGGGGGATTTAGTCATTTTTCTGGCGTTTATCAGACTTTCAGATAGGGGAAATGTCAGTGAGCGTACCGATTTCACTTCCAGAGCGATTCGGCCGATGAGTCCTTCATATTTAGTCGTTTTCAGCCAATTTTCTGAATTTTTGAAAATTTCACTTTTTTGTGAAAATATCCACTAAATGAGGGAATAATATGTGTGAGGGTACCCCAGGAGAGTTCCAAATGTGTGTGGGTAGAATATATATTCCACGTGGGTAAAATTGAAAAAAGTTGAAAAAAATGTTTTTATCGACTTAGTCATTTTTCCGGCGTTTATCAGACTTTCAGATAGGGTAAATGTCAGTGAGCATTCCGATTTCAGTTCCAGAGCGATTCGCCAGATGAGTACTTCATATTTAGTCGTTTTCAGCCAATTTTCTGAATTTTTGAAAATTTCACTTTTTTGTGAAAATATCCACTAAATGAGGGAATAATATGTGTAAGGGTACCCCAGGAGAGTTCCAAATGTGTGTGGGTAGAATATATATCCCACGGGGGTAAAATTGAAAAAGCTGAAAAAATTTTTTTTTTGGATTTAGTCATTTTTCAGGGGTTTCTCAGACTTTCCGATAGGGGACATGTCAGTGAGCATTCTGATTTCAGTTTCAGAGCGATTCGCCCGATGAGTCCTTCATATTTAGTCGTTTTCAGCCAATTTTCAGAATTTTTGAAAATTTCACTTTTTTGTGAAAATATCCACTAAAAGAGGGAATAATATGTGTGAGGGTTCCCCATGAGAGTTCCAAATGTGTGTGGGCAGAATATATATCCCACGGGGGTAAAATTGAAAAAAGTTGAAAAAATTTTTTTTTTGAACTTTGTCATTTTTTCAGCTTTTATCAGACTTTCAGATAGAGGAAATGTCAGTGAGCGATCCGATTTCAGTTCCAGAGTGATTCGCCCGATGAGTCCTTCATATTTATTCGTTTCCAGCCAATTTTCTGAATTTTTGAAAATTTCACTTTTTTGTGAAAATATCCACTAAATGAGGGAATAATATGTGTGAGGGTATGCCAAGAGAGTTCCAAATGTGTGTGGGTAGAATATATATCCCACGGGGGTAAAATTGAAAAAAGGTGAAAAAAATTTTTTTTTTGGACTTAGTCATTATTCCGGCGTTTATCAAACTTTCTGATAGAGGAAATGTCAGCGAGCATTCTGATTTCATTTCCAGAGCGATTCGCCCAATGAGTCCTTCATATTTAGTTGTTTTCAGTCAATTTTCTGAATTTTTGAAAATGTCACTTTTTTGTGAAAATATCCACTAAATGAGGGAATAATATGTGTGAGGGTGCCCCAGGAGAGTTCCAAATGTGTGTGGATAGAATATATATCCATGGGGGTAAAATTGAAAAAAGTTTAAAAAATTTTTTTGGGGGACTTAGTCATTTTTCCGACGTTTATCAGACTTTCAGATAGGGGAAATGTCAGTGAGCGTTCCGATTTCAGTTCCAGAGCGATTCGCCCAATGAGTCCTTCATATTTACTCGTTTTCAGACAATTTTCAGAATTTTTGAAAATTTCACTTTTTTGTGAAAATATCCACTAAATGAGGGAATAATATGTGTGAGGGTACCCCAGGAGAGTTCCAAATGTGTGTGGGTAGAATATATATCCCACGGGGGTAAAATTGAAAAAAGTTGAAAAAATTTTTTGGGGGGACTTAGTCATTTTTCCGGCGTTTATCAGACTTTCAGATAGGGGAAATGTCAGTGAGCATTCCGATTTGAGTTCCAGAGCGATTCGCCCGATGAGTCCTTCATATTTAGTATTTTCAGCCAATTTTCAGAATTTTTGAAAATTTCACTTTTTTGTGAAAATATCCACTAAATGAGGGAATAATATGTGTGAGGGTACTCCAGGAGCGTTCCAAATGTTTGTGGGTAGAATATATATCCCACCGGGGTAAAATTGAAAAAAGTTGAAAAAATTTTATCTTGGACTTAGTCATTTTTCTGGCGTTTATCAGACTTTCAGATAGAGGAAATGTCAGTGAGCGTTCCGATTTCAATTCCAGAGCGATTTGCCCGATGAGTCCTTCATATTTAATTGTTTTCAGCCAATTTTCTGAATTTTTGAAAATTTCACTTTTTTGTGAAAATATCCACTAAATGAGGGAATAATACGTGTGAGGGTACCCCAGTAGAGTTCCAAATGTGTGTTGGTAGAATATATATCCCACGGGTGTAAAATTGAAAAGAGTTGAAAAAATTTTATCTTGGACTTAGTCATTTTTCTGTCGTTTATCAGACTTTCAGATAGAGGAAATGTCAGTGAGCGTTCTGATTTCAATTCCAGAGCGATTTGCCCGATGAGTCCTTCATATTTAATTGTTTTCAGCCAATTTTCTGAATTTTTGAAAATTTCACTTTTTTGTGAAAATATCCACTAAATGATGGAATAATACGTGTGAGGGTACCCCAGTAGAGTTCCAAATGTGTGTTGGTAGAATATATATCCCACGGGTGTAAAATTGAAAAGAGTTGAAAAAATTTTTTTTTTGGACTTAGTCATTTTTTCAGCGTTTATAAGACTTTCATATAGGGGAAATGTCAGTGAGCATTCCGATTTCAGTTCCAGAGCGATTTGCCCCATGAGTCCATCATATTTAGTCATTTTCAGCCAATTTTCAAAAATTTCACTTTTTTGTGAAAATATTCACTAAATGAGGGAATAATATGTGTGAGGGTACCCCAGGAGAGTTCCAAATGTGTGTGGGTAGAATATATATCCCACGGGGGTAAAATTGAAAAAAGTTGAAAACATTTTTTTTTTTAACTTAGTCATTTTTTTAGCTTTTATCAGACTTTCAGATAGGAGAAATGTCAGTGAGCGTTCCGATTTCAGTTCCAGAGCGATTCGCCCGATGAGACCTTCATATTTAGTTATTTTTAGCCAATTTACTGAATTTTTGAAAATTTCACTTTTTTGTGAAAATATCCACTAAATGAGGGAATAATATGTGTGAGGGTACCCCAGGAGAGTTCCAAATGTTTGTGGGTAGAATACATATCCCACGGGGGTAAAATTGAAAAAACTTGAAATAAAATTTTTTTTGGTACTTAGTCATTTTTCAGGCGTTTCTCAGACTTTCAGATAGGGGAAATGTCAGTGAGCATTCTAATTTCAGTTCCAGAGCGATTCGCCCAATGAGTCCTTCATATTTAGTCGTTTTCAGCCAATTTTCTGAATTTTTGAAAATTTCCCTTTTTTGTGAAAATATCCACTAAATGAGGGAATAATATGTGTGAGGGTACCCCAGGAGAGTTCCAAATGTGTGTGGGTAGAATATATATCCCATGGGGGTAAATTTGAAAAAAGTTGAAAAAATTTTTTTTTCGAACTTAGTCATTTTTCTGGCGTTTATCAGACTTTCAGATTGGGGAAATGTCAGTGAGCATTCCAGTTTCAGTTCCAGAGTGATTCGCCCGATTAGTCCTTCATCTTTACTCGTTTTCAGCCAATTTTCAGAATTTTTTAAAATTTCACTTTTTAGTGAAAATATCCACTAAATGAGGGAATAATATGTGTGAGGTTACCCCAGGAGAGTTCCAAATGTGTGTGGGTAGAATATATATCCCACGGGGGTAAAATTGAAAAAAGTTGAAAAAAATTTTTTTTTGAACTTAGTCATTTTTTCAGCATTTATTAGACTTTCAGATAGGGGAAATGTCAGTGAGCTTTCCAATTTCTGTTCCAGAGCGATTCGCCGATGAGTCCTTCATATTTAGTAGTTTTCAGCCAATTTTCGGAAAATTTCACTTTTTTGTGAAAATATCTATTAACCCCTTAATAACATCTGACGTACTAATACGCGTCTGTGCCCTGAGACTTAAGAGCCAGACCCGTATTAGTACGTCATCGCGATCGCGCGCGCACACAGGCTGTGCGGGCGCAATCGCCGCCGGGTGTCAGCTGATTGTCACAGCTGACACCCGGTACTATGTGCAGGGAGCGGTCACGCACCGCTCCCAGCACATTAACCCCCGCGATACTGCTATCGAAGTCGATCGAAGTCGATCGCGGCATTGCGGGGGCAAGGGGAGGTGATCGGCGATACTCACCTCCTCTTCCGGCTTCCAGCGCAGTCTGCAAAGGCTTCCCGGGTGTTGCCATGACGACCCGATGTCATCATGACAACATCCTGGTCACCAGAGAGCAGGAAGATTGCTTGGACATGCGCAGTGCATCTCCAAGCAATCTTCACACTGTGCACTTCTGACAGCCTTCATGGCATAGGGATGGTGCTCCATTCCTGTGCCATGCAGGCGATCAGAAAAAAAAAGTGAAAGTCCCAGAGTGGGACAAAGTAATAAAGTGGATAAACTGTGTGAAAGTGGAAAAAAAAAAAAATGTGCAAAAATATTATAAAAAAATAAAAAAAATAATACACCAAAAATAAAAATATAATGTACCCATCAATAAATATTATTCTAAAAAAATAAAAAAAAAACAATAAAAGCACACATATTTGGTATCGCCGCGTCCAGAACAACCTGACCTATAAAACTGTCCCACTAGTTAACCCCTTCAGTGAACACGGTATAAAAAAAAAAAAAAAAAAACAAGCAAAAAACAATGCTTTATCACCATACCGCCAAACAAAAAGTGGAATAACACGCGATCAAAAAGACGCATATAAATAAAAATGATACCGCTGAAAACATCATCTCGTCCCGCAAAAAACAAGCCGCCATATAGCTCCATCAGCCGAAAAATAAAAAAGTTATAGCTCTCAGAATAAAGCGATACTAAAAAATATTTTTTTCTATAAAATAGCTTTTATTGTGTATAAGCGCCAAAACATAGAAAAATGATACAAATGTGGTACCGCTGTAAACATACTGACCCGAAGAGTAAAGCTGCCTCATCAATTTTACCACACGCGGAACAGAATAAAAAAAAAAAAAAAAACAATTCCTGAATTGTTGGTTTTTGTTTATTCTGCCTCCCAAAAATCGGAATAGAAAGCGATCAAAAAATGTCACGTGCTTGAAAATGGCACCAATAACAACGTCAAGTCATCCCGCAAAAAACGAGCCGTCACATGACTGTCTGCCAAAATCTGGAAAAATTATAGCTCTCAAAATATGGCGATGCAAAAACTAGATTTTACAAAAAATGCGTCTTTTAGTGTGTGACAGCTGTCAGTCATAAAAACCCCATATGATTCTGGCATTGCTGTAATCACACCGACCCGAAGAATAAAGTCATCTAATCACTTATACCGCACAAGGAACGGCGTCAAAAATAAACTCTTGGGTTAGGATTGGGCTAGGGTTAGGGCTGGGTTTGGGGCTAGGGTTGTGCTGGGGCTAGGGTTGTGCTGGGGCTAGGGTTGTGCTAGGGTTAGGGCTGGGGTTGGGATTTTTTTCAAAAGTAAGAAAAAAAGATGACGATATGGCGACTAGTGTTGAGAGCAAGTGCTCGCTACTTGAGTTTGCATCGGGTGCTCTGGTATGCATTGAGTATCGTGGGTATTTGAGTGACATGCTCGAGTCACTGCCCCATATGCATCGCGGCCAAAAAACTTTACGGGGATTGCCTGCCATGCACGAGCGATCCCCGCATGTTTTTTTTTGGGTGTCTAATAACCGTGAAACATGCGGAGCAGGGACTCGAGCATGTCACTCGAGCACACGCTGTACATGGTGCATACCTGAGTACCCGATGCAAACTCAAGTAGCGAGCACTTGCGCTCAAGAATAATGACAACTTATTCAATATGATGACCTAATGTAAACAAATAATGTGCCGTACCTCTGGGTTCAAAATGTTCACTATACACCTTAATAAAATCCTTGAGGGGTATAGTTTCCAAAATGGGGACACTTGTGGGGGAGCGCCACTGTTTAGGCACATCACGGGCTCTCCAAACGCGACATGGTGTCCGCTAACAAATTGAATGGAAAATCGGCTCAAATTGTTAGCGGACGCCATGTTGCGTTTGGAGAGCCCCTGTGTGCCCAAACATTGGAGCTCCCCCACAAGTGACCCCATTTTGGAAACTAGACCCCCCAAGGCACCTATCTAGATGCATAGTGAGCACTTAGAACCCCCAGGTGCTTCACAAATTGATTCGTAAAAATGAAAAAGTGAAAATAAAACACTTTTTCATTTTTATGAATCAATTTGTGAAGCACCTGGGGTTCCAAGTGCTCACTATGCATCTAGATAGGTGCCTTGGGGGGTCTAGTTTCCAAAATGGGGTCACTTGTGGGGGAGCTCCAAAGTTTGGGCACAGAGGGGCTCTCCAAACGCAATGTGGTGTCCGCTAACAATTTGAGCCGATTTTCCATTCAATTTGTTAGCGGATACCATGTTGCATTTAGAGAGTCCCTGTGTGCCCAAACATTGGAGCTCCCCCACAAGTGACCCCATTTTGGAAACTAGACCCCGCAAGGCACCTATCTAGATGCATAGTGAGCAGTTGGAACCCCCAGGTGCTTCACAAATTGATTCATAAAAATTAAAAAGTGTTTTTTTTTTCACTTTTTCATTGTTACGAATCAATTTGTGAAGCACCTGGGGGTTCCAAGTGCTCACTATGCATCTAGATAGGTGCCTTGGGGGGTCTAGTTTCCAAAATGGGGTCACTTGTGGGGGAGCTCCAATGTTTGGGCACACAGCAGCTCTCCAAACGCAACATGGTGTCGCTAACAATTTGAGACAATTTTGCGTTAAATTTGTTAGCGGACACCATGTTGCATTTAGAGAGCCGCTGTGTGCCCAAATATTGGAGCTCCCCCACAAGTGACCCCATTTTGGAAACTAGACCACCCAAGGCACCTATCTAGATGCATAGTGAGCACTTGGAACCCTCAGGTGCTTCACAAATTGATTCATACAAATGAAAAAGTGGTTTTTTTTTCACTTTTTCATTGTTACGAATCAATTTGTGAAGCACCTGGGGGTTCCAAGTGCTCACTATGCATTTAGATAGGTGCCTTGGGGGGTCTAGTTTCCAAAATGGGGTCACTTGTGGGGTAGCTCCAATGTTTGGGCACACAGGGACTCTCTAAATGCAACATGGTGTCCTCTAACAAATTTAACGGAAAATCGGCTCAAATTGTTAGCGACACCATGTTGCGTTTGGAGAGCCGCTGTGTGCCCAAACATTGGAGCTCCCCCACAAGTGACCCCATTTTGGAAACTAGACCCCCCAAGGCACCTATCTAGATGCATTGTGAGCACTTGGAACCCTCAGGTGCTTCACAAATTGATTCATAAAAATGAAAAAGTGGTTTTTTTTTTCACTTTTTCATTGTTACGAATCAATTTGTGAAGCACCTGGGGGTTCCAAGTGCTCACTATGCATCTAGAAAGGTGCCTTGGGGGGTCTAGTTTCCAAAATGGGGTCACTTGTGGGGGAGCTCCAAAGTTTGGGCACACATGGGCTCTCCAAACACAACATGGCGTCCGCTAATTATTCAAGCAAATTTTACAATCAAAAAGTCAAATGGCGCTCCTTCCCTTCCGAGCCCTGCCGTGCGCCCAAACAGTATTTTTTCCCCAAATATTGGGTATCTGCGTGCCCAGGGGAAATTGCACAACAAATTTTGGGGTCCATTTTTTCTTGTTACCCCTGTGAAAATAAAAAAAATTGGGTCTAAAGTAACATTTTTGTGAAAAAAGTTAAATGTTCATTTTTTTCTTCCACATTCAAAAAATTCCTGTGAAGCACCTGAAGGGTTAATAAAGTTCTTGAATGTGGTTTTGAGCACCATGAGGGGTGCAGTTTTTAGAATGATGTCACTTTTGGGTATTTTCTGTCATAAAGACCTCTCAAAGTGACTTCAAATGTGATGTGGTCCCTAAAAAAATGGTTTTGTAAATTTTGTTGGAAAAATGAGAAATCGCTCGTCAACTTTTAACCCTTATAGCTCCCTAACAAAAAAAAATATTGGTTCCAAAATTGTGCTGATGTAAAGTAGACATGTGGGAAATGTTATTTATTAACTCTTTTGTGTGACATATCGCTCTGATTTCAGGGCTTAAAAATTCAAATTTTGAAAATTGCAAAATTTTCAAAATTTTTGACAAATTTCCATTTTTTTCACAAATAAACGCAAGTGATATCGAAGAAATTTTTCCACAATCATGAAGTACAATATGTCACGAAAAAACAATCTCAGAATCAGGGGTATCCCTTGAAGCGTTCCAGAGTAATTACCTCATAAAGTGCCAGTGGTCAGAATTGTAAAAATTGGCCCGGTCATTAACGTGCAAACCACCCGCGGGGCTTAAGGGGTTAAATGAGGGAATAATATGTGTGAGGGTACCCAAGGAGAGTTCCAAATGTGTATGGGTAGATTATATATATCCCACGGGGGTAAAATTGAAAAAAGTTGAAAAAATTTATTTGGGGGACTTAGTCATTTTTCCGGCGTTTATCAGACTATCAGATAGGGGAAATGTCAGCGAGCGTTCCGATTTCAGTTCCAGAGCGATTCGCCCGATGAGTCCTTCATATTTAGTCGTTTTCAGCCAATTTTCTGAATTTTTGAAAATTTCACTTTTTTGTGAAAATATCCACTAAATGAGGGAATAATATGTGTGAGGGTACCCCAGGAGAGTTCCAAATGTATGTGGGTAGAATATATATCCACGGGGGTAAAATTGAAAAAAGTTGAAAAAAATTTTTTTTTTGACTCAGTCATTTTTTCAGTGTTTATCAGACTTTCAGATAGGGGAAATGTCAGTGAGCGTTCCTATTTCAGTTCCAAAGCGATTCGCCCGATGACTCCTTCATATTAAGTCGTTTACAGCCAATTTTCTGAATTCTTGAAAATTTTACTTTTTCGTGAAAATATCCACTAAATGAGTTAATAATATGTGTGAGGGTACCCCAGCAGAGTTCCAAATGTGTGTGGGTAGAATATATATCCTTCATATTCCTTCATATATGTCCTTCATATTAAGTTGTTTTCAGCCAATTTTCTGAATTTTTGAAAATTTCACTTTTTTTGTGAACATATCCACTAAATGAGGAAACAATACGTGTGAGGGTACCCCAGGAGAGTTCCAAATGTGTGTTGGTAGAATATATATCCCACGGGGGTAAAATTGAAAAAAGTTGAAAAAAATTTTTTTTTGGACTTAGTCATTTTTCAGCCGTTTATCAGACTTTCAGATAGGGGAAATGTCAGTGAACATTCCGATTTCAGTTCCAGAGCGATTCGCACAATAAGTCCTTCATATTTAGTCGTTTTCAGCCAATTTTCTGAATTTTTGAAAATTTCACTTTTTTGTGAAAATATCCACTAAATGAGGAAATAATATGTGTGAGGGTACCCCAGGAGAGTTCCAAATGTTTTTGGGTAGAATATATATCCCTCGAGGTTAAAATTGAAAAAAGTTGAAAAAAAATTTTTCTTGGACTTAGTCATTTTTCCGCCGTTAATCAGACTTTCAGATTGGGGAAATGTCAGTAAGCGTTCCAATTTCATTTCGAGAGTGATTCGCCCGATGAGTCCTTCATATTTATTTGTTTTCAACCAATTTTATGAAGTTTTAAAAATTTCACTTTTTCGTGAAAATATCCACTAAATGAGTTAATAATATGTGTGAGGGTACCCCAGGAGAGTTCCAAATGTGTGTGGGTAGAATATATATCCTTCATATTCCTTCATATATGTCCTTCATATTAAGTCGTTTACAGCCAATTTTATGAATTTTTGAAAATTTCACTTTTTCGTGAAAATATCCACTAAATGAGTTAATAATATGTGTGAGGGTACCCCAGGAGAGTTGCAAATGTGTGTGGGTAGAATATATATCCTTCATATTCCTTCATATATTTCCTTCATATTAAGTCGTTTACAGCCAATTTTCTGAATTTTTGAAAATTTCACTTTTCTGTGAAAATATCCACTAAATGAGGAAATAATCTGTGTGAGGGTACCCCAGGAGAGTTCCAAATGTTTTTGGGTAGAATATATATCCCTCGAGGTTAAAATTGAAAAAAGTTGAAAAAATTTTTTTCTTGGACTGTCATTTTTCCGCCGTTCATCAGACTTTCAGATAGGGGAAATGTCAGTGAGCGTTCCAATTTCATTTCCAGAGTGATTCGCCTGATGAGTCCTTCATATTTAGTTGTTTTCAGCCAATTTTATGAATTTTTAAAAATTTCACTTTTTTGTGAAAATATCCACTAAATGAGGGAATAATATGTGTGAGGGTACCCCAGGAGAGTTCCAAATGTGTGTGGGTAGAATATATATCCTTCATATTCCTTCATATATGTCCTTCATATTAAGTCTTTTACAGCCAATTTTCTGAATTTTTGAAAATTTCACTTTTTCGTGAAAATATCCACTAAATTAGTTAATAATATGTGTGAGGGTACCCCAGGAGAGTTCCAAATGTGTGTGGGTAGAATATATATCCACGGTGGTAAAATTGAAAAAAGTTGAAAAAATTATTTTTTTTGGACTTAGTCATTTTTTCAGCGTTTATCAGACTTTCAGATAGGGGAAATGTCAGTGAGCGTTCCGATTTCAGTTCCAGAGCGATTCGCCTGATGAGTCCATCATATTTAGCCCTTTTCAGCCAATTTTCAGAATTTTTGAAAATTTCACTTTTTTGTGAAAATATCCACTAAATGAGGGAATAATATGTGTGAGGGTATGCCAGGAGAGTTCCAAATGTTTGTGGGTAGAATATATATCCCACGGGTGTAAAATTGAAAAAAGTGGAAAAAAAAATTTTTTTGACTTGGTCATTTTTCCGGCGTTTATCACATTTTCAGATAGGGGAAATGTCAGTGAGCGTTCCGATTTCAGTTCCAGAGCGATTCGCCCGATGAGTCCTTCATATTTAGTGGTTTTCAGGCAATTTTCAGAATTTTTGAAAATTTCACTTTTTTGTGAAAATATCCACTAAATGAGGGAATAATATGTGTGAGGGTACCCTAGGAGAGTTCCAAATGTGTGTGGGTAGAATATATATCCCACGGGGGAAAATTGAAAAAAGTTGAAAAAATTTTTTTTTTGACTTTTCATTTTTCTGGCGTTTATCAGACTTTCAGATAGGGGAAATGTCAGTGAGCGTTTCAATTTCAGTTCCAGAGCGATTCGCCCGATGAGTCCTTCATATTTAGTGGTTTTCAGCCAATTTTCAGAATTTTTGAAAATTTCACTTTTTTGTGAAAATATCCACTAAATGAGGGAATAATATGTGTGAGGGTACCCCAGGAGAGTTCCAGATGTGCGTGGGTAGAATATATATCCCACGGGGGTAAAATTGAAAAAAGTTTAAAAAAATTTTTTTTTGGACTTAGTCATTTTTCTGGCGTTTATCAGACTTTCAGATAGGGGAAATGTCAGTGAGCATTTCGATTTCAGTTCCAGAGCGATTTGCCCAATGAGTCCTTCATATTTAGTGGTTTTCAGCCAATTTTCTGAATTTTTGAAAATTTCATTTTTTTGTGAAAATATCCACTAAATGAGGGAATAATATGTGTGAGGGTACCCCAGGAGAGCTCCAAATGTGTGTGGGTAGAATATATATCCCTCGAGGTTAAAATTGAAAAAAGTTGAAAAAAATTTTTTCTTGGACTTAGTCATTTTTCCGCTGTTAATCAGACTTTCAGATTGGGGAAATGTCAGTAAGCGTTCCAATTTCATTTCGAGAGTGATTCGCCCGATGAGTCCTTCATATTTATTTGTTTTCAACCAATTTTATGAAGTTTTAAAAATTTCACTTTTTCGTGAAAATATCCACTAAATGAGTTAATAATATGTGTGAGGGTACCCCAGGAGAGTTCCAAATGTGTGTGGGTAGAATATATATCCCACGGGGGTAAAATTGAAAAAAATTTTAAAATTTTTTTTTTGGACTTAGTCATTTTTCTGGCGTTTATCAGACTTTCAGATAGGGGGAAATGTCAGTGAGCGTTTCGATTTCAGTTCGAGAGTGATTCGCCCGATGAGTCCTTCATATTTATTTGTTTTCAACCAATTTTATGAAGTTTTAAAAATTTCACTTTTTCGTGAAAATATCCACTAAATGAGTTAATAATATGTGTGAGGGTACCCCAGGAGAGTTCCAAATGTGTGTGGGTAGAATATATATCCCACGGGGGTAAAATTGAAAAAAGTCGAAAAAAAATTTTTTTTGGACTTAGTCATTTTTCTGGCGTTTATCAGACTTTCAGATAGGGGAAATGTCAGTGAGTGTTTCGATTTCAGCTCCAGAGCGATTCGCCCGATGAGTCCTTCATATTTAGTGGTTTTCAGCCAATTTTCAGAATTTTTGAAAATTTCACTTTTTTGTGAAAATATCCACTAAATGAGGGAATAATATGCGTGAGGGTACCCCAGGAGAGTTCCAAATGTGTGTGGGTAGAATATATATCCCACGGGGGTAAAATGGAAAAAAGTTGAAAAAAATATTTTTTTTGACTTAGTCATTTTTCCGGCGTTTATCAGACTTTCAGAGAGGGGAAATGTCAGTGAGGGTTCCGATTTCAGTTCCAGAGCGCTTCGCCCGATGAGTCCTTCATATTTAGTGGTTTTCAGCCAATTTTCTGAATTTTTGAAAATTTCACTTTTTTGTGAAAATATCCACTAAATGAGGGAATAATATGTGTGAGGGTACCCCAGGAGAGTTCCAAATGTGTGTGGGTAGAATATATATCCCACGGGGGTAAAATTGAAAAAAGTTGAAAAAAATTTTTTTTTGGACTTAGTCATTTTTCTGGCGTTTATCAGACTTTCAGATAGGGGAAATGTCAGTGAGCGTTTCGATTGCAGTTCCAGAGCGATTCGCCCGATGAGTCCTTCATATTTAGTGGTTTTCAGCCAATTTTCAGAATTTTTGAAAATTTCACTTTTTTGTGAAAATATCCACTAAATGAGGGAATAATATGCGTGAGGGTACCCCAGGAGAGTTCCAAATGTGTGTGGGTAGAATATATATCCCACGGGGGTAAAATGGAAAAAAGTTGAAAAAAATATTTTTTTTGACTTAGTAATTTTTCTGGCGTTTATCAGACTTTCAGAGAGGGGAAATGTCAGTGAGGGTTCCGATTTCAGTTCCAGAGCGATTCGCCAGATGAGTCCTTCATATTTATTGGTGTTCAGCCAATTTTCTGAATTTTTGAAAATTTCACTTTTTTGTAAAAATATCCACTAAATGAGGGAATAATATGTGTGAGGGTACCCCAGGAGAGTTCCAAATGTGTGTGGGTAGAATATATATCCAACGGGGGTAAAATTGAAAAAAGTTGGAAAAAATTTTTTTTTGGACTTAGTCATTTTTCTGGCGTTTATCAGACTTTCAGATAGGGGAAATGTCAGTGAGCATTTCGATTTCATTTCCAGAGCGATTCGCCAGATGAGTCCTTCATATTTAGTGGTTTTCAGCCAATTTTCAGAATTTTTGAAAATTTCATTTTTTTGGGAAAATATCCACTAAATGAGGGAATAATATGCGTGAGGGTACCCCAGGAGAGTTCCAAATGTGTGTGGGTAGAATATATATCCCACGGGGGTAAAATGGAAAAAAGTTGAAAAAAATATTTTTTTTGACTTAGTCATTTTTCCGGCGTTTATCAGACTTTCAGAGAGGGGAAATGTCAGTGAGGGTTCCGATTTCAGTTCCAGAGCGATTCGCCCGATGAGTCCTTCATATTTATTGGTTTTCAGCCAATTTTCTGAATTTTGAAAATTTCACTTTTTTGTAAAAATATCCACTAAATGAGGGAATAATATGTGTGAGGGTACCCCAGGAGAGTTCCAAATGTGTGTGGGTAGAATATATATCCCACGGGGGTAAAATTGAAAAAAGTTGAAAAAATTTTTTTTTTCGACTTAGTCATTTTTGTGGCGTTTATCAGACTTTCAGATAGGGGAAATGTCAGTGAGCGTTTCGATTTCAGTTCCAGAGCGATTCGGCCGATGAGTCCTTCATATTTAGTGGTTTTCAGCCAATTTTCTGAATTTTTGAAAATTTCACTTTTTTGTGAAAATATCCACTAAATGAGGGAATAATATGTGTGAGGGTACCCCAGGAGAGTTCCAAATGTGTGTGGGTAGAATATATATCCCACGGGGGTAAAATTGAAAAAAGTTGAAAAAAATTTTTTTTTGGACTTAGTCATTTTTCTGGCGTTTATCAGACTTTCAGATTGGGGAAATGTCAGTGAGCGTTTCGATTTCAGTTCGAGAGCGATTCGCCCGATGAGTCCTTCATATTTAGTAGTTTTCAGCCAATTTTCAGAATTTTTGAAAATTTCACTTTCTTGTGAAAATATCCACTAAATGAGGGAATAATATGTGTGAGGGTACCCCAGGAGAGTTCCAAATGTGTGTGGGTAGAATATATATCCCACGGGGGTAAAATTGAAAAAAGTTGAAAAAAATTTTTTTTTGGACTTAGTCATTTTTCTGGCGTTTATCAGACTTTCAGATAGGGGAAATGTCAGTGAGCGTTTCAATTTCAGTTCCAGAGCGATTCGCCCGATGAGTCCTTCATATTTAGTGATTTTCAGCCAATTTTCAGAATTTTTGAAAATTTCATTTTTTTGTGAAAATATCCACTAAATGAGGGAATAATATGTGTGAGAGTACCCCAGGAGAGCTCCAAATGTGTGTGGGTAGAATATATATCCAACGGGGGTAAAATTGAAAAAAGTTGAAAAAAAATTTTTTTTGGACTTAGTCATTTTTCTGGCGTTTATCAGACTTTCAGATAGGGGAAATGTCAGTGAGCGTTTCGATTTCAGTTCCAGAGCGATTCGCCCGATGAGTCCTTCATATTTAGTGGTTTTCAGCCAATTTTCAGAATTTTTGAAAATTTCACTTTTTTGTGAAAATATCCATTAAATGAGGGAATAATATGTGTGAGGGTACCCCAGGAGAGTTCCAAATGTGTGTGGGTAGAATATATATCCCACCGGGGTAAAATTGAAAAAAAAATTATTTTGGACTTAAGTCATTTTTCTGGCGTTTATCAGACTTTCAGATAGGGGAAATGTCAGTGAGCGTTTCGATTTCAGTTCCAGAGCGATTCGGCCGATGAGTCCTTCATATTTAGTGGTTTTCAGCCAATTTTCTGAATTTTTGAAAATTTCACTTTTTTGTGAAAATATCCACTAAATGAGGGAATAATATGTGTGAGGGTACCCCAGGAGAGTTCCAAATGTGTGTGGGTAGAATATATATCCCACGGGGGTAAAATTGAAAAAAGTTGAAAAAAAATTTTTTTTGGACTTAGTCATTTTTCTGGCGTTTATCAGACTTTCAGATAGGGGAAATGTCAGTGAGCGTTTCGATTTCAGTTCCAGAGCGATTCGCCCGATGAGTCCTTCATATTTAGTGATTTTCAGCCAATTTTCAGAATTTTTGAAAATTTCACTTTTTTTGTGAAAATATCCACTAAATGAGGGAATAATATGTGTGAGGGTACCCCAGGAGAGTTCCAAATGTGTGTGGGTAGAATATATATCCCACGGGGGTAAAATTGAAAAAAGTTGAAAAAAATTTTTTTTTGGACTTAGTCATTTTTCTGGCGTTTATCAGACTTTCAGATAGGGGAAATGTCAGTGAGCATTTCGATTTCAGTTCCAGAGCGATTTGCCCGATGAGTCCTTCATATTTAGTGGTTTTCAGCCAATTTTCTGAATTTTTGAAAATTTCATTTTTTTGTGAAAATATCCACTAAATGAGGGAATAATATGTGTGAGAGTACCCCAGGAGAGCTCCAAATGTGTGTGGGTAGAATATATATCCAACGGGGGTAAAATTGAAAAAAGTTGAAAAAAAATTTTTTTTGGACTTAGTCATTTTTCTGGCGTTTATCAGACTTTCAGATAGGGGAAATGTCAGTGAGCGTTTCGATTTCAGTTCCAGAGCGATTCGCCCGATGAGTCCTTCATATTTAGTGGTTTTCAGCCAATTTTCTGAATTTTTGAAAATTTCATTTTTTTGTGAAAATATCCACTAAATGAGGGAATAATATGTGTGAGAGTACCCCAGGAGAGCTCCAAATGTGTGTGGGTAGAATATATATCCAACGGGGGTAAAATTGAAAAAAGTTGAAAAAAAATTTTTTTTGGACTTAGTCATTTTTCTGGCGTTTATCAGACTTTCAGATAGGGGAAATGTCAGTGAGCGTTTCGATTTCAGTTCCAGAGCGATTCGCCCGATGAGTCCTTCATATTTAGTGGTTTTCAGCCAATTTTCAGAATTTTTGAAAATTTCACTTTTTTGTGAAAATATCCACTAAATGAGGGAATAATATGTGTGAGGGTACCCCAGGAGAGTTCCAAATGTGTGTGGGTAGAATATATATCCCACGGGGGTAAAATTGAAAAAAAAATTATTTTGGACTTAAGTCATTTTTCTGGCGTTTATCAGACTTTCAGATAGGGGAAATGTCAGTGAGCGTTTCGATTTCAGTTCCAGAGCGATTCGGCCGATGAGTCCTTCATATTTAGTGGTTTTCAGCCAATTTTCTGAATTTTTGAAAATTTCACTTTTTTGTGAAAATATCCACTAAATGAGGGAATAATATGTGTGAGGGTACCCCAGGAGAGTTCCAAATGTGTGTGGGTAGAATATATATCCCACGGGGGTAAAATTGAAAAAAGTTGAAAAAATTTTTTTTTTGGACTTAGTCATTTTTCTGGCGTTTATCAGACTTTCAGATTGGGGAAATGTCAGTGAGCGTTTCGATTTCAGTTCGAGAGCGATTCGCCCGATGAGTCCTTCATATTTAGTGGTTTTCAGCCAATTTTCAGAATTTTTGAAAATTTCACTTTCTTGTGAAAATATCCACTAAATGAGGGAATAATATGTGTGAGGGTACCCCAGGAGAGTTCCAAATGTGTGTGGGTAGAATATATATCCCACGGGGGTAAAATTGAAAAAAGTTGAAAAAAATTTTTTTTTGGACTTAGTAATTTTTCTGGCGTTTATCAGACTTTCAGATAGGGGAAATGTCAGTGAGCGTTTCGATTTCAGTTCCAGAGCGATTCGCCCGATGAGTCCTTCATATTTAGTGATTTTCAGCCAATTTTCAGAATTTTTGAAAATTTCACTTTTTTGTGAAAATATCCACTAAATGAGGGAATAATATGTGTGAGGGTACCCCAGGAGAGTTCCAAATGTGTGTGGGTAGAATATATATCCCACGGGGGTAAAATTGAAAAAAGTTGAAAAAAATTTTTTTTTGGACTTAGTCATTTTTCTGGCGTTTATCAGACTTTCAGATAGGGGAAATGTCAGTGAGCATTTCGATTTCAGTTCCAGAGCGATTTGCCCGATGAGTCCTTCATATTTAGTGGTTTTCAGCCAATTTTCTGAATTTTTGAAAATTTCATTTTTTTGTGAAAATATCCACTAAATGAGGGAATAATATGTGTGAGAGTACCCCAGGAGAGCTCCAAATGTGTGTGGGTAGAATATATATCCAACAGGGGTAAAATTGAAAAAAGTTGAAAAAAAATTTTTTTTGGACTTAGTCATTTTTCTGGCGTTTATCAGACTTTCAGGTAGGGGAAATGTCAGTGAGCGTTTCGATTTCAGTTCCAGAGCGATTCGCCCGATGAGTCCTTCATATTTAGTGGTTTTCAGCCAATTTTCTGAATTTTTGAAAATTTCATTTTTTTGTGAAAATATCCACTAAATGAGGGAATAATATGTGTGAGAGTACCCCAGGAGAGCTCCAAATGTGTGTGGGTAGAATATATATCCCACGGGGGTAAAATTGAAAAAAAAATTATTTTGGACTTAAGTCATTTTTCTGGCGTTTATCAGACTTTCAGATAGGGGAAATGTCAGTGAGCGTTTCGATTTCAGTTCCAGAGCGATTCGGCCGATGAGTCCTTCATATTTAGTGGTTTTCAGCCAATTTTCTGAATTTTTGAAAATTTCACTTTTTTGTGAAAATATCCACTAAATGAGGGAATAATATGTGTGAGGGTACCCCAGGAGAGTTCCAAATGTGTGTGGGTAGAATATATATCCCACGGGGGTAAAATTGAAAAAAGTTGAAAAAAATTTTTTTTTGGACTTAGTCATTTTTCTGGCGTTTATCAGACTTTCAGATTGGGGAAATGTCAGTGAGCGTTTCGATTTCAGTTCGAGAGCGATTCGCCCGATGAGTCCTTCATATTTAGTGGTTTTCAGCCAATTTTCAGAATTTTTGAAAATTTCACTTTCTTGTGAAAATATCCACTAAATGAGGGAATAATATGTGTGAGGGTACCCCAGGAGAGTTCCAAATGTGTGTGGGTAGAATATATATCCCACGGGGGTAAAATTGAAAAAAGTTGAAAAAAATTTTTTTTTGGACTTAGTAATTTTTCTGGCGTTTATCAGACTTTCAGATAGGGGAAATGTCAGTGAGCGTTTCGATTTAAGTTCCAGAGCGATTTGCCCGATGAGTCCTTCATATTTAGTGGTTTTCAGACAATTTTCTGAATTTTTGAAAATTTCATTTTTTTGTGAAAATATCCACTAAATGAGGGAATAATATGTGTGAGAGTACCCCAGGAGAGCTCCAAATGTGTGTGGGTAGAATATATATCCAACGGGGGTAAAATTGAAAAAAGTTGAAAAAAAATTTTTTTTGGACTTAGTCATTTTTCTGTCGTTTATCAGACTTTCAGATAGGGGAAATGTCAGTGAGCGTTTCGATTTCAGTTCCAGAGCGATTCGCCCGATGAGTCCTTCATATTTAGTGTTTTTCAGCCAATTTTCTGAATTTTTGAAAATTTCATTTTTTTGTGAAAATATCCACTAAATGAGGGAATAATATGTGTGAGAGTACCCCAGGAGAGCTCCAAATGTGTGTGGGTAGAATATATATCCAACGGGGGTAAAATTGAAAAAAGTTGAAAAAAAATTTTTTTTGGACTTAGTCATTTTTCTGGCGTTTATCAGACTTTCAGATAGGGGAAATGTCAGTGAGCGTTTCGATTTCAGTTCCAGAGCGATTCGGCCGATGAGTCCTTCATATTTAGTGGTTTTCAGCCAATTTTCAGAATTTTTGAAAATTTCACTTTTTTGTGAAAATATCCACTAAATGAGGGAATAATATGTCTGAGGGTACCCCAGGAGAGTTCCAAATGTGTGTGGGTAGAATATATATCCCACGGGGGTAAAATTGAAAAAAAAATTATTTTGGACTTAAGTCATTTTTCTGGCGTTTATCAGACTTTCAGATAGGGGAAATGTCAGTGAGCGTTTCGATTTCAGTTCCAGAGCGATTCGGCCGATGAGTCCTTCATATTTAGTGGTTTTCAGCCAATTTTCTGAATTTTTGAAAATTTCACTTTTTTGTGAAAATATCCACTAAATGAGGGAATAATATGTGTGAGGGTACCCCAGGAGAGTTCCAAATGTGTGTGGGTAGAATATATATCCCACGGGGGTAAAATTGAAAAAAGTTGAAAAAAATTTTTTTTTGGACTTAGTCATTTTTCTGGCGTTTATCAGACTTTCAGATTGGGGAAATGTCAGTGAGCGTTTCGATTTCAGTTCGAGAGCGATTCGCCCGATGAGTCCTTCATATTTAGTGGTTTTCAGCCAATTTTCAGAATTTTTGAAAATTTCACTTTCTTGTGAAAATATCCACTAAATGAGGGAATAATATGTGTGAGGGTACCCCAGGAGAGTTCCAAATGTGTGTGGGTAGAATATATATCCCACGGGGGTAAAATTGAAAAAAGTTGAAAAAAATTTTTTTTTGGACTTAGTCATTTTTCTGGCGTTTATCAGACTTTCAGATAGGGGAAATGTCAGTGAGCGTTTCGATTTCAGTTCCAGAGCGATTCGCCCGATGAGTCCTTCATATTTAGTGATTTTCAGCCAATTTTCAGAATTTTTGAAAATTTCACTTTTTTGTGAAAATATCCACTAAATGAGGGAATAATATGTGTGAGGGTACCCCAGGAGAGTTCCAAATCTGTGTGGGTAGAATATATATCCCACGGGGGTAAAATTGAAAAAAGTTGAAAAAAATTTTTTTTTGGACTTAGTCATTTTTCTGGCGTTTATCAGACTTTCAGATAGGGGAAATGTCAGTGAGCGTTTCGATTTCAGTTCCAGAGCGATTTGCCCGATGAGTCCTTCATATTTAGTGGTTTTCAGCCAATTTTCTGAATTTTTGAAAATTTCATTTTTTTGTGAAAATATCCACTAAATGAGGGAATAATATGTGTGAGAGTACCCCAGGAGAGCTCCAAATGTGTGTGGGTAGAATATATATCCAACGGGGGTAAAATTGAAAAAAGTTGAAAAAAAATTTTTTTTGGACTTAGTCATTTTTCTGGCGTTTATCAGACTTTCAGATAGGGGAAATGTCAGTGAGCGTTTCGATTTCAGTTCCAGAGCGATTCGCCCGATGAGTCCTTCATATTTAGTGGTTTTCAGCCAATTTTCTGAATTTTTGAAAATTTCACTTTTTTGTGAAAATATCCACTAAATGAGGGAATAATATGTGTGAGGGTACCCCAGGAGAGTTCCAAATGTGTGTGGGTAGAATATATATCCCACGGGGGTAAAATTGAAAAAAGTTGAAAAAAATTTTTTTTTGGACTTAGTCATTTTTCTGGCGTTTATCAGACTTTCAGATTGGGGAAATGTCAGTGAGCGTTTCGATTTCAGTTCGAGAGCGATTCGCCCGATGAGTCCTTCATATTTAGTGGTTTTCAGCCAATTTTCAGAATTTTTGAAAATTTCACTTTCTTGTGAAAATATCCACTAAATGAGGGAATAATATGTGTGAGGGTACCCCAGGAGAGTTCCAAATGTGTGTGGGTAGAATATATATCCCACGGGGGTAAAATTGAAAAAAGTTGAAAAAATTTTTTTTTTGGACTTAGTCATTTTTCTGGCGTTTATCAGACTTTCAGATAGGGGAAATGTCAGTGAGCGTTTCGATTTCAGTTCCAGAGCGATTCGCCCGATGAGTCCTTCATATTTAGTGATTTTCAGCCAATTTTCAGAATTTTTGAAAATTTCACTTTTTTGTGAAAATATCCACTAAATGAGGGAATAATATGTGTGAGGGTACCCCAGGAGAGTTCCAAATCTGTGTGGGTAGAATATATATCCCACGGGGGTAAAATTGAAAAAAGTTGAAAAAAATTTTTTTTTGGACTTAGTCATTTTTCTGGCGTTTATCAGACTTTCAGATAGGGGAAATGTCAGTGAGCGTTTCGATTTCAGTTCCAGAGCGATTTGCCCGATGAGTCCTTCATATTTAGTGGTTTTCAGCCAATTTTCTGAATTTTTGAAAATTTCATTTTTTTGTGAAAATATCCACTAAATGAGGGAATAATATGTGTGAGAGTACCCCAGGAGAGCTCCAAATGTGTGTGGGTAGAATATATATCCAACGGGGGTAAAATTGAAAAAAAGTTGAAAAAAAATTTTTTTTGGACTTAGTCATTTTTCTGGCGTTTATCAGACTTTCAGATAGGGGAAATGTCAGTGAGCGTTTCGATTTCAGTTCCAGAGCGATTCGCCCGATGAGTCCTTCATATTTAGTGGTTTTCAGCCAATTTTCTGAATTTTTGAAAATTTCATTTTTTTGTGAAAATATCCACTAAATGAGGGAATAATATGTGTGAGAGTACCCCAGGAGAGCTCCAAATGTGTGTGGGTAGAATATATATCCAACGGGGGTAAAATTGAAAAAAGTTGAAAAAAAATTTTTTTTGGACTTAGTCATTTTTCTGTCGTTTATCAGACTTTCAGATAGGGGAAATGTCAGTGAGCGTTTCGATTTCAGTTCCAGAGCGATTCGCCCGATGAGTCCTTCATATTTAGTGTTTTTCAGCCAATTTTCTGAATTTTTGAAAATTTCATTTTTTTGTGAAAATATCCACTAAATGAGGGAATAATATGTGTGAGAGTACCCCAGGAGAGCTCCAAATGTGTGTGGGTAGAATATATATCCAACGGGGGTAAAATTGAAAAAAGTTGAAAAAAAATTTTTTTTGGACTTAGTCATTTTTCTGGCGTTTATCAGACTTTCAGATAGGGGAAATGTCAGTGAGCGTTTCGATTTCAGTTCCAGAGCGATTCGGCCGATGAGTCCTTCATATTTAGTGGTTTTCAGCCAATTTTCAGAATTTTTGAAAATTTCACTTTTTTGTGAAAATATCCACTAAATGAGGGAATAATATGTCTGAGGGTACCCCAGGAGAGTTCCAAATGTGTGTGGGTAGAATATATATCCCACGGGGGTAAAATTGAAAAAAAAATTATTTTGGACTTAAGTCATTTTTCTGGCGTTTATCAGACTTTCAGATAGGGGAAATGTCAGTGAGCGTTTCGATTTCAGTTCCAGAGCGATTCGGCCGATGAGTCCTTCATATTTAGTGGTTTTCAGCCAATTTTCTGAATTTTTGAAAATTTCACTTTTTGTGAAAATATCCACTAAATGAGGGAATAATATGTGTGAGGGTACCCCAGGAGAGTTCCAAATGTGTGTGGGTAGAATATATATCCCACGGGGGTAAAATTGAAAAAAGTTGAAAAAAATTTTTTTTTGGACTTAGTCATTTTTCTGGCGTTTATCAGACTTTCAGATTGGGGAAATGTCAGTGAGCGTTTCGATTTCAGTTCGAGAGCGATTCGCCCGATGAGTCCTTCATATTTAGTGGTTTTCAGCCAATTTTCAGAATTTTTGAAAATTTCACTTTCTTGTGAAAATATCCACTAAATGAGGGAATAATATGTGTGAGGGTACCCCAGGAGAGTTCCAAATGTGTGTGGGTAGAATATATATCCCACGGGGGTAAAATTGAAAAAAGTTGAAAAAAATTTTTTTTTGGACTTAGTCATTTTTCTGGCGTTTATCAGACTTTCAGATAGGGGAAATGTCAGTGAGCGTTTCGATTTCAGTTCCAGAGCGATTCGCCCGATGAGTCCTTCATATTTAGTGATTTTCAGCCAATTTTCAGAATTTTTGAAAATTTCACTTTTTTGTGAAAATATCCACTAAATGAGGGAATAATATGTGTGAGGGTACCCCAGGAGAGTTCCAAATCTGTGTGGGTAGAATATATATCCCACGGGGGTAAAATTGAAAAAAGTTGAAAAAAATTTTTTTTTGGACTTAGTCATTTTTCTGGCGTTTATCAGACTTTCAGATAGGGGAAATGTCAGTGAGCGTTTCGATTTCAGTTCCAGAGCGATTTGCCCGATGAGTCCTTCATATTTAGTGGTTTCCAGCCAATTTTCTGAATTTTTGAAAATTTCATTTTTTTGTGAAAATATCCACTAAATGAGGGAATAATATGTGTGAGAGTACCCCAGGAGAGCTCCAAATGTGTGTGGGTAGAATATATATCCAACGGGGGTAAAATTGAAAAAAGTTGAAAAAAAATTTTTTTTGGACTTAGTCATTTTTCTGGCGTTTATCAGACTTTCAGATAGGGGAAATGTCAGTGAGCGTTTCGATTTCAGTTCCAGAGCGATTCGCCCGATGAGTCCTTCATATTTAGTGGTTTTCAGCCAATTTTCTGAATTTTTGAAAATTTCACTTTTTTGTGAAAATATCCACTAAATGAGGGAATAATATGTGTGAGGGTACCCCAGGAGAGTTCCAAATGTGTGTGGGTAGAATATATATCCCACGGGGGTAAAATTGAAAAAAGTTGAAAAAAATTTTTTTTTGGACTTAGTCATTTTTCTGGCGTTTATCAGACTTTCAGATTGGGGAAATGTCAGTGAGCGTTTCGATTTCAGTTCGAGAGCGATTCGCCCGATGAGTCCTTCATATTTAGTGGTTTTCAGCCAATTTTCAGAATTTTTGAAAATTTCACTTTCTTGTGAAAATATCCACTAAATGAGGGAATAATATGTGTGAGGGTACCCCAGGAGAGTTCCAAATGTGTGTGGGTAGAATATATATCCCACGGGGGTAAAATTGAAAAAAGTTGAAAAAATTTTTTTTTTGGACTTAGTCATTTTTCTGGCGTTTATCAGACTTTCAGATAGGGGAAATGTCAGTGAGCGTTTCGATTTCAGTTCCAGAGCGATTCGCCCGATGAGTCCTTCATATTTAGTGATTTTCAGCCAATTTTCAGAATTTTTGAAAATTTCACTTTTTTGTGAAAATATCCACTAAATGAGGGAATAATATGTGTGAGGGTACCCCAGGAGAGTTCCAAATCTGTGTGGGTAGAATATATATCCCACGGGGGTAAAATTGAAAAAAGTTGAAAAAAATTTTTTTTTGGACTTAGTCATTTTTCTGGCGTTTATCAGACTTTCAGATAGGGGAAATGTCAGTGAGCGTTTCGATTTCAGTTCCAGAGCGATTTGCCCGATGAGTCCTTCATATTTAGTGGTTTTCAGCCAATTTTCTGAATTTTTGAAAATTTCATTTTTTTGTGAAAATATCCACTAAATGAGGGAATAATATGTGTGAGAGTACCCCAGGAGAGCTCCAAATGTGTGTGGGTAGAATATATATCCAACGGGGGTAAAATTGAAAAAAAGTTGAAAAAAAATTTTTTTTGGACTTAGTCATTTTTCTGGCGTTTATCAGACTTTCAGATAGGGGAAATGTCAGTGAGCGTTTCGATTTCAGTTCCAGAGCGATTCGCCCGATGAGTCCTTCATATTTAGTGGTTTTCAGCCAATTTTCTGAATTTTTGAAAATTTCATTTTTTTGTGAAAATATCCACTAAATGAGGGAATAATATGTGTGAGAGTACCCCAGGAGAGCTCCAAATGTGTGTGGGTAGAATATATATCCAACGGGGGTAAAATTGAAAAAAGTTGAAAAAAAATTTTTTTTGGACTTAGTCATTTTTCTGGCGTTTATCAGACTTTCAGATAGGGGAAATGTCAGTGAGCGTTTCGATTTCAGTTCCAGAGCGATTTGCCCGATGAGTCCTTCATATTTAGTGGTTTTCAGCCAATTTTCAGAATTTTTGAAAATTTCACTTTTTTGTGAAAATATCCACTAAATGAGGGAATAATATGTGTGAGGGTACCCCAGGAGAGTTCCAAATGTGTGTGGGTAGAATATATATCCCACGGGGGTAAAATTGAAAAAAAAATTATTTTGGACTTAAGTCATTTTTCTGGCGTTTATCAGACTTTCAGATAGGGGAAATGTCAGTGAGCGTTTCGATTTCAGTTCCAGAGCGATTCGGCCGATGAGTCCTTCATATTTAGTGGTTTTCAGCCAATTTTCTGAATTTTTGAAAATTTCACTTTTTTGTGAAAATATCCACTAAATGAGGGAATAATATGTGTGAGGGTACCCCAGGAGAGTTCCAAATGTGTGTGGGTAGAATATATATCCCACGGGGGTAAAATTGAAAAAAGTTGAAAAAAATTTTTTTTTGGACTTAGTCATTTTTCTGGCGTTTATCAGACTTTCAGATAGGGGAAATGTCAGTGAGCGTTTCGATTTCAGTTCCAGAGCGATTCACCCGATGAGTCCTTCATATTTAGTGGTTTTCAGCCAATTTTCTGAATTTTTGAAAATTTCATTTTTTTGTGAAAATATCCACTAAATGAGGGAATAATATGTGTGAGAGTACCCCAGGAGAGCTCCAAATGTGTGTGGGTAGAATATATATCCAACGGGGGTAAAATTGAAAAAAGTTGAAAAAAAATTTTTTTTGGACTTAGTCATTTTTCTGGCGTTTATCAGACTTTCAGATAGGGGAAATGTCAGTGAGCGTTTCGATTTCAGTTCCAGAGCGATTTGCCCGATGAGTCCTTCATATTTAGTGGTTTTCAGCCAATTTTCAGAATTTTTGAAAATTTCACTTTTTTGTGAAAATATCCACTAAATGAGGGAATAATATGTGTGAGGGTACCCCAGGAGAGTTCCAAATGTGTGTGGGTAGAATATATATCCCACGGGGGTAAAATTGAAAAAAAAATTATTTTGGACTTAAGTCATTTTTCTGGCGTTTATCAGACTTTCAGATAGGGGAAATGTCAGTGAGCGTTTCGATTTCAGTTCCAGAGCGATTCGGCCGATGAGTCCTTCATATTTAGTGGTTTTCAGCCAATTTTCTGAATTTTTGAAAATTTCACTTTTTTGTGAAAATATCCACTAAATGAGGGAATAATGTGTGTGAGGGTACCCCAGGAGAGTTCCAAATGTGTGTGGGTAGAATATATATCCCACGGGGGTAAAATTGAAAAAAGTTGAAAAAAATTTTTTTTTGGACTTAGTCATTTTTCTGGCGTTTATCAGACTTTCAGATAGGGGAAATGTCAGTGAGCGTTTCGATTTCAGTTCCAGAGCGATTTGCCCGATGAGTCCTTCATATTTAGTGGTTTTCAGCCAATTTTCTGAATTTTTGAAAATTTCATTTTTTTGTGAAAATATCCACTAAATGAGGGAATAATATGTGTGAGAGTACCCCAGGAGAGCTCCAAATGTGTGTGGGTAGAATATATATCCCACGGGGGTAAAATTGAAAAAAGTTGAAAAAAATTTTTTTTTGGACTGTCATTTTTCTGGCGTTTATCAGACTTTCAGATAGGGGAAATGTCAGTGAGCGTTTCGATTTCAGTTCCAGAGCGATTCGCCCGATGAGTCCTTCATATTTAGTGGTTTTCAGCCAATTTTCAGAATTTTTGAAAATTTCACTTTTTTGTGAAAATATCCACTAAATGAGGGAATAATATGTGTGAGGGTACCCCAGGAGAGTTCCAAATGTGTGTGGGTAGAATATATATCCCACGGGGGTAAAATTGAAAAAAGTTGAAAAAAAATTTTTTTTGGACTTAGTCATTTTTCTGGCATTTATCAGACTTTCAGATAGGGGAAATGTCAGTGAGCGTTTCGATTTCAGTTCCAGAGCGATTCGCCCGATGAGTCCTTCATATTTAGTGGTTTTCAGCCAATTTTCAGAATTTTTGAAAATGTCACTTTTTTGTGAAAATATCCACTAAATGAGGGAATAATATGTGTGAGGGTACCCCAGGAGAGTACCAAATGTGTGTGGGTAGAATATATATCCCACGGGGGTAAAATTGAAACAATTTGAAAAAAATTTTTTTTTGGACTTAGTCATTTTTCTGGCGTTTATCAGACTTTCAGATATGGGAAATGTCAGTGAGCGTTTCGATTTCAGTTCCAGAGCGATTCGCCCAATGAGTCCTTCATATTTAGTGGTTTTCAGCCAATTTTCTGAATTTTTGAAAATTTCATTTTTTTGTGGAAATATCCACTAAATGAGGGAATAATATGTGTGAGGGTACCCCAGGAGAGTTCCAAATGTGTGTGGGTAGAATATATATCCCACGGGGGTAAAATTGAAAAAAGTTGAAAAATTTTTTTTTTTCGACTTAGTCATTTTTGTGGCGTTTATCAGACTTTCAGATAGGGGAAATGTCAGTGAGCGTTTCGATTTCAGTTCCAGAGCGATTTGCCCGATGAGTCCTTCATATTTAGTGGTTTTCAGCCAATTTTCTGAATTTTTGAAAATTTCATTTTTTTGTGAAAATATCCACTAAATGAGGGAATAATATGTGTGAGAGTACCCCAGGAGAGCTCCAAATGTGTGTGGGTAGAATATATATCCAACGGGGGTAAAATTGAAAAAAGTTGTAAAAAAATTTTTTTTGGACTTAGTCATTTTTCTGGCGTTTATCAGACTTTCAGATAGGGGAAATGTCAGTGAGCGTTTCGATTTCAGTTCTAGAGCGATTCGCCCGATGAGTCCCTCATATTTAGTGGTTTTCAGCCAATTTTCTGAATTTTTGAAAATTTCATTTTTTTGTGAAAATATCCACTAAATGAGGGAATAATATGTGTGAGAGTACGCCAGGAGAGCTCCAAATGTGTGTGGGTAGAATATATATCCAACGGGGGTAAAATTGAAAAAAGTTGAAAAAAATATTTTTTTGGACTTAGTCATTTTTCTGGCGTTTATCAGACTTTCAGATAGGGGAAATGTCAGTGAGCGTTTCGATTTCAGTTCCAGAGCGATTCGCCCGATGAGTCCTTCATATTTAGTGGTTTTCAGCCAATTTTCAGAATTTTTGAAAATTTCACTTTTTTGTGAAAATATCCACTAAATGAGGGAATAATATGTGTGAGGGTACCCCAGGAGAGTTCCAAATGTGTGTGGGTAGAATATATATCCCACGGGGGTAAAATTGAAAAAAGTTGAAAAAAAATTTTTTTTGGACTTAGTCATTTTTCTGGCATTTATCAGACTTTCAGATAGGGGAAATGTCAGTGAGCGTTTCGATTTCAGTTCCAGAGCGATTCGCCCGATGAGTCCTTCATATTTAGTGGTTTTCAGCCAATTTTCAGAATTTTTGAAAATGTCACTTTTTTGTCAAAATATCCACTAAATGAGGGAATAATATGTGTGAGGGTACCCCAGGAGAGTACCAAATGTGTGTGGGTAGAATATATATCCCACGGGGGTAAAATTGAAAAAATTTGAAAAAAATTTTTTTTGGGACTTAGTCATTTTTCTGGCGTTTATCAGACTTTCAGATATGGGAAATGTCAGTGAGCGTTTCGATTTCAGTTCCAGAGCGATTCGCCCAATGAGTCCTTCATATTTAGTGGTTTTCAGCCAATTTTCTGAATTTTTGAAAATTTCATTTTTTGGTGGAAATATCCACTAAATGAGGGAATAATATGTGTGAGGGTACCCCAGGAGAGTTCCAAATGTGTGTGGGTAGAATATATATCCCACGGGGGTAAAATTGAAAAAAGTTGAAAAAATTTTTTTTTTCGACTTAGTCATTTTTGTGGCGTTTATCAGACTTTCAGATAGGGGAAATGTCAGTGAGCATTTCGATTTCAGTTCCAGAGCGATTCGGCCGATGAGTCCTTCATATTTAGTGGTTTTCAGCCAATTTTCTGAATTTTTGAAAATTTCATTTTTTTGTGAAAATATCCACTAAATGAGGGAATAATATGTGTGAGAGTACCCCAGGAGAGCTCCAAATGTGTGTGGGTAGAATATATATCCAACGGGGGTAAAATTGAAAAAAGTTGTAAAAAAATTTTTTTTGGACTTAGTCATTTTTCTGGCGTTTATCAGACTTTCAGATAGGGGAAATGTCAGTGAGCGTTTCGATTTCAGTTCTAGAGCGATTCGCCCGATGAGTCCCTCATATTTAGTGGTTTTCAGCCAATTTTCTGAATTTTTGAAAATTTCATTTTTTTGTGAAAATATCCACTAAATGAGGGAATAATATGTGTGAGAGTACGCCAGGAGAGCTCCAAATGTGTGTGGGTAGAATATATATCCAACGGGGGTAAAATTGAAAAAAGTTGAAAAAAATATTTTTTTGGACTTAGTCATTTTTCTGGCGTTTATCAGACTTTCAGATAGGGGAAATGTCAGTGAGCGTTTCGATTTCAGTTCCAGAGCGATTCGCCCGATGAGTCCTTCATATTTAGTGGTTTTCAGCCAATTTTCAGAATTTTTGAAAATTTCACTTTTTTGTGAAAATATCCACTAAATGAGGGAATAATATGTGTGAGGGTACCCCAGGAGAGTTCCAAATGTGTGTGGGTAGAATATATATCCCACGGGGGTAAAATTGAAAAAAGTTGAAAAAAAATTTTTTTTGGACTTAGTCATTTTTCTGGCATTTATCAGACTTTCAGATAGGGGAAATGTCAGTGAGCGTTTCGATTTCAGTTCCAGAGCGATTCGCCCGATGAGTCCTTCATATTTAGTGGTTTTCAGCCAATTTTCAGAATTTTTGAAAATGTCACTTTTTTGTGAAAATATCCACTAAATGAGGGAATAATATGTGTGAGGGTACCCCAGGAGAGTACCAAATGTGTGTGGGTAGAATATATATCCCACGGGGGTAAAATTGAAAAAATTTGAAAAAAATTTTTTTTGGGACTTAGTCATTTTTCTGGCGTTTATCAGACTTTCAGATATGGGAAATGTCAGTGAGCGTTTCGATTTCAGTTCCAGAGCGATTC
The DNA here is from genome assembly GCF_046119375.1 of Phyllobates terribilis. Taxonomy (NCBI): domain Eukaryota; kingdom Metazoa; phylum Chordata; class Amphibia; order Anura; family Dendrobatidae; genus Phyllobates; species Phyllobates terribilis. Next base: position 123,844,758 of record NW_027362768.1, read on the forward strand.
GCCCAATGAGTCCTTCATATTTAGTGGTTTTCAGCCAATTTTCTGAATTTTTGAAAATTTCATTTTTTGGTGGAAATATCCACTAAATGAGGGAATAATATGTGTGAGGGTACCCCAGGAGAGTTCCAAATGTGTGTGGGTAGAATATATATCCCACGGGGGTAAAATTGAAAAAAGTTGAAAAAATTTTTTTTTTCGACTTAGTCATTTTTGTGGCGTTTATCAGACTTTCAGATAGGGGAAATGTCAGTGAGCATTTCGATTTCAGTTCCAGAGCGATTCGGCCGATGAGTCCTTCATATTTAGTGGTTTTCAGCCAATTTTCTGAATTTTTGAAAATTTCACTTTTTTGTGAAAATATCCACTAAATGAAGGAATAATATGTGTGAGGGTACCCCAGGAGAGTTCCAAATGTGTGTGGGTAGAATATATATCCCACGGGGGTAAAATTGAAAAAAGTTGAAAATTTTTTTTTTTTCGACTTAGTCATTTTTGTGGCGTTTATCAGACTTTCAGATAGGGGAAATGTCAGTGAGCGTTTCGATTTCAGTTCCAGAGCGATTCGGCCGATGAGTCCTTCATATTTAGTGGTTTTCAGCCAATTTTCTGAATTTTTGAAAATTTCACTTTTTTGTGAAAATATCCACTAAATGAGGGAATAATATGTGTGAGGGTACCCCAGGAGAGTTCCAAATGTGTGTGGGTAGAATATATATCCCACGGGGGTAAAATTGAAAAAAGTTGAAAAAAATTTTTTTTTGGACTTAGTCATTTTTCTGGCGTTTATCAGACTTTCAGATAGGGGAAATGTCAGTGAGCGTTTCGATTTCAATTCCAGAGCGATTTGCCCGATGAGTACTACATATTTAGTGGTTTTCAGCCAATTTTCTGAATTTTTGAAAATTTCATTTTTTTGTTAAAATATCCACTAAATGATTGAATAATATGTGTGAGAGTACCCCAGGAGAGCTCCAAATGTGTGTGGGTAGAATATATATCCAACGGGGGTAAAATTGAAAAAAGTTGAAAAAAATTTTTTTTTGGACTTAGTCATTTTTCTGGCGTTTATCAGACTTTCAGATAGGGGAAATGTCAGTGAGCGTTTCGATTTCAGTTCCAGAGCGATTCGCCCGATGAGTCCTTCATATTTAGTGGTTTTCAGCCAATTTTCTGAATTTTTGAAAATTTCATTTTTTTGTGAAAATATCCACTAAATGAGGGAATAATATGTGTGAGAGTACGCCAGGAGAGCTCCAAATGTGTGTGGGTAGAATATATATCCAACGGGGGTAAAATTGAAAAAAGTTGAAAAAAATTTTTTTTTGGACTTAGTCATTTTTCTGGCGTTTATCAGACTTTCAGATAGGGGAAATGTCAGTGAGCGTTTCGATTTCAGTTCCAGAGCGATTCGCCCGATGAGTCCTTCATATTTAGTGGTTTTCAGCCAATTTTCAGAATTTTTGAAAATTTCACTTTTTTGTGAAAATATCCACTAAATGAGGGAATAATATGTGTGAGGGTACCCCAGGAGAGTTCCAAATGTGTGTGGGTAGAATATATATCCCACGGGGGTAAAATTGAAAAAAGTTGAAAAAAAATTTTTTTTGGACTTAGTCATTTTTCTGGCATTTATCAGACTTTCAGATAGGGGAAATGTCAGTGAGCGTTTTGATTTCAGTTCCAGAGCGATTCGCCCGATGAGTCCTTCATATTTAGTGGTTTTCAGCCAATTTTCAGAATTTTTGAAAATGTCACTTTTTTGTGAAAATATCCACTAAATGAGGGAATAATATGTGTGAGGGTACCCCAGGAGAGTACCAAATGTGTGTGGGTAGAATATATATCCCACGGGGGTAAAATTGAAAAAATTTGAAAAAAATTTTTTTTTGGACTTAGTCATTTTTCTGGCGTTTATCAGACTTTCAGATATGGGAAATGTCAGTGAGCGTTTCGATTTCAGTTCCAGAGCGATTCGCCCAATGAGTCCTTCATATTTAGTGGTTTTCAGCCAATTTTCTGAATTTTTGAAAATTTCATTTTTTTGTGGAAATATCCACTAAATGAGGGAATAATATGTGTGAGGGTACCCCAGGAGAGTTCCAAATGTGTGTGGGTAGAATATATATCCCACGGGGGTAAAATTGAAAAAAGTTGAAAAAATTTTTTTTTTCGACTTAGCCATTTTTGTGGCGTTTATCAGACTTTCAGATAGGGGAAATGTCAGTGAGCATTTCGATTTCAGTTCCAGAGCGATTCGGCCGATGAGTCCTTCATATTTAGTGGTTTTCAGCCAATTTTCTGAATTTTTGAAAATTTCACTTTTTTGTGAAAATATCCACTAAATGAAGGAATAATATGTGTGAGGGTACCCCAGGAGAGTTCCAAATGTGTGTGGGTAGAATATATATCCCACGGGGGTAAAATTGAAAAAAGTTGAAAATTTTTTTTTTTTCGACTTAGTCATTTTTGTGGCGTTTATCAGACTTTCAGATAGGGGAAATGTCAGTGAGCGTTTCGATTTCAGTTCCAGAGCGATTCGGCCGATGAGTCCTTCATATTTAGTGGTTTTCAGCCAATTTTCTGAATTTTTGAAAATTTCACTTTTTTGTGAAAATATCCACTAAATGAGGGAATAATATGTGTGAGGGTACCCCAGGAGAGTTCCAAATGTGTGTGGGTAGAATATATATCCCACGGGGGTAAAATTGAAAAAAGTTGAAAAAAATTTTTTTTTGGACTTAGTCATTTTTCTGGCGTTTATCAGACTTTCAGATAGGGGAAATGTCAGTGAGCGTTTCGATTTCAATTCCAGAGCGATTTGCCCGATGAGTCCTTCATATTTAGTGGTTTTCAGCCAATTTTCTGAATTTTTGAAAATTTCATTTTTTTGTTAAAATATCCACTAAATGATTGAATAATATGTGTGAGAGTACCCCAGGAGAGCTCCAAATGTGTGTGGGTAGAATATATATCCAACGGGGGTAAAATTGAAAAAAGTTGAAAAAAATTTTTTTTTGGACTTAGTCATTTTTCTGGCGTTTATCAGACTTTCAGATAGGGGAAATGTCAGTGAGCGTTTCGATTTCAGTTCCAGAGCGATTCGCCCGATGAGTCCTTCATATTTAGTGGTTTTCAGCCAATTTTCAGAATTTTTGAAAATTTCACTTTTTTGTGAAAATATCCACTAAATGAGGGAATAATATGTGTGAGGGTACCCCAGGAGAGTTCCAAATGTGTGTGGGTAGAATATATATCCCACGGGGGTAAAATTGAAAAAAGTTGAAAAAAAATTTTTTTTGGACTTAGTCATTTTTCTGGCATTTATCAGACTTTCAGATAGGGGAAATGTCAGTGAGCGTTTCGATTTCAGTTCCAGAGCGATTCGCCCGATGAGTCCTTCATATTTAGTGGTTTTCAGCCAATTTTCAGAATTTTTGAAAATGTCACTTTTTTGTGAAAATATCCACTAAATGAGGGAATAATATGTGTGAGGGTACCCCAGGAGAGTACCAAATGTGTGTGGGTAGAATATATATCCCACGGGGGTAAAATTGAAAAAATTTGAAAAAAATTTTTTTTTGGACTTAGTCATTTTTCTGGCGTTTATCAGACTTTCAGATATGGGAAATGTCAGTGAGCGTTTCGATTTCAGTTCCAGAGCGATTCGCCCAATGAGTCCTTCATATTTAGTGGTTTTCAGCCAATTTTCTGAATTTTTGAAAATTTCATTTTTTTGTGGAAATATCCACTAAATGAGGGAATAATATGTGTGAGGGTACCCCAGGAGAGTTCCAAATGTGTGTGGGTAGAATATATATCCCACGGGGGTAAAATTGAAAAAAGTTGAAAAAATTTTTTTTTTCGACTTAGTCATTTTTGTGGCGTTTATCAGACTTTCAGATAGGGGAAATATCAGTGAGCATTTCGATTTCAGTTCCAGAGCGATTCGGCCGATGAGTCCTTCATATTTAGTGGTTTTCAGCCAATTTTCTGAATTTTTGAAAATTTCACTTTTTTGTGAAAATATCCACTAAATGAAGGAATAATATGTGTGAGGGTACCCCAGGAGAGTTCCAAATGTGTGTGGGTAGAATATATATCCCACGGGGGTAAAATTGAAAAAAGTTGAAAATTTTTTTTTTTTCGACTTAGTCATTTTTGTGGCGTTTATCAGACTTTCAGATAGGGGAAATGTCAGTGAGCGTTTCGATTTCAGTTCCAGAGCGATTCGGCCGATGAGTCCTTCATATTTAGTGGTTTTCAGCCAATTTTCTGAATTTTTGAAAATTTCACTTTTTTGTGAAAATATCCACTAAATGAGGGAATAATATGTGTGAGGGTACCCCAGGAGAGTTCCAAATGTGTGTGGGTAGAATATATATCCCACGGGGGTAAAATTGAAAAAAGTTGAAAAAAATTTTTTTTTGGACTTAGTCATTTTTCTGGCGTTTATCAGACTTTCAGATAGGGGAAATGTCAGTGAGCGTTTCGATTTCAATTCCAGAGCGATTTGCCCGATGAGTCCTTCATATTTAGTGGTTTTCAGCCAATTTTCTGAATTTTTGAAAATTTCATTTTTTTGTGAAAATATCCACTAAATGATTGAATAATATGTGTGAGAGTACCCCAGGAGAGCTCCAAATGTGTGTGGGTAGAATATATATCCAACGGGGGTAAAATTGAAAAAAGTTGAAAAAAATTTTTTTTTGGACTTAGTCATTTTTCTGGCGTTTATCAGACTTTCAGATAGGGGAAATGTCAGTGAGCGTTTCGATTTCAGTTCCAGAGCGATTCGCCCGATGAGTCCTTCATATTTAGTGGTTTTCAGCCAATTTTCTGAATTTTTGAAAATTTCATTTTTTTGTGAAAATATCCACTAAATGAGGGAATAATATGTGTGAGAGTACCCCAGGAGAGCTCCAAATGTGTGTGGGTAGAATATATATCCAACGGGGGTAAAATTGAAAAAAGTTGAAAAAAAATTTTTTTTGGACTTAGTCATTTTTCTGGCGTTTATCAGACTTTCAGATAGGGGAAATGTCAGTGAGCGTTTCGATTTCAGTTCCAGAGCGATTCGCCCGATGAGTCCTTCATATTTAGTGGTTTTCAGCCAATTTTCAGAATTTTTGAAAATTTCACTTTTTTGTGAAAATATCCACTAAATGAGGGAATAATATGTGTGAGGGTACCCCAGGAGAGTTCCAAATGTGTGTGGGTAGAATATATATCCCACGGGGGTAAAATTGAAAAAAGTTGAAAAAAAATTTATTTTGGACTTAAGTCATTTTTCTGGCGTTTATCAGACTTTCAGATAGGGGAAATGTCAGCGAGCGTTTCCATTTTAGTTCCAGAGCGATTCGCCCGATGAGTCCTTCATATTTAGTGGTTTTCAGCCAATTTTCAGAATTTTTGAAAATTTCACTTTTTTGTGAAATTATCCACTAAATGAGGGAATAATATGTGTGAGGGTACCCCAGGAGAGTTCCAAATGTGTGTGGGTAGAATATATATCCCACGGGGGTAAAATTGAAAAAAGTTGAAAAAAATTTTTTTTTGGACTTAGTCATTTTTCTGGCATTTATCAGACTTTCAGATAGGGGAAATGTCAGTGAGCGTTTCGATTTCAGTTCCAGAGCGATTCGGCCGATGAGTCCTTCATATTTAGTGGTTTTCAGCCAATTTTCAGAATTTTTGAAAATTTCACTTTTTTGTGAAAATATCCACTAAATGAGGGAATAATATGTGTGAGGGTACCCCAGGAGAGTTCCAAATGTGTGTGGGTAGAATATATATCCCACGGGTGTAAAATTGAAAAAAGTTGAAAAAAATTTTTTTTTGGACTTAGTCATTTTTCTGGTGTTTATCAGACTTTCAGATAGGGGAAATGTCAGTGAGGTTTTTGATTTCAGTTCCAGAGCGATTCGCCCGATGAGTCCTTCATATTTAGTGGTTTTCAGCCAATTTTCTGAATTTTTGAAAATTTCATTTTTTTGTGAAAATATCCACTAAATGAGGGAATAATATGTGTGAGGGTACTCCAGGAGAGTTCCAAATGTGTGTGGGTAGAATATATATCCCACGGGGTAAAATTGAAAAAAGTTGAAAAAAAATTTTTTTTGGACTTAGTCATTTTTCTGGCGTTTATCAGACTTTCAGATAGGGGAAATGTCAGTGAGCGATTCGATTTCAGTTCCAGAGCGATTCGCCCGATGAGTCCTTCATATTTAGTGGTTTTCAGCCAATTTTCTGAATTTTTGAAAATTTCATTTTTTTGTGAAAATATCCACTAAATGAGGGAATAATATGTGTGAGGGTACCCCAAGAGAGCTCCAAATGTGTGTGGGTAGAATATATATCCAACGGGGGTAAAATTGAAAAAAGTTGAAAAAAAAATTTTTTTTGACTTAGTCATTTTTCTGGCGTTTATCAGACTTTCAGATAGGGGAAATGTCAGTGAGCGTTTCGATTTCAGTTCCAGAGCGATTCGCCCAATGAGTCCTTCATATTTAGTGGTTTTCAGCCAATTTTCTGAATTTTTGAAAATTTCATTTTTTTGTGGAAATATCCACTAAATGAGGGAATAATATGTGTGAGGGTACCCCAGGAGAGTTCCAAATGTGTGTGGGTAGAATATATATCCCACGGGGGTAAAATTGAAAAAAGTTGAAAAAATTTTTTTTTTCGACTTAGTCATTTTTGTGGCGTTTATCAGACTTTCAGATAGGGGAAATGTCAGTGAGCATTTCGATTTCAGTTCCAGAGCGATTCGGCCGATGAGTCCTTCATATTTAGTGGTTTTCAGCCAATTTTCAGAATTTTTGAAAATTTCACTTTTTTGTGAAAATATCCACTAAATGAAGGAATAATATGTGTGAGGGTACCCCAGGAGAGTTCCAAATGTGTGTGGGTAGAATATATATCCCACGGGGGTAAAATTGAAAAAAGTTGAAAAATTATTTTTTTTCGACTTAGTCATTTTTGTGGCGTTTATCAGACTTTCAGATAGGGGAAATGTCAGTGAGCGTTTCGATTTCAGTTCCAGAGCGATTCGGCCGATGAGTCCTTCATATTTAGTGGTTTTCAGCCAATTTTCTGAATTTTTGAAAATTTCACTTTTTTGTGAAAATATCCACTAAATGAGGGAATAATATGTGTGAGAGTACCCCAGGAGAGCTCCAAATGTGTGTGGGTAGAATATATATCCAACGGGGGTAAAATTGAAAAAAGTTGAAAAAAAATTTTTTTTGGACTTAGTCATTTTTCTGGCGTTTATCAGACTTTCAGATAGGGGAAATGTCAGTGAGCGTTTCGATTTCAGTTCCAGAGCGATTCGCCCGATGAGTCCTTCATATTTAGTGGTTTTCAGCCAATTTTCAGAATTTTTGAAAATTTCACTTTTTTGTGAAAATATCCACTAAATGAGGGAATAATATGTGTGAGGGTACCCCAGGAGAGTTCCAAATGTGTGTGGGTAGAATATATATCCCACGGGGGTAAAATTGAAAAAAGTTGAAAAAAAATTTATTTTGGACTTAAGTCATTTTTCTGGCGTTTATCAGACTTTCAGATAGGGGAAATGTCAGTGAGCGTTTCGATTTTAGTTCCAGAGCGATTCGCCCGATGAGTCCTTCATATTTAGTGGTTTTCAGCCAATTTTCAGAATTTTTGAAAATTTCACTTTTTTGTGAAATTATCCACTAAATGAGGGAATAATATGTGTGAGGGTACCCCAGGAGAGTTCCAAATGTGTGTGGGTAGAATATATATCCCACGGGGGTAAAATTGAAAAAAGTTGAAAAAAATTTTTTTTTGGACTTAGTCATTTTTCTGGCATTTATCAGACTTTCAGATAGGGGAAATGTCAGTGAGCGTTTCGATTTCAGTTCCAGAGCGATTCGGCCGATGAGTCCTTCATATTTAGTGGTTTTCAGCCAATTTTCTGAATTTTTGAAAATTTCACTTTTTTGTGAAAATATCCACTAAATGAGGGAATAATATGTGTGAGGGTACCCCAGGAGAGTTCCAAATGTGTGTGGGTAGAATATATATCCCACGGGGGTAAAATTGAAAAAAGTTGAAAAAAATTTTTTTTTGGACTTAGTCATTTTTCTGGCGTTTATCAGACTTTCAGATAGGGGAAATGTCAGTGAGCGTTTCGATTTCAGTTCCAGAGCGATTCGCCCGATGAGTCCTTCATATTTAGTGGTTTTCAGCCAATTTTCTGAATTTTTGAAAATTTCATTTTTTTGTGAAAATATCCACTAAATGAGGGAATAATATGTGTGAGGGTACCCCAAGAGAGCTCCAAATGTGTGTGGGTAGAATATATATCCAACGGGGGTAAAATTGAAAAAAGTTGAAAAAAAAATTTTTTTTGACTTAGTCATTTTTCTGGCGTTTATCAGACTTTCAGATAGGGGAAATGTCAGTGAGCGTTTCGATTTCAGTTCCAGAGCGATTCGCCCAATGAGTCCTTCATATTTAGTGGTTTTCAGCCAATTTTCTGAATTTTTGAAAATTTCATTTTTTTGTGGAAATATCCACTAAATGAGGGAATAATATGTGTGAGGGTACCCCAGGAGAGTTCCAAATGTGTGTGGGTAGAATATATATCCCACGGGGGTAAAATTGAAAAAAGTTGAAAAAATTTTTTTTTTCGACTTAGTCATTTTTGTGGCGTTTATCAGACTTTCAGATAGGGGAAATGTCAGTGAGCATTTCGATTTCAGTTCCAGAGCGATTCGGCCGATGAGTCCTTCATATTTAGTGGTTTTCAGCCAATTTTCAGAATTTTTGAAAATTTCACTTTTTTGTGAAAATATCCACTAAATGAAGGAATAATATGTGTGAGAGTACCCCAGGAGAGCTCCAAATGTGTGTGGGTAGAATATATATCCAACGGGGGTAAAATTGAAAAAAGTTGAAAAAAAATTTTTTTTGGACTTAGTCATTTTTCTGGCGTTTATCAGACTTTCAGATAGGGGAAATGTCAGTGAGCGTTTCGATTTCAGTTCCAGAGCGATTCGCCCGATGAGTCCTTCATATTTAGTGGTTTTCAGCCAATTTTCAGAATTTTTGAAAATTTCACTTTTTTGTGAAAATATCCACTAAATGAGGGAATAATATGTGTGAGGGTACCCCAGGAGAGTTCCAAATGTGTGTGGGTAGAATATATATCCCACGGGGGTAAAATTGAAAAAAGTTGAAAAAAAATTTATTTTGGACTTAAGTCATTTTTCTGGCGTTTATCAGACTTTCAGATAGGGGAAATGTCAGTGAGCGTTTCGATTTTAGTTCCAGAGCGATTCGCCCGATGAGTCCTTCATATTTAGTGGTTTTCAGCCAATTTTCAGAATTTTTGAAAATTTCACTTTTTTGTGAAATTATCCACTAAATGAGGGAATAATATGTGTGAGGGTACCCCAGGAGGGTTCCAAATGTGTGTGGGTAGAATATATATCCCACGGGGGTAAAATTGAAAAAAGTTGAAAAAAATTTTTTTTTGGACTTAGTCATTTTTCTGGCATTTATCAGACTTTCAGATAGGGGAAATGTCAGTGAGCGTTTCGATTTCAGTTCCAGAGCGATTCGGCCGATGAGTCCTTCATATTTAGTGGTTTTCAGCCAATTTTCTGAATTTTTGAAAATTTCACTTTTTTGTGAAAATATCCACTAAATGAGGGAATAATATGTGTGAGGGTACCCCAGGAGAGTTCCAAATGTGTGTGGGTAGAATATATATCCCACGGGGGTAAAATTGAAAAAAGTTGAAAAAAATTTTTTTTTGGACTTAGTCATTTTTCTGGCGTTTATCAGACTTTCAGATAGGGGAAATGTCAGTGAGCGTTTCGATTTCAGTTCCAGAGCGATTCGCCCGATGAGTCCTTCATATTTAGTGGTTTTCAGCCAATTTTCTGAATTTTTGAAAATTTCATTTTTTTGTGAAAATATCCACTAAATGAGGGAATAATATGTGTGAGAGTACGCCAGGAGAGCTCCAAATGTGTGTGGGTAGAATATATATCCAACGGGGGTAAAATTGAAAAAAGTTGAAAAAAATTTTTTTTTGGACTTAGTCATTTTTCTGGCGTTTATCAGACTTTCAGATAGGGGAAATGTCAGTGAGCGTTTCGATTTCAGTTCCAGAGCGATTCGCCCGATGAGTCCTTCATATTTAGTGGTTTTCAGCCAATTTTCAGAATTTTTGAAAATTTCACTTTTTTGTGAAAATATCCACTAAATGAGGGAATAATATGTGTGAGGGTACCCCAGGAGAGTTCCAAATGTGTGTGGGTAGAATATATATCCCACGGGGGTAAAATTGAAAAAAGTTGAAAAAATTTTTATTTTGGACTTAAGTCATTTTTCTGGCGTTTATCAGACTTTCAGAAAGGGGAAAGTCAGTGAGCGTTTCGATTTCAGTTCCAGAGCGATTCGCCCGATGAGTCCTTCATATTTAGTGGTTTTCAGCCAATTTTCAGAATTTTTGAAAATTTCACTTTTTGTGAAAATATCCACTAAATGAGGGAATAATATGTGTGAGGGTACCCCAGGAGAGTTCCAAATGTGTGTGGGTAGAATATATATCCCACGGGTGTAAAATTGAAAAAAGTTGAAAAAAATTTTTTTTTGGACTTAGTCATTTTTCTGGTGTTTATCAGACTTTCAGATAGGGGAAATGTCAGTGAGCTTTTTGATTTCAGTTCCAGAGCGATTCGCCCAATGAGTCCTTCATATTTAGTGGTTTTCAGCCAATTTTCTGAATTTTTGAAAATTTCATTTTTTTGTGAAAATATCCACTAAATGAGGGAATAATATGTGTGAGGGTACTCCAAGAGAGCTCCAAATGTGTGTGGGTAGAATATATATCCAACGGGGGTAAAATTGAAAAAAGTTGAAAAAAAAATTTTTTTTGACTTCGTCATTTTTCTGGCGTTTATCAGACTTTCAGATAGGGGAAATGTCAGTGAGCGTTCCGATTTCAGTTCCAGAGCGATTCGCCAGATGAGTCCTTCATATTTAGTGGTTTTCAGACAATTTTCAGAATTTTTGAAAATTTCACTTTTTTGTGAAAATATCCACTAAATGAGGGAATAATATGTGTGAGGGTACCCCAGGAGAGTTCCAAATGTGTGTGGGTAGAATATATATCCCACGGGGGTAAAATTGAAAAAAGTTGAAAAAAAATTTTTTTTAGACTTAGTCATTTTTCTGGCGTTTATCAGACTTTCAGATAGGGGAAATGTCAGTGAGCGTTTCGATTTCAGTTCCAGAGCGATTCGCCCGATGAGTCCTTCATATTTAGTGGTTTTCAGCCAATTTTCTGAATTTTTGAAAATTTCATTTTTTTGTGAAAATATCCACTAAATGAGGGAATAATATGTGTGAGGGTACCCCAGGAGAGCTCCAAATGTGTGTGGGTAGAATATATATCCAACGGGGGTAAAATTGAAAAAAGTTGAAAAAAAATTTTTTTTGGACTTAGTCATTTTTCTGGCGTTTATCAGACTTTCAAATAGGGGAAATGTCAGTGAGCGTTCCGATTTCAGTTCCAGAGCGATTCGCCCGATGAGTCCTTCATATTTAGTGGTTTTCAGCCAATTTTCTGAATTTTTGAAAATTTCACTTTTTTGTGAAAATATCCACTAAATGAGGGAATAATATGTGTGAGGGTACCCCAGGAGAGTTCCAAATGTGTGTGGGTAGAATATGTATCCCACGGGTAAAATTGAAAAAAGTTGAAAAAAAATTTATTTTGGACTTAAGTCATTTTTCTGGCATTTATCAGACTTTCAGATAGGGGAAATGTCAGTGAGCATTTCGATTTCAGTTCCAGAGCGATTCGCCCGATGAGTCCTTCATATTTAGTGGTGTTCAGCCAATTTTCTGAATTTTTGAAAATTTCACTTGTTTTGTAAAAATATCCACTAAATGAGGGAATAATATGTGTGAGGGTACCCCCAGGAGAGTTCCAAATGTGTGTGGGTAGAATATATATCCCACGGGGGTAAAATTGAAAAAAGATGAAAAAAATTTTTTTTTGGATTTAGTCACTTTTCTGGCGTTTATCAGACTTTCAAATAGGGGAAATGTCAGTGAGCGTTCCGATTTCAGTTCCAGAGCGATTCGCCCGATGAGTCCTTCATATTTAGTGGTTTTCAGCCAATTTTCAGAATTTTTGAAAATTTCACTTTTTTGTGAAAATATCCACTAAATGAGGGAATAATATGTGTGAGGGTACCCCAGGAGAGTTCCAAATGTGTGTGGGTAGAATATATATCCCACGGGGGTAAAATTGAAAAAAGTTGAAAAAAATTTTATTTTGGACTTAAGTCATTTTTCTGGCGTTTATCAGACTTTCAGAAAGGGGAAAGTCAGTGAGCGTTTCGATTTCAGTTCCAGAGCGATTCGCCCGATGAGTCCTTCATATTTAGTGGTTTTCAGCCAATTTTCAGAATTTTTGAAAATTTCAATTTTGTGAAAATATCCACTAAATGAGGGAATAATATGTGTGAGGGTACCCCAGGAGAGTTCCAAATGTGTGTGGGTAGAATATATATCCCACGGGTGTAAAATTGAAAAAAGTTGAAAAAAATTTTTTTTTGGACTTAGTCATTTTTCTGGTGTTTATCAGACTTTCAGATAGGGGAAATGTCAGTGAGCTTTTTGATTTCAGTTCCAGAGCGATTCGCCCAATGAGTCCTTCATATTTAGTGGTTTTCAGCCAATTTTCTGAATTTTTGAAAATTTCATTTTTTTGTGAAAATATCCACTAAATGAGGGAATAATATGTGTGAGGGTACTCCAAGAGAGCTCCAAATGTGTGTGGGTAGAATATATATCCAACGGGGGTAAAATTGAAAAAAGTTGAAAAAAAATTTTTTTTTTACTTCGTCATTTTTCTGGCGTTTATCAGACTTTCAGATAGGGGAAATGTCAGTGAGCGTTCCGATTTCAGTTCCAGAGCGATTCGCCAGATGAGTCCTTCATATTTAGTGGTTTTCAGACAATTTTCAGAATTTTTGAAAATTTCACTTTTTTGTGAAAATATCCACTAAATGAGGGAATAATATGTGTGAGGGTACCCCAGGAGAGTTCCAAATGTGTGTGGGTAGAATATATATCCCACGGGGGTAAAATTGAAAAAAGTTGAAAAAAAATTTTTTTTAGACTTAGTCATTTTTCTGGCGTTTATCAGACTTTCAGATAGGGGAAATGTCAGTGAGCGTTTCGATTTCAGTTCCAGAGCGATTCGCCCGATGAGTCCTTCATATTTAGTGGTTTTCAGCCAATTTTCTGAATTTTTGAAAATTTCATTTTTTTGTGAAAATATCCACTAAATGAGGGAATAATATGTGTGAGGGTACCCCAGGAGAGCTCCAAATGTGTGTGGGTAGAATATATATCCAACGGGGGTAAAATTGAAAAAAGTTGAAAAAAAATTTTTTTTGGACTTAGTCATTTTTCTGGCGTTTATCAGACTTTCAAATAGGGGAAATGTCAGTGAGCGTTCCGATTTCAGTTCCAGAGCGATTCGCCCGATGAGTCCTTCATATTTAGTGGTTTTCAGCCAATTTTCTGAATTTTTGAAAATTTCACTTTTTTGTGAAAATATCCACTAAATGAGGGAATAATATGTGTGAGGGTACCCCAGGAGAGTTCCAAATGTGTGTGGGTAGAATATGTATCCCACGGGTAAAATTGAAAAAAGTTGAAAAAAAATTTATTTTGGACTTAAGTCATTTTTCTGGCATTTATCAGACTTTCAGATAGGGGAAATGTCAGTGAGCATTTCGATTTCAGTTCCAGAGCGATTCGCCCGATGAGTCCTTCATATTTAGTGGTGTTCAGCCAATTTTCTGAATTTTTGAAAATTTCACTTGTTTTGTAAAAATATCCACTAAATGAGGGAATAATATGTGTGAGGGTACCCCCAGGAGAGTTCCAAATGTGTGTGGGTAGAATATATATCCCACGGGGGTAAAATTGAAAAAAGATGAAAAAAATTTTTTTTTGGATTTAGTCACTTTTCTGGCGTTTATCAGACTTTCAAATAGGGGAAATGTCAGTGAGCGTTCCGATTTCAGTTCCAGAGCGATTCGCCCGATGAGTCCTTCATATTTAGTGGTTTTCAGCCAATTTTCAGAATTTTTGAAAATTTCACTTTTTGTGAAAATATCCACTAAATGAGGGAATAATATGTGTGAGGGTACCCCAGGAGAGTTCCAAATGTGTGTGGGTAGAATATATATCCCACGGGGGTAAAATTGAAAAAAGTTGAAAAAAATTTTTTTTTTGACTTAGTCATTTTTCCGGTGTTTATCAGACTTTCAGATAGGGGAAATGTCAGTGAGGGTTCCGATTTCAGTTCCAGAGCGATTCGCCAGATGAGTCCTTCATATTTAGTGGTGTTCAGCCAATTTTCTGAATTTTTGAAAATTTCACTTTTTTTGTAAAAATATCCACTAAATGAGGGAATAATATGTGTGAGGGTACCCCAGGAGAGTTCCAAATGTGTGTGGGTAGAATATATATCCCACGGGGGTAAAATTGAAAAAAGATGAAAAAAATTTTTTTTTGGACTTAGTCATTTTTCTGGCGCTTATCAGACTTTCAGATAGGGAAAATGTCAGTGAGCGTTTCGATTTCAGTTCCAGAGCGATTCGCCCGATGAGTCCTTCATATTTAGTGGTTTTCAGCCAATTTTCTGAATTTTTGAAAATGTCACTTTTTTTGAAAATATCCACTAAATGAGGGAATAATATGTGTGAGGGTACCCCAGGAGAGTTCCAAATGTGTGTGGGTAGAATATATATCCCAGGGGGCTAAAATTGAAAAAAGTTGAAAAAAATTTTTTTTTGGACTGTTATTTTTCCGGCGTTTATCAGACTTTCAGATAGGGGAAATGTCAGTGAGCGTTCCAATTTCAGTTCCAGAGCGATTCGGACGATGAGTCATTCATATTTAGTGGTTCTCAGCCAATTTTCAGAATTTTTGAAAATTTCACTTTTTTGTGAAAATATCCACTAAATGAGGGAATAATATGTGTGAGGGTTCCCCAGGAGAGTTCCAAATGTGTTTGGGTAGAATATATATCCCACGGGGGTAAAATTGAAAAAAGTTGAAAAAAATTTTTTTTTTGACTTAGTCATTTTTCCGGCGTTTATCAGACTTTCAGATAGGGGAAATGTCAGTGAGGGTTCCGATTTCAGTTCCAGAGCGATTCGCCAGATGAGTCCTTCATATTTAGTGGTGTTCAGCCAATTTTTTGAATTTTTGAAAATTTCACTTTTTTGTGAAAATATCCACTAAATGAGGGAATAATATGTGTGAGGGTACCCCAGGAGAGTTCCAAATGTGTGTGGGTAGAATATATATCCCAGGGGGGAAAAATTGAAAAAAGTTGAAAAAAATTTTTTTTTGGACTTAGTCATTTTTCAGGCGTTTATCAGACTTTCAGATAGGGGAAATGTCAGTGAGCGTTTCGATTTCAGTTCCAGAGCGATTTGCCCGATGAGTCCTTCATATTTAGTGGTTTTCAGCCAATTTTCTGAATTTTTGAAAATTTCATTTTTTTGTGAAAATATCTACTAAATGAGGGAATAATATGTGTGAGGGTACCCCAGGAGAGTTCCAAATGTGTGTGGGTAGAATATATATCCAACGGGGGTAAAATTGAAAAAAGTTGAAAAAAAATTTTTTTTGGACTTAGTCATTTTTCAGGCGTTTATCAGACTTTCAGATAGGGGAAATGTCAGTGAGGGTTCCGATTTCAGTTCCAGAGCGATTCGCCAGATGAGTCCTTCATATTTAGTGGTGTTCAGCCAATTTTTTGAATTTTTGAAAATTTCACTTTTTTGTAAAAATATCCACTAAATGAGGGAATAATATGTGTGAGGGTACCCCAGGAGAGTTCCAAATGTGTGTGGGTAGAATATATATCCCACGGGGGTAAAATTGAAAAAAGTTGAAAAAAATTTTTTTTTGGACTTAGTCATTTTTCTGGTGTTTATCAGACTTTCAGATAGGGGAAATGTCAGTGAGCGTTTCGATTTCAGTTCCAGAGCGATTTGCCCGATGAGTCCTTCATATTTAGTGGTTTTCAGCCAATTTTCTGAATTTTTTAAAATTTCATTTTTTTGTGAAAATATCTACTAAATGAGGGAATAATATGTGTGAGGGTACCCCAGGAGAGCTCCAAATGTGTGTGGGTAGAATATATATCCCACGGGGGTAAAATTGAAAAAAGTTGAAAAAAATTTTTTTTTTGGACTTCGTCATTTTTCTGGCGTTTATCAGACTTTCAGATAGGGGAAATGTCAGTGAGGGTTCCGATTTCAGTTCCAGAGCGATTCTCCAGATGAGTCCTTCATATTTAGTGGTGTTCAGCCAATTTTTTGAAAATTTCACTTTTTTGTAAAAATATCCACTAAATGAGGGAATAATATGTGTGAGGGTACCCCAGGAGAGTTCCAAATGTGTGTGGGTAGAATATATATCCCACGGGGGTAAAATTGAAAAAAGTTGAAAAAAATTTTTTTTTTGACTTAGTCATTTTTCCGGCGTTTATCAGACTTTCAGATAGGGGAAATGTCAGTGAGGGTTCCGATTTCAGTTCCAGAGCGATTCGCCAGATGAGTCCTTCATATTTAGTGGTGTTCAGCCAATTTTCTGAATTTTTGAAAATTTCACTTTTTTGTAAAAATATCCACTAAATAAGGGAATAATATGTGTGAGGGTACCCCAGGAGATTTCCAAATGTGTGTGGGTAGAATATATATCCCACGGGGGTAAAATTGAAAAAAGTTGAAAAAAAAATTTTTTTGGACTTAGTCATTTTTCTGGCGTTTATCAGACTTTCAGATAGGGGAAATGTCAGTGAGCGTTTCGATTTCAGTTCCAGAGCGATTCGCCCGATGAATCCTTCATATTTAGTCGTTTTCAGCCAATTTTCAGAATTTTTGAAAATTTCACTTTTTTGTGAAAATATCCACTAAATGAGGGAATAATATGTGTGAGGGTACCCCAGGAGAGTTCCAAATGTGTGTGGGTAGAATATATATCCCAGGGGGGTAAAATTGAAAAAAGTTGAAAAAAAGTTTTTTTTGGACTTAGTCATTTTTCCGGCGTTTATCAGACTTTCAGATAGGGGAAATGTCAGTGAGCGTTCCGATTTCAGTTCCAGAGCGATTCGCCCGATGAGTCCTTCATATTTAGTGGTTTTCAGCCAATTTTCAGAATTTTTGAAAATTTCACTTTTTTGTGAAAATATCCACTAAATCAGGGAATAATATGTGTGAGGGTACCCCAGGAGAGTTCCAAATGTGTGTGGATAGAATATATATCCTACGGGGGTAAAATTGAAAAAAGTTGAAAAAAAAATTTTTTTGGACTTAGTCATTTTTCCGGCGTTTATCAGACTTTCAGATAGGGGAAATGTCAGTGAGGGTTCCGATTTCAGTTCCAGAGCGATTCGCCAGATGAGTCCTTCATATTTAGTGGTGTTCAGCCAATTTTCTGAATTTTTGAAAATTTCACTTTTTTGTAAAAATATCCACTAAATAAGGGAATAATATGTGTGAGGGTACCCCAGGAGAGCTCCAAATGTGTGTGGGTAGAATATATATCCCACGGGGGTAAAATTGAAAAAAGTTGAAAAAAAATTTTTTTTGGACTTAGTCATTTTTCTGGCGTTTATCAGACTTTCAAATAGGGGAAATGTCAGTGAGCGTTCCGATTTCAGTTCCAGAGCGATTCGCCCGATGAGTCGTTCATATTTAGTGGTTTTCAGCCAATTTTCAGAATTTTTTAAAATTTCACTTTTTTGTGAAAATATCCCCTAAATGAGGGACTAATATGTGTGAGGGTACCCCAGGAGAGGTCCAAATGTGTGTGGGTAGAATATATATCCCAGGGGGGTAAAATTGAAAAAAGTTGAAAAAAATTTTTTTTTGGACTTAGTCATTTTTCCGGCGTTTATCAGACTTTCAGATAGGGGAAATGTCAGTGAGCGTTCTGATTTCAGTTCCAGAGCGATTCGCCAGATGAGTCCTTCATATTTAGTGGTTTTCAGCCAATTTTCAGAATTTTTGAAAATTTCACTTTTTTGTGAAAATATCCACTAAATGAGGGAATAATATGTGTGAGGGTACCCCAGGAGAGTTCCAAATGTGTGTGGATAGAATATATATCCTACGGGGGTAAAATTGAAAAAAGTTGAAAAAAAAATTTTTTTGGACTTAGTCATTTTTCTGGCGTTTATCAGACTTTCAGATAGGGGAAATGTCAGTGAGCGTTCTGATTTCAGTTCCAGAGCGATTCGCCAGATGAGTCCTTCATATTTAGTGGTTTTCAGCCAATTTTCAGAATTTTTGAAAATTTCACTTTTTTGTGAAAATATCCACTAAATGAGGGAATAATATGTGTGAGGGTACCCCAGGAGAGTTCCAAATGTGTGTGGGTAGAATATATATCCCAGGGGGGTAAAATTGAAAAGAGTTGAAAAAAAATTTTTTTTGGACTTAGTCATTTTTCTGGCGTTTATCAGACTTTCAGATAGGGGAAATGTCAGTGAGCGTTTCGATTTCAGTTCCAGAGCGATTTGCCCGATGAATCCTTCATATTTAGTCGTTTTCAGCCAATTTTCATAATTTTTGAAAATTTCACTTTTTTGTGAAAATATCCACTAAATCAGGGAATAATATGTGTGAGGGTACCCCAGGAGAGTTCCAAATGTGTGTGGATAGAATATATATCCTACGGGGGTAAAATTGAAAAAAGTTGAAAAAAAAATTTTTTTGGACTTAGTCATTTTTCTGGCGTTTATCAGACTTTCAGATAGGGGAAATGTCAGTGAGCGTTTCGATTTCAGTTCCAGAGCGATTCGCCCGATGAATCCTTCATATTTAGTCGTTTTCAGCCAATTTTCAGAATTTCTGAAAATTTCACTTTTTTGTGAAAATATCCACTAAATGAGGGAATAATATGTGTGAGGGTACCCCAGGAGAGTTCCAAATGTGTGTGGGTAGAATATATATCCCAGGGGGGTAAAATTGAAAAAAGTTGAAAAACAATTTTTTTTGGACTTAGTCATTTTTCCGGCGTTTATCAGACTTTCAGATAGGGGAAATGTCAGTGAGCGTTCCGATTTCAGTTCCAGAGCGATTCGCCAGATGAGTCCTTCATATTTAGTGGTTTTCAGCCAATTTTCTGAATTTTTGAAAATTTCATTTTTTTGTGAAAATGTCTACTAAATGAGGGAATAATATGTGTGAGGGTACCCCAGGAGAGTTCCAAATGTGTGTGGGTAGAATATATATCCAACGGGGGTAAAATTGAAAAAAGTTGAAAAAAAATTTTTTTTGGACTTAGTCATTTTTCAGGCGTTTATCAGACTTTCAGATAGGGGAAATGTCAGTGAGGGTTCCGATTTCAGTTCCAGAGCGATTCGCCAGATGAGTCCTTCATATTTAGTGGTGTTCAGCCAATTTTTTGAATTTTTGAAAATTTCACTTTTTTGTAAAAATATCCACTAAATGAGGGAATAATATGTGTGAGGGTACCCCAGGAGAGTTCCAAATGTGTGTGGGTAGAATATATATCCCACGGGGGTAAAATTGAAAAAAGTTGAAAAAAATTTTTTTTTGGACTTAGTCATTTTTCTGGTGTTTATCAGACTTTCAGATAGGGGAAATGTCAGTGAGCGTTTCGATTTCAGTTCCAGAGCGATTTGCCCGATGAGTCCTTCATATTTAGTGGTTTTCAGCCAATTTTCTGAATTTTTGAAAATTTCATTTTTTTGTGAAAATATCTACTAAATGAGGGAATAATATGTGTGAGGGTACCCCAGGAGAGCTCCAAATGTGTGTGGGTAGAATATATATCCCACGGGGGTAAAATTGAAAAAAGTTGAAAAAAATTTTTTTTTTGGACTTCGTCATTTTTCTGGCGTTTATCAGACTTTCAGATAGGGGAAATGTCAGTGAGGGTTCCGATTTCAGTTCCAGAGCGATTCTCCAGATGAGTCCTTCATATTTAGTGGTGTTCAGCCAATTTTTTGAAAATTTCACTTTTTTGTAAAAATATCCACTAAATGAGGGAATAATATGTGTGAGGGTACCCCAGGAGAGTTCCAAATGTGTGTGGGTAGAATATATATCCCACGGGGGTAAAATTGAAAAAAGTTGAAAAAAATTTTTTTTTTGACTTAGTCATTTTTCCGGCGTTTATCAGACTTTCAGATAGGGGAAATGTCAGTGAGGGTTCCGATTTCAGTTCCAGAGCGATTCGCCAGATGAGTCCTTCATATTTAGTGGTGTTCAGCCAATTTTCTGAATTTTTGAAAATTTCACTTTTTTGTAAAAATATCCACTAAATAAGGGAATAATATGTGTGAGGGTACCCCAGGAGATTTCCAAATGTGTGTGGGTAGAATATATATCCCACGGGGGTAAAATTGAAAAAAGTTGAAAAAAAAATTTTTTTGGACTTAGTCATTTTTCTGGCGTTTATCAGACTTTCAGATAGGGGAAATGTCAGTGAGCGTTTCGATTTCAGTTCCAGAGCGATTCGCCCGATGAATCCTTCATATTTAGTCGTTTTCAGCCAATTTTCAGAATTTTTGAAAATTTCACTTTTTTGTGAAAATATCCACTAAATGAGGGAATAATATGTGTGAGGGTACCCCAGGAGAGTTCCAAATGTGTGTGGGTAGAATATATATCCCAGGGGGGTAAAATTGAAAAAAGTTGAAAAAAAGTTTTTTTTGGACTTAGTCATTTTTCCGGCGTTTATCAGACTTTCAGATAGGGGAAATGTCAGTGAGCGTTCCGATTTCAGTTCCAGAGCGATTCGCCCGATGAGTCCTTCATATTTAGTGGTTTTCAGCCAATTTTCAGAATTTTTGAAAATTTCACTTTTTTGTGAAAATATCCACTAAATCAGGGAATAATATGTGTGAGGGTACCCCAGGAGAGTTCCAAATGTGTGTGGATAGAATATATATCCTACGGGGGTAAAATTGAAAAAAGTTGAAAAAAAAATTTTTTTGGACTTAGTCATTTTTCCGGCGTTTATCAGACTTTCAGATAGGGGAAATGTCAGTGAGGGTTCCGATTTCAGTTCCAGAGCGATTCGCCAGATGAGTCCTTCATATTTAGTGGTGTTCAGCCAATTTTCTGAATTTTTGAAAATTTCACTTTTTTGTAAAAATATCCACTAAATAAGGGAATAATATGTGTGAGGGTACCCCAGGAGAGCTCCAAATGTGTGTGGGTAGAATATATATCCCACGGGGGTAAAATTGAAAAAAGTTGAAAAAAAATTTTTTTTGGACTTAGTCATTTTTCTGGCGTTTATCAGACTTTCAAATAGGGGAAATGTCAGTGAGCGTTCCGATTTCAGTTCCAGAGCGATTCGCCCGATGAGTCGTTCATATTTAGTGGTTTTCAGCCAATTTTCAGAATTTTTTAAAATTTCACTTTTTTGTGAAAATATCCCCTAAATGAGGGACTAATATGTGTGAGGGTACCCCAGGAGAGGTCCAAATGTGTGTGGGTAGAATATATATCCCAGGGGGGTAAAATTGAAAAAAGTTGAAAAAAATTTTTTTTTGGACTTAGTCATTTTTCCGGCGTTTATCAGACTTTCAGATAGGGGAAATGTCAGTGAGCGTTCTGATTTCAGTTCCAGAGCGATTCGCCAGATGAGTCCTTCATATTTAGTGGTTTTCAGCCAATTTTCAGAATTTTTGAAAATTTCACTTTTTTGTGAAAATATCCACTAAATGAGGGAATAATATGTGTGAGGGTACCCCAGGAGAGTTCCAAATGTGTGTGGATAGAATATATATCCTACGGGGGTAAAATTGAAAAAAGTTGAAAAAAAAATTTTTTTGGACTTAGTCATTTTTCTGGCGTTTATCAGACTTTCAGATAGGGGAAATGTCAGTGAGCGTTCTGATTTCAGTTCCAGAGCGATTCGCCAGATGAGTCCTTCATATTTAGTGGTTTTCAGCCAATTTTCAGAATTTTTGAAAATTTCACTTTTTTGTGAAAATATCCACTAAATGAGGGAATAATATGTGTGAGGGTACCCCAGGAGAGTTCCAAATGTGTGTGGATAGAATATATATCCAACGGGGGTAAAATTGAAAAAAGTTGAAAAAAAATTTTTTTTGGACTTAGTCATTTTTCTGGCGTTTATCAGACTTTCAAATAGGGGAAATGTCAGTGAGCGTTCCGATTTCAGTTCCAGAGCGATTCGCCCGATGAGTCCTTCATATTTAGTGGTTTTCAGCCAATTTTCTGAATTTTTTAAAATTTCACTTTTTTGTGAAAATATCCACTAAATGAGGGAATAATATGTGTGAGGGTACCCCAGGAGAGTTCCAAATGTGTGTGGGTAGAATATATATCCCAGGGGGGTAAAATTGAAAAGAGTTGAAAAAAAATTTTTTTTGGACTTAGTCATTTTTCTGGCGTTTATCAGACTTTCAGATAGGGGAAATGTCAGTGAGCGTTTCGATTTCAGTTCCAGAGCGATTTGCCCGATGAATCCTTCATATTTAGTCGTTTTCAGCCAATTTTCATAATTTTTGAAAATTTCACTTTTTTGTGAAAATATCCACTAAATCAGGGAATAATATGTGTGAGGGTACCCCAGGAGAGTTCCAAATGTGTGTGGGTAGAATATATATCCCAGGGGGGTAAAATTGAAAAAAGTTGAAAAACAATTTTTTTTGGACTTAGTCATTTTTCCGGCGTTTATCAGACTTTCAGATAGGGGAAATGTCAGTGAGCGTTCCGATTTCAGTTCCAGAGCGATTCGCCAGATGAGTCCTTCATATTTAGTGGTTTTCAGCCAATTTTCAGAATTTTTGAAAATTTCACTTTTTTGTGAAAATATCCACTAAATCAGGGAATAATATGTGTGAGGGTACCCCAGGAGAGTTCCAAATGTGTGTGGATAGAATATATATCCTACGGGGGTAAAATTGAAAAAAGTTGAAAAAAAAATTTTTTTGGACTTAGTCATTTTTCTGGCGTTTATCAGACTTTCAGATAGGGGAAATGTCAGTGAGCGTTTCGATTTCAGTTCCAGAGCGATTCGCCCGATGAATCCTTCATATTTAGTCGTTTTCAGCCAATTTTCAGAATTTTTGAAAATTTCACTTTTTTGTGAAAATATCCACTAAATGAGGGAATAATATGTGTGAGGGTACCCCAGGAGAGTTCCAAATGTGTGTGGGTAGAATATATATCCCAGGGGGGTAAAATTGAAAAAAGTTGAAAAAAAATTTTTTTTGGACTTAGTCATTTTTCCGGCGTTTATCAGACTTTCAGATAGGGGAAATGTCAGTGAGCGTTCCGATTTCAGTTCCAGAGCGATTCGACAGATGAGTCCTTCATATTTAGTGGTTTTCAGCCAATTTTCAGAATTTTTGAAAATTTCAGTTTTTTGTGAAAATATCCACTAAATGAGGGAATAATATGTGTGAGGGTACCCCAGGAGAGTTCCAAATGTGTGTGGGTAGAATATATATCCCACGGGGGTAAAATTGAAAAAAGTTGAAAGAAATTTTTTTTTTGACTTAGTCATTTTTCCGGCGTTTATCAGACTTTCAGATAGGGGAAATGTCAGTGAGGGTTCCGATTTCAGTTCCAGAGCGATTCGCCCGATGAGTCCTTCATATTTAGTGGTTTTCAGCCAATTTTCTGAATTTTTGAAAATTTCATTTTTTTGTGAAAATATCCACTAAATGAGGGAATAATATGTGTGAGGGTACCCCAGGAGATTTCCAAATGTGTGTGGGCAGAATATATATCCCACGGGGGTAAAATTGAAAAAAGTTGAAAAAAATTTTTTTTTGGACTTAGTCATTTTTCTGGCGTTTATCAGACTTTCAGATAGGGGAAATGTCAGTGAGCGTTCCGATTTCAGTTCCAGAGCGATTCGCCCGATGAGTCCTTCATATTTAGTGGTTTTCAGCCAATTTTCAGAATTTTTGAAAATTTCACTTTTTTGTGAAAATATCCACTAAATCAGGGAATAATATGTGTGAGGGTACCCCAGGAGAGTTCCAAATGTGTGTGGATAGAATATATATCCTACGGGGGTAAAATTGAAAAAAGTTGAAAAAAAAATTTTTTTGGACTTAGTCATTTTTCCGGCGTTTATCAGACTTTCAGATAGGGGAAATGTCAGTGAGGGTTCCGATTTCAGTTCCAGAGCGATTCGCCAGATGAGTCCTTCATATTTAGTGGTGTTCAGCCAATTTTCTGAATTTTTGAAAATTTCACTTTTTTGTAAAAATATCCACTAAATAAGGGAATAATATGTGTGAGGGTACCCCAGGAGAGCTCCAAATGTGTGTGGGTAGAATATATATCCCACGGGGGTAAAATTGAAAAAAGTTGAAAAAAAATTTTTTTTGGACTTAGTCATTTTTCTGGCGTTTATCAGACTTTCAAATAGGGGAAATGTCAGTGAGCGTTCCGATTTCAGTTCCAGAGCGATTCGCCCGATGAGTCGTTCATATTTAGTGGTTTTCAGCCAATTTTCAGAATTTTTTAAAATTTCACTTTTTTGTGAAAATATCCACTAAATGAGGGAATAATATGTGTGAGGGTACCCCAGGAGAGTTCCAAATGTGTGTGGATAGAATATATATCCTACGGGGGTAAAATTGAAAAAAGTTGAAAAAAAAATTTTTTTGGACTTAGTCATTTTTCTGGCGTTTATCAGACTTTCAGATAGGGGAAATGTCAGTGAGCGTTCTGATTTCAGTTCCAGAGCGATTCGCCAGATGAGTCCTTCATATTTAGTGGTTTTCAGCCAATTTTCAGAATTTTTGAAAATTTCACTTTTTTGTGAAAATATCCACTAAATGAGGGAATAATATGTGTGAGGGTACCCCAGGAGAGTTCCAAATGTGTGTGGATAGAATATATATCCAACGGGGGTAAAATTGAAAAAAGTTGAAAAAAAATTTTTTTTGGACTTAGTCATTTTTCTGGCGTTTATCAGACTTTCAGATAGGGGAAATGTCAGTGAGCGTTTCGATTTCAGTTCCAGAGCGATTCGCCCGATGAATCCTTCATATTTAGTCGTTTTCAGCCAATTTTCAGAATTTTTGAAAATTTCACTTTTTTGTGAAAATATCCACTAAATGAGGGAATAATATGTGTGAGGGTACCCCAGGAGAGTTCCAAATGTGTGTGGGTAGAATATATATCCCAGGGGGGTAAAATTGAAAAAAGTTGAAAAAAAATTTTTTTTGGACTTAGTCATTTTTCCGGCGTTTATCAGACTTTCAGATAGGGGAAATGTCAGTGAGGGTTCCGATTTCAGTTCCAGAGCGATTCGCCCGATGAGTCCTTCATATTTAGTGGTTTTCAGCCAATTTTTTGAATTTTTGAAAATTTCATTTTTTTGTGAAAATATCCACTAAATGAGGGAATAATATGTGTGAGGGTACCCCAGGAGATTTCCAAATGTGTGTGGGCAGAATATATATCCCACGGGGGTAAAATTGAAAAAAGTTGAAAAAAATTTTTTTTTGGACTTAGTCATTTTTCTGGCGTTTATCAGACTTTCAGATAGGGGAAATGTCAGTGAGCGTTCCGATTTCAGTTCCAGAGCGATTCGCCCGATGAGTCCTTCATATTTAGTGGTTTTCAGCCAATTTTCAGAATTTTTGAAAATTTCACTTTTTTGTGAAAATATCCACTAAATCAGGGAATAATATGTGTGAGGGTACCCCAGGAGAGTTCCAAATGTGTGTGGATAGAATATATATCCTACGGGGGTAAAATTGAAAAAAGTTGAAAAAAAAATTTTTTTGGACTTAGTCATTTTTCCGGCGTTTATCAGACTTTCAGATAGGGGAAATGTCAGTGAGGGTTCCGATTTCAGTTCCAGAGCGATTCGCCAGATGAGTCCTTCATATTTAGTGGTGTTCAGCCAATTTTCTGAATTTTTGAAAATTTCACTTTTTTGTAAAAATATCCACTAAATAAGGGAATAATATGTGTGAGGGTACCCCAGGAGAGCTCCAAATGTGTGTGGGTAGAATATATATCCCACGGGGGTAAAATTGAAAAAAGTTGAAAAAAAATTTTTTTTGGACTTAGTCATTTTTCTGGCGTTTATCAGACTTTCAAATAGGGGAAATGTCAGTGAGCGTTCCGATTTCAGTTCCAGAGCGATTCGCCCGATGAGTCGTTCATATTTAGTGGTTTTCAGCCAATTTTCAGAATTTTTTAAAATTTCACTTTTTTGTGAAAATATCCACTAAATGAGGGAATAATATGTGTGAGGGTACCCCAGGAGAGTTCCAAATGTGTGTGGATAGAATATATATCCTACGGGGGTAAAATTGAAAAAAGTTGAAAAAAAAATTTTTTTGGACTTAGTCATTTTTCTGGCGTTTATCAGACTTTCAGATAGGGGAAATGTCAGTGAGCGTTCTGATTTCAGTTCCAGAGCGATTCGCCAGATGAGTCCTTCATATTTAGTGGTTTTCAGCCAATTTTCAGAATTTTTGAAAATTTCACTTTTTTGTGAAAATATCCACTAAATGAGGGAATAATATGTGTGAGGGTACCCCAGGAGAGTTCCAAATGTGTGTGGATAGAATATATATCCAACGGGGGTAAAATTGAAAAAAGTTGAAAAAAAATTTTTTTTGGACTTAGTCATTTTTCTGGCGTTTATCAGACTTTCAAATAGGGGAAATGTCAGTGAGCGTTCCGATTTCAGTTCCAGAGCGATTCGCCCGATGAGTCCTTCATATTTAGTGGTTTTCAGCCAATTTTCTGAATTTTTTAAAATTTCACTTTTTTGTGAAAATATCCACTAAATGAGGGAATAATATGTGTGAGGGTACCCCAGGAGAGTTCCAAATGTGTGTGGGTAGAATATAAATCCCAGGGGGGTAAAATTGAAAAAAGTTGAAAAAAAATTTTTTTTGGACTTAGTCATTTTTCTGGCGTTTATCAGACTTTCAGATAGGGGAAATGTCAGTGAGCGTTTCGATTTCAGTTCCAGAGCGATTTGCCCGATGAATCCTTCATATTTAGTCGTTTTCAGCCAATTTTCATAATTTTTGAAAATTTCACTTTTTTGTGAAAATATCCACTAAATCAGGGAATAATATGTGTGAGGGTACCCCAGGAGAGTTCCAAATGTGTGTGGATAGAATATATATCCTACGGGGGTAAAATTGAAAAAAGTTGAAAAAAAAATTTTTTTGGACTTAGTCATTTTTCTGGCGTTTATCAGACTTTCAGATAGGGGAAATGTCAGTGAGCGTTTCGATTTCAGTTCCAGAGCGATTCGCCCGATGAATCCTTCATATTTAGTCGTTTTCAGCCAATTTTCAGAATTTCTGAAAATTTCACTTTTTTGTGAAAATATCCACTAAATGAGGGAATAATATGTGTGAGGGTACCCCAGGAGAGTTCCAAATGTGTGTGGGTAGAATATATATCCCAGGGGGGTAAAATTGAAAAAAGTTGAAAAAAAATTTTTTTTGGACTTAGTCATTTTTCCGGCGTTTATCAGACTTTCAGATAGGGGAAATGTCAGTGAGCGTTCCGATTTCAGTTCCAGAGCGATTCGCCAGATGAGTCCTTCATATTTAGTGGTTTTCAGCCAATTTTCAGAATTTTTGAAAATTTCACTTTTTTGTGAAAATATCCACTAAATCAGGGAATAATATGTGTGAGGGTACCCCAGGAGAGTTCCAAATGTGTGTGGGTAGAATATATATCCCACGGGGGTAAAATTGAAAAAAGTTGAAAGAAATTTTTTTTTTGACTTAGTCATTTTTCCGGCGTTTATCAGACTTTCAGATAGGGGAAATGTCAGTGAGGTTTCCGATTTCAGTTCCAGAGCGATTCGCCCGATGAGTCCTTCATATTTAGTGGTTTTCAGCCAATTTTCTGAATTTTTGAAAATTTCATTTTTTTGTGAAAATATCCACTAAATGAGGGAATAATATGTGTGAGGGTACCCCAGGAGATTTCCAAATGTGTGTGGGCAGAATATATATCCCACGGGGGTAAAATTGAAAAAAGTTGAAAAAAATTTTTTTTTGGACTTAGTCATTTTTCTGGCGTTTATCAGACTTTCAGATAGGGGAAATGTCAGTGAGCGTTTCGATTTCAGTTCCAGAGCGATTCGCCCGATGAGTCCTTCATATTTAGTGGTTTTCAGCCAATTTTCTGAATTTTTGAAAATTTCATTTTTTTGTGAAAATATCTACTAAATGAGGGAATAATATGTGTGAGGGTACCCCAGGAGAGCTCCAAATGTGTGTGGGTAGAATATATATCCCACGGGGGTAAAATTGAAAAAAGTTGAAAAAAATTTTTTTTTTGGACTTAGTCATTTTTCTGGCGTTTATCAGACTTTCAGATAGGGGAAATGTCAGTGAGGGTTCCGATTTCAGTTCCAGAGCGATTCGCCCGATGAGTCCTTCATATTTAGTGGTTTTCAGCCAATTTTCTGAATTTTTGAAAATTTCATTTTTTTGTGAAAATATCCACTAAATGAGGGAATAATATGTGTGAGGGTACCCCAGGAGAGTTCCAAATGTGTGTGGGTAGAATATATATCCCAGCGGGGTAAAATTGAAAAAAGTTGAAAAAAATTTTTTTTTGGACTTAGTCTTTTTTCAGGCGTTTATCAGACTTTCAGATAGGGGAAATGTCAGTGAGCGTTTCGATTTCAGTTCCAGAGCGATTCGCCCGATGAATCCTTCATATTTAGTTGTTTTCAGCCAATTTTCAGAATTTTTGAAAATTTCACTTTTTTGTGAAAATATCCACTAAATGAGGGAATAATATGTGTGAGGGTACCCCAGGAGAGTTCCAAATGTGTGTGGGTAGAATATATATCCCAGGGGGGTAAAATTGAAAAAAGTTGAAAAAAAAATTTTTTTGGACTTAGTCATTTTTCCGGCGTTTATCAGACTTTCAGATAGGGGAAATGTCAGTGAGCGTTCCGATTTCAGTTCCAGAGCGATTCGACAGATGAGTCCTTCATATTTAGTGGTTTTCAGCCAATTTTCAGAATTTTTGAAAATTTCACTTTTTTGTGAAAATATCCACTAAATGAGGGAATAATATGTGTGAGGGTACCCCAGGAGAGTTCCAAATGTGTGTGGGTAGAATATATATCCCACGGGGGTAAAATTGAAAAAAGTTGAAAGAAATTTTTTTTTTGACTTAGTCATTTTTCCGGCGTTTATCAGACTTTCAGATAGGGGAAATGTCAGTGAGGGTTCCGATTTCAGTTCCAGAGCGATTCGCCCGATGAGTCCTTCATATTTAGTGGTTTTCAGCCAATTTTCTGAATTTTTGAAAATTTCATTTTTTTGTGAAAATATCCACTAAATGAGGGAATAATATGTGTGAGGGTACCCCAGGAGATTTCCAAATGTGTGTGGGCAGAATATATATCCCACGGGGGTAAAATTGAAAAAAGTTGAAAAAAATTTTTTTTTGGACTTAGTCATTTTTCTGGCGTTTATCAGACTTTCAGATAGGGGAAATGTCAGTGAGCGTTTCGATTTCAGTTCCAGAGCGATTCGCCCGATGAGTCCTTCATATTTAGTGGTTTTCAGCCAATTTTCTGAATTTTTGAAAATTTCATTTTTTTGTGAAAATATCTACTAAATGAGGGAATAATATGTGTGAGGGTACCCCAGGAGAGCTCCAAATGTGTGTGGGTAGAATATATATCCCACGGGGGTAAAATTGAAAAAAGTTGAAAAAAATTTTTTTTTTGGACTTAGTCATTTTTCTGGCGTTTATCAGACTTTCAGATAGGGGAAATGTCAGTGAGGGTTCCGATTTCAGTTCCAGAGCGATTCGCCCGATGAGTCCTTCATATTTAGTGGTTTTCAGCCAATTTTCTGAATTTTTGAAAATTTCATTTTTTTGTGAAAATATCCACTAAATGAGGGAATAATATGTGTGAGGGTACCCCAGGAGAGCTCCAAATGTGTGTGGGTAGAATATATATCCAACGGGGGTAAAATTGAAAAAAGTTGAAAAAAAAATTTTTTTGGACTTAGTCATTTTTCTGGCGTTTATCAGACTTTCAAATAGGGGAAATGTCAGTGAGCATTCCGATTTCAGTTCCAGAGCGATTCGCCCGATGAGTCCTTCATATTTAGTGGTTTTCAGCCAATTTTCAGAATTTTTTAAAATTTCACTTTTTTGTGAAAATATCCACTAAATGAGGGAATAATATGTGTGAGGGTACCCCAGGAGAGTTCCAAATGTGTGTGGATAGAATATTTATCCTACGGGGGTAAAATTGAAAAAAGTTGAAAAAAAAATTTTTTTGGACTTAGTCATTTTTCTGGCGTTTATCAGACTTTCAAATAGGGGAAATGTCAGTGAGCGTTCCGATTTCAGTCCCAGAGCGATTCGCCCGATGAGTTCTTCATATTTAGTGGTTTTCAGCCAATTTTCAGAATTTTTTAAAATTTCACTTTTTTGTGAAAATATCCACTAAATGAGGGAATAATATGTGTGAGGGTACCCCAGGAGAGTTCCAAATGTGTGTGGGTAGAATATATATCCCAGCGGGGTAAAATTGAAAAAAGTTGAAAAAAATTTTTTTTGGGACTTAGTCTTTTTTCAGGCGTTTATCAGACTTTCAGATAGGGGAAATGTCAGTGAGCGTTTCGATTTCAGTTCCAGAGCGATTCGCCCGATGAATCCTTCATATTTAGTTGTTTTCAGCCAATTTTCAGAATTTTTGAAAATTTCACTTTTTTGTGAAAATATCCACTAAATGAGGGAATAATATGTGTGAGGGTACCCCAGGAGAGTTCCAAATGTGTGTGGGTAGAATATATATCCCAGGGGGGTAAAATTGAAAAAAGTTGAAAAAAAATTTTTTTTGGACTTAGTCATTTTTCCGGCGTTTATCAGACTTTCAGATAGGGGAAATGTCAGTGAGCGTTCCGATTTCAGTTCCAGAGCGATTCGACAGATGAGTCCTTCATATTTAGTGGTTTTCAGCCAATTTTCAGAATTTTTGAAAATTTCACTTTTTTGTGAAAATATCCACTAAATCAGGGAATAATATGTGTGAGGGTACCCCAGGAGAGCTCCAAATGTGTGTGGGTAGAATATATATCCAACGGGGGTAAAATTGAAAAAAGTTGAAAAAAAATTTTTTTTGGACTTAGTAATTTTTCCGGCGTTTATCAGACTTTCAGATAGGGGAAATGTCAGTGAGCATTCCGATTTCAGTTCCAGAGCGATTCGCCAGATGAGTCCTTCATATTTAGTGGTTTTCAGCCAATTTTCAGAATTTTTGAAAATTTCACTTTTTTGTGAAAATATCCACTAAATGAGGGAATAATATGTGTGAGGGTACCCCAGGAGAGTTCCAAATGTGTGTGGGTAGAATATATATCCCACGGGGGTAAAATTGAAAAAAGTTGAAAGAAATTTTTTTTTTGACTTAGTCATTTTTCCGGCGTTTATCAGACTTTCAGATAGGGGAAATGTCAGTGAGGGTTCCGATTTCAGTTCCAGAGCGATTCGCCCGATGAGTCCTTCATATTTAGTGGTTTTCAGCCAATTTTCTGAATTTTTGAAAATTTCATTTTTTTGTGAAAATATCCACTAAATGAGGGAATAATATGTGTGAGGGTACCCCAGGAGAGCTCCAAATGTGTGTGGGTAGAATATATATCCAACGGGGGTAAAATTGAAAAAAGTTGAAAAAAAAATTTTTTTGGACTTAGTCATTTTTCTGGCGTTTATCAGACTTTCAGATAGGGGAAATGTCAGTGAGCGTTACGATTTCAGTTCCAGAGCGATTCGCCAGATGAGTCCTTCATATTTAGTGGTTTTCAGCCAATTTTCAGAATTTTTGAAAATGTCACTTTCTTGTGAAAATATCCACTAAATGAGGGAATAATATGTGTGAGGGTACCCCAGGAGAGTTCCAAATGTGTG
Source organism: Phyllobates terribilis (assembly GCF_046119375.1). Lineage (NCBI taxonomy): Eukaryota > Metazoa > Chordata > Amphibia > Anura > Dendrobatidae > Phyllobates > Phyllobates terribilis. The sequence continues at coordinate 123,876,746 of NW_027362768.1, forward strand.
TGGGTAGAATATATATCCCAGGGGGGTAAAATTGAAAAAAGTTGAAAAAAATTTTTTTTTGGACTTAGTCATTTTTCCGGCGTTTATCAGACTTTCAGATAGGGGAAATGTCAGTGAGCGTTCCGATTTCATTTCCAGAGCGATTCGCCAGATGAGTCCTTCATATTTAGTGGTTTTCAGCCAATTTTCTGAATTTTTGAAAATTTCACTTTTTTGTGAAAATATCCACTAAATGAGGGAATAATATGTGTGAGGGTACCCCACGAGAGTTCCAAATGTGTGTGGGTAGAATATATATCCAACGGGGATAAAATTGAAAAAAGTTGAAAAAAAATTTTTTTTGGACTTAGTCATTTTTTCAGCGTTTATCAGACTTTCAGATATGGGAAATGTCAGTGAGCGTTCCGATTTCAGTTCCAGAGCGATTCGCCCGATGAGTCCTTCATATTTAGTGGTTTTCAGCCAATTTTCTGAATTTTTTAAAATTTCACTTTTTTGTGAAAATATCCACTAAATGAGGGAATAATATGTGTGAGGGTACCCCAGGAGAGTTCCAAATGTGTGTGGGTAGAATATATATCCCAGGGGGGTAAAATTGAAAAAAGTTAAAAAAAATTTTTTTTTGGACTTAGTCATTTTTCCGGCGTTTATCAGACTTTCAGATAGGGGAAATGTCAGTGAGCGTTCCGATTTCAGTTCCAGAGCGATTCGCCAGATGAGTCCTTCATATTTAGTGGTTTTCAGCCAATTTTCTGAATTTTTGAAAATGTCACTTTTTTGTGAAAATATCCACTAAATGAGGGAATAATATGTGTGAGGGTACCCCAGGAGAGTTCCAAATGTGTGTGGATAGAATATATATCCTACGGGGGTAAAATTGAAAAAAGTTGGAAAAAAAATTTTTTTAGACTTAGTCATTTTTCTGGCGTTTATCAGACTTTCAGATAGGTTAAATGTCAGTGAGCGTTTCGATTTCAGTTCCAGAGCGATTCGCCCGATGAGTCCTTCATATTTAGTGGTTTTCAGCCAATTTTCAGAATTTTTGAAAATTTCACTTTTTTGTGAAAATATCCACTAAATGAGGGAATAATATGTGTGAGGGTACCCCAGGAGAGTTCCAAATGTGTGTGGGTAGAATATATATCCCACGGGGGTAAAATTGAAAAAAGTTGAAAAAAATTTTTTTTTTGACTTAGTCATTTTTCCGGCGTTTATCAGACTTTCAGATAGGGGAAATGTCAGTGAGGGTTCCGATTTCAGTTCCAGAGCGATTCGCCAGATGAGTCCTTCATATTTAGTGGTTTTCAGCCAATTTTCTGAATTTTTGAAAATTTCATTTTTTTGTGAAAATATCCACTAAATGAGGGAATAATATGTGTGAGGGTACCCCAGGAGAGCTCCAAATGTGTGTGGGTAGAATATATATCCAACGGGGGTAAAATTGAAAAAAGGTGAAAAAAAATTTTTTTTGGACTTAGTCATTTTTCTGGCGTTTATCAGACTTTCAAATAGGGGAAATGTCAGTGAGCGTTCCGATTTCAGTTCCAGAGCGATTCGCCAGATGAGTCCTTCATATTTAGTGGTTTTCAGCCAATTTTCAGAATTTTTGAAAATTTCACTTTTTTGTGAAAATATCCACTAAATGAGGGAATAATATGTGTGAGGGTACCCCAGGAGAGTTCCAAATGTGTGTGGGTAGAATATATATCCCAGGGGAGTAAAATTGAAAAAGTTGAAAAAAATTTTTTTTTGGACTTAGTCATTTTTCCGGCGTTTATCAGACTTTCAGATAGGGGAAATGTCAGTGAGCGTTCCGATTTCATTTCCAGAGCGATTCGCCAGATGAGTCCTTCATATTTAGTGGTTTTCAGCCAATTTTCAGAATTTTTGAAAATTTCACTTTTTTGTGAAAATATCCACTAAATGAGGGAATAATATGTGTGAGGGTACCCCAGGAGAGTTCCAAATGTGTGTGGGTAGAATATATATCCCAGGGGGGTAAAATTGAAAAAAGTTAAAAAAATTTTTTTTTTGGACTTAGTCATTTTTCCGGCGTTTATCAGACTTTCAGATAGGGGAAATGTCAGTGAGCGTTCCGATTTCAGTTCCAGAGCGATTCGCCAGATGAGTCCTTCATATTTAGTGGTTTTCAGCCAATTTTCTGAATTTTTGAAAATGTCACTTTTTTGTGAAAATATCCACTAAATGAGGGAATAATATGTGTGAGGGTACCCCAGGAGAGTTCCAAATGTGTGTGGATAGAATATATATCCTACGGGGGTAAAATTGAAAAAAGTTGAAAAAAAAATTTTTTTAGACTTAGTCATTTTTCTGGCGTTTATCAGACTTTCAGATAGGTTAAATGTCAGTGAGCGTTTCGATTTCAGTTCCAGAGCGATTTGCCCGATGAGTCCTTCATATTTAGTGGTTTTCAGCCAATTTTCAGAATTTTTGAAAATTTCACTTTTTTGTGAAAATATCCACTAAATGAGGGAATAATATGTGTGAGGGTACCCCAGGAGAGTTCCAAATGTGTGTGGGTAGAATATATATCCCAGGGGAGTAAAATTGAAAAAAGTTGAAAAAAATTTTTTTTTGGACTTAGTCATTTTTCCGGCGTTTATCAGACTTTCAGATAGGGGAAATGTCAGTGAGCGTTCCGATTTCATTTCCAGAGCGATTCGCCAGATGAGTCCTTCATATTTAGTGGTTTTCAGCCAATTTTCAGAATTTTTGAAAATTTCACTTTTTTGTGAAAATATCCACTAAATGAGGGAATAATATGTGTGAGGGTACCCCAGGAGAGTTCCAAATGTGTGTGGGTAGAATATATATCCCACGGGGGTAAAATTGAAAAAAGTTGAAAAAAATTTTTTTTTTGACTTAGTCATTTTTCCGGCGTTTATCAGACTTTCAGATAGGGGAAATGTCAGTGAGGGTTCCGATTTCAGTTCCAGAGCGATTCGCCAGATGAGTCCTTCATATTTAGTGGTGTTCAGCCAATTTTCTGAATTTTTGAAAATTTCACTTTTTTGTAAAAATATCCACTAAATAAGGGAATAATATGTGTGAGGGTACCCCAGGAGATTTCCAAATGTGTGTGGGTAGAATATATATCCCACGGGGGTAAAATTGAAAAAAGTTGAAAAAAATTTTTTTTTGGACTTAGTCATTTTTCTGGCGTTTATCAGACTTTCAGATAGGGGAAATGTCAGTGAGCGTTTCGATTTCAGTTCCAGAGCGATTCGCCCGATGAGTCCTTCATATTTAGTGGTTTTCAGCCAATTTTCTGAATTTTTGAAAATTTCATTTTTTTGTGAAAATATCCACTAAATGAGGGAATAATAAGTGTGAGGGTACCCCAGGAGAGCTCCAAATGTGTGTGGATAGAATATATATCCAACGGGGGTAAAATTGAAAAAAGATGAAAAAAAATTTTTTTTGGACTTAGTCATTTTTCTGGCGTTTATCAGACTTTCAGATAGGGGAAATGTCAGTGAGGGTTCCGATTTCAGTTCCAGAGCGATTCGCCAGATGAGTCCTTCATATTTAGTGGTGTTCAGCCAATTTTCTGAATTTTTGAAAATTTCACTTTTTTGTAAAAATATCCACTAAATAAGGGAATAATATGTGTGAGGGTACCCCAGGAGATTTCCAAATGTGTGTGGGTAGAATATATATCCCACGGGGGTAAAATTGAAAAAAGTTGAAAAAAATTTTTTTTTGGACTTAGTCATTTTTCTGGCGTTTATCAGACTTTCAGATAGGGGAAATGTCAGTGAGCGTTTCGATTTCAGTTCCAGAGCGATTCGCCCGATGAGTCCTTCATATTTAGTGGTTTTCAGCCAATTTTCTGAATTTTTGAAAATTTCATTTTTTTGTGAAAATATCTACTAAATGAGGGAATAATATGTGTGAGGGTACCCCAGGAGAGCTCCAAATGTGTGTGGGTAGAATATATATCCAACGGGGGTAAAATTGAAAAAAGTTGAAAAAAAAATTTTTTTGGACTTAGTCATTTTTCTGGCGTTTATCAGACTTTCAAATAGGGGAAATGTCAGTGAGCGTTCCGATTTCAGTTCCAGAGCGATTCGCCCGATGAGTCCTTCATATTTAGTGGTTTTCAGCCAATTTTCAGAATTTTTTAAAATTTCACTTTTTTGTGAAAATATCCTCTAAATGAGGGAATAATATGTGTGAGGGTACCCCAGGAGAGTTCCAAATGTGTGTGGGTAGAATATATATCCCAGGGGGGTAAAATTGAAAAAAGTTTAAAAAAATTTTTTTTTGGACTTAGTCTTTTTTCCGGCGTTTATCAGACTTTCAGATAGGGGAAATGTCAGTGAGCGTTCCGATTTCAGTTCCAGAGCGATTCGCCAGATGAGTCCTTCATATTTAGTGGTTTTCAGCCAATTTTCAGAATTTTTGAAAATGTCACTTTCTTGTGAAAATATCCACTAAATGAGGGAATAATATGTGTGAGGGTACCCCAGGAGAGTTCCAAATGTGTGTGGGTAGAATATATATCCCAGGGGGGTAAAATTGAAAAAAGTTGAAAAAAATTTTTTTTTGGACTTAGTCATTTTTCCGGCGTTTATCAGACTTTCAGATAGGGGAAATGTCAGTGAGCGTTCCGATTTCATTTCCAGAGCGATTCGCCAGATGAGTCCTTCATATTTAGTGGTTTTCAGCCAATTTTCTGAATTTTTGAAAATTTCACTTTTTTGTGAAAATATCCACTAAATGAGGGAATAATATGTGTGAGGGTACCCCACAAGAGTTCCAAATGTGTGTGGGTAGAATATATATCCAACGGGGATAAAATTGAAAAAAGTTGAAAAAAAATTTTTTTTGGACTTAGTCATTTTTTCAGCGTTTATCAGACTTTCAGATATGGGAAATGTCAGTGAGCGTTCCGATTTCAGTTCCAGAGCGATTCGCCCGATGAGTCCTTAATATTTAGTGGTTTTCAGCCAATTTTCAGAATTTTTGAAAATTTCACTTTTTTGTGAAAATATCCACTAAATGAGGGAATAATATGTGTGAGGGTACCCCAGGAGAGTTCCAAATGTGTGTGGATAGAATATATCCTACGGGGGTAAAATTGAAAAAAGTTGAAAAAAAAATTTTTTTGGACTTAGTCATTTTTTCAGCGTTTATCAGACTTTCAGATATGGGAAATGTCAGTGAGGGTTCCGATTTCAGTTCCAGAGCGATTCGCCAGATGAGTCCTTCATATTTAGTGGTGTTCAGCCAATTTTCTGAATTTTTGAAAATTTCACTTTTTTGTAAAAATATCCACTAAATGAGGGAATAATATGTGTGAGGGTACCCCAGGAGAGCTCCAAATGTGTGTGGGTAGAATATATATCCAACAGGGTAAAATTGAAAAAAGTTGAAAAAAAATTTTTTTTGGACTTAGTCATTTTTCTGGCGTTTATCAGACTTTCAAATAGGGGAAATGTCAGTGAGCGTTCTGATTTCAGTTCCAGAGCGATTCGCCCGATGAGTCCTTCATATTTAGTGGTTTTCAGCCAATTTTCTGAATTTTTTAAAATTTCACTTTTTTGTGAAAATATCCACTAAATGAGGGAATAATATGTGTGAGGGTACCCCAGGAGAGTTCCAAATGTGTGTGGGTAGAATATATATCCCAGGGGGGTAAAATTGAAAAAAGTTAAAAAAAATTTTTTTTTGGACTTAGTCATTTTTCCGGCGTTTATCAGACTTTCAGATAGGGGAAATGTCAGTGAGCGTTCCGATTTCAGTTCCAGAGCGATTCGCCAGATGAGTCCTTCATATTTAGTGGTTTTCAGCCAATTTTCTGAATTTTTGAAAATGTCACTTTTTTGTGAAAATATCCACTAAATGAGGGAATAATATGTGTGAGGGTACCCCAGGAGAGTTCCAAATGTGTGTGGATAGAATATATATCCTACGGGGGTAAAATTGAAAAAAGTTGAAAAAAAAATTTTTTTAGACTTAGTCATTTTTCTGGCGTTTATCAGACTTTCAGATAGGTTAAATGTCAGTGAGCGTTTCGATTTCAGTTCCAGAGCGATTCGCCCGATGAGTCCTTCATATTTAGTGGTTTTCAGCCAATTTTCAGAATTTTTGAAAATTTCACTTTTTTGTGAAAATATCCACTAAATGAGGGAATAATATGTGTGAGGGTACCCCAGGAGAGTTCCAAATGTGTGTGGGTAGAATATATATCCCACGGGGGTAAAATTGAAAAAAGTTGAAAAAAATTTTTTTTTTGACTTAGTCATTTTTCCGGCGTTTATCAGACTTTCAGATAGGGGAAATGTCAGTGAGGGTTCCGATTTCAGTTCCAGAGCGATTCGCCAGATGAGTCCTTCATATTTAGTGGTTTTCAGCCAATTTTCTGAATTTTTGAAAATTTCATTTTTTTGTGAAAATATCCACTAAATGAGGGAATAATATGTGTGAGGGTACCCCACAAGAGTTCCAAATGTGTGTGGGTAGAATATATATCCAACGGGGGTAAAATTGAAAAAAGTTGAAAAAAATTTTTTTTTTGACTTAGTCATTTTTCCGGCGTTTATCAGACTTTCAGATAGGGGAAATGTCAGTGAGGGTTCCGATTTCAGTTCCAGAGCGATTCGCCAGATGAGTCCTTCATATTTAGTGGTTTTCAGCCAATTTTCTGAATTTTTGAAAATTTCATTTTTTTGTGAAAATATCCACTAAATGAGGGAATAATATGTGTGAGGGTACCCCACAAGAGTTCCAAATGTGTGTGGGTAGAATATATATCCAACGGGGATAAAATTGAAAAAAGTTGAAAAAAAATTTTTTTTGGACTTAGTCATTTTTTCAGCGTTTATCAGACTTTCAGATATGGGAAATGTCAGTGAGCGTTCCGATTTCAGTTCCAGAGCGATTCGCCCGATGAGTCCTTAATATTTAGTGGTTTTCAGCCAATTTTCAGAATTTTTGAAAATTTCACTTTTTTGTGAAAATATCCACTAAATGAGGGAATAATATGTGTGAGGGTACCCCAGGAGAGTTCCAAATGTGTGTGGATAGAATATATCCTACGGGGGTAAAATTGAAAAAAGTTGAAAAAAAAATTTTTTTGGACTTAGTCATTTTTTCAGCGTTTATCAGACTTTCAGATATGGGAAATGTCAGTGAGGGTTCCGATTTCAGTTCCAGAGCGATTCGCCAGATGAGTCCTTCATATTTAGTGGTGTTCAGCCAATTTTCTGAATTTTTGAAAATTTCACTTTTTTGTAAAAATATCCACTAAATGAGGGAATAATATGTGTGAGGGTACCCCAGGAGAGCTCCAAATGTGTGTGGGTAGAATATATATCCAACAGGGTAAAATTGAAAAAAGTTGAAAAAAAATTTTTTTTGGACTTAGTCATTTTTCTGGCGTTTATCAGACTTTCAAATAGGGGAAATGTCAGTGAGCGTTCTGATTTCAGTTCCAGAGCGATTCGCCCGATGAGTCCTTCATATTTAGTGGTTTTCAGCCAATTTTCAGAATTTTTTAAAATTTCACTTTTTTGTGAAAATATCCACTAAATGAGGGAATAATATGTGTGAGGGTACCCCAGGAGAGTTCCAAATGTGTGTGGGTAGAATATATATCCCAGGGGGGTAAAATTGAAAAAAGTTAAAAAAAATTTTTTTTTGGACTTAGTCATTTTTCCGGCGTTTATCAGACTTTCAGATAGGGGAAATGTCAGTGAGCGTTCCGATTTCAGTTCCAGAGCGATTCGCCAGATGAGTCCTTCATATTTAGTGGTTTTCAGCCAATTTTCTGAATTTTTGAAAATGTCACTTTTTTGTGAAAATATCCACTAAATGAGGGAATAATATGTGTGAGGGTACCCCAGGAGAGTTCCAAATGTGTGTGGATAGAATATATATCCTACGGGGGTAAAATTGAAAAAAGTTGAAAAAAAAATTTTTTTAGACTTAGTCATTTTTCTGGCGTTTATCAGACTTTCAGATAGGTTAAATGTCAGTGAGCGTTTCGATTTCAGTTCCAGAGCGATTCGCCCGATGAGTCCTTCATATTTAGTGGTTTTCAGCCAATTTTCAGAATTTTTGAAAATTTCACTTTTTTGTGAAAATATCCACTAAATGAGGGAATAATATGTGTGAGGGTACCCCAGGAGAGTTCCAAATGTGTGTGGGTAGAATATATATCCCACGGGGGTAAAATTGAAAAAAGTTGAAAAAAATTTTTTTTTTGACTTAGTCATTTTTCCGGCGTTTATCAGACTTTCAGATAGGGGAAATGTCAGTGAGGGTTCCGATTTCAGTTCCAGAGCGATTCGCCAGATGAGTCCTTCATATTTAGTGGTTTTCAGCCAATTTTCTGAATTTTTGAAAATTTCATTTTTTTGTGAAAATATCCACTAAATGAGGGAATAATATGTGTGAGGGTACCCCAGGAGAGCTCCAAATGTGTGTGGGTAGAATATATATCCAACGGGGGTAAAATTGAAAAAAGGTGAAAAAAAATTTTTTTTGGACTTAGTCATTTTTCTGGCGTTTATCAGACTTTCAAATAGGGGAAATGTCAGTGAGCGTTCCGATTTCAGTTCCAGAGCGATTCGCCCGATGAGTCCTTCATATTTAGTGGTGTTCAGCCAATTTTCTGAATTTTTTAAAATTTCACTTTTTTGTGAAAATATCCACTAAATGAGGGAATAATATGTGTGAGGGTACCCCAGGAGAGTTCCAAATGTGTGTGGGTAGAATATATATCCCAGGGGGGTAAAATTGAAAAAAGTTGAAAAAAATTTTTTTTTGGACTTAGTCATTTTTCTGGCGTTTATCAGACTTTCAGATAGGGGAAATGTCAGTGAGCGTTCCGATTTCAGTTCCAGAGCGATTCGCCAGATGAGTCCTTCATATTTAGTGGTTTTCAGCCAATTTTCAGAATTTTTGAAAATTTCACTTTTTTGTGAAAATATCCACTAAATGAGGGAATAATATGTGTGAGGGTACCCCAGGAGAGTTCAAAATGTGTGTGGGTAGAATATATATCCCAGGGGAGTAAAATTGAAAAAAGTTGAAAAAAATTTTTTTTTGGACTTAGTCATTTTTCCGGCGTTTATCAGACTTTCAGATAGGGGAAATGTCAGTGAGCGTTCCGATTTCATTTCCAGAGCGATTCGCCAGATGAGTCCTTCATATTTAGTGGTTTTCAGCCAATTTTCAGAATTTTTGAAAATTTCACTTTTTTGTGAAAATATCCACTAAATGAGGGAATAATATGTGTGAGGGTACCCCAGGAGAGTTCCAAATGTGTGTGGGTAGAATATATATCCCACGGGGGTAAAATTGAAAAAAGTTGAAAAAAATTTTTTTTTTGACTTAGTCATTTTTCCGGCGTTTATCAGACTTTCAGATAGGGGAAATGTCAGTGAGGGTTCCGATTTCAGTTCCAGAGCGATTCGCCAGATGAGTCCTTCATATTTAGTGGTGTTCAGCCAATTTTCTGAATTTTTGAAAATTTCACTTTTTTGTAAAAATATCCACTAAATAAGGGAATAATATGTGTGAGGGTACCCCAGGAGATTTCCAAATGTGTGTGGGTAGAATATATATCCCACGGGGGTAAAATTGAAAAAAGTTGAAAAAAATTTTTTTTTGGACTTAGTCATTTTTCTGGCGTTTATCAGACTTTCAGATAGGGGAAATGTCAGTGAGCGTTTCGATTTCAGTTCCAGAGCGATTCGCCCGATGAGTCCTTCATATTTAGTGGTTTTCAGCCAATTTTCTGAATTTTTGAAAATTTCATTTTTTTGTGAAAATATCCACTAAATGAGGGAATAATATGTGTGAGGGGACCCCAGGAGAGCTCCAAATGTGTGTGGATAGAATATATATCCAACGGGGGTAAAATTGAAAAAAGATGAAAAAAAATTTTTTTTGGACTTAGTCATTTTTCTGGCGTTTATCAGACTTTCAGATAGGGGAAATGTCAGTGAGGGTTCCGATTTCAGTTCCAGAGCGATTCGCCAGATGAGTCCTTCATATTTAGTGGTGTTCAGCCAATTTTCTGAATTTTTGAAAATTTCACTTTTTTGTAAAAATATCCACTAAATAAGGGAATAATATGTGTGAGGGTACCCCAGGAGATTTCCAAATGTGTGTGGGTAGAATATATATCCCACGGGGGTAAAATTGAAAAAAGTTGAAAAAAATTTTTTTTTGGACTTAGTCTTTTTTCCGGCGTTTATCAGACTTTCAGATAGGGGAAATGTCAGTGAGCGTTCCGATTTCAGTTCCAGAGCGATTCGCCAGATGAGTCCTTCATATTTAGTGGTTTTCAGCCAATTTTCAGAATTTTTTAAAATTTCACTTTTTTGTGAAAATATCCACTAAATGAGGGAATAATATGTGTGAGGGTACCCCAGGAGAGTTCCAAATGTGTGTGGGTAGAATATATATCCCAGGGGGGTAAAATTGAAAAAAGTTGAAAAAAATTTTTTTTTGGACTTAGTCTTTTTTCCGGCGTTTATCAGACTTTCAGATAGGGGAAATGTCAGTGAGCGTTCCGATTTCAGTTCCAGAGCGATTCGCCAGATGAGTCCTTCATATTTAGTGGTTTTCAGCCAATTTTCAGAATTTTTGAAAATTTCACTTTTTTGTGAAAATATCCACTAAATGAGGGAATAATATGTGTGAGGGTACCCCAGGAGAGTTCCAAATGTGTGTGGGTAGAATATATATCCCAGGGGAGTAAAATTGAAAAAAGTTTAAAAAAATTTTTTTTTGGACTTAGTCATTTTTCCGGCGTTTATCAGACTTTCAGATAGGGGAAATGTCAGTGAGCGTTCCGATTTCATTTCCAGAGCGATTCGCCAGATGAGTCCTTCATATTTAGTGGTTTTCAGCCAATTTTCTGAATTTTTGAAAATTTCACTTTTTTGTGAAAATATCCACTAAATGAGGGAATAACATGTGTGAGGGTACCCCACGAGAGTTCCAAATGTGTGTGGGTAGAATATATATCCCACGGGGGTAAAATTGAAAAAAGTTGAAAAAAATTTTTTTTTGGACTTAGTCATTTTTCTGGCGTTTATCAGACTTTCAGATAGGGGAAATGTCAGTGAGCGTTTCGATTTCAGTTCCAGAGCGATTCGCCAGATGAGTCCTTCATATTTAGTGGTTTTCAGCCAATTTTCAGAATTTATATATATCCAACGGGGATAAAATTGAAAAAAGTTGAAAAAAAATTTTTTTTGGACTTAGTCATTTTTTCAGCGTTTATCAGACTTTCAGATATGGGAAATGTCAGTGAGCGTTCTGATTTCAGTTCCAGAGCGATTTGCCCGATGAGTCCTTCATATTTAGTGGTTTTCAGCCAATTTTCTGAATTTTTGAAAATTACACTTTTTTGTGAAAATATCCACTAAATGAGGGAATAATATGTGTGAGGGTACCCCAGGAGAGTTTCAAATGTGTGTGGGTAGAATATATATCCCACGGGGGTAAAATTGCAAAAAGTTGAAAAAAATTTTTTTTTGGACTTAGTCATTTTTCCGGCGTTTATCAGACTTTCAGATAGGGGAAATGTCAGTGAGCGTTCCGATTTCAGTTCCAGAGCAATTCGCCATATTTAGTGGTTTTCAGCCAATTTTCTGAATTTTTGAAAATTTCACTTTTTTGTGAAAATATCCACTAAATGAGGGAATAATATGTGTGAGTGTACCCCAGGAGAGTACCAAATGTGTGTGGGTAGAATATATATCCCACGGGTATAAAATTGAAAAAAGTTGAAAAAAAATTTTTTTTGGACTTAGTCATTTTTCTGGCGTTTATCAGACTTTCAAATAGGGGAAATGTCAGTGAGCGTTCTGATTTCAGTTCCAGAGCGATTCGCCCGATGAGTCCTTCATATTTAGTGGTTTTCAGCCAATTTTCTGAATTTTTTAAAATTTCACTTTTTTGTGAAAATATCCACTAAATGAGGGAATAATATGTGTGAGGGTACCCCAGGAGAGTTCCAAATGTGTGTGGGTAGAATATATATCCCAGGGGGGTAAAATTGAAAAAAGTTAAAAAAAATTTTTTTTTGGACTTAGTCATTTTTCCGGCGTTTATCAGACTTTCAGATAGGGGAAATGTCAGTGAGCGTTCCGATTTCAGTTCCAGAGCGATTCGCCAGATGAGTCCTTCATATTTAGTGGTTTTCAGCCAATTTTCTGAATTTTTGAAAATGTCACTTTTTTGTGAAAATATCCACTAAATGAGGGAATAATATGTGTGAGGGTACCCCAGGAGAGTTCCAAATGTGTGTGGATAGAATATATATCCTACGGGGGTAAAATTGAAAAAAGTTGAAAAAAAAATTTTTTTAGACTTAGTCATTTTTCTGGCGTTTATCAGACTTTCAGATAGGTTAAATGTCAGTGAGCGTTTCGATTTCAGTTCCAGAGCGATTCGCCCGATGAGTCCTTCATATTTAGTGGTTTTCAGCCAATTTTCAGAATTTTTGAAAATTTCACTTTTTTGTGAAAATATCCACTAAATGAGGGAATAATATGTGTGAGGGTACCCCAGGAGAGTTCCAAATGTGTGTGGGTAGAATATATATCCCACGGGGGTAAAATTGAAAAAAGTTGAAAAAAATTTTTTTTTTGACTTAGTCATTTTTCCGGCGTTTATCAGACTTTCAGATAGGGGAAATGTCAGTGAGGGTTCCGATTTCAGTTCCAGAGCGATTCGCCAGATGAGTCCTTCATATTTAGTGGTTTTCAGCCAATTTTCTGAATTTTTGAAAATTTCATTTTTTTGTGAAAATATCCACTAAATGAGGGAATAATATGTGTGAGGGTACCCCAGGAGAGCTCCAAATGTGTGTGGGTAGAATATATATCCAACGGGGGTAAAATTGAAAAAAGGTGAAAAAAAATTTTTTTTGGACTTAGTCATTTTTCTGGCGTTTATCAGACTTTCAAATAGGGGAAATGTCAGTGAGCGTTCCGATTTCAGTTCCAGAGCGATTCGCCCGATGAGTCCTTCATATTTAGTGGTGTTCAGCCAATTTTCTGAATTTTTTAAAATTTCACTTTTTTGTGAAAATATCCACTAAATGAGGGAATAATATGTGTGAGGGTACCCCAGGAGAGTTCCAAATGTGTGTGGGTAGAATATATATCCCAGGGGGGTAAAATTGAAAAAAGTTGAAAAAAATTTTTTTTTGGACTTAGTCATTTTTCTGGCGTTTATCAGACTTTCAGATAGGGGAAATGTCAGTGAGCGTTCCGATTTCAGTTCCAGAGCGATTCGCCAGATGAGTCCTTCATATTTAGTGGTTTTCAGCCAATTTTCAGAATTTTTGAAAATTTCACTTTTTTGTGAAAATATCCACTAAATGAGGGAATAATATGTGTGAGGGTACCCCAGGAGAGTTCAAAATGTGTGTGGGTAGAATATATATCCCAGGGGAGTAAAATTGAAAAAAGTTGAAAAAAATTTTTTTTTGGACTTAGTCATTTTTCCGGCGTTTATCAGACTTTCAGATAGGGGAAATGTCAGTGAGCGTTCCGATTTCATTTCCAGAGCGATTCGCCCGATGAGTCCTTCATATTTAGTGGTTTTCAGCCAATTTTCTGAATTTTTGAAAATTTCATTTTTTTGTGAAAATATCCACTAAATGAGGGAATAATATGTGTGAGGGGACCCCAGGAGAGCTCCAAATGTGTGTGGATAGAATATATATCCAACGGGGGTAAAATTGAAAAAAGATGAAAAAAAATTTTTTTTGGACTTAGTCATTTTTCTGGCGTTTATCAGACTTTCAGATAGGGGAAATGTCAGTGAGGGTTCCGATTTCAGTTCCAGAGCGATTCGCCAGATGAGTCCTTCATATTTAGTGGTGTTCAGCCAATTTTCTGAATTTTTGAAAATTTCACTTTTTTGTAAAAATATCCACTAAATAAGGGAATAATATGTGTGAGGGTACCCCAGGAGATTTCCAAATGTGTGTGGGTAGAATATATATCCCACGGGGGTAAAATTGAAAAAAGTTGAAAAAAATTTTTTTTTGGACTTAGTCTTTTTTCCGGCGTTTATCAGACTTTCAGATAGGGGAAATGTCAGTGAGCGTTCCGATTTCAGTTCCAGAGCGATTCGCCAGATGAGTCCTTCATATTTAGTGGTTTTCAGCCAATTTTCAGAATTTTTTAAAATTTCACTTTTTTGTGAAAATATCCACTAAATGAGGGAATAATATGTGTGAGGGTACCCCAGGAGAGTTCCAAATGTGTGTGGGTAGAATATATATCCCAGGGGGGTAAAATTGAAAAAAGTTGAAAAAAATTTTTTTTTGGACTTAGTCTTTTTTCCGGCGTTTATCAGACTTTCAGATAGGGGAAATGTCAGTGAGCGTTCCGATTTCAGTTCCAGAGCGATTCGCCAGATGAGTCCTTCATATTTAGTGGTTTTCAGCCAATTTTCAGAATTTTTGAAAATTTCACTTTTTTGTGAAAATATCCACTAAATGAGGGAATAATATGTGTGAGGGTACCCCAGGAGAGTTCCAAATGTGTGTGGGTAGAATATATATCCCAGGGGAGTAAAATTGAAAAAAGTTTAAAAAAATTTTTTTTTGGACTTAGTCATTTTTCCGGCGTTTATCAGACTTTCAGATAGGGGAAATGTCAGTGAGCGTTCCGATTTCATTTCCAGAGCGATTCGCCAGATGAGTCCTTCATATTTAGTGGTTTTCAGCCAATTTTCTGAATTTTTGAAAATTTCACTTTTTTGTGAAAATATCCACTAAATGAGGGAATAACATGTGTGAGGGTACCCCACGAGAGTTCCAAATGTGTGTGGGTAGAATATATATCCCACGGGGGTAAAATTGAAAAAAGTTGAAAAAAATTTTTTTTTGGACTTAGTCATTTTTCTGGCGTTTATCAGACTTTCAGATAGGGGAAATGTCAGTGAGCGTTTCGATTTCAGTTCCAGAGCGATTCGCCAGATGAGTCCTTCATATTTAGTGGTTTTCAGCCAATTTTCAGAATTTATATATATCCAACGGGGATAAAATTGAAAAAAGTTGAAAAAAAATTTTTTTTGGACTTAGTCATTTTTTCAGCGTTTATCAGACTTTCAGATATGGGAAATGTCAGTGAGCGTTCTGATTTCAGTTCCAGAGCGATTTGCCCGATGAGTCCTTCATATTTAGTGGTTTTCAGCCAATTTTCTGAATTTTTGAAAATTACACTTTTTTGTGAAAATATCCACTAAATGAGGGAATA
Organism: Phyllobates terribilis; assembly: GCF_046119375.1. NCBI lineage: Eukaryota > Metazoa > Chordata > Amphibia > Anura > Dendrobatidae > Phyllobates > Phyllobates terribilis. The sequence goes on from NW_027362768.1 coordinate 123,892,009, forward strand.
ATATGTGTGAGGGTACCCCAGGAGAGTTTCAAATGTGTGTGGGTAGAATATATATCCCACGGGGGTAAAATTGCAAAAAGTTGAAAAAAATTTTTTTTTGGACTTAGTCATTTTTCCGGCGTTTATCAGACTTTCAGATAGGGGAAATGTCAGTGAGCGTTCCGATTTCAGTTCCAGAGCAATTCGCCATATTTAGTGGTTTTCAGCCAATTTTCTGAATTTTTGAAAATTTCACTTTTTTGTGAAAATATCCACTAAATGAGGGAATAATATGTGTGAGTGTACCCCAGGAGAGTACCAAATGTGTGTGGGTAGAATATATATCCCACGGGTATAAAATTGAAAAAAGTTGAAAAAAATTTTTTTTTGGACTTAGTCATTTTTCTGGCGTTTATCAGACTTTCAGACAGGGGAAATGTCAGTGAGCGTTTCGATTTCAGTTCCAGAGCGATTCGCCCGATGAGTCCTTCATATTTAGTGGTTTTCAGCCAATTTTCTGAATTTTTGAAAATTTCACTTTTTTGTGAAAATATCCACTAAATGAGGGAATAATATGTGTGAGGGTACCCCAGGAGAGTTCCAAATGTGTGTGGGTAGAATATATATCCAACGGGGGTAAAATTGAAAAAAGTTGAAAAAAATTTTTTTTGGGACTTAGTCATTTTTTCAGCGTTTATCAGACTTTCAGATATGGGAAATGTCAGTGAGCGTTCCGATTTCAGTTCCAGGGCGATTCGCCAGATGAGTCCTTCATATTTAGTGGTTTTCAGCCAATTTTCAGAATTTTTGAAAATTTCACTTTTTTGTGAAAATATCCACTAAATGAGGGAATAATATGTGTGAGGGTACCCCAGGAGAGTTCCAAATGTGTGTGGGTAGAATATATATCCCACGGGGGTAAAATTGAAAAAAGTTGAAAAAATTTTTTTTTTGGACTTAGTCATTTTTCTGGCGTTTATCAGACTTTCAGATATGGGAAATGTCAGTGAGCGTTCCGATTTCAGTTCCAGAGCGATTCGCCATATTTAGTGGTTTTCAGCCAATTTTCTGAATTTCTGAAAATTTCACTTTTTTGTGAAAATATCCACTAAATGAGGGAATAATATGTGTGAGTGTACCCCAGGAGAGTACCAAATGTGTGTGGGTAGAATATATATCCAACGGGGGTAAAATTGAAAAAAGTTGAAAAAAAATTTTTTTGGGACTTAGTCATTTTTTCAGCGTTTATCAGACTTTCAGATATGGGAAATGTCAGTGAGCGTTCCGATTTCAGTTCCAGAGCGATTCGCCAGATGAGTCCTTCAAATTTAGTGGTTTTCAGCCAATTTTCTGAATTTTTGAAAATTTCACTTTTTTGTGAAAATATCCACTAAATGAGGGAATAATATGTGTGAGGGTACCCCAGGAGAGTTCCAAATGTGTGTGGGTAGAATATATATCCCACGGGGGTAAAATTGAAAAAAGTTGAAAAAAAAATTTTTTTGGACTTAGTCATTTTTCTGGCGTTTATCAGACTTTCAGATATGGGAAATGTCAGTGAGCATTCTGATTTCAGTTCCAGAGCGATTCGCCATATTTAGTGGTTTTCAGCCAATTTTCTGAATTTCTGAAAATTTCACTTTTTTGTGAAAATATCCACTAAATGAGGGAATAATATGTGTGAGTGTACCCCAGGAGAGTACCAAATGTGTGTGGGTAGAATATATATCCAACGGGGGTAAAATTGAAAAAAGTTGAAAAAAAATTTTTTTGGGACTTAGTCGTTTTTTCAGCGTTTATCAGACTTTCAGATATGGGAAATGTCAGTGAGCGTTCCGATTTCAGTTCCAGAGCGATTCGCCAGATGTGTCCTTGATATTTAGTGGTTTTCAGCCAATTTTCTGAATTTTTGAAAATTTCACTTTTTTGTGAAAATATCCACTAAATGAGGGAATAATATGTGTGAGGGTACCCCAGGAGAGTTCCAAATGTGTGTGGGTAGAATATATATCCCACGGGGGTAAAATTGAAAAAAGTTGAAAAAAAAATTTTTTGGGACTTAGTCATTTTTCTGGCGTTTATCAGACTTTCAGATATGGGAAATGTCAGTGAGCGTTCCGATTTCAGTTCCAGAGCGATTCGCCCGATGAGTCCTTCATATTTAGTGGTTTTCAGCCAATTTTCTGAATTTTTGAAAATGTCACTTTTTTGTGAAAATATCCACTAAATGAGGGAATAATATGTGTGAGGGTACCCCAGGAGAGTTCCAAATGTGTGTGGGTAGAATATATATCCCAGGGGGGTAAAATTGAAAAAAGTTGAAAAAAATTTTTTTTTGGACTTAGTCATTTTTCCGGCGTTTATCAGACTTTCAGATAGGGGAAATGTCAGTGAGCGTTTCGATTTCAGTTCCAGAGCGATTCGCCAGATGAATCCTTCATATTTAGTGGTTTTCAGCCAATTTTCAGAATTTTTGAAAATTTCATTTTTTTGTGAAAATATCCACTAAATGAGGGAATAATATGTGTGAGGGTACCCCAGGAGAGTTCCAAATGTGTGTGGGTAGAACATATATCCAACGGGGGTAAAATTGAAAAAAGTTGAAAAAAAATTTTTTTTGGACTTAGTCATTTTTCTGGCGTTTATCAGACTTTCAGATAGGGGAAATGTCAGTGAGCGTTCCGATTTCAGTTCCAGAGCGATTCGCCAGATGAGTCCTTCATATTTAGGGGTTTTCAGCCAATTTTCAGAATTTTTGAAAATTTCACTTTTTTGTGAAAATATCCACTAAATGAGGGAATAATATGTGTGAGGGTACCCCAGGAGAGTTTCAAATTTGTGTGGGTAGAATATATATCCCACGGGGGTAAAATTGCAAAAAGTTGAAAAAATTTTTTTTTTGGACTTAGTCATTTTTCCGGCGTTTATCAGACTTTCAGATAGGGGAAATGTCAGTGAGCGTTCCGATTTCAGTTCCAGAGCGATTCGCCATATTTAGTGGTTTTCAGCCAATTTTCTGAATTTCTGAAAATTTCACTTTTTTGTGAAAATATCCACTAAATGAGGGAATAATATGTGTGAGTGTACCCCAGGAGAGTACCAAATGTGTGTGGGTAGAATATATATCCAACGGGGGTAAAATTGAAAAAAGTTGAAAAAAAATTTTTTTTCACTTAGTCATTTTTTCAGCGTTTATCAGACTTTCAGATATGGGAAATGTCAGTGAGCGTTCCGATTTCAGTTCCAGAGCGATTCGCCAGATGAGTCCTTCATATTTAGTGGTTTTCAGCCAATTTTCTGAATTTTTGAAAATTTCACTTTTTTGTGAAAATATCCACTAAATGAGGGAATAATATGTGTGAGTGTACCCCAGGAGAGTTCCAAATGTGTGTGGGTAGAATATATATCCCACGGGGGTAAAATTGAAAAAAGTTGAAAAAAAAATTTTTTTGGACTTAGTCATTTTTCCGGCGTTTATCAGACTTTCAGATAGGGGAAATGTCAGTGAGCGTTTCGATTTCAGTTCCAGAGCGATTCGCCAGATGAATCCTTCATATTTAGTGGTTTTCAGCCAATTTTCTGAATTTTTGAAAATTTCATTTTTTTGTGAAAATATCCACTAAATGAGGGAATAATATGTGTGAGGGTACCCCAGGAGAGTTCCAAATGTGTGTGGGTAGAACATATATCCAACGGGGGTAAAATTGAAAAAAGTTGAAAAAAAATTTTTTTTGGACTTAGTCATTTTTCTGGCGTTTATCAGACTTTCAGATAGGGGAAATGTCAGTGAGCGTTTCGATTGCAGTTCCAGAGCGATTCGCCCGATGAGTCCTTCATATTTAGTGGTTTTCAGCCAATTTTCAGAAATTTTGAAAATGTCACTTTTTTGTGAAAATATCCACTAAATGAGGGAATAATATGTGTGAGGGTACCCCAGGAGAGTTCCAAATGTGTGTGGGTAGAATATATATCCCACAGGGGTAAAATTGAAAAAAGTTGAAAAAAATTTTTTTTTGGACTTAGTCATTTTTCTGGCGTTTATCAGACTTTCAGAGAGGGGAAATGTCAGTGAGCGTTTCGATTTCAGTTCCAGAGCGATTCGCCCGATGAGTCCTTCATATTTAGTGGTTTTCAGCCAATTTTCAGAATTTTTGAAAATTTCACTTTTTTGTGAAAATATCCACTAAATGAGGGAATAATATGTGTGAGGGTACCCCAGGAGAGTTCCAAATGTGTGTGGGTAGAATATATATCCAACGGGGGTAAAATTGAAAAAAGTTGAAAAAAAATTTTTTTTGGACTTAGTCATTTTTCTGGCGTTTATCAGACTTTCAGATATGGGAAATGTCAGTGAGCGTTCTGATTTCAGTTCCAGAGCGATTCGCCCGATGAGTCCTTCATATTTAGTGGTTTTCAGCCAATTTTCTGAATTTCTGAAAATTTCACTTTTTTGTGAAAATATCCACTAAATGAGGGAATAATATGTGTGAGTGTACCCCAGGAGAGTACCAAATGTGTGTGGGTAGAATATATATCCAACGGGGGTAAAATTGAAAAAAGTTGAAAAAAAATTTTTTTTGACTTAGTCATTTTTTCAGCGTTTATCAGACTTTCAGATATGGGAAATGTCAGTGAGCGTTCCGATTTCAGTTCCAGAGCGATTCGCCAGATGAGTCCTTCATATTTAGTGGTTTTCAGCCAATTTTCTGAATTTTTGAAAATTTCACTTTTTTGTGAAAATATCCACTAAATGAGGGAATAATATGTGTGAGGGTACCCCAGGAGAGTTCCAAATGTGTGTGGGTAGAATATATATCCCACGGGGGTAAAATTGAAAAAAGTTGAAAAAAAAATTTTTTTGGACTTAGTCATTTTTCTGGCGTTTATCAGACTTTCAGATATGGGAAATGTCAGTGAGCGTTCCGATTTCAGTTCCAGAGCGATTCGCCCGATGAGTCCTTCATATTTAGTGGTTTTCAGCCAATTTTCTGAATTTTTGAAAATGTCACTTTTTTGTGAAAATATCCACTAAATGAGGGAATAATATGTGTGAGGGTACCCCAGGAGAGTTCCAAATGTGTGTGGGTAGAATATATATCCCAGGGGGGTAAAATTGAAAAAAGTTGAAAAAAATTTTTTTTTGGACTTAGTCATTTTTCCGGCGTTTATCAGACTTTCAGATAGGGGAAATGTCAGTGAGCGTTTCGATTTCAGTTCCAGAGCGATTCGCCAGATGAATCCTTCATATTTAGTGGTTTTCAGCCAATTTTCTGAATTTTTGAAAATTTCATTTTTTTGTGAAAATATCCACTAAATGAGGGAATAATATGTGTGAGGGTACCCCAGGAGAGTTCCAAATGTGTGTGGGTAGAACATATATCCAACGGGGGTAAAATTGAAAAAAGTTGAAAAAAAATTTTTTTTGGACTTAGTCATTTTTCTGGCGTTTATCAGACTTTCAGATAGGGGAAATGTCAGTGAGCGTTTCGATTTCAGTTCCAGAGCGATTCGCCCGATGAGTCCTTCATATTTAGTGGTTTTCAGCCAATTTTCAGAAATTTTGAAAATGTCACTTTTTTGTGAAAATATCCACTAAATGAGGGAATAATATGTGTGAGGGTACCCCAGGAGAGTTCCAAATGTGTGTGGGTAGAATATATATCCCACGGGGGTAAAATTGAAAAAAGTTGAAAAAAATTTTTTTTTGGACTTAGTCATTTTTCTGGCGTTTATCAGACTTTCAGAGAGGGGAAATGTCAGTGAGCGTTTCGATTTCAGTTCCAGAGCGATTCGCCCGATGAGTCCTTCATATTTAGTGGTTTTCAGCCAATTTTCAGAATTTTTGAAAATTTCACTTTTTTGTGAAAATATCCACTAAATGAGGGAATAATATGTGTGAGGGTACCCCAGGAGAGTTCCAAATGTGTGTGGGTAGAATATATATCCAACGGGGGTAAAATTGAAAAAAGTTGAAAAAAATTTTTTTTTGGACTTAGTCATTTTTCTGGCGTTTATCAGACTTTCAGATATGGGAAATGTCAGTGAGCGTTCTGATTTCAGTTCCAGAGCGATTCGCCCGATGAGTCCTTCATATTTAGTGGTTTTCAGCCAATTTTCTGAATTTTTGAAAATTTCACTTTTTTGTGAAAATATCCACTAAATGAGGGAATAATATGTGTGAGGGTACCCCAGGAGAGTTCCAAATGTGTGTGGGTAGAATATATATCCCACGGGGGTAAAATTGAAAAAAGTTGAAAAAATTTTTTTTTTTGACTTAGTCATTTTTCCAGCGTTTATCAGACTTTCAGATAGGGGAAATGTCAGTGAGGGTTCCGATTTCAGTTCCAGAGCGATTCGCCAGATGAGTCCTTCATATTTAGTGGTTTTCAGCCAATTTTCTGAATTTTTGAAAATGTCACTTTTTTGTGAAAATATCCACTAAATGAGGGAATAATATGTGTGAGGGTACCCCAGGAGAGTTCCAAATGTGTGTGGGTAGAATATATATCCCAGGGGGGTAAAATTGAAAAAAGGTGAAAAAATTTTTTTTCTGGACTTAGTCATTTTTCCGGCGTTTATCAGACTTTCAGATAGGGGAAATGTCAGTGAGCGTTCCGATTTCAGTTCCAGAGCGATTCGCCAGATGAGTCCTTCATATTTAGTGGTTTTCAGCCAATTTTCAGAATTTTTGAAAATTTCACTTTTTTGTGAAAATATCCACTAAATGAGGGAATAATATGTGTGAGGGTACCCCAGGAGAGTTTCAAATGTGTGTGGGTAGAATATATATCCCACGGGGGTAAAATTGAAAAAAGTTGAAAAAAAATTTTTTTTGGACTTAGTCATTTTTCTGGCGTTTATCAGACTTTCAGATAGGGGAAATGTCAGTGAGCGTTCCGATTTCAGTTCCAGAGCGATTCGCCAGATGAGTCCTTCATATTTAGTGGTTTTCAGCCAATTTTCTGAATTTTTGAAAATGTCACTTTTTTGTGAAAATATCCACTAAATGAGGGAATAATATGTGTGAGGGTACCCCAGGAGAGTTCCAAATGTGTGTGGGTAGAATATATATCCCACGGGGGTAAAATTGAAAAAAGTTGAAAAAATTTTTTTTTTGGACTTAGTCATTTTTCCAGCGTTTATCAGACTTTCAGATACGGGAAATGTCAGTGAGGGTTCCGATTTCAGTTCCAGAGCGATTCGCCAGATGAGTCCTTCATATTTAGTGGTTTTCAGCCAATTTTCTGAATTTTTGAAAATGTCACTTTTTTGTGAAAATATCCACTAAATGAGGGAATAATATGTGTGAGGGTACCCCAGGAGAGTTCCAAATGTGTGTGGGTAGAATATATATCCCAGGGGGGTAAAATTGAAAAAAGGTGAAAAATTTTTTTTTCTGGACTTAGTCATTTTTCCGGCGTTTATCAGACTTTCAGATAGGGGAAATGTCAGTGAGCGTTCCGATTTCAGTTCCAGAGCAATTCGCCAGATGAGTCCTTCATATTTAGTGGTTTTCAGCCAATTTTCTGAATTTTTGAAAATGTCACTTTTTTGTGAAAATATCCACTAAATGAGGGAATAATATGTGTGAGGGTACCCCAGGAGAGTTCCAAATGTGTGTGGGTAGAATATATATCCCAGGGGGGTAAAATTGAAAAAAGGTGAAAAATTTTTTTTTCTGGACTTAGTCATTTTTCCGGCGTTTATCAGATTTTCAGATAGGGGAAATGTCAGTGAGCGTTCCGATTTCAGTTCCAGAGCGATTCGCCAGATGAGTCCTTCATATTTAGTGGTTTTCAGCCAATTTTCAGAATTTTTGAAAATTTCACTTTTTTGTGAAAATATCCACTAAATGAGGGAATAATATGTGTGAGGGTACCCCAGGAGAGTTTCAAATGTGTGTGGGTAGAATATATATCCCACGGGGGTAAAATTGAAAAAAGTTGAAAAAAAATTTTTTTTGGACTTAGTCATTTTTCTGGCGTTTATCAGACTTTCAGATAGGGGAAATGTCAGTGAGCGTTCCGATTTCAGTTCCAGAGCGATTCGCCAGATGAGTCCTTCATATTTAGTGGTTTTCAGCCAATTTTCTGAATTTTTGAAAATGTCACTTTTTTGTGAAAATATCCACTAAATGAGGGAATAATATGTGTGAGGGTACCCCAGGAGAGTTCCAAATGTGTGTGGGTAGAATATATATCCCACGGGGGTAAAATTGAAAAAAGTTGAAAAAATTTTTTTTTTGGACTTAGTCATTTTTCCAGCGTTTATCAGACTTTCAGATACGGGAAATGTCAGTGACGGTTCCGATTTCAGTTCCAGAGCGATTCGCCAGATGAGTCCTTCATATTTAGTGGTTTTCAGCCAATTTTCTGAATTTTTGAAAATGTCACTTTTTTGTGAAAATATCCACTAAATGAGGGAATAATATGTGTGAGGGTACCCCAGGAGAGTTCCAAATGTGTGTGGGTAGAATATATATCCCAGGGGGGTAAAATTGAAAAAAGGTGAAAAATTTTTTTTTCTGGACTTAGTCATTTTTCCGGCGTTTATCAGACTTTCAGATAGGGGAAATGTCAGTGAGCGTTCCGATTTCAGTTCCAGAGCGATTCGCCAGATGAGTCCTTCATATTTAGTGGTTTTCAGCCAATTTTCAGAATTTTTGAAAATTTCACTTTTTTGTGAAAATATCCACTAAATGAGGGAATAATATGTGTGAGGGTACCCCAGGAGAGTTTCAAATGTGTGTGGGTAGAATATATATCCCACGGGGGTAAAATTGAAAAAAGTTGAAAAAAATTTTTTTTTGCACTTAGTCATTTTTCTGGCGTTTATCAGACTTTCAGATAGGGGAAATGTCAGTGAGCGTTCCGATTTCAGTTCCAGAGCGATTCGCCAGATGAGTCCTTCATATTTAGTGGTTTTCAGCCAATTTTCTGAATTTTTGAAAATTTCACTTTTTTGTGAAAATATCCACTAAATGAGGGAATAATATGTGTGAGGGTACCCCAGGAGAGTTCCAAATGTGTGTGGGTAGAATATATATCCCACGGGGGTAAAATTGAAAACAGTTGAAAAAAAATTTTTTTTGGACTTAGTCATTTTTTCAGCGTTTATCAGACTTTCAGATATGGGAAATGTCAGTGAGCGTTCCGATTTCAGTTCCAGAGCGATTCGCCCGATGAGTCCTTCATATTTAGTGGTTTTCAGCCAATTTTCTGAATTTTTGAAAATGTCATTTTTTTGTGAAAATATCCACTAAATGAGGGAATAATATGTGTGAGGGTACCCCAGGAGAGTTCCAAATGTGTGTGGGTAGAATATATATCCCACGGGGGTAAAATTGAAAAAAGTTGAAAAAATTTTTTTTTTGGACTTAGTCATTTTTCTGGCGTTTATCAGACTTTCAGATAGGGGAAATGTCAGTGAGCGTTTCGATTTCAGTTCCAGAGCGATTCGCCCGATGAGTCCTTCATATTTAGTGGTTTTCAGCCAATTTTCAGAATTTTTGAAAATGTCACTTTTTTGTGAAAATATCCACTAAATGAGGGAATAATATGTGTGAGGGTACCCCAGGAGAGTTCCAAATGTGTGTGGGTAGAATATATATCCCAGGGGGGTAAAATTGAAAAAAGTTGAAAAAATTTTTTTTTGGGACTTAGTCATTTTTCTGGCGTTTATCAGACTTTCAGATAGGGGAAATGTCAGTGAGCGTTTCGATTTCAGTTCCAGAGCGATTCGCCCGATGAGTCCTTCATATCTAGTGGTTTTCAGCCAATTTTCAGAATTTTTGAAAATTTCACTTTTTTGTGAAAATATCCACTAAATGAGGGAATAATATGTGTGAGGGTACCCCAGGAGAGTTCCAAATGTGTGTGGGTAGAATATATATCCCACGGGGGTAAAATTGAAAAAAGTTGAAAAAATTTTTTTTTTTGACTTAGTCATTTTTCCAGCGTTTATCAGACTTTCAGATAGGGGAAATGTCAGTGAGGGTTCCGATTTCAGTTCCAGAGCGATTCGCCAGATGAGTCCTTCATATTTAGTGGTTTTCAGCCAATTTTCTGAATTTTTGAAAATGTCACTTTTTTGTGAAAATATCCACTAAATGAGGGAATAATATGTGTGAGGGTACCCCAGGAGAGTTCCAAATGTGTGTGGGTAGAATATATATCCCAGGGGGGTAAAATTGAAAAAAGGTGAAAAAATTTTTTTTCTGGACTTAGTCATTTTTCCGGCGTTTATGAGACTTTCAGATAGGGGAAATGTCAGTGAGCGTTCCGATTTCAGTTCCAGAGCGATTCGCCAGATGAGTCCTTCATATTTAGTGGTTTTCAGCCAATTTTCTGAATTTTTGAAAATTTCACTTTTTTGTGAAAATATCCACTAAATGAGGGAATAATATGTGTGAGGGTACCCCAGGAGAGTTTCAAATGTGTGTGGGTAGAATATATATCCCACGGGGGTAAAATTGAAAAAAGTTGAAAAAAAATTTTTTTGGACTTAGTCATTTTTCTGGCGTTTATCAGACTTTCAGATATGGGAAATGTCAGTGAGCGTTCCGATTTCAGTTCCAGAGCGATTCGCCCGATGAGTCCTTCATATTTAGTGGTTTTCAGCCAATTTTCTGAATTTTTGAAAATGTCATTTTTTTGTGAAAATATCCACTAAATGAGGGAATAATATGTGTGAGGGTACCCCAGGAGAGTTCCAAATGTGTGTGGGTAGAATATATATCCCAGGGGGGTAAAATTGAAAAAAGTTGAAAAAATTTTTTTTTTGGACTTAGTCATTTTTCTGGCGTTTATCAGACTTTCAGATAGGGGAAATGTCAGTGAGCGTTTCGATTTCAGTTCCAGAGCGATTCGCCCGATGAGTCCTTCATATTTAGTGGTTTTCAGCCAATTTTCAGAATTTTTGAAAATTTCACTTTTTTGTGAAAATATCCACTAAATGAGGGAATAATATGTGTGAGGGTACCCCAGGAGAGCTCCAAATGTGTGTGGGTAGAATATAAATCCAACGGGGATAAAATTGAAAAAAGTTGAAAAAAATTTTTTTTTGGACTTAGTCATTTTTTCAGCGTTTATCAGACTTTCAGATATGGGAAATGTCAGTGAGCGTTCTCATTTCAGTTCCAGAGCGATTCGCCCGATGAGTCCTTCATATTTAGTGGTTTTCAGCCAATTTTCAGAATTTTTGAAAATTTCACTTTTTTGTGAAAATATCCACTAAATGAGGGAATAATATGTGTGAGGGTACCCCAGGAGAGTTTCAAATGTGTGTGGGTAGAATATATATCCCAGGGGGGTAAAATTAAAAAAGGTGAAAAAAATTTTTTTTTGGACTTAGTCATTTTTCCGGCGTTTATCAGACTTTCAGATAGGGGAAATGTCAGTGAGCGTTCCGATTTCAGTTCCAGAGCGATTCGCCAGATGAGTCCTTCATATTTAATGGTGTTCAGCCAATTTTTTGAATTTTTGAAAATTTCACTTTTTTGTAAAAATATCCACTAAATGAGGGAATAATATGTGTGAGGGTACACCAGGAGAGTTCCAAATGTGTGTGGGTAGAATATATATCCAACGGGGATAAAATTGAAAAAAGTTGAAAAAAAATTTTTTTTGGACTTAGTCATTTTTTCAGACTTTCAGATATGGGAAATGTCAGTGAGCGTTCCGATTTCAGTTCCAGAGCGATTCGCCAGATGAGTCCTTCATATTTAGTGGTTTTCAGCCAATTTTCTGTATTTTTGAAAATTTCACTTTTTTGTGAAAATATCCACTAAATGAGGGAATAATATGTGTGAGGGTACCCCAGGAGAGTACCAAATGTGTGTGGGTAGAATATATATCCAACGGGGGTAAAAATTGAAAAAAAAATTTTTTGGGACTTAGTCATTTTTCTGGCGTTTATCAGACTTTCAGATATGGGAAATGTCAGTGAACGTTCTGATGTCAGTTCCAGAGCGATTCGCCCGATGAGTCCTTCATATTTAGTGGTTTTCAGCAAATTTTCTGAATTTTTGAAAATTTCACTTTTTTGTGAAAATATCCACTAAATGAGGGAATAATATGTGTGAGGGTACCCCAGGAGAGTTCCAAATGTGTGTGGGTAGAATATATATCCCACGGGGGTAAAATTGAAAAAAGTTGAAAAAATTTTTTTTTGGACTTAGTCATTTTTCTGGCGTTTATCAGACTTTCAGATATGGGAAATGTCAGTGAACGTTCTGATGTCAGTTCCAGAGCGATTCGCCCGATGAGTCCTTCATATTTAGTGGTTTTCAGCAAATTTTCTGAATTTTTGAAAATTTCACTTTTTTGTGAAAATATCCACTAAATGAGGGAATAATATGTGTGAGGGTACCCCAGGAGAGTTCCAAATGTGTGTGGGTAGAATATATATCCCACGGGGGTAAAATTGAAAAAAGTTGAAAAAATTTTTTTTTGGACTTAGTCATTTTTCTGGCGTTTATCAGACTTTCAGATATGGGAAATGTCAGTGAACGTTCTGATTTCAGTTCCAGAGCGATTCGCCCGATGAGTCCTTCATATTTAGTGGTTTTCAGCCAATTTTCTGAATTTTTGAAAATTTCACTTTTTTGTGAAAATTTCCACTAAATGAGGGAATAATATGTGTGAGGGTACCCCAGGAGAGTTTCAAATGTGTGTGGGTAGAATATATATCCCACGGGGGTAAAATTGCAAAAAGTTAAAAAAAATTTTCTTTGGACTTAGTCATTTTTCCGGCGTTTATCAGACTTTCAGATAGGGGAAATGTCAGTGAGCGTTCCGATTTCAGTTCCAGAGCGATTCGCCAGATGAGTCCTTCATATTTAGTGGTTTTCAGCCAATTTTCTGAATTTTTGAAAATTTCACTTTTTTGTGAAAATATCCACTAAATGAGGGAATAATATGTGTGAGGGTACCCCAGGAGAGTTCCAAATGTGTGTGGGTAGAATATATATCCAACGGGGGTAAAATTGAAAAAAAAATTTTTTTGGACTTAGTCATTTTTCTGGCGTTTATCAGACTTTCAGATATGGGAAATGTCAGTGAACGTTCTGATTTCAGTTCCAGAGCGATTCGCCCGATGAGTCCTTCATATTTAGTGGTTTTCAGCCAATTTTCTGAATTTTTGAAAATTTCACTTTTTTGTGAAAATATCCACTAAATGAGGGAATAATATGTGTGAGGGTACCCCAGGAGAGTTTCAAATGTGTGTGGGTAGAATATATATCCCACGGGGGTAAAATTGAAAAAAGTTGAAAAAAATTTTTTTTGGACTTAGTCATTTTTCTGGCGTTTATCAGACTTTCAGATATGGGAAATGTCAGTGAGCATTCTGATTTCAGTTCCAGAGCGATTCGCCCGATGAGTCCTTCATATTTAGTGGTTTTCAGCCAATTTTCTGAATTTTTGAAAATGTCACTTTTTTGTGAAAATATCCACTAAATGAGGGAATAATATGTGTGAGGGTACCCCAGGAGAGTTTCAAATGTTTGTGGGTAGAATATATATCCCACGGGGGTAAAATTGAAAAAAGTTGAAAAAAATTTTTTTTTGGACTTAGTCATTTTTCTGGCGTTTATCAGACTTTCAGATAGGGAAAATGTCAGTGAGCGTTCTGATTTCAGTTCCAGAGCGATTCGCCAGATGAGTCCTTCATATTTAGTGGTTTTCAGCCAATTTTCTGAATTTTTGAAAATTTCACTTTTTTGTGAAAATATCCACTAAATGAGGGAATAATATGTGTGAGGGTACCCCAGGAGAGTTCCAAATGTGTGTGGGTAGAATATATATCCCACGGGGGTAAAATTGAAAAAAGTTGAAAAAAATTTTTTTTTTGACTTAGTCATTTTTCCGGCGTTTATCAGACTTTCAGATAGGGGAAATGTCAGTGAGGGTTCCGATTTCAGTTCCAGAGCGATTCGCCAGATGAGTCCTTCATATTTAGTGGTGTTCAGCCAATTTTCTGAATTTTTTTGAAAATTTCACTTTTTTGTAAAAATATCCACTAAATGAGGGAATAATATGTGTGAGGGTACCCCAGGAGAGCTCCAAATGTGTGTGGGTAGAATATATATCCAACGGGGATAAAATTGAAAAAAGTTGAAAAAAAATTTTTTTTGGACTTAGTCATTTTTTCAGCGTTTATCAGACTTTCAGATATGGGAAATGTCAGTGAGCGTTCCGATTTCAGTTCCAGAGCGATTCGCCCGATGAGTCCTTCATATTTAGTGGTTTTCAGCAAATTTTCTGAATTTTTGAAAATGTCACTTTTTTGTGAAAATATCCACTAAATGAGGGAATAATATGTGTGAGGGTACCCCAGGAGAGTTCCAAATGTGTGTGGGAAGAATATATATCCCAGGGGGGTAAAATTAAAAAGGGTGAAAAAAAATTTTTTTTGGACTTAGTCATTTTTCCGGCGTTTATCTAACTTTCAGATAGGGGAAATGTCAGTGAGCGTTCCGATTTCAGTTCTAGAGCGATTCGCCAGATGAGTCCTTCATATTTAGTGGTTTTCAGCCAATTTTCAGAATTTTTGAAAATTTCACTTTTTTGTGAAAATATCCACTAAATGAGGGAATAATATGTGTGAGGGTACCCCAGGAGAGTTCCAAATGTGTGTGGGAAGAATATATATCCCAGGGGGGTAAAATTAAAAAGGGTGAAAAAAAATTTTTTTTGGACTTAGTCATTTTTCCGGCGTTTATCTAACTTTCAGATAGGGGAAATGTCAGTGAGCGTTCCGATTTCAGTTCTAGAGCGATTCGCCAGATGAGTCCTTCATATTTAGTGGTTTTCAGCCAATTTTCAGAATTTTTGAAAATTTCACTTTTTTGTGAAAATATCCACTAAATGAGGGAATAATATGTGTGAGGGTACCCCAGGAGAGTTCCAAATGTGTGTGGGTAGAATATATATCCCAGGGGGGTAAAATTGAAAAAAGGTGAAAAAAAATTTTTTTTGGACTTAGTCATTTTTCCGGCGTTTATCAGACTTTCAGATAGGGGAAATGTCAGTGAGCGTTCCGATTTCAGTTCCAGAGCGATTCGCCAGATGAGTCCTTCATATTTAGTGTTTTTCAGCCAATTTTTTGAATTTTTGAAAATTTCATTTTTTTGTGAAAATATCCACTAAATGAGGGAATAATATGTGTGAGGGTACCCCAGGAGAGTTCCAAATGTGTGTGGGTAGAATATATATCCAACGGGGATAAAATTGAAAAAAGTTGAAAAAAAATTTTTTTTGGACTTAGTCATTTTTTCAGCGTTTATCAGACTTTCAGATATGGGAAATGTCAGTGAGCGTTCCGATTTCAGTTCCAGAGCGATTCGCCAGATGAGTCCTTCATATTTAGTGGTTTTCAGCCAATTTTCTGAATTTTTGAAAATTTCACTTTTTTGTGAAAATATCCACTAAATGAGGGAATAATATGTGTGAGGGTACCCCAGGAGAGTTCCAAATCTGTGTGGGTAGAATATATATCCAACGGGGGTAAAATTGAAAAAAAAATTTTTTTGGACTTAGTCATTTTTCTGGCGTTTATCAGACTTTCAGATATGGGAAATGTCAGTGAGCGTTCTGATTTCAGTTCCAGAGCGATTCGCCCGATGAGTCCTTCATATTTAGTGGTTTTCAGCCAATTTTCTGAATTTTTGAAAATTTCACTTTTTTGTGAAAATATCCACTAAATGAGGGAATAATATGTGTGAGGGTACCCCAGGAGAGTTTCAAATGTGTGTGGGTAGAATATATATCCCACGGGGGTAAAATTGAAAAAAGTTGAAAAAAATTTTTTTTTGGACTTAGTCATTTTAACGGCGTTTATCAGACTTTCAGATAGGGGAAATGTCAGTGAGCGTTCCGATTTCAGTTCCAGAGCGATTCGCCAGATGAGTCCTTCATATTTAGTGGTTTTCAGCCAATTTTCTGAATTTTTGAAAATGTCACTTTTTTGTGAAAATATCCACTAAATGAGGGAATAATATGTGTGAGGGTACCCCAGGAGAGTTCCAAATGTGTGTGGGTAGAATATATATCCCACGGGGGTAAATTGAAAAAAGTTGAAAAAAATTTTTTTTTGGACTTAGTCATTTTTCTGGCGTTTATCAGACTTTCAGATATGGGAAATGTCAGTGAGCGTTCTGATTTCAGTTCCAGAGCGATTCGCCCGATGAGTCCTTCATATTTAGTGGTTTTCAGCCAATTTTCTGAATTTTTGAAAATTTCACTTTTTTGTGAAAATATCCACTAAATGAGGGAATAATATGTGTGAGGGTACCACAGGAGAGTTTCAAATGTGTGTGGGTAGAATATATATCCCATGGGGGTAAAATTGAAAAAAGTTGAAAAAAATTTTTTTTTGGACTTAGTCATTTTTCTGGCGTTTATCAGACTTTCAGATAGGGGAAATGTCAGTGAGCGTTCCGATTTCAGTTCCAGAGCGATTCGCCAGATGAGTCCTTCATATTTAGTGGTTTTCAGCCAATTTTCTGAATTTTTGAAAATTTCACTTTTTTGTGAAAATATCCACTAAATGAGGGAATAATATGTGTGAGGGTACCCCAGGAGAGTTTCAAATGTGTGTGGGTAGAATATATATCCCACGGGGGTAAAATTGAAAAAAGTTGAAAAAAATTTTTTTTTGGACTTAGTCATTTTTCTGGCGTTTATCAGACTTTCAGATAGGGGAAATGTCAGTGAGCGTTCCGATTTCAGTTCCAGAGCGATTCGCCAGATGAGTCCTTCATATTTAGTGGTTTTCAGCCAATTTTCTGAATTTTTGAAAAATTCACTTTTTTGTGAAAATATCCACTAAATGAGGGAATAATATGTGTGAGGGTACCCCAGGAGAGTTCCAAATGTGTGTGGGTAGAATATATATCCCAGGGGGGTAAAATTGAAAAAAGGTGAAAAAAAATTTTTTTGGACTTAGTCATTTTTCCGGCGTTTATCAGACTTTCAGATAGGGGAAATGTCAGTGAGCGTTCCGATTTCAGTTCCAGAGCGATTCGCCAGATGAGTCCTTCATATTTAGTGGTTTTCAGCCAATTTTTTGAATTTTTGAAAATTTCATTTTTTTGTGAAAATATCCACTAAATGAGGGAATAATATGTGTGAGGGTACCCCAGGAGAGTTCCAAATGTGTGTGGGTAGAATATATATCCAACGGGGATAAAATTGAAAAAAGTTGAAAAAAAATTTTTTTTGGACTTAGTCATTTTTTCAGCGTTTATCAGACTTTCAGATATGGGAAATGTCAGTGAGCGTTCCGATTTCAGTTCCAGAGCGATTCGCCAGATGAGTCCTTCATATTTAGTGGTTTTCAGCCAATTTTCTGAATTTTTGAAAATTTCACTTTTTTGTGAAAATATCCACTAAATGAGGGAATAATATGTGTGAGGGTACCCCAGGAGAGTTCCAAATGTGTGTGGGTAGAATATATATCCAACGGGGGTAAAATTGAAAAAAAAATTTTTTTGGACTTAGTCATTTTTCTGGCGTTTATCAGACTTTCAGATATGGGAAATGTCAGTGAGCGTTCTGATTTCAGTTCCAGAGCGATTCGCCCGATGAGTCCTTCATATTTAGTGGTTTTCAGCCAATTTTCTGAATTTTTGAAAATTTCACTTTTTTGTGAAAATATCCACTAAATGAGGGAATAATATGTGTGAGGGTACCCCAGGAGAGTTTCAAATGTGTGTGGGTAGAATATATATCCCACGGGGGTAAAATTGAAAAAAGTTGAAAAAAATTTTTTTTTGGACTTAGTCATTTTAACGGCGTTTATCAGACTTTCAGATAGGGGAAATGTCAGTGAGCGTTCCGATTTCAGTTCCAGAGCGATTCGCCAGATGAGTCCTTCATATTTAGTGGTTTTCAGCCAATTTTCTGAATTTTTGAAAATGTCACTTTTTTGTGAAAATATCCACTAAATGAGGGAATAATATGTGTGAGGGTACCCCAGGAGAGTTCCAAATGTGTGTGGGTAGAATATATATCCCACGGGGGTAAATTGAAAAAAGTTGAAAAAAATTTTTTTTTGGACTTAGTCATTTTTCTGGCGTTTATCAGACTTTCAGATATGGGAAATGTCAGTGAGCGTTCTGATTTCAGTTCCAGAGCGATTCGCCCGATGAGTCCTTCATATTTAGTGGTTTTCAGCCAATTTTCTGAATTTTTGAAAATTTCACTTTTTTGTGAAAATATCCACTAAATGAGGGAATAATATGTGTGAGGGTACCACAGGAGAGTTTCAAATGTGTGTGGGTAGAATATATATCCCATGGGGGTAAAATTGAAAAAAGTTGAAAAAAATTTTTTTTTGGACTTAGTCATTTTTCTGGCGTTTATCAGACTTTCAGATAGGGGAAATGTCAGTGAGCGTTCCGATTTCAGTTCCAGAGCGATTCGCCAGATGAGTCCTTCATATTTAGTGGTTTTCAGCCAATTTTCTGAATTTTTGAAAATTTCACTTTTTTGTGAAAATATCCACTAAATGAGGGAATAATATGTGTGAGGGTACCCCAGGAGAGTTTCAAATGTGTGTGGGTAGAATATATATCCCACGGGGGTAAAATTGAAAAAAGTTGAAAAAAATTTTTTTTTGGACTTAGTCATTTTTCTGGCGTTTATCAGACTTTCAGATAGGGGAAATGTCAGTGAGCGTTCCGATTTCAGTTCCAGAGCGATTCGCCAGATGAGTCCTTCATATTTAGTGGTTTTCAGCCAATTTTCTGAATTTTTGAAAAATTCACTTTTTTGTGAAAATATCCACTAAATGAGGGAATAATATGTGTGAGGGTACCCCAGGAGAGTTCCAAATGTGTGTGGGTAGAATATATATCCCAGGGGGGTAAAATTGAAAAAAGGTGAAAAAAAATTTTTTTTGGACTTAGTCATTTTTCCGGCGTTTATCAGACTTTCAGATAGGGGAAATGTCAGTGAGCGTTCCGATTTCAGTTCCAGAGCGATTCGCCAGATGAGTCCTTCATATTTAGTGGTTTTCAGCCAATTTTTTGAATTTTTGAAAATTTCATTTTTTTGTGAAAATATCCACTAAATGAGGGAATAATATGTGTGAGGGTACCCCAGGAGAGTTCCAAATGTGTGTGGGTAGAATATATATCCAACGGGGATAAAATTGAAAAAAGTTGAAAAAAAATTTTTTTTGGACTTAGTCATTTTTTCAGCGTTTATCAGACTTTCAGATATGGGAAATGTCAGTGAGCGTTCCGATTTCAGTTCCAGAGCGATTCGCCAGATGAGTCCTTCATATTTAGTGGTTTTCAGCCAATTTTCTGAATTTTTGAAAATTTCACTTTTTTGTGAAAATATCCACTAAATGAGGGAATAATATGTGTGAGGGTACCCCAGGAGAGTTCCAAATGTGTGTGGGTAGAATATATATCCCACGGGGGTAAAATTGAAAAAAGTTGAAAAAAATTTTTTTTTGGACTTAGTCATTTTTCTGGCGTTTATCAGACTTTCAGATAGGGGAAATGTCAGTGAGCGTTTCGATTTCAGTTCCAGAGCGATTCGCCCGATGAGTCCTTCATATTTAGTGGTTTTCAGCCAATTTTCTGAATTTTTGAAAATGTCACTTTTTTGTGAAAATATCCACTAAATGAGGGAATAATATGTGTGAGGGTACCCCAGGAGAGTTCCAAATGTGTGTGGGTAGAATATATATCCCAGGGGGGTAAAATTGAAAAAAGTTGAAAAAAATTTTTTTTTGGACTTAGTCATTTTTCCGGCGTTTATCAGACTTTCAGATATGGGAAATGTCAGTGAGCGTTCCGATTTCAGTTCCAGAGCGATTCGCCAGATGAGTCCTTCATATTTAGTGGTTTTCAGCCAATTTTCTGAATTTTTGAAAATTTCACTTTTTTGTGAAAATATCCACTAAATGAGGGAATAATATGTGTGAGGGTACCCCAGGAGAGTTTCAAATGTGTGTGGGTAGAATATATATCCCACGGGGGTAAAATTGCAAAAAGTTGAAAAAAATTTTTTTTTGGACTTAGTCATTTTAACGGCGTTTATCAGACTTTCAGATAGGGGAAATGTCAGTGAGCGTTCCGATTTCAGTTCCAGAGCGATTCGCCAGATGAGTCCTTCATATTTAGTGGTTTTCAGCCAATTTTCTGAATTTTTGAAAATGTCACTTTTTTGTGAAAATATCCACTAAATGAGGGAATAATATGTGTGAGGGTACCCCAGGAGAGTTCCAAATGTGTGTGGGTAGAATATATATCCCACGGGGGTAAATTGAAAAAAGTTGAAAAAAATTTTTTTTTGGACTTACTCATTTTTTCAGCGTTTATCAGACTTTCAGATATGGGAAATGTCAGTGAGCGTTCCGATTTCAGTTCCAGAGCGATTCGCCAGATGAGTCCTTCATATTTAGTGGTTTTCAGCCAATTTTCTGAATTTTTGAAAATTTCACTTTTTTGTGAAAATATCCACTAAATGAGGGAATAATATGTGTGAGGGTACCCCAGGAGAGTTCCAAATGTGTGTGGGTAGAATATATATCCCACGGGGGTAAAATTGAAAAAAGTTGAAAAAAATTTTTTTTTGGACTTAGTCATTTTTCTGGCGTTTATCAGACTTTCAGATAGGGGAAATGTCAGTGAGCGTTTCGATTTCAGTTCCAGAGCGATTCGCCCGATGAGTCCTTCATATTTAGTGGTTTTCAGCCAATTTTCTGAATTTTTGAAAATGTCACTTTTTTGTGAAAATATCCACTAAATGAGGGAATAATATGTGTGAGGGTACCCCAGGAGAGTTCCAAATGTGTGTGGGTAGAATATATATCCCAGGGGGGTAAAATTGAAAAAAGTTGAAAAAAATTTTTTTTTGGACTTAGTCATTTTTCCGGCGTTTATCAGACTTTCAGATATGGGAAATGTCAGTGAGCGTTCCGATTTCAGTTCCAGAGCGATTCGCCAGATGAGTCCTTCATATTTAGTGGTTTTCAGCCAATTTTCTGAATTTTTGAAAATTTCACTTTTTTGTGAAAATATCCACTAAATGAGGGAATAATATGTGTGAGGGTACCCCAGGAGAGTTTCAAATGTGTGTGGGTAGAATATATATCCCACGGGGGTAAAATTGCAAAAAGTTGAAAAAAATTTTTTTTTGGACTTAGTCATTTTAACGGCGTTTATCAGACTTTCAGATAGGGGAAATGTCAGTGAGCGTTCCGATTTCAGTTCCAGAGCGATTCGCCAGATGAGTCCTTCATATTTAGTGGTTTTCAGCCAATTTTCTGAATTTTTGAAAATGTCACTTTTTTGTGAAAATATCCACTAAATGAGGGAATAATATGTGTGAGGGTACCCCAGGAGAGTTCCAAATGTGTGTGGGTAGAATATATATCCCACGGGGGTAAATTGAAAAAAGTTGAAAAAAATTTTTTTTTGGACTTACTCATTTTTCTGGCGTTTATCAGACTTTCAGATATGGGAAATGTCAGTGAGCGTTCTGATTTCAGTTCCAGAGCGATTCGCCCGATGAGTCCTTCATATTTAGTGGTTTTCAGCCAATTTTCTGAATTTTTTAAAATTTCACTTTTTTGTGAAAATATCCACTAAATGAGGGAATAATATGTGTGAGGGTACCACAGGAGAGTTTCAAATGTGTGTGGGTAGAATATATATCCCACGGGGGTAAAATTGCAAAAAGTTAAAAAAAATTTTCTTTGGACTTAGTCATTTTTCCGGCGTTTATCAGACTTTCAGATAGGGGAAATGTCAGTGAGCGTTCCGATTTCAGTTCCAGAGCGATTCGCCAGATGAGTCCTTCATATTTAGTGGTTTTCAGCCAATTTTCTGAATTTTTGAAAATTTCACTTTTT
Organism: Phyllobates terribilis; assembly: GCF_046119375.1. NCBI lineage: Eukaryota > Metazoa > Chordata > Amphibia > Anura > Dendrobatidae > Phyllobates > Phyllobates terribilis. The sequence goes on from NW_027362768.1 coordinate 123,913,861, forward strand.
TGTGAAAATATCCACTAAATGAGGGAATAATATGTGTGAGGGTACCCCAGGAGAGTTCCAAATGTGTGTGGGTAGAATATATATCCAACGGGGGTAAAATTGAAAAAAAAATTTTTTTGGACTTAGTCATTTTTCTGGCGTTTATCAGACTTTCAGATATGGGAAATGTCAGTGAACGTTCTGATTTCAGTTCCAGAGCGATTCGCCCGATGAGTCCTTCATATTTAGTGGTTTTCAGCCAATTTTCTGAATTTTTGAAAATTTCACTTTTTTGTGAAAATATCCACTAAATGAGGGAATAATATGTGTGAGGGTACCCCAGGAGAGTTTCAAATGTGTGTGGGTAGAATATATATCCCACGGGGGTAAAATTGAAAAAAGTTGAAAAAAATTTTTTTTGGACTTAGTCATTTTTCTGGCGTTTATCAGACTTTCAGATATGGGAAATGTCAGTGAGCATTCTGATTTCAGTTCCAGAGCGATTCGCCCGATGAGTCCTTCATATTTAGTGGTTTTCAGCCAATTTTCTGAATTTTTGAAAATGTCACTTTTTTGTGAAAATATCCACTAAATGAGGGAATAATATGTGTGAGGGTACCCCAGGAGAGTTTCAAATGTTTGTGGGTAGAATATATATCCCACGGGGGTAAAATTGAAAAAAGTTGAAAAAAATTTTTTTTTGGACTTAGTCATTTTTCTGGCGTTTATCAGACTTTCAGATAGGGAAAATGTCAGTGAGCGTTCTGATTTCAGTTCCAGAGCGATTCGCCAGATGAGTCCTTCATATTTAGTGGTTTTCAGCCAATTTTCTGAATTTTTGAAAATTTCACTTTTTTGTGAAAATATCCACTAAATGAGGGAATAATATGTGTGAGGGTACCCCAGGAGAGTTCCAAATGTGTGTGGGTAGAATATATATCCCACGGGGGTAAAATTGAAAAAAGTTGAAAAAAATTTTTTTTTTGACTTAGTCATTTTTCCGGCGTTTATCAGACTTTCAGATAGGGGAAATGTCAGTGAGGGTTCCGATTTCAGTTCCAGAGCGATTCGCCAGATGAGTCCTTCATATTTAGTGGTGTTCAGCCAATTTTCTGAATTTTTTTGAAAATTTCACTTTTTTGTAAAAATATCCACTAAATGAGGGAATAATATGTGTGAGGGTACCCCAGGAGAGCTCCAAATGTGTGTGGGTAGAATATATATCCAACGGGGATAAAATTGAAAAAAGTTGAAAAAAAATTTTTTTTGGACTTAGTCATTTTTTCAGCGTTTATCAGACTTTCAGATATGGGAAATGTCAGTGAGCGTTCCGATTTCAGTTCCAGAGCGATTCGCCCGATGAGTCCTTCATATTTAGTGGTTTTCAGCAAATTTTCTGAATTTTTGAAAATGTCACTTTTTTGTGAAAATATCCACTAAATGAGGGAATAATATGTGTGAGGGTACCCCAGGAGAGTTCCAAATGTGTGTGGGAAGAATATATATCCCAGGGGGGTAAAATTAAAAAGGGTGAAAAAAAATTTTTTTTGGACTTAGTCATTTTTCCGGCGTTTATCTAACTTTCAGATAGGGGAAATGTCAGTGAGCGTTCCGATTTCAGTTCTAGAGCGATTCGCCAGATGAGTCCTTCATATTTAGTGGTTTTCAGCCAATTTTCAGAATTTTTGAAAATTTCACTTTTTTGTGAAAATATCCACTAAATGAGGGAATAATATGTGTGAGGGTACCCCAGGAGAGTTCCAAATGTGTGTGGGTAGAATATATATCCCAGGGGGGTAAAATTGAAAAAAGGTGAAAAAAAATTTTTTTTGGACTTAGTCATTTTTCCGGCGTTTATCAGACTTTCAGATAGGGGAAATGTCAGTGAGCGTTCCGATTTCAGTTCCAGAGCGATTCGCCAGATGAGTCCTTCATATTTAGTGGTTTTCAGCCAATTTTCTGAATTTTTGAAAATTTCACTTTTTTGTGAAAATATCCACTAAATGAGGGAATAATATGTGTGAGGGTACCCCAGGAGAGTTCCAAATGTGTGTGGGTAGAATATATATCCAACGGGGATAAAATTGAAAAAAGTTGAAAAAAAATTTTTTTTGGACTTAGTCATTTTTTCAGCGTTTATCAGACTTTCAGATATGGGAAATGTCAGTGAGCGTTCCGATTTCAGTTCCAGAGCGATTCGCCAGATGAGTCCTTCATATTTAGTGGTTTTCAGCCAATTTTCTGAATTTTTGAAAATTTCACTTTTTTGTGAAAATATCCACTAAATGAGGGAATAATATGTGTGAGGGTACCCCAGGAGAGTTCCAAATGTGTGTGGGTAGAATATATATCCAACGGGGGTAAAATTGAAAAAAAAATTTTTTTGGACTTAGTCATTTTTCTGGCGTTTATCAGACTTTCAGATATGGGAAATGTCAGTGAGCGTTCTGATTTCAGTTCCAGAGCGATTCGCCCGATGAGTCCTTCATATTTAGTGGTTTTCAGCCAATTTTCTGAATTTTTGAAAATTTCACTTTTTTGTGAAAATATCCACTAAATGAGGGAATAATATGTGTGAGGGTACCCCAGGAGAGTTTCAAATGTGTGTGGGTAGAATATATATCCCACGGGGGTAAAATTGAAAAAAGTTGAAAAAAATTTTTTTTTGGACTTAGTCATTTTAACGGCGTTTATCAGACTTTCAGATAGGGGAAATGTCAGTGAGCGTTCCGATTTCAGTTCCAGAGCGATTCGCCAGATGAGTCCTTCATATTTAGTGGTTTTCAGCCAATTTTCTGAATTTTTGAAAATGTCACTTTTTTGTGAAAATATCCACTAAATGAGGGAATAATATGTGTGAGGGTACCCCAGGAGAGTTCCAAATGTGTGTGGGTAGAATATATATCCCACGGGGGTAAATTGAAAAAAGTTGAAAAAAATTTTTTTTTGGACTTAGTCATTTTTCTGGCGTTTATCAGACTTTCAGATATGGGAAATGTCAGTGAGCGTTCTGATTTCAGTTCCAGAGCGATTCGCCCGATGAGTCCTTCATATTTAGTGGTTTTCAGCCAATTTTCTGAATTTTTGAAAATTTCACTTTTTTGTGAAAATATCCACTAAATGAGGGAATAATATGTGTGAGGGTACCACAGGAGAGTTTCAAATGTGTGTGGGTAGAATATATATCCCATGGGGGTAAAATTGAAAAAAGTTGAAAAAAATTTTTTTTTGGACTTAGTCATTTTTCTGGCGTTTATCAGACTTTCAGATAGGGGAAATGTCAGTGAGCGTTCCGATTTCAGTTCCAGAGCGATTCGCCAGATGAGTCCTTCATATTTAGTGGTTTTCAGCCAATTTTCTGAATTTTTGAAAATTTCACTTTTTTGTGAAAATATCCACTAAATGAGGGAATAATATGTGTGAGGGTACCCCAGGAGAGTTTCAAATGTGTGTGGGTAGAATATATATCCCACGGGGGTAAAATTGAAAAAAGTTGAAAAAAATTTTTTTTTGGACTTAGTCATTTTTCTGGCGTTTATCAGACTTTCAGATAGGGGAAATGTCAGTGAGCGTTCCGATTTCAGTTCCAGAGCGATTCGCCAGATGAGTCCTTCATATTTAGTGGTTTTCAGCCAATTTTCTGAATTTTTGAAAAATTCACTTTTTTGTGAAAATATCCACTAAATGAGGGAATAATATGTGTGAGGGTACCCCAGGAGAGTTCCAAATGTGTGTGGGTAGAATATATATCCCAGGGGGGTAAAATTGAAAAAAGGTGAAAAAAAATTTTTTTTGGACTTAGTCATTTTTCCGGCGTTTATCAGACTTTCAGATAGGGGAAATGTCAGTGAGCGTTCCGATTTCAGTTCCAGAGCGATTCGCCAGATGAGTCCTTCATATTTAGTGGTTTTCAGCCAATTTTTTGAATTTTTGAAAATTTCATTTTTTTGTGAAAATATCCACTAAATGAGGGAATAATATGTGTGAGGGTACCCCAGGAGAGTTCCAAATGTGTGTGGGTAGAATATATATCCAACGGGGATAAAATTGAAAAAAGTTGAAAAAAAATTTTTTTTGGACTTAGTCATTTTTTCAGCGTTTATCAGACTTTCAGATATGGGAAATGTCAGTGAGCGTTCCGATTTCAGTTCCAGAGCGATTCGCCAGATGAGTCCTTCATATTTAGTGGTTTTCAGCCAATTTTCTGAATTTTTGAAAATTTCACTTTTTTGTGAAAATATCCACTAAATGAGGGAATAATATGTGTGAGGGTACCCCAGGAGAGTTCCAAATGTGTGTGGGTAGAATATATATCCCACGGGGGTAAAATTGAAAAAAGTTGAAAAAATTTTTTTTTTGGACTTAGTCATTTTTCTGGCGTTTATCAGACTTTCAGATAGGGGAAATGTCAGTGAGCGTTTCGATTTCAGTTCCAGAGCGATTCGCCCGATGAGTCCTTCATATTTAGTGGTTTTCAGCCAATTTTCTGAATTTTTGAAAATGTCACTTTTTTGTGAAAATATCCACTAAATGAGGGAATAATATGTGTGAGGGTACCCCAGGAGAGTTCCAAATGTGTGTGGGTAGAATATATATCCCAGGGGGGTAAAATTGAAAAAAGTTGAAAAAAATTTTTTTTTGGACTTAGTCATTTTTCCGGCGTTTATCAGACTTTCAGATATGGGAAATGTCAGTGAGCGTTCCGATTTCAGTTCCAGAGCGATTCGCCAGATGAGTCCTTCATATTTAGTGGTTTTCAGCCAATTTTCTGAATTTTTGAAAATTTCACTTTTTTGTGAAAATATCCACTAAATGAGGGAATAATATGTGTGAGGGTACCCCAGGAGAGTTTCAAATGTGTGTGGGTAGAATATATATCCCACGGGGGTAAAATTGCAAAAAGTTGAAAAAAATTTTTTTTTGGACTTAGTCATTTTAACGGCGTTTATCAGACTTTCAGATAGGGGAAATGTCAGTGAGCGTTCCGATTTCAGTTCCAGAGCGATTCGCCAGATGAGTCCTTCATATTTAGTGGTTTTCAGCCAATTTTCTGAATTTTTGAAAATGTCACTTTTTTGTGAAAATATCCACTAAATGAGGGAATAATATGTGTGAGGGTACCCCAGGAGAGTTCCAAATGTGTGTGGGTAGAATATATATCCCACGGGGGTAAATTGAAAAAAGTTGAAAAAAATTTTTTTTTGGACTTACTCATTTTTTCAGCGTTTATCAGACTTTCAGATATGGGAAATGTCAGTGAGCGTTCCGATTTCAGTTCCAGAGCGATTCGCCAGATGAGTCCTTCATATTTAGTGGTTTTCAGCCAATTTTCTGAATTTTTGAAAATTTCACTTTTTTGTGAAAATATCCACTAAATGAGGGAATAATATGTGTGAGGGTACCCCAGGAGAGTTCCAAATGTGTGTGGGTAGAATATATATCCCACGGGGGTAAAATTGAAAAAAGTTGAAAAAAATTTTTTTTTGGACTTAGTCATTTTTCTGGCGTTTATCAGACTTTCAGATAGGGGAAATGTCAGTGAGCGTTTCGATTTCAGTTCCAGAGCGATTCGCCCGATGAGTCCTTCATATTTAGTGGTTTTCAGCCAATTTTCTGAATTTTTGAAAATGTCACTTTTTTGTGAAAATATCCACTAAATGAGGGAATAATATGTGTGAGGGTACCCCAGGAGAGTTCCAAATGTGTGTGGGTAGAATATATATCCCAGGGGAGTAAAATTGAAAAAAGTTGAAAAAAATTTTTTTTTGGACTTAGTCATTTTTCCGGCGTTTATCAGACTTTCAGATATGGGAAATGTCAGTGAGCGTTCCGATTTCAGTTCCAGAGCGATTCGCCAGATGAGTCCTTCATATTTAGTGGTTTTCAGCCAATTTTCTGAATTTTTGAAAATTTCACTTTTTTGTGAAAATATCCACTAAATGAGGGAATAATATGTGTGAGGGTACCCCAGGAGAGTTTCAAATGTGTGTGGGTAGAATATATATCCCACGGGGGTAAAATTGCAAAAAGTTGAAAAAAATTTTTTTTTGGACTTAGTCATTTTAACGGCGTTTATCAGACTTTCAGATAGGGGAAATGTCAGTGAGCGTTCCGATTTCAGTTCCAGAGCGATTCGCCAGATGAGTCCTTCATATTTAGTGGTTTTCAGCCAATTTTCTGAATTTTTGAAAATGTCACTTTTTTGTGAAAATATCCACTAAATGAGGGAATAATATGTGTGAGGGTACCCCAGGAGAGTTCCAAATGTGTGTGGGTAGAATATATATCCCACGGGGGTAAATTGAAAAAAGTTGAAAAAAATTTTTTTTTGGACTTACTCATTTTTCTGGCGTTTATCAGACTTTCAGATATGGGAAATGTCAGTGAGCGTTCTGATTTCAGTTCCAGAGCGATTCGCCCGATGAGTCCTTCATATTTAGTGGTTTTCAGCCAATTTTCTGAATTTTTGAAAATTTCACTTTTTTGTGAAAATATCCACTAAATGAGGGAATAATATGTGTGAGGGTACCACAGGAGAGTTTCAAATGTGTGTGGGTAGAATATATATCCCACGGGGGTAAAATTGAAAAAAGTTGAAAAAAATTTTTTTTTGGACTTAGTCATTTTTCTGGCGTTTATCAGACTTTCAGATAGGGGAAATGTCAGTGAGCGTTTCGATTTCAGTTCCAGAGCGATTCGCCAGATGAGTCCTTCATATTTAGTGGTTTTCAGCCAATTTTCAGAATTTTTGAAAATGTCACTTTTTTTGTGAAAATATCCACTAAATGAGGGAATAATATGTGTGAGGGTACCCCAGGAGAGTTCCAAATGTGTGTGGGTAGAATATATATCCAACGGGGATAAAATTGAAAAAAGTTGAAAAAAAATTTTTTTTGGACTTAGTCATTTTTCTGGCGTTTATCAGACTTTCAGATATGGGAAATGTCAGTGAGCGTTCTGATTTCAGTTCCAGAGCGATTCGCCCGATGAGTCCTTCATATTTAGTGGTTTTCAGCCAATTTTCTGAATTTTTGAAAATGTCACTTTTTTGTGAAAATATCCACTAAATGAGGGAATAAAATGTGTGAGGGTACCCCAGGAGAGTTTCAAATGTGTGTGGGTAGAATATATATCCCACGGGGGTAAAATTGAAAAAAGTTGAAAAAAATTTTTTTTTTGACTTAGTCATTTTTCCGGCGTTTATCAGACTTTCAGATAGGGGAAATGTCAGTGAGGGTTCCGATTTCAGTTCCAGAGCGATTCGCCAGATGAGTCCTTCATATTTAGTGGTGTTCAGCCAATTTTCTGAATTTTTGAAAATGTCACTTTTTTGTGAAAATATCCACTAAATGAGGGAATAATATGTGTGAGGGTACCCCAGGAGAGTTCCAAATGTGTGTGGGTAGAATATATATCCCAGGGGGGTAAAATTGAAAAAAGTTGAAAAAAATTTTTTTTTGGACTTAGTCATTTTTCTGGCGTTTATCAGACTTTCAGATAGGGGAAATGTCAGTGAGCGTTTCGATTTCAGTTCCAGAGCGATTCGCCCGATGAGTCCTTCATATTTAGTGGTTTTCAGCCAATTTTCTGAATTTTTGAAAATGTCACTTTTTTGTGAAAATATCCACTAAATGAGGGAATAATATGTGTGAGGGTACCCCAGGAGAGTTCCAAATGTGTGTGGGTAGAATATATATCCCAGGGGGGTAAAATTGAAAAAAGTTGAAAAAAATTTTTTTTTGGACTTAGTCATTTTTCCGGCGTTTATCAGACTTTCAGATAGGGGAAATGTCAGTGAGCGTTTCGATTTCAGTTCCAGAGCGATTCGCCAGATGAGCCCTTCATATTTAGTGGTTTTCAGCCAATTTTCAGAATTTTTGAAAATGTCACTTTTTTTGTGAAAATATCCACTAAATGAGGGAATAATATGTGTGAGGGTACCCCAGGAGAGTTCCAAATGTGTGTGGGTAGAATATATATCCAACGGGGGTAAAATTGAAAAAAGTTGAAAAAAAATTTTTTTTGGACTTAGTCATTTTTCTGGCGTTTATCAGACTTTCAGATATGGGAAATGTCAGTGAGCGTTTTGATTTCAGTTCCAGAGCGATTCGCCCGATGAGTCCTTCATATTTAGTGGTTTTCAGCCAATTTTCTGAATTTTTGAAAATTTCACTTTTTTGTGAAAATATCCACTAAATGAGGGAATAATATGTGTGAGGGTACCCCAGGAGAGTTCCAAATGTGTATGGGTAGAATATATATCCCAGGGGGGTAAAATTGAAAAAAGTTGAAAAAAATTTTTTTTTGGACTTAGTCATTTTTCCGGCGTTTATCAGACTTTCAGATAGGGGAAATGTCAGTGAGCGCTTCGATTTCAGTTCCAGAGCGATTCGCCAGATGAGTCCTTCATATTTAGTGGTTTTCAGCCAATTTTCTGAATTTTTGAAAATGTCACTTTTTTGTGAAAATATCCACTAAATGAGGGAATAATATGTGTGAGGGTACCCCAGGAGAGTTCCAAATGTGTGTGGGTAGAATATATATCCCAGGGGGGTAAAATTGAAAAAAGTTGAAAAAAATTTTTTTTTGGACTTAGTCATTTTTCCGGCGTTTATCAGACTTTCAGATAGGGGAAATGTCAGTGAGCGTTTCGATTTCAGTTCCAGAGCGATTCGCCAGATGAGTCCTTCATATTTAGTGGTTTTCAGCCAATTTTCAGAATTTTTGAAAATGTCACTTTTTTTGTGAAAATATCCACTAAATGAGGGAATAATATGTGTGAGGGTACCCCAGGAGAGTTCCAAATGTGTGTGGGTAGAATATATATCCAACGGGGATAAAATTGAAAAAAGTTGAAAAAAAATTTTTTTTGGACTTAGTCATTTTTTCAGCGTTTACCAGACTTTCAGATATGGGAAATGTCAGTGAGCGTTCCGATTTCAGTTCCAGAGCGATTCGCCAGATGAGTCCTTCATATTTAGTGGTTTTCAGCCAATTTTCTGAATTTTTGAAAATTTCACTTTTTTGTGAAAATATCCACTAAATGAGGGAATAATATGTGTGAGGGTACCCCAGGAGAGTTCCAAATGTGTGTGGGTAGAATATATATCCCAGGGGGGTAAAATTGAAAAAAGTTGAAAAAAATTTTTTTTTGGACTTAGTCATTTTTCCGGCGTTTATCAGACTTTCAGATAGGGGAAATGTCAGTGAGCGTTTCGATTTCAGTTCCAGAGCGATTCGCCAGATGAGTCCTTCATATTTAGTGGTTTTCAGCCAATTTTCTGAATTTTTGAAAATGTCACTTTTTTGTGAAAATATCCACTAAATGAGGGAATAATATGTGTGAGGGTACCCCAGGAGAGTTCCAAATGTGTGTGGGTAGAATATATATCCCAGGGGGGTAAAATTGAAAAAAGTTGAAAAAAAATTTTTTTTGGACTTAGTCATTTTTCCGGCGTTTATCAGACTTTCAGATAGGGGAAATGTCAGTGAGCGTTTCGATTTCAGTTCCAGAGCGATTCGCCAGATGAGTCCTTCATATTTAGTGGTTTTCAGCCAATTTTCAGAATTTTTGAAAATGTCACTTTTTTTGTGAAAATATCCACTAAATGAGGGAATAATATGTGTGAGGGTACCCCAGGAGAGTTCCAAATGTGTGTGGGTAGAATATATATCCAACGGGGATAAAATTGAAAAAAGTTGAAAAAAAATTTTTTTTGGACTTAGTCATTTTTTCAGCGTTTACCAGACTTTCAGATATGGGAAATGTCAGTGAGCGTTCCGATTTCAGTTCCAGAGCGATTCGCCAGATGAGTCCTTCATATTTAGTGGTTTTCAGGAAATTTTCTGAATTTTTGAAAATTTCACTTTTTTGTGAAAATATCCACTAAATGAGGGAATAATATGTGTGAGGGTACCCCAGGAGAGTTCCAAATGTGTGTGGGTAGAATATATATCCCACGGGGGTAAAATTGAAAAAAGTTGAAAAAAATTTTTTTTTTGACTTAGTCATTTTTCCGGCGTTTATCAGACTTTCAGATAGGGGAAATGTCAGTGAGGGTTCCGATTTCAGTTCCAGAGCGATTCGCCAGATGAGTCCTTCATATTTAGTGGTGTTCAGCCAATTTTCTGAATTTTTGAAAATGTCACTTTTTTGTGAAAATATCCATTAAATGAGGGAATAATATGTGTGAGGGTACCCCAGGAGAGTTCCAAATGTGTGTGGGTAGAATATATATCCCAGGGGGGTAAAATTGAAAAAAGTTGAAAAAAAATTTTTTTGGGACTTAGTCATTTTTCTGGCGTTTATCAGACTTTCAGATAGGGGAAATGTCAGTGAGCGTTTCGATTTCAGTTCCAGAGCGATTCGCCCGATGAGTCCTTCATATTTAGTGGTTTTCAGCCAATTTTCTGAATTTTTGAAAATGTCACTTTTTTGTGAAAATATCCACTAAATGAGGGAATAATATGTGTGAGGGTACCCCAGGAGAGTTCCAAATGTGTGTGGGTAGAATATATATCCCAGGGGGGTAAAATTGAAAAAAGTTGAAAAAAATTTTTTTTTGGACTTAGTCATTTTTCTGGCGTTTATCAGACTTTCAGATAGGGGAAATGTCAGTGAGCATTTCGATTTCAGTTCCAGAGCGATTCGCCCGATGAGTCCTTCATATTTAGTGGTTTTCAGCCAATTTTCTGAATTTTTGAAAATGTCACTTTTTTGTGAAAATATCCACTAAATGAGGGAATAATATGTGTGAGGGTACCCCAGGAGAGTTCCAAATGTGTGTGGGTAGAATATATATCCCAGGGGGGTAAAATTGAAAAAAGTTGAAAAAAATTTTTTTTTGGACTTAGTCATTTTTCCGGCGTTTATCAGACTTTCAGATAGGGGAAATGTCAGTGAGCGTTTTGATTTCAGTTCCAGAGCGATTCGCCAGATGAGTCCTTCATATTTAGTGGTTTTCAGCCAATTTTCAGAATTTTTGAAAATGTCACTTTTTTTGTGAAAATATCCACTAAATGAGGGAATAATATGTGTGAGGGTACCCCAGGAGAGTTCCAAATGTGTGTGGGTAGAATATATATCCAACAGGGATAAAATTGAAAAAAGTTGAAAAAAAATTTTTTTTGGACTTAGTCATTTTTCCAGCGTTTACCAGACTTTCAGATATGGGAAATGTCAGTGAGCGTTCCGATTTCAGTTCCAGAGCGATTCGCCAGATGAGTCCTTCATATTTAGTGGTTTTCAGCCAATTTTCTGAATTTTTGAAAATTTCACTTTTTTGTGAAAATATCCACTAAATGAGGGAATAATATGTGTGAGGGTACCCCAGGAGAGTTCCAAATGTGTGTGGGTAGAATATATATCCAACGGGTGTAAAATTGAAAAAAAAATTTTTTTGGACTTAGTCATTTTTCTGGCGTTTATCAGACTTTCAGATATGGGAAATGTCAGTGAGCGTTCTGATTTCAGTTCCAGAGCTATTCGCCCGATGAGTCCTTCATATTTAGTGGTTTTCAGCCAATTTTCTGAATTTTTGAAAATTTCACTTTTTTGTGAAAATATCCACTAAATGAGGGAATAATATGTGTGAGGGTACCCCAGGAGAGTTTCAAATGTGTGTGGGTAGAATATATATCCCACGTGGGTAAAATTGAAAAAAGTTGAAAAAAATTTTTTTTTTGACTTAGTCATTTTTCCGGCGTTTATCAGACTTTCAGATAGGGGAAATGTCAGTGAGGGTTCCGATTTCAGTTCCAGAGCGATTCGCCAGATGAGTCCTTCATATTTAGTGGTGTTCAGCCAATTTTCTGAATTTTTGAAAATGTCACTTTTTTGTGAAAATATCCACTAAATGAGGGAATAATATGTGTGAGGGTACCCCAGGAGAGTTCCAAATGTGTGTGGGTAGAATATATATCCCAGGGGGGTAAAATTGAAAAAAGTTGAAAAAAATTTTTTTTTGGACTTAGTCATTTTTCTGGCGTTTATCAGACTTTCAGATAGGGGAAATGTCAGTGAGCGTTTCGATTTCAGTTCCAGAGCGATTCGCCCGATGAGTCCTTCATATTTAGTGGTTTTCAGCCAATTTTCTGAATTTTTGAAAATGTCACTTTTTTGTGAAAATATCCACTAAATGAGGGAATAATATGTGTGAGGGTACCCCAGGAGAGTTCCAAATGTGTGTGGGTAGAATATATATCCCAGGGGGGTAAAATTGAAAAAAGTTGAAAAAAATTATTTTTTGGACTTAGTCATTTTTCCGGCGTTTATCAGACTTTCAGATAGGGGAAATGTCAGTGAGCGTTTCGATTTCAGTTCCAGAGCGATTCGCCAGATGAGTCCTTCATATTTAGTGGTTTTCAGCCAATTTTCAGAATTTTTGAAAATGTCACTTTTTTTGTGAAAATATCCACTAAATGAGGGAATAATATGTGTGAGGGTACCCCAGGAGAGTTCCAAATGTGTGTGGGTAGAATATATATCCCAGGGGGGTAAAATTGAAAAAAGTTGAAAAAAATTTTTTTTGGACTTAGTCATTTTTCCGGCGTTTATCAGACTTTCAGATAGGGGAAATGTCAGTGAGCGTTTCGATTTCAGTTCCAGAGCGATTCGCCAGATGAGTCCTTCATATTTAGTGGTTTTCAGCCAATTTTCAGAATTTTTGAAAATGTCACTTTTTTTGTGAAAATATCCACTAAATGAGGGAATAATATGTGTGAGGGTACCCCAGGAGAGTTCCAAATGTGTGTGGGTAGAATACATATCCAACGGGGATAAAATTGAAAAAAGTTGAAAAAAAATTTTTTTTGGACTTAGTCATTTTTTCAGCGTTTACCAGACTTTCAGATATGGGAAATGTCAGTGAGCGTTCCGATTTCAGTTCCAGAGCGATTCGCCAGATGAGTCCTTCATATTTAGTGGTTTTCAGCCAATTTTCTGAATTTTTGAAAATTTCACTTTTTTGTGAAAATATCCACTAAATGAGGGAATTATATGTGTGAGGGTACCCCAGGAGAGTTCCAAATGTGTGTGGGTAGAATATATATCCAACGGGTGTAAAATTGAAAAAAAAATTTTTTTGGACTTAGTCATTTTTCTGGCGTTTATCAGACTTTCAGATATGGGAAATGTCAGTGAGCGTTCTGATTTCAGTTCCAGAGCTATTCGCCCGATGAGTCCTTCATATTTAGTGGTTTTCAGCCAATTTTCTGAATTATTGAAAATTTCACTTTTTTGTGAAAATATCCACTAAATGAGGGAATAATATGTGTGAGGGTACCCCAGGAGAGTTTCAAATGTGTGTGGGTAGAATATATATCCCAGGGGGGTAAAATTGAAAAAAGTTGAAAAAAATTTTTTTTTGGACTTAGTCATTTTTCCGGCGTTTATCAGACTTTCAGATAGGGGAAATGTCAGTGAGCGTTTCGATTTCAGTTCCAGAGTGATTCGCCAGATGAGCCCTTCATATTTAGTGGTTTTCAGCCAATTTTCAGAATTTTTGAAAATGTCACTTTTTTTGTGAAAATATCCACTAAATGAGGGAATAATATGTGTGAGGGTACCCCAGGAGAGTTCCAAATGTGTGTGGGTAGAATATATATCCCAGGGGGGTAAAATTGAAAAAAGTTGAAAAAAATTTTTTTTTGGACTTAGTCATTTTTCTGGCGTTTATCAGACTTTCAGATAGGGGAAATGTCAGTGAGCATTTTGATTTCAGTTCCAGAGCGATTCGCCCGATGAGTCCTTCATATTTAGTGGTTTTCAGCCAATTTTCTGAATTTTTGAAAATGTCACTTTTTTTGTGAAAATATCCACTAAATGAGGGAATAATATGTGTGAGGGTACCCCAGGAGAGTTCCAAATGTGTGTGGGTAGAATATATATCCCAGGGGGGTAAAATTGAAAAAAGTTGAAAAAAAATTTTTTTTGGACTTAGTCATTTTTCCGGCGTTTATCAGACTTTCAGATAGGGGAAATGTCAGTGAGCGTTTCGATTTCAGTTCCAGAGCGATTCGCCAGATGAGTCCTTCATATTTAGTGGTTTTCAGCCAATTTTCAGAATTTTTGAAAATGTCACTTTTTTTGTGAAAATATCCACTAAATGAGGGAATAATATGTGTGAGGGTACCCCAGGAGAGTTCCAAATGTGTGTGGGTAGAATATATATCCAACGGGGATAAAATTGAAAAAAGTTGAAAAAAAATTTTTTTTGGACTTAGTCATTTTTTCAGCGTTTACCAGACTTTCAGATATGGGAAATGTCAGTGAGCGTTCCGATTTCAGTTCCAGAGCGATTCGCCAGATGAGTCCTTCATATTTAGTGGTTTTCAGCCAATTTTCTGAATTTTTGAAAATTTCACTTTTTTGTGAAAATATCCACTAAATGAGGGAATTATATGTGTGAGGGTACCCCAGGAGAGTTCCAAATGTGTGTGGGTAGAATATATATCCAACGGGTGTAAAATTGAAAAAAAAATTTTTTTGGACTTAGTCATTTTTCTGGCGTTTATCAGACTTTCAGATATGGGAAATGTCAGTGAGCGTTCTGATTTCAGTTCCAGAGCTATTCGCCCGATGAGTCCTTCATATTTAGTGGTTTTCAGCCAATTTTCTGAATTTTTGAAAATTTCACTTTTTTGTGAAAATATCCACTAAATGAGGGAATAATATGTGTGAGGGTACCCCAGGAGATTTTCAAATGTGTGTGGGTAGAATATATATCCCAGGGGGGTAAAATTGAAAAAAGTTGAAAAAAATTTTTTTTTGGACTTAGTCATTTTTCCGGCGTTTATCAGACTTTCAGATAGGGGAAATGTCAGTGAGCGTTTCGATTTCAGTTCCAGAGCGATTCGCCAGATGAGCCCTTCATATTTAGTGGTTTTCAGCCAATTTTCAGAATTTTTGAAAATGTCACTTTTTTTGTGAAAATATCCACTAAATGAGGGAATAATATGTGTGAGGGTACCCCAGGAGAGTTCCAAATGTGTGTGGGTAGAATATATATCCCAGGGGGGTAAAATTGAAAAAAGTTGAAAAAAATTTTTTTTTGGACTTAGTCATTTTTCTGGCGTTTATCAGACTTTCAGATAGGGGAAATGTCAGTGAGCATTTCGATTTCAGTTCCAGAGCGATTCGCCCGATGAGTCCTTCATATTTAGTGGTTTTCAGCCAATTTTCTGAATTTTTGAAAATGTCACTTTTTTGTGAAAATATCCACTAAATGAGGGAATAATATGTGTGAGGGTACCCCAGGAGAGTTCCAAATGTGTGTGGGTAGAATATATATCCCAGGGGGGTAAAATTGAAAAAAGTTGAAAAAAATTTTTTTTTGGACTTAGTCATTTTTCCGGCGTTTATCAGACTTTCAGATAGGGGAAATGTCAGTGAGCGTTTCGATTTCAGTTCCAGAGCGATTCGCCAGATGAGTCCTTCATATTTAGTGGTTTTCAGCCAATTTTCAGAATTTTTGAAAATGTCACTTTTTTTGTGAAAATATCCACTAAATGAGGGAATAATATGTGTGAGGGTACCCCAGGAGAGTTCCAAATGTGTGTGGGTAGAATATATATCCAACGGGGATAAAATTGAAAAAAGTTGAAAAAAAATTTTTTTTTGGACTTAGTCATTTTTCCGGCGTTTATCAGACTTTCAGATAGGGGAAATGTCAGTGAGCGTTTCGATTTCAGTTCCAGAGCGATTCGCCAGATGAGTCCTTCATATTTAGTGGTTTTCAGCCAATTTTCAGAATTTTTGAAAATGTCACTTTTTTTGTGAAAATATCCACTAAATGAGGGAATAATATGTGTGAGGGTACCCCAGGAGAGTTCCAAATGTGTGTGGGTAGAATATATATCCAACGGGGATAAAATTGAAAAAAGTTGAAAAAAAATTTTTTTTGGACTTAGTCATTTTTTCAGCGTTTACCAGACTTTCAGATATGGGAAATGTCAGTGAGCGTTCCGATTTCAGTTCCAGAGCGATTCGCCAGATGAGTCCTTCATATTTAGTGGTTTTCAGCCAATTTTCTGAATTTTTGAAAATTTCACTTTTTTGTGAAAATATCCACTAAATGAGGGAATTATATGTGTGAGGGTACCCCAGGAGAGTTCCAAATGTGTGTGGGTAGAATATATATCCAACGGGTGTAAAATTGAAAAAAAAATTTTTTTGGACTTAGTCATTTTTCTGGCGTTTATCAGACTTTCAGATATGGGAAATGTCAGTGAGCGTTCTGATTTCAGTTCCAGAGCTATTCGCCCGATGAGTCCTTCATATTTAGTGGTTTTCAGCCAATTTTCTGAATTTTTGAAAATTTCACTTTTTTGTGAAAATATCCACTAAATGAGGGAATAATATGTGTGAGGGTACCCCAGGAGAGTTTCAAATGTGTGTGGGTAGAATATATATCCCAGGGGGGTAAAATTGAAAAAAGTTGAAAAAAATTTTTTTTTGGACTTAGTCATTTTTCCGGCGTTTATCAGACTTTCAGATAGGGGAAATGTCAGTGAGCGTTTCGATTTCAGTTCCAGAGCGATTCGCCAGATGAGCCCTTCATATTTAGTGGTTTTCAGCCAATTTTCAGAATTTTTGAAAATGTCACTTTTTTTGTGAAAATATCCACTAAATGAGGGAATAATATGTGTGAGGGTACCCCAGGAGAGTTCCAAATGTGTGTGGGTAGAATATATATCCCAGGGGGGTAAAATTGAAAAAAGTTGAAAAAAATTTTTTTTTGGACTTAGTCATTTTTCTGGCGTTTATCAGACTTTCAGATAGGGGAAATGTCAGTGAGCATTTCGATTTCAGTTCCAGAGCGATTCGCCCGATGAGTCCTTCATATTTAGTGGTTTTCAGCCAATTTTCTGAATTTTTGAAAATGTCACTTTTTTGTGAAAATATCCACTAAATGAGGGAATAATATGTGTGAGGGTACCCCAGGAGAGTTCCAAATGTGTGTGGGTAGAATATATATCCCAGGGGGGTAAAATTGAAAAAAGTTGAAAAAAATTTTTTTTTGGACTTAGTCATTTTTCCGGCGTTTATCAGACTTTCAGATAGGGGAAATGTCAGTGAGCGTTTCGATTTCAGTTCCAGAGCGATTCGCCAGATGAGTCCTTCATATTTAGTGGTTTTCAGCCAATTTTCAGAATTTTTGAAAATGTCACTTTTTTTGTGAAAATATCCACTAAATGAGGGAATAATATGTGTGAGGGTACCCCAGGAGAGTTCCAAATGTGTGTGGGTAGAATATATATCCAACGGGGATAAAATTGAAAAAAGTTGAAAAAAAATTTTTTTTGGACTTAGTCATTTTTTCAGCGTTTACCAGACTTTCAGATATGGGAAATGTCAGTGAGCGTTCCGATTTCAGTTCCAGAGCGATTCGCCAGATGAGTCCTTCATATTTAGTGGTTTTCAGCCAATTTTCTGAATTTTTGAAAATTTCACTTTTTTGTGAAAATATCCACTAAATGAGGGAATTATATGTGTGAGGGTACCCCAGGAGAGTTCCAAATGTGTGTGGGTAGAATATATATCCAACGGGTGTAAAATTGAAAAAAAAATTTTTTTGGACTTAGTCATTTTTCTGGCGTTTATCAGACTTTCAGATATGGGAAATGTCAGTGAGCGTTCTGATTTCAGTTCCAGAGCTATTCGCCCGATGAGTCCTTCATATTTAGTGGTTTTCAGCCAATTTTCTGAATTTTTGAAAATTTCACTTTTTTGTGAAAATATCCACTAAATGAGGGAATAATATGTGTGAGGGTACCCCAGGAGAGTTTCAAATGTGTGTGGGTAGAATATATATCCCACATGGGTAAAATTGAAAAAAGTTGAAAAAAATTTTTTTTTTGACTTAGTCATTTTTCCGGCGTTTATCAGACTTTCAGATAGGGGAAATGTCAGTGAGGGTTCCGATTTCAGTTCCAGAGCGATTCGCCAGATGAGTCCTTCATATTTAGTGGTGTTCAGCCAATTTTCTGAATTTTTGAAAATGTCACTTTTTTGTGAAAATATCCACTAAATGAGGGAATAATATGTGTGAGGGTACCCCAGGAGAGTTCCAAATGTGTGTGGGTAGAATATATATCCCAGGGGGGTAAAATTGAAAAAAGTTGAAAAAATTTTTTTTTTGGACTTAGTCATTTTTCTGGCGTTTATCAGACTTTCAGATAGGGGAAATGTCAGTGAGCGTTTCGATTTCAGTTCCAGAGCGATTCGCCCGATGAGTCCTTCATATTTAGTTGTTTTCAGCCAATTTTCTGAATTTTTGAAAATGTCACTTTTTTGTGAAAATATCCACTAAATGAGGGAATAATATGTGTGAGGGTACCCCAGGAGAGTTCCAAATGTGTGTGGGTAGAATATATATCCCAGGGGGGTAAAATTGAAAAAAGTTGAAAAAAATTATTTTTTGGACTTAGTCATTTTTCCGGCGTTTATCAGACTTTCAGATAGGGGAAATGTCAGTGAGCGTTTCGATTTCAGTTCCAGAGCGATTCGCCAGATGAGTCCTTCATATTTAGTGGTTTTCAGCCAATTTTCAGAATTTTTGAAAATGTCACTTTTTTTGTGAAAATATCCACTAAATGAGGGAATAATATGTGTGAGGGTACCCCAGGAGAGTTCCAAATGTGTGTGGGTAGAATATATATCCAACGGGGGTAAAATTGAAAAAAAAATTTTTTTGGACTTAGTCATTTTTTCAGCGTTTATCAGACTTTCAGATATGGGAAATGTCAGTGAGCGTTCTGATTTCAGTTCCAGAGCGATTCGCCCGATGAGTCCTTCATATTTAGTGGTTTTCAGCCAATTTTCTGAATTTTTGAAAATTTCACTTTTTTGTGAAAATATCCACTAAATGAGGGAATAATATGTGTGAGGGTACCCCAGGAGAGTTTCAAATGTGTGTGGGTAGAATATATATCCCACGGGGGTAAAATTGCAAAAAGTTGAAAAAAATTTTTTTTTGGACTTAGTCATTTATCTGGCGTTTATCAGACTTTCAGATAGGGGAAATGTCAGTGAGCGTTCCGATTTCAGTTCCAGAGCGATTCGCCAGATGAGTCCTTCATATTTAGTGGTTTTCAGCCAATTTTCTGAATTTTTGAAAATTTCACTTTTTTGTGAAAATATCCACTAAATGAGGGAATAATATGTGTGAGGGTACCCCAGGAGAGTTCCAAATGTGTGTGGGTAGAATATATATCCCACGGGGGTAAAATTGAAAAAAGTTGAAAAAAATTTTTTTTTGGACTTAGTCATTTTTCTGGCGTTTATCAGACTTTCAGATAGGGGAAATGTCAGTGAGCATTTCGATTTCAGTTCCAGAGCGATTCGCCCGATGAGTCCTTCATATTTAGTGGTTTTCAGCCAATTTTCTGAATTTTTGAAAATGTCACTTTTTTGTGAAAATATCCACTAAATGAGGGAATAATATGTGTGAGGGTACCCCAGGAGAGTTCCAAATGTATGTGGGTAGAATATATATCCCAGGGGGGTAAAATTGAAAAAAGTTGAAAAAATTTTTTTTTCGACTTAGTCATTTTTCCGGCGTTTATCAGACTTTCAGATAGGGGAAATGTCAGTGAGCGCTTCGATTTCAATTCCAGAGCGATTCGCCAGATGAGTCCTTCATATTTAGTGGTTTTCAGCCAATTTTCAGAATTTTTGAAAATGTCACTTTTTTGTGAAAATATCCACTAAATGAGGGAATAATATGTGTGAGGGTACCCCAGGAGAGTTCCAAATGTGTGTGGGTAGAATATATATCCCAGGGGGATAAAATTGAAAAAAGTTGAAAAAAAATTTTTTTTGGACTTAGTCATTTTTTCAGCGTTTATCAGACTTTCAGATATGGGAAATGTCAGTGAGCGTTCCGATTTCAGTTCCAGAGCGATTCGCCAGATGAGTCCTTCATATTTAGTGGTTTTCAGCCAATTTTCTGAATTTTTGAAAATTTCACTTTTTTGTGAAAATATCCACTAAATGAGGGAATAATATGTGTGAGGGTACCCCAGGAGAGTTTCAAATGTGTGTGGGTAGAATATATATCCCACGGGGGTAAAATTGCAAAAAGTTGAAAAAATTTTTTTTTTGGACTTAGTCATTTTTCTGGCGTTTATCAGACTTTCAGATAGGGGAAATGTCAGTGAGCGTTCCGATTTCAGTTCCAGAGCGATTCGCCAGATGAGTCCTTCATATTTAGTGGTTTTCAGCCAATTTTCTGAATTTTTGAAAATTTCACTTTTTTGTGAAAATATCCACTAAATGAGGGAATAATATGTGTGAGGGTACCCCAGGAGAGTTCCAAATGTGTGTGGGTAGAATATATATCCCAGGGGGGTAAAATTGAAAAAAGTTGAAAAAAATTATTTTTTGGACTTAGTCATTTTTCCGGCGTTTATCAGACTTTCAGATAGGGGAAATGTCAGTGAGCGTTTCGATTTCAGTTCCAGAGCGATTCGCCAGATGAGTCCTTCATATTTAGTGGTTTTCAGCCAATTTTCAGAATTTTTGAAAATGTCACTTTTTTTGTGAAAATATCCACTAAATGAGGGAATAATATGTGTGAGGGTACCCCAGGAGAGTTCCAAATGTGTGTGGGTAGAATATATATCCCACGGGGGTAAAATTGAAAAAAGTTGAAAAATTTTTTTTTTTCGACTTAGTCATTTTTCCGGCGTTTATCAGACTTTCAGATAGGGGAAATGTCAGTGAGCGCTTCGATTTCAATTCCAGAGCGATTCGCCAGATGAGTCCTTCATATTTAGTGGTTTTCAGCCAATTTTCTGAATTTTTGAAAATGTCACTTTTTTGTGAAAATATCCACTAAATGAGGGAATAATATGTGTGAGGGTACCCCAGGAGAGTTCCAAATGTGTGTGGGTAGAATATATATCCCAGGGGGGTAAAATTGAAAAAAGTTGAAAAAAATTTTTTTTTCGACTTAGTCATTTTTCCGGCGTTTATCAGACTTTCAGATAGGGGAAATGTCAGTGAGCGTTCCGATTTCAGTTCCAGAGCGATTCGCCAGATGAGTCCTTCATATTTAGTGGTTTTCAGCCAATTTTCTGAATTTTTGAAAATTTCACTTTTTTGTGAAAATATCCACTAAATGAGGGAATAATATGTGTGAGGGTACCCCAGGAGAGTTCCAAATGTGTGTGGGTAGAATATATATCCCACGGGGGTAAAATTGAAAAAAGTTGAAAAAAATTTTTTTTTGGACTTAGTCATTTTTCTGGCGTTTATCAGACTTTCAGATAGGGGAAATGTCAGTGAGCGTTTCGATTTCAGTTCCAGAGCGATTCGCCCGATGAGTCCTTCATATTTAGTGGTTTTCAGCCAATTTTCTGAATTTTTGAAAATGTCACTTTTTTGTGAAAATATCCACTAAATGAGGGAATAATATGTGTGAGGGTACCCCAGGAGAGTTCCAAATGTGTGTGGGTAGAATATATATCCCAGGGGGGTAAAATTGAAAAAAGTTGAAAAAAATTATTTTTTGGACTTAGTCATTTTTCCGGCGTTTATCAGACTTTCAGATAGGGGAAATGTCAGTGAGCGTTTCGATTTCAGTTCCAGAGCGATTCGCCAGATGAGTCCTTCATATTTAGTGGTTTTCAGCCAATTTTCAGAATTTTTGAAAATGTCACTTTTTTTGTGAAAATATCCACTAAATGAGGGAATAATATGTGTGAGGGTACCCCAGGAGAGTTCCAAATGTGTGTGGGTAGAATATATATCCCAGGGGGGTAAAATTGAAAAAAGTTGAAAAAAATTATTTTTTGGACTTAGTCATTTTTCCGGCGTTTATCAGACTTTCAGATAGGGGAAATGTCAGTGAGCGCTTCGATTTCAATTCCAGAGCGATTCGCCAGATGAGTCCTTCATATTTAGTGGTTTTCAGCCAATTTTCTGAATTTTTGAAAATGTCACTTTTTTGTGAAAATATCCACTAAATGAGGGAATAATATGTGTGAGGGTACCCCAGGAGAGTTCCAAATGTGTGTGGGTAGAATATATATCCCACGGGGGTAAAATTGAAAAAAGTTGAAAAAAATTTTTTTTTGGCCTTAGTCATTTTTCTGGCGTTTATCAGACTTTCAGATAGGGGAAATGTCAGTGAGCGTTTCGATTTCAGTTCCAGAGCGATTCGCCCGATGAGTCCTTCATATTTAGTGGTTTTCAGCCAATTTTCTGAATTTTTGAAAATGTCACTTTTTTGTGAAAATATCCACTAAATGAGGGAATAATATGTGTGAGGGTACCCCAGGAGAGTTCCAAATGTGTGTGGGTAGAATATATATCCCAGGGGGGTAAAATTGAAAAAATTTGAAAAAATTTTTTTTTTCGACTTAGTCATTTTTCCGGCGTTTATCAGACTTTCAGATAGGGGAAATGTCAGTGAGCGCTTCGATTTCAATTCCAGAGCGATTCGCCAGATGAGTCCTTCATATTTAGTGGTTTTCAGCCAATTTTCAGAATTTTTGAAAATGTCACTTTTTTGTGAAAATATCCACTAAATGAGGGAATAATATGTGTGAGGGTACCCCAGGAGAGTTCCAAATGTGTGTGGGTAGAATATATATCCAACGGGGGTAAAATTGAAAAAAGTTGAAAAAAAATTTTTTTTGGACTTAGTCATTTTTCTGGCGTTTATCAGACTTTCAGATATGGGAAATGTCAGTGAGTGTTCTGATTTCAGTTCCAGAGCGATTTGCCAGATGAGTCCTTCATATTTAGTGGTTTTCAGCCAATTTTCTGAATTTTTGAAAATTTCACTTTTTTGTGAAAATATCCACTAAATGAGGGAATAATATGTGTGAGGGTACCCCAGGAGAGTTCCAAATGTGTGTGGGTAGAATATATATCCCACGGGGGTAAAATTGAAAAAAGTTGAAAAAAATTTTTTTTTGGACTTAGTCATTTTTCTGGCGTTTATCAGACTTTCAGATAGGGGAAATGTCAGTGAGCTTTTCGATTTCAGTTCCAGAGCGATTCGCCAGATGAGTCCTTCATATTTAGTGGTTTTCAGCCAATTTTCTGAATTTTTGAAAATTTCACTTTTTTGTGAACATATTCACTAAATGAGGGAATAATATGTGTGAGGGTACCCCAGGAGAGTTCCAAATGTGTGTGGGTAGAATATATATCCCACGGGGGTAAAATTGAAAAAAGTTGAAAAAAATTTTTTTTTGGACTTAGTCATTTTTCTGGTGTTTATCAGACATTCAGATAGGGGAAATGTCAGTGAGCGTTTCGATTTCAGTTCCAGAGCGATTCGCCTGATGAGTCCTTCATATTTATTGGTTTTCAGCCAATTTTCAGAATTTTTGAAAATTTCACTTTTTTGTGAAAATATCCACTAAATGAGGGAATAATATGTGTGAGGGTACCCCAGGAGAGTTCCAAATGTGTGTGGGTAAAATATATATCCCACGGGGGTAAAATTGAAAAAAGTTGAAAAAAAATTTTTTTTGGACTTAGTCATTTTTCTGGCTTTTATCAGACTTTCAGATATGGGAAATGTCAGTGAGCGTTCCGATTTCAGTTCCAGAGCGATTCGCCAGATGAGTCCTTCATATTTAGTGGTTTTCAGCCAATTTTCAGAATTTTTGAAAATTTCACTTTTTTGTGAAAATATCCACTAAATGAGGGAATAATATGTGTGAGGGTACCCCAGGAGAGTTCCAAATGTGTGTGGGTAGAATATATATCCCACGGGGGGTAAAATTGAAAAAAGTTGAAAAAAAATTTTTTTTGGACTTAGTCATTTTTCCGGCGTTTATCAGACTTTCAGATAGGGGAAATGTCAGTGAGCATTCCGATTTCAGTTCCAGAGTGATTCGCCCGATGAGTCCTTCATATTTAGTGGTTTTCAGCCAATTTTCAGAATTTTTGAAAATTTCACTTTTTTGTGAAAATATCCACTAAATGAGGGAATAATATGTGTGAGGGTACCCCAGGAGAGTTCCAAATGTGTGTGGGTAGAATATATATCCCACGGGGGTAAAATTGAAAAAAGTTGAAAAAAAATTTTTTTTGGACTTAGTCATTTTTCTGGCGTTTATCAGACTTTCAGATAGGGGAAATGTCAGTGAGCATTTCGATTTCAGTTCCAGAGCGATTCGCCCGATGAGTCCTTCATATTTAGTTGCTTTCAGCCAATTTTCAGAATTTTTGAAAATTTCACTTTTTTGTGAAAATATCCGCTAAATGAGGGAATAATATGTGTGAGGGTACCCCAGGAGAGTTCCAAATGTGTGTGGGTAGAATATATATCCCACGGGGGTAAAATTGAAAAAAGTTGAAAAAAATTTTTTTTTGGACTTAGTCATTTTTCTGGCGTTTATCAGACTTTCAGATAGGGGAAATGTCAGTGAGCTTTTCGATTTCAGTTCCAGAGCGATTCGCCAGATGAGTCCTTCATATTTAGTGGTTTTCAGCCAATTTTCTGAATTTTTGAAAATTTCACTTTTTTGTGAACATATTCACTAAATGAGGGAATAATATGTGTGAGGGTACCCCAGGAGAGTTCCAAATGTGTGTGGGTAGAATATATATCCCACGGGGGTAAAATTGAAAAAAGTTGAAAAAAATTTTTTTTTGGACTTAGTCATTTTTCTGGTGTTTATCAGACATTCAGATAGGGGAAATGTCAGTGAGCGTTTCGATTTCAGTTCCAGAGCGATTCGCCTGATGAGTCCTTCATATTTATTGGTTTTCAGCCAATTTTCAGAATTTTTGAAAATTTCACTTTTTTGTGAAAATATCCACTAAATGAGGGAATAATATGTGTGAGGGTACCCCAGGAGAGTTCCAAATGTGTGTGGGTAAAATATATATCCCACGGGGGTAAAATTGAAAAAAGTTGAAAAAAAATTTTTTTTGGACTTAGTCATTTTTCTGGCTTTTATCAGACTTTCAGATATGGGAAATGTCAGTGAGCGTTCCGATTTCAGTTCCAGAGCGATTCGCCAGATGAGTCCTTCATATTTAGTGGTTTTCAGCCAATTTTCAGAATTTTTGAAAATTTCACTTTTTTGTGAAAATATCCACTAAATGAGGGAATAATATGTGTGAGGGTACCCCAGGAGAGTTCCAAATGTGTGTGGGTAGAATATATATCCCACGGGGGGTAAAATTGAAAAAAGTTGAAAAAAAATTTTTTTTGGACTTAGTCATTTTTCCGGCGTTTATCAGACTTTCAGATAGGGGAAATGTCAGTGAGCATTCCGATTTCAGTTCCAGAGTGATTCGCCCGATGAGTCCTTCATATTTAGTGGTTTTCAGCCAATTTTCAGAATTTTTGAAAATTTCACTTTTTTGTGAAAATATCCACTAAATGAGGGAATAATATGTGTGAGGGTACCCCAGGAGAGTTCCAAATGTGTGTGGGTAGAATATATATCCCACGGGGGTAAAATTGAAAAAAGTTGAAAAAAAATTTTTTTTGGACTTAGTCATTTTTCTGGCGTTTATCAGACTTTCAGATAGGGGAAATGTCAGTGAGCATTTCGATTTCAGTTCCAGAGCGATTCGCCCGATGAGTCCTTCATATTTAGTTGCTTTCAGCCAATTTTCAGAATTTTTGAAAATTTCACTTTTTTGTGAAAATATCCGCTAAATGAGGGAATAATATGTGTGAGGGTACCCCAGGAGAGTTCCAAATGTGTGTGGGTAGAATATATATCCCACGGGGGTAAAATTGAAAAAAGTTGAAAAAAATTTTTTTTTGGACTTAGTCATTTTTCTGGCATTTATCAGACTTTCAGATAGGCTAAATGTCAGTGAGCGTTTCGATTTCAGTTCCAGAGCGATTCGGCCGATGAGTCCTTCATATTTAGTGGTTTTCAGCCAATTTTCTGAATTTTTGAAAATTTCATTTTTTTGTGAAAATATCCACTAAATGAGGGAATAATATGTGTGAGGGTACCCCAGGAGAGTTCCAAATGTGTGTGGGTAGAATATATATCCCACGGGGGTAAAATTGAAAAAAGTTGAAAAAAATTTTTTTTTGGACTTAGTCATTTTTCCGGCGTTTATCAGACTTTCAGATAGGGGAAATGTCAGTGAGGGTTCCGATTTCAGATCCAGAGCGATTCGCCCGATGAGTCCTTCATATTTAGTGGTTTTCAGCCAATTTTCAGAATTTTTGAAAATTTCACTTTTTTGTGAAAATATCTACTAAATGAGGGAATAAAATGTGTGAGGGTACCCCAGGAGAGTTCCAAATGTGTGTGGGTAGAATATATATCCCAGGGGGGTAAAATTGAAAAAAGTTGAAAAAAATTTTTTTTTGGACTTAGTCATTTTTCCGGCGTTTATCAGACTTTCAGATAGGGGAAATGTCAGGGAGCGTTCCGATTTCAGTTCCAGAGCGATTCGCCCGATGAGTCCTTCATATTTAGTGGTTTTCAGCCAATTTTCTGAATTTTTGAAAATTTCACTTTTTTGTGAAAATATCCACTAAATGAGGGAATAATATGTGTGAGGGTACCCCAGGAGAGTTTCAAATGTGTGTGGGTAGAATATATATCCCACGGGGGTAAAATTGAAAAAAGTTGAAAAAAAATTTTTTTTGGACTTAGTCATTTTTCTGGCATTTATCAGACTTTCAGATAGGCTAAATGTCAGTGAGCGTTTCGATTTCAGTTCCAGAGCGATTCGGCCGATGAGTCCTTCATATTTAGTGGTTTTCAGCCAATTTTCTGAATTTTTGAAAATTTCATTTTTTTGTGAAAATATCCACTAAATGAGGGAATAATATGTGTGAGGGTACCCCAGGAGAGTTCCAAATGTGTGTGGGTAGAATATATATCCCACGGGGGAAAAATTGAAAAAAGTTGAAAAAAATTTTTTTTTGGACTTAGTCATTTTTCTGGCGTTTATCAGACTTTCAGATAGGGGAAATGTCAGTGAGCGTTTCGATTTCAGTTCCAGAGCGATTCGCCCGATGAGTCCTTCATATTTAGTGGTTTTCAGCCAATTTTCAGAATTTTTGAAAATTTCATTTTTTTGTGAAAATATCCACTAAATGAGGGAATAATATGTGTGAGCGTACCCCAGGAGAGTTCCAAATGTGTGTGGGTAGAATATATATCCCACGGGGGTAAAATTGAAAAAAGTTGAAAAAAATTTTTTTTTGGACTTAGTCATTTTTCTGGCATTTATCAGACTTTCAGATAGGCTAAATGTCAGTGAGCGTTTCGATTTCAGTTCCAGAGCGATTCGGCCGATGAGTCCTTCATATTTAGTGGTTTTCAGCCAATATTCTGAATTTTTGAAAATTTCATTTTTTTGTGAAAATATCCACTAAATGAGGGAATAATATGTGTGAGGGTACCCCAGGAGAGTTCCAAATGTGTGTGGGTAGAATATATATCCCACGGGGGAAAAATTGAAAAAAGTTGAAAAAAATTTTTTTTTGGACTTAGTCATTTTTCTGGCGTTTATCAGACTTTCAGATAGGGGAAATGTCAGTGAGCGTTTCTATTTCAGTTCCAGAGCGATTCGCCCGATGAGTCCTTCATATTTAGTGGTTTTCAGCCAATTTTCAGAATTTTTGAAAATTTCATTTTTTTGTGAAAATATCCACTAAATGAGGGAATAATATGTGTGAGCGTACCCCAGGAGAGTTCCAAATGTGTGTGGGTAGAATATATATCCAACGGGGGTAAAATTGAAAAAAGTTGAAAAAAATTTTTTTTTGGACTTAGTCATTTTTCTGGCATTTATCAGACTTTCAGATAGGCTAAATGTCAGTGAGCATTTCGATTTCAGTTCCAGAGCGATTCGGCCGATGAGTCCTTCATATTTAGTGGTTTTCAGCCAATTTTCTGAATTTTTGAAAATTTCATTTTTTTGTGAAAATATCCACTAAATGAGGGAATAATATGTGTGAGGGTACCCCAGGAGAGTTCCAAATGTGTGTGGGTAGAATATATATCCCACGGGGGTAAAATTGAAAAAAGTTGAAAAAAAAATTTTTTTTGACTTAGTCATTTTTCCGGCGTTTATCAGACTTTCAGATAGGGGAAATGTCAGTGAGGGTTCCGATTTCAGTTCCAGAGCGATTCGCCCGATGAGTCCTTCATATTTAGTGGTTTTCAGCCAATTTTCAGAATTTTTGAAAATTTCACTTTTTTGTGAAAATATCCACTAAATGAGGGAATAATATGTGTGAGGGTACCCCAGGAGAGTTCCAAATGTGTGTGGGTAGAATATATATCCCAGGGGGGTAAAATTGAAAAAAGTTGAAAAAAATTTTTTTTTGGGCTTAGTCATTTTTCCGGCGTTTATCAGACTTTCAGATAGGGGAAATGTCAGGGAGCGTTCCGATTTCAGTTCCAGAGCGATTCGCCCGATGAGTCCTTCATATTTAGTGGTTTTCAGCCAATTTTCTGAATTTTTGAAAATTTCACTTTTTTGTGAAAATATCCACTAAATGAGGGAATAATATGTGTGAGGGTACCCCAGGAGAGTTCCAAATGTGTGTGGGTAGAATATATATCCCACGGGGGTAAAATTGAAAAAAGTTGAAAAAAATTTTTTTTTTGACTTAGTCATTTTTCCGGCGTTTATCAGACTTTCAGATAGGGGAAATGTCAGTGAGGGTTCCGATTTCAGTTCCAGAGCGATTCGCCCGATGAGTCCTTCATATTTAGTGGTTTTCAGCCAATTTTCAGAATTTTTGAAAATTTAACTTTTTTGTGAAAATATCATCTAAATGAGGGAATAATATGTGTGAGGGTACCCCAGGAGAGTTCCAAATGTGTGTGGGTAGAATATATATCCCACGGGGGGTAAAATTGAAAAAAGTTGAAAAAAATTTTTTTTTGGACTTAGTCATTTTTCCGGCGTTTATCAGACTTTCAGATAGGGGAAATGTCAGTGAGCGTTCCGATTTCAGTTCCAGAGCGATTTGCCAGATGAGTCCTTCATATTTAGTGGTTTTCAGCCAATTTTCAGAATTTTTGAAAATTTCACTTTTTTGTGAAAATATCCACTAAATGAGGGAATAATATGTGTGAGGGTACCCCAGGAGAGTTCCAAATGTGTGTGGGTAGAATATATATCCCACGGGGGTAAAATTGAAAAAAGTTGAAAAAAAATTTTTTTTGGACTTAGTCATTTTTCTGGCGTTTATCAGACTTTCAGATAGGGGAAATGTCAGTGAGCGTTTCGATTTCAGTTCCAGAGCGATTCGCCCGATGAGTCCTTCATATTTAGTGGCTTTCAGCCAATTTTCTGAATTTTTGAAAATTTCACTTTTTTGTGAAAATATCCACTAAATGAGGGAATAATATGTGTGAGGGTACCCCAGGAGAGTTCCAAATGTGTGTGGGTAGAATATATATCCCACGGGGGTAAAATTGAAAAAAGTTGAAAAAAAATTTTTTTTGGACTTAGTCATTTTTCTGGCATTTATCAGACTTTCAGATAGGCTAAATGTCAGTGAGCGTTTCGATTTCAGTTCCAGAGCGATTCGGCCGATGAGTCCTTCATATTTAGTGGTTTTCAGCCAATTTTCTGAATTTTTGAAAATTTCATTTTTTTGTGAAAATATCCACTAAATGAGGGAATAATATGTGTGAGGGTACCCCAGGAGAGTTCCAAATGTGTGTGGGTAGAATATATATCCCACGGGGGAAAAATTGAAAAAAGTTGAAAAAAATTTTTTTTTGGACTTAGTCATTTTTCTGGCGTTTATCAGACTTTCAGATAGGGGAAATGTCAGTGAGCGTTTCGATTTCAGTTCCAGAGCGATTCGCCCGATGAGTCCTTCATATTTAGTGGTTTTCAGCCAATTTTCAGAATTTTTGAAAATTTCATTTTTTTGTGAAAATATCCACTAAATGAGGGAATAATATGTGTGAGGGTACCCCAGGAGAGTTCCAAATGTGTGTGGGTAGAATATATATCCCACGGGGGTAAAATTGAAAAAAGTTGAAAAAAAATTTTTTTTGGACTTAGTCATTTTTCTGGCGTTTATCAGACTTTCAGATAGGGGAAATGTCAGGGAGCGTTCCGATTTCAGTTCCAGAGCGATTCGCCCGATGAGTCCTTCATATTTAGTGGTTTTCAGCCAATTTTCTGAATTTTTGAAAATTTCACTTTTTTGTGAAAATATCCACTAAATGAGGGAATAATATGTGTGAGGGTACCCCAGGAGAGTTTCAAATGTGTGTGGGTAGAATATATATCCCACGGGGGTAAAATTGAAAAAAGTTGAAAAAAATTTTTTTTTGGACTTAGTCATTTTTCTGGCGTTTATCAAACTTTCAGATAGGGGAAATGTCAGGGAGCGTTCCGATTTCAGTTCCAGAGCGATTCGCCCGATGAGTCCTTCATATTTAGTGGTTTTCAGCCAATTTTCTGAATTTTTGAAAATTTCACTTTTTTGTGAAAATATCCACTAAATGAGGGAATAATATGTGTGAGGGTACCCCAGGAGAGTTTCAAATGTGTGTGGGTAGAATATATATCCCACGGGGGTAAAATTGAAAAAAGTTGAAAAAAATTTTTTTTTGGACTTAGTCATTTTTCTGGCGTTTATCAAACTTTCAGATAGAGGAAATGTCAGTGAGCGTTCCGATTTCAGTTCCAGAGCGATTCGCCAGATGAGTCCTTCATATTTAGTGGTTTTCAGCCAATTTTCTGAATTTTTGAAAATTTCACTTTTTTGTGAAAATATTCACTAAATGAGGGAATAATATGTGTGAGGGTACCCCAGGAGAGTTCCAAATGTGTGTGGGTAGAATATATATCCCACGGGGTAAAATTGAAAAAAGTTGAAAAAAATTTTTTTTTGGACTTAGTCATTTTTCTGGTGTTTATCAGACTTTCAGATAGGGGAAATGTCAATGAGCGTTTCGATTTCAGTTCCAGAGCGATTTGCCCGATGAGTCCTTCATATTTAGTGGTTTTCAGCCAATTTTCAGAATTTTTGAAAATTTCACTTTTTTGTGAAAATATCCACTAAATGAGGGAATAATATGTGTGAGGGTACCCCAGGAGATTTCCAAATGTGTGTGGGTAGAATATATATCCCACGGGGGTAAAATTGAAAAAAGTTGAAAAAAATTTTTTTTTAGACTTAGTCATTTTTCCGGCGTTTATCAGACTTTCAGATAGGGGAAATGTCAGTGAGGGTTCCGATTTCAGTTCCAGAGCGATTCGCCCGATGAGTCCTTCATATTTAGTGGTTTTCAGCCAATTTTCAGAATTTTTGAAAATTTCACTTTTTTGTAAAAATATCCACTAAATGAGGGAATAATATGTGTGAGGGTACCCCAGGAGAGTTCCAAATGTGTGTGGGTAGAATATATATCCCAGGGGGGTAAAATTGAAAAAAGTTGAAAAAATTTTTTTTTTGGACTTAGCAATTTTTCTAGCATTTATCAGACTTTCAGATAGGGGAAATGTCAGTGAGCGTTTCGATTTCAGTTCCAGAGCGATTCGGCCGATGAGTCCTTCATATTTAGTGGTTTTCAGCCAATTTTCTGAATTTTTGAAAATTTCATTTTTTTGTGAAAATATCCACTAAATGAGGGAATAATATGTGTGAGGGTACCCCAGGAGAGTTCTAAATGTGTGTGGGTAGAATATATATCCCACGGGGGTAAAATTGAAAAAAGTTGAAATAAAATTTTTTTTTGACTTAGTCATTTTTCCGGCGTTTATCAGACTTTCAGATAGGGGAAATGTCAGTGAGGGTTCCGATTTCAGTTCCAGAGTGATTCGCCCGATGAGTCCTTCATATTTAGTGGTTTTCATCCAATTTTCAGAATTTTTGAAAATTTCACTTTTTTGTAAAAATATCCACTAAATGAGGGAATAATATGTGTGAGGGTACCCCAGGAGAGTTCCAAATGTGTGTGGGTAGAATATATATCCCAGGGGGGTAAAATTGAAAAAAGTTGAAAAAAATTTTTTTTTGGACTTAGAAATTTTTCTGGCATTTATCAGACTTTCAGATAGGGGAAATGTCAGTGAGCGTTTCGATTTCAGTTCCAGAGCGATTCGGCCGATGAGTCCTTCATATTTAGTGGTTTTCAGCCAATTTTCAGAATTTTTGAAAATTTCACTTTTTTGTGAAAATATCCACTAAATGAGGGAATAATATGTGTGAGGGTACCCCAGGAGAGTTCCAAATGTGTGTGGGTAGAATATATATCCCACGGGGGTAAAATTGAAAAAAGTTGAAAAAAATTTTTTTTTGGACTTAGTCATTTTTCTGGCATTTATCAGACTTTCAGATAGGCTAAATGTCAGTGAGCGTTTCGATTTCAGTTCCAGAGCGATTCGGCCGATGAGTCCTTCATATTTAGTGGTTTTCAGCCAATTTTCTGAATTTTTGAAAATTTCATTTTTTTGTGAAAATATCCACTAAATGAGGGAATAATATGTGTGAGGGTACCCCAGGAGAGTTCCAAATGTGTGTGGGTAGAATATATATCCAACGGGGGTAAATTTGAAAAAAAAATTTTTTTTTGGACTTAGTCATTTTTCTGGCGTTTATCAGACTTTCAGATATGGGAAATGTCAGTGAGCGTTCCGATTTCAGTTCCAGAGCGATTCGCCCGATGAGTCCTTCATATTTAGTGGTTTTCAGCCAATTTTCAGAATTTTTGAAAATTTCACTTTTTTGTGAAAATATCCACTAAATGAGGGAATAATATGTGTGAGGGTACCCCAGGAGAGTTCCAAATGTGTGTGGGTAGAATATATATCCCACGGGGGGTAAAATTGAAAAAAGTTGAAAAAAATTTTTTTTTGGACTTCGTCATTTTTCCGGCGTTTATCAGACTTTCAGATAGGGGAAATGTCAGTGAGCATTCCGATTTCAGTTCCAGAGCGATTCGCCCGATGAGTCCTTCATATTTAGTGGTTTTCAGCCAATTTTCAGAATTTTTGAAAATTTCACTTTTTTGTGAAAATATCCACTAAATGAGGGAATAATATGTGTGAGGGTACCCCAGGAGAGTTCCAAATGTGTGTGGGTAGAATATATATCCCACGGGGGTAAAATTGAAAAAAGTTGAAAAAAAATTTTTTTTGGACTTAGTCATTTTTCTGGCGTTTATCAGACTTTCAGATAGGGGAAATGTCAGTGAGCGTTTCGATTTCAGTTCCAGAGCGATTCGCCCGATGAGTCCTTCATATTTAGTGGCTTTCAGCCAATTTTCAGAATTTTTGAAAATTTCACTTTTTTGTGAAAATATCCGCTAAATGAGGGAATAATATGTGTGAGGGTACCCCAGGAGAGTTCCAAATGTGTGTGGGTAGAATATATATCCCACGGGGGTAAAATTGAAAAAAGTTGAAAAAAATTTTTTTTTGGACTTAGTCATTTTTCTGGCATTTATCAGACTTTCAGATAGGCTAAATGTCAGTGAGCGTTTCGATTTCAGTTCCAGAGCGATTCGGCCGATGAGTCCTTCATATTTAGTGGTTTTCAGCCAATTTTCTGAATTTTTGAAAATTTCATTTTTTTGTGAAAATATCCACTAAATGAGGGAATAATATGTGTGAGGGTACCCCAGGAGAGTTCCAAATGTGTGTGGGTAGAATATATATCCCACGGGGGTAAAATTGAAAAAAGTTGAAAAAAAAATTTTTTTTGACTTAGTCATTTTTCCGGCGTTTATCAGACTTTCAGATAGGGGAAATGTCAGTGAGGGTTCTGATTTCAGTTCCAGAGCGATTCGCCCGATGAGTCCTTCATATTTAGTGGTTTTCAGCCAATTTTCAGAATTTTTGAAAATTTCACTTTTTTGTAAAAATATCCACTAAATGAGGGAATAATATGTGTGAGGGTACCCCAGGAGAGTTCCAAATGTGTGTGGGTAGAATATATATCCCAGGGGGGTAAAATTGAAAAAAGTTGAAAAAAATTTTTTTTTGGACTTAGTCATTTTTCTGGCATTTATCAGACTTTCAGATAGGGGAAATGTCAGTGAGCGTTTCGATTTCAGTTCCAGAGCGATTCGCCCGCTGAGTCCTTCATATTTAGTGGTTTTCAGCCAAGTTTCAGAATTTTTGAAAATTTCACTTTTTTGTAAAAATATCCACTAAATGAGGGAATAATATGTGTGAGGGTACCCCAAGAGAGTTCCAAATGTGTGTGGGTAGAATATATATCCCAGGGGGGTAAAATTGAAAAAAGTTGAAAAAAAATTTTTTTTTGGACTTAGTCATTTTTCTGGCATTTATCAGACTTTCAGATAGGGGAAATGTCAGTGAGCGTTTCGATTTCAGTTCTAGAGCAATTCGGCCGATGAGTCCTTCATATTTAGTGGTTTTCAGCCAATTTTCTGAATTTTTGAAAATTTCACTTTTTTGTGAAAATATCCACTAAATGAGGGAATAATATGTGTGAGGGTACCCCAGGAGAGTTCCAAATGTGTGTGGGTAGAATATATATCCCACGGGGGTAAAATTGAAAAAAGTTGAAAAAAATTTTTTTTTGGACTTAGTCATTTTTCTGGCGTTTATCAGACTTTCAGATAGGGGAAATGTCAGTGAGCGTTTCGATTTCAGTTCCAGAGCGATTCGCCCGATGAGTCCTTCATATTTAGTTGCTTTCAGCCAATTTTCAGAATTTTTGAAAATTTCACTTTTTTGTGAAAATATCCGCTAAATGAGGGAATAATATGTGTGAGGGTACCCCAGGAGAGTTCCAAATGTGTGTGGGTAGAATATATATCCCACGGGG
Organism: Phyllobates terribilis; assembly: GCF_046119375.1. Classification (NCBI taxonomy): domain Eukaryota; kingdom Metazoa; phylum Chordata; class Amphibia; order Anura; family Dendrobatidae; genus Phyllobates; species Phyllobates terribilis. Next base: position 123,948,570 of record NW_027362768.1, read on the forward strand.
GTAAAATTGAAAAAAGTTGAAAAAAATTTTTTTTTGGACTTAGTCATTTTTCTGGCATTTATCAGACTTTCAGATAGGCTAAATGTCAGTGAGCGTTTCGATTTCAGTTCCAGAGCGATTCGGCCGATGAGTCCTTCATATTTAGTGGTTTTCAGCCAATTTTCTGAATTTTTGAAAACTTCATTTTTTTGTGAAAATATCCACTAAATGAGGGAATAATATGTGTGAGGGTACCCCAGGAGAGTTCCAAATGTGTGTGGGTAGAATATATATCCCACGGGGGTAAAATTGAAAAAAGTTGAAAAAAAATTTTTTTTTGACTTAGTCATTTTTCCGGCGTTTATCAGACTTTCAGATAGGGGAAATGTCAGTGAGGGTTCCGATTTCAGTTCCAGAGCGATTCGCCCGATGAGTCCTTCATATTTAGTGGTTTTCAGCCATTTTCAGAATTTTTGAAAATTTCACTTTTTTGTAAAAATATCCACTAAATGAGGGAATAATATGTGTGAGGGTACCCCAGGAGAGTTCCAAATGTGTGTGGGTAGAATATATATCCCAGGGGGGTAAAATTGAAAAAAGTTGAAAAAAATTTTTTTTTGGACTTAGTCATTTTTCTGGCATTTATCAGACTTTCAGATAGGGGAAATGTCAGTGAGCGTTTCGATTTCAGTTCTAGAGCAATTCGGCCGATGAGTCCTTCATATTTAGTGGTTTTCAGCCAATTTTCTGAATTTTTGAAAATTTCACTTTTTTGTGAAAATATCCACTAAATGAGGGAATAATATGTGTGAGGGTACCCCAGGAGAGTTCCAAATGTGTGTGGGTAGAATATATATCCCACGGGGGTAAAATTGAAAAAAGTTGAAAAAAAATTTTTTTTGGACTTAGTCATTTTTCTGGCGTTTATCAGACTTTCAGATAGGGGAAATGTCAGTGAGCGTTTCGATTTCAGTTCCAGAGCGATTCGCCCGATGAGTCCTTCATATTTAGTGGTTTTCAGCCAATTTTCTGAATTTTTGAAAATTTCACTTTTTTGTGAAAATATCCACTAAATGAGGGAATAATATGTGTGAGGGTACCCCAGGAGAGTTCCAAATGTGTGTGGGTAGAATATATATCCCACGGGGGTAAAATTGAAAAAAGTTGAAAAAAAATTTTTTTTGGACTTAGTCATTTTTCTGGCGTTTATCAGACTTTCAGATAGGGGAAATGTCAGTGAGCGTTTCGATTTCAGTTCCAGAGCGATTCGCCCGATGAGTCCTTCATATTTAGTTGCTTTCAGCCAATTTTCTGAATTTTTGAAAATTTCACTTTTTTGTGAAAATATCCGCTAAATGAGGGAATAATATGTGTGAGGGTACCCCAGGAGAGTTCCAAATGTGTGTGGGTAGAATATATATCCCACGGGGGTAAAATTGAAAAAAGTTGAAAACAATTTTTTTTTGGACTTAGTCATTTTTCTGGCATTTATCAGACTTTCAGATAGGCTAAATGTCAGTGAGCGTTTCGATTTCAGTTCCAGAGCGATTCGGCCGATGAGTCCTTCATATTTAGTGGTTTTCAGCCAATTTTCTGAATTTTTGAAAACTTCATTTTTTGGTGAAAATATCCACTAAATGAGGGAATAATATGTGTGAGGGTACCCCAGGAGAGTTCCAAATGTGTGTGGGTAGAATATATATCCCACGGGGGTAAAATTGAAAAAAGTTGAAAAAAAATTTTTTTTTGACTTAGTCATTTTTCCGGCGTTTATCAGACTTTCAGATAGGGGAAATGTCAGTGAGGGTTCCGATTTCAGTTCCAGAGCGATTCGCCCGATGAGTCCTTCATATTTAGTGGTTTTCAGCCAATTTTCAGAATTTTTGAAAATTTCACTTTTTTGTAAAAATATCCACTAAATGAGGGAATAATATGTGTGAGGGTACCCCAGGAGAGTTCCAAATGTGTGTGGGTAGAATATATATCCCAGGGGGGTAAAATTGAAAAAAGTTGAAAAAAATTTTTTTTTGGACTTAGTCATTTTTCTGGCATTTATCAGACTTTCAGATAGGGGAAATGTCAGTGAGCGTTTCGATTTCAGTTCTAGAGCAATTCGGCCGATGAGTCCTTCATATTTAGTGGTTTTCAGCCAATTTTCTGAATTTTTGAAAATTTCACTTTTTTGTGAAAATATCCACTAAATGAGGGAATAATATGTGTGAGGGTACCCCAGGAGAGTTCCAAATGTGTGTGGGTAGAATATATATCCCAGGGGGGTAAAATTGAAAAAAGTTGAAAAAAAATTTTTTTTTGGACTTAGTCATTTTTCTGGCGTTTATCAGACTTTCAGATAGGGGAAATGTCAGTGAGCGTTTCGATTTCAGTTCTAGAGCAATTCGGCCGATGAGTCCTTCATATTTAGTGGTTTTCAGCCAATTTTCTGAATTTTTGAAAATTTCACTTTTTTGTGAAAATATCCACTAAATGAGGGAATAATATGTGTGAGGGTACCCCAGGAGAGTTCCAAATGTGTGTGGGTAGAATATATATCCCACGGGGGTAAAATTGAAAAAAGTTGAAAAAAATTTTTTTTTGGACTTAGTCATTTTTCTGGCGTTTATCAGACTTTCAGATAGGGGAAATGTCAGTGAGCGTTTCGATTTCAGTTCCAGAGCGATTCGCCCGATGAGTCCTTCATATTTAGTTGCTTTCAGCCAATTTTCTGAATTTTTGAAAATTTCACTTTTTTGTGAAAATATCCGCTAAATGAGGGAATAATATGTGTGAGGGTACCCCAGGAGAGTTCCAAATGTGTGTGGGTAGAATATATATCCCACGGGGGTAAAATTGAAAAAAGTTGAAAACAATTTTTTTTTGGACTTAGTCATTTTTCTGGCATTTATCAGACTTTCAGATAGGCTAAATGTCAGTGAGCGTTTCGATTTCAGTTCCAGAGCGATTCGGCCGATGAGTCCTTCATATTTAGTGGTTTTCAGCCAATTTTCTGAATTTTTGAAAACTTCATTTTTTTGTGAAAATATCCACTAAATGAGGGAATAATATGTGTGAGGGTACCCCAGGAGAGTTCCAAATGTGTGTGGGTAGAATATATATCCCACGGGGGTAAAATTGAAAAAAGTTGAAAAAAAATTTTTTTTTGACTTAGTCATTTTTCCGGCGTTTATCAGACTTTCAGATAGGGGAAATGTCAGTGAGGGTTCCGATTTCAGTTCCAGAGCGATTCGCCCGATGAGTCCTTCATATTTAGTGGTTTTCAGCCAATTTTCAGAATTTTTGAAAATTTCACTTTTTTGTAAAAATATCCACTAAATGAGGGAATAATATGTGTGAGGGTACCCCAGGAGAGTTCCAAATGTGTGTGGGTAGAATATATATCCCAGGGGGGTAAAATTGAAAAAAGTTGAAAAAAATTTTTTTTTGGACTTAGTCATTTTTCTGGCATTTATCAGACTTTCAGATAGGGGAAATGTCAGTGAGCATTTCGATTTCAGTTCTAGAGCAATTCGGCCGATGAGTCCTTCATATTTAGTGGTTTTCAGCCAATTTTCTGAATTTTTGAAAATTTCACTTTTTTGTGAAAATATCCACTAAATGAGGGAATAATATGTGTGAGGGTACCCCAGGAGAGTTCCAAATGTGTGTGGGTAGAATATATATCCCACGGGGGTAAAATTGAAAAAAGTTGAAAAAAAATTTTTTTTGGACTTAGTCATTTTTCTGGCGTTTATCAGACTTTCAGATAGGGGAAATGTCAGTGAGCGTTTCGATTTCAGTTCCAGAGCGATTCGCCCGATGAGTCCTTCATATTTAGTGGTTTTCAGCCAATTTTCTGAATTTTTGAAAATTTCACTTTTTTGTGAAAATATCCACTAAATGAGGGAATAATATGTGTGAGGGTACCCCAGGAGAGTTCCAAATGTGTGTGGGTAGAATATATATCCCACGGGGGTAAAATTGAAAAAAGTTGAAAAAAAATTTTTTTTGGACTTAGTCATTTTTCTGGCGTTTATCAGACTTTCAGATAGGGGAAATGTCAGTGAGCGTTTCGATTTCAGTTCCAGAGCGATTCGCCCGATGAGTCCTTCATATTTAGTTGCTTTCAGCCAATTTTCTGAATTTTTGAAAATTTCACTTTTTTGTGAAAATATCCGCTAAATGAGGGAATAATATGTGTGAGGGTACCCCAGGAGAGTTCCAAATGTGTGTGGGTAGAATATATATCCCACGGGGGTAAAATTGAAAAAAGTTGAAAACAATTTTTTTTTGGACTTAGTCATTTTTCTGGCATTTATCAGACTTTCAGATAGGCTAAATGTCAGTGAGCGTTTCGATTTCAGTTCCAGAGCGATTCGGCCGATGAGTCCTTCATATTTAGTGGTTTTCAGCCAATTTTCTGAATTTTTGAAAACTTCATTTTTTGGTGAAAATATCCACTAAATGAGGGAATAATATGTGTGAGGGTACCCCAGGAGAGTTCCAAATGTGTGTGGGTAGAATATATATCCCACGGGGGTAAAATTGAAAAAAGTTGAAAAAAAATTTTTTTTTGACTTAGTCATTTTTCCGGCGTTTATCAGACTTTCAGATAGGGGAAATGTCAGTGAGGGTTCCGATTTCAGTTCCAGAGCGATTCGCCCGATGAGTCCTTCATATTTAGTGGTTTTCAGCCAATTTTCAGAATTTTTGAAAATTTCACTTTTTTGTAAAAATATCCACTAAATGAGGGAATAATATGTGTGAGGGTACCCCAGGAGAGTTCCAAATGTGTGTGGGTAGAATATATATCCCAGGGGGGTAAAATTGAAAAAAGTTGAAAAAAATTTTTTTTTGGACTTAGTCATTTTTCTGGCATTTATCAGACTTTCAGATAGGGGAAATGTCAGTGAGCGTTTCGATTTCAGTTCCAGAGCGATTCGCCCGATGAGTCCTTCATATTTAGTGGTTTTCAGCCAATTTTCAGAATTTTTGAAAATTTCACTTTTTTGGAAAAATATCCACTAAATGAGGGAATAATATGTGTGAGGGTACCCCAGGAGAGTTCCAAATGTGTGTGGGTAGAATATATATCCCAGGGGGGTAAAATTGAAAAAAGTTGAAAAAAAATTTTTTTGGGACTTAGTCATTTTTCCGGCGTTTATCAGACTTTCAGATAGGGGAAATGTCAGTGAGCGTTTCGATTTCAGTTCCAGAGCGATTCGCCCGATGAGTCCTTCATATTTAGTGGTTTTCAGCCAATTTTCAGAATTTTTGAAAATGTCACTTTTTTGTGAAAATATCCACTAAATGAGGGAATAATATGTGTGAGGGTACCCCAGGAGAGTTCCAAATGTGTGTGGGTAGAATATATATCCAACAGGGATAAAATTGAAAAAAGTTGAAAAAAAATTTTTTTTGGACTTAGTCATTTTTTCAGCGTTTATCAGACTTTCAGATATGGGAAATGTCAGTGAGCGTTTCGATTTCAGTTCCAGAGCGATTCGCCAGATGAGTCCTTCATATTTAGTGGTTTTCAGCCAATTTTCAGAATTTTTGAAAATGTCACTTTTTTTGTGAAAATATCCACTAAATGAGGGAATAATATGTGTGAGGGTACCCCAGGAGAGTTCCAAATGTGTGTGGGTAGAATATATATCCCAGGGGGGTAAAATTGAAAAAAGTTGAAAAAATTTTTTTTTTAGACTTAGTCATTTTTCCGGCGTTTATCAGACTTTCAGATAGGGGAAATGTCATTGAGCGCTTCGATTTCAATTCCAGAGCGATTCGCCAGATGAGTCCTTCATATTTAGTGGTTTTCAGCCAATTTTCAGAATTTTTGAAAATGTCACTTTTTTGTGAAAATATCCACTAAATGAGGGAATAATATGTGTGAGGGTACCCCAGGAGAGTTCCAAATGTGTGTGGGTAGAATATATATCCAACGGGGGTAAAATTGAAAAAAGTTGAAAAAAAATTTTTTTGGGACTTAGTCATTTTTCTGGCGTTTATCAGACTTTCAGATATGGGAAATGTCAGTGAGTGTTCTGATTTCAGTTCCAGAGCGATTCGCCCGATGAGTCCTTCATATTTAGTGGTTTTCAGCCAATTTTCTGAATTTTTGAAAATTTCACTTTTTTGTGAAAATATCCACTAAATGAGGGAATAATATGTGTGAGGGTACCCCAGGAGAGTTTCAAATGTGTGTGGGTAGAATATATATCCCACGGGGGTAAAATTGAAAAAAGTTGAAAAAAATTTTTTTTTGGACTTAGTCATTTTTCTGGCGTTTATCAGACTTTCAGATAGGGGAAATGTCAGTGAGCGTTCCGATTTCAGTTCCAGAGCGATTTGCCAGATGAGTCCTTCATATTTAGTGGTTTTCAGCCAATTTTCTGAATTTTTGAAAATTTCACTTTTTTGTGAAAATATCCACTAAATGAGGGAATAATATGTGTGAGGGTACCCCAGGAGAGTTCCAAATGTGTGTGGGTAGAATATATATCCCACGGGGGTAAAATAGAAAAAAGTTGAAAAAAATTTTTTTTTGGACTTAGTCATTTTTCTGGCGTTTATCAGACTTTCAGATAGGGGAAATGTCAGTGAGCGTTTCGATTTCAGTTCCAGAGCGATTCGCCAGATGAGTCCTTCATATTTAGTGGTTTTCAGCCAATTTTCTGAATTTTTGAAAATTTCACTTTTTTGTGAACATATTCACTAAATGAGGGAATAATATGTGTGAGGGTACCCCAGGAGAGTTCCAAATGTGTGTGGGTAGAATATATATCCCACGGGGGGTAAAATTGAAAAAAGTTGAAAAAATTTTTTTTTTGGACTTAGTCATTTTTCCGGCGTTTATCAGACTTTCAGATAGGGGAAATGTCAGTGAGCATTCCGATTTCAGTTCCAGAGTGATTCGCCCGATGAGTCCTTCATATTTAGTGGTTTTCAGCCAATTTTCAGAATTTTTGAAAATTTCACTTTTTTGTGAAAATATCCACTAAATGAGGGAATAATATGTGTGAGGGTACCCCAGGAGAGTTCCAAATGTGTGTGGGTAGAATATATATCCCACGGGGGTAAAATTGAAAAAAGTTGAAAAAAAATTTTTTTTGGACTTAGTCATTTTTCTGGCGTTTATCAGACTTTCAGATAGGGGAAATGTCAGTGAGCGTTTCGATTTCAGTTCCAGAGCGATTCGCCCGATGAGTCCTTCATATTTAGTGGCTTTCAGCCAATTTTCTGAATTTTTGAAAATTTCACTTTTTTGTGAAAATATCCACTAAATGAGGGAATAATATGTGTGAGGGTACCCCAGGAGAGTTCCAAATGTGTGTGGGTAGAATATATATCCCACGGGGGCAAAATTGAAAAAAGTTAAAAAAAAATTTTTTTTGAACTTAGTCATTTTTCTGGCGTTTATCAGACTTTCAGATAGGGGAAATGTCAGTGAGCGTTTCGATTTCAGTTCCAGAGCGATTCGCCCGATGAGTCCTTCATATTTAGTGGTTTTCAGCCAATTTTCAGAATTTTTGAAAATTTCATTTTTTTGTGAAAATATCCACTAAATGAGGGAATAATATGTGTGAGCGTACCCCAGGAGAGTTCCAAATGTGTGTGGGTAGAATATATTTCCAACGGGGGTAAAATTGAAAAAAGTTGAAAAAAATTTTTTTTTGGACTTAGTCATTTTTCTGGCATTTATCAGACTTTCAGATAGGCTAAATGTCAGTGAGCGTTTCGATTTCAGTTCCAGAGCGATTCGGCCGATGAGTCCTTCATATTTAGTGGTTTTCAGCCAATTTTCAGAATTTTTGAAAATTTCATTTTTTTGTGAAAATATCATCTAAATGAGGGAATAATATGTGTGAGGGTACCCCAGGAGAGTTCCAAATGTTTGTGGGTAGAATATATATCCCACGGGGGGTAAAATTGAAAAAAGTTGAAAAAAATTTTTTTTTGGACTTAGTCATTTTTCCGGCGTTTATCAGACTTTCAGATAGGGGAAATGTCAGGGAGCGTTCCGATTTCAGTTCCAGAGCGATTCGCCCGATGAGTCCTTCATATTTAGTGGTTTTCAGCCAATTTTCTGAATTTTTGAAAATTTCACTTTTTTGTGAAAATATCCACTAAATGAGGGAATAATATGTGTGAGGGTACCCCAGGAGAGTTTCAAATGTGTGTGGGTAGAATATATATCCCACGGGGGTAAAATTGAAAAAAGTTGAAAAAAATTTTTTTTGGACTTAGTCATTTTTCTGGCGTTTATCAGACTTTCAGATAGGGGAAATGTCAGTGAGCGTTCCGATTTCAGTTCCAGAGCGATTCGCCAGATGAGTCCTTCATATTTAGTGGTTTTCAGCCAATTTTCTGAATTTTTGAAAATTTCACTTTTTTGTGAAAATATTCACTAAATGAGGGAATAATATGTGTGAGGGTACCCCAGGAGAGTTCCAAATGTGTGTGGGTAGAATATATATCCCACGGGGTAAAATTGAAAAAAGTTGAAAAAAATTTTTTTTTGGACTTAGTCATTTTTCTGATGTTTATCAGACTTTCAGATAGGGGAAATGTCAATGAGCGTTTCGATTTCAGTTCCAGAGCGATTTGCCCGATGAGTCCTTCATATTTAGTGGTTTTCAGCCAATTTTCAGAATTTTTGAAAATTTCACTTTTTTGTGAAAATATCCACTAAATGAGGGAATAATATGTGTGAGGGTACCCCAGGAGATTTCCAAATGTGTGTGGGTAGAATATATATCCCACGGGGGTAAAATTGAAAAAAGTTGAAAAAAATTTTTTTTGGGACTTAGTCATTTTTCTGGCATTTATCAGACTTTCAGATAGGCTAAATGTCAGTGAGCGTTTCGATTTCAGTTCCAGAGCGATTCGGCCGATGAGTCCTTCATATTTAGTGGTTTTCAGCCAATTTTCAGAATTTTTGAAAATGTCACTTTTTTGTGAAAATATCCACTAAATGAGGGAATAATATGTGTGAGGGTACCCCAGGAGAGTTCCAAATGTGTGTGGGTAGAATATATATCCAACGGGGATAAAATTGAAAAAAGTTGAAAAAAAATTTTTTTTGGACTTAGTCATTTTTTCAGCGTTTATCAGACTTTCAGATATGGGAAATGTCAGTGAGCGTTTCGATTTCAGTTCCAGAGCGATTCGCCAGATGAGTCCTTCATATTTAGTGGTTTTCAGCCAATTTTCAGAATTTTTGAAAATGTCACTTTTTTTGTGAAAATATCCACTAAATGAGGGAATAATATGTGTGAGGGTACCCCAGGAGAGTTCCAAATGTGTGTGGGTAGAATATATATCCCAGGGGGGTAAAATTGAAAAAAGTTGAAAAAATTTTTTTTTTAGACTTAGTCATTTTTCCGGCGTTTATCAGACTTTCAGATAGGGGAAATGTCATTGAGCGCTTCGATTTCAATTCCAGAGCGATTCGCCAGATGAGTCCTTCATATTTAGTGGTTTTCAGCCAATTTTCAGAATTTTTGAAAATGTCACTTTTTTGTGAAAATATCCACTAAATGAGGGAATAATATGTGTGAGGGTACCCCAGGAGAGTTCCAAATGTGTGTGGGTAGAATATATATCCAACGGGGGTAAAATTGAAAAAAGTTGAAAAAAAATTTTTTTTGGACTTAGTCATTTTTCTGGCGTTTATCAGACTTTCAGATATGGGAAATGTCAGTGAGTGTTCTGATTTCAGTTCCAGAGCGATTCGCCCGATGAGTCCTTCATATTTAGTGGTTTTCAGCCAATTTTCTGAATTTTTGAAAATTTCACTTTTTTGTGAAAATATCCACTAAATGAGGGAATAATATGTGTGAGGGTACCCCAGGAGAGTTTCAAATGTGTGTGGGTAGAATATATATCCCACGGGGGTAAAATTGAAAAAAGTTGAAAAAAATTTTTTTTTGGACTTAGTCATTTTTCTGGCGTTTATCAGACTTTCAGATAGGGGAAATGTCAGTGAGCGTTCCGATTTCAGTTCCAGAGCGATTTGCCAGATGAGTCCTTCATATTTAGTGGTTTTCAGCCAATTTTCTGAATTTTTGAAAATTTCACTTTTTTGTGAAAATATCCACTAAATGAGGGAATAATATGTGTGAGGGTACCCCAGGAGAGTTCCAAATGTGTGTGGGTAGAATATATATCCCACGGGGGTAAAATAGAAAAAAGTTGAAAAAAATTTTTTTTTGGACTTAGTCATTTTTCTGGCGTTTATCAGACTTTCAGATAGGGGAAATGTCAGTGAGCGTTTCGATTTCAGTTCCAGAGCGATTCGCCAGATGAGTCCTTCATATTTAGTGGTTTTCAGCCAATTTTCTGAATTTTTGAAAATTTCACTTTTTTGTGAACATATTCACTAAATGAGGGAATAATATGTGTGAGGGTACCCCAGGAGAGTTCCAAATGTGTGTGGGTAGAATATATATCCCACGGGGGGTAAAATTGAAAAAAGTTGAAAAAATTTTTTTTTTGGACTTAGTCATTTTTCCGGCGTTTATCAGACTTTCAGATAGGGGAAATGTCAGTGAGCATTCCGATTTCAGTTCCAGAGTGATTCGCCCGATGAGTCCTTCATATTTAGTGGTTTTCAGCCAATTTTCAGAATTTTTGAAAATTTCACTTTTTTGTGAAAATATCCACTAAATGAGGGAATAATATGTGTGAGGGTACCCCAGGAGAGTTCCAAATGTGTGTGGGTAGAATATATATCCCACGGGGGTAAAATTGAAAAAAGTTGAAAAAAAATTTTTTTTGGACTTAGTCATTTTTCTGGCGTTTATCAGACTTTCAGATAGGGGAAATGTCAGTGAGCGTTTCGATTTCAGTTCCAGAGCGATTCGCCCGATGAGTCCTTCATATTTAGTGGCTTTCAGCCAATTTTCTGAATTTTTGAAAATTTCACTTTTTTGTGAAAATATCCACTAAATGAGGGAATAATATGTGTGAGGGTACCCCAGGAGAGTTCCAAATGTGTGTGGGTAGAATATATATCCCACGGGGGTAAAATTGAAAAAAGTTAAAAAAAAATTTTTTTTGGACTTAGTCATTTTTCTGGCGTTTATCAGACTTTCAGATAGGGGAAATGTCAGTGAGCGTTTCGATTTCAGTTCCAGAGCGATTCGCCCGATGAGTCCTTCATATTTAGTGGTTTTCAGCCAATTTTCAGAATTTTTGAAAATTTCACTTTTTTGTGAAAATATCCACTAAATGAGGGAATAATATGTGTGAGGGTACCCCAGGAGATTTCCAAATGTGTGTGGGTAGAATATATATCCCACGGGGGTAAAATTGAAAAAAGTTGAAAAAAATTTTTTTTTTGACTTAGTCATTTTTCCGGCGTTTATCAGACTTTCAGATAGGGGAAATGTCAGTGAGGGTTCTGATTTCAGTTCCAGAGCGATTCGCCAGATGAGTCCTTCATATTTAGTGGTGTTCAGCCAATTTTCTGAATTTTTGAAAATTTCACTTTTTTGTAAAAATATCCACTAAATGAGGGAATAATATGTGTGAGGGTACCCCAGGAGAGTTCCAAATGTGTGTGGGTAGAATATATATCCCACGGGGGTAAAATTGAAAAAAGTTGAAAAAAATTTTTTTTGGGACTTAGTCATTTTTCTGGCATTTATCAGACTTTCAGATAGGCTAAATGTCAGTGAGCGTTTCGATTTCAGTTCCAGAGCGATTCGGCCGATGAGTCCTTCATATTTAGTGGTTTTCAGCCAATTTTCTGAATTTTTGAAAATTTCATTTTTTTGTGAAAATATCCACTAAATGAGGGAATAATATGTGTGAGGGTACCCCAGGAGAGTTCCAAATGTGTGTGGGTAGAATATATATCCCACGGGGGTAAAATTGAAAAAAGTTGAAAAAAAAATTTTTTTTGACTTAGTCATTTTTCCGGCGTTTATCAGACTTTCAGATAGGGGAAATGTCAGTGAGGGTTCCGATTTCAGTTCCAGAGCGATTCGCCCGATGAGTTCTTCATATTTAGTGGTTTTCAGCCAATTTTCAGAATTTTTGAAAATTTCACTTTTTTGTAAAAATATCCACTAAATGAGGGAATAATATGTGTGAGGGTACCCCAGGAGAGTTCCAAATGTGTGTGGGTAGAATATATATCCCAGGGGGGTAAAATTGAAAAAAGTTGAAAAAAATTTTTTTTTGGACTTAGTAATTTTTCTGGCATTTATCAGACTTTCAGATAGGGGAAATGTCAGTGAGCGTTCCGATTTCAGTTCCAGAGCGATTCGCCCGATGAGTCCTTCATATTTAGTGGTTTTCAGCCAATTTTCAGAATTTTTGAAAATTTCACTTTTTTGTGAAAATATCCACTAAATGAGGTAATAATATGTGTGAGGGTACCCCAGGAGAGTTCCAAATGTGTGTGGGTAGAATATATATCCCACGGGGGGTAAAATTGAAAAAAGTTGAAAAAAATTTTTTTTTGGACTTAGTCATTTTTCCGGCGTTTATCAGACTTTCAGATAGGGGAAATGTCAGTGAGCATTCCGACTTCAGTTCCAGAGCGATTCGCCCGATGAGTCTTTCATATTTAGTGGTTTTCAGCCAATTTTCAGAATTTTTGAAAATTTCACTTTTTTGTGAAAATATCCACTAAATGAGGGAATAATATGTGTGAGGGTACCCCAGGAGAGTTCCAAATGTGTGTGGGTAGAATATATATCCCACGGGGGTAAAATTGAAAAAAGTTGAAAAAAAATTTTTTTTGGACTTAGTCATTTTTCTGGCGTTTATCAGACTTTCAGATAGGGAAAATGTCAGTGAGCGTTTCGATTTCAGTTCCAGAGCGATTCGCCCGATGAGTCCTTCATATTTAGTGGCTTTCAGCCAATTTTCAGAATTTTTGAAAATTTCACTTTTTTGTGAAAATATCCGCTAAATGAGGGAATAATATGTGTGAGGGTACCCCAGGAGAGTTCCAAATGTGTGTGGGTAGAATATATATCCCACGGGGGTAAAATTGAAAAAAGTTGAAAAAAATTTTTTTTTGGACTTAGTCATTTTTCTGGCATTTATCAGACTTTCAGATAGGCTAAATGTCAGTGAGCGTTTCGATTTCAGTTCCAGAGCGATGCGGCCGATGAGTCCTTCATATTTAGTGGTTTTCAGCCAATTTTCTGAATTTTTGAAAATTTCATTTTTTTGTGAAAATATCCACTAAATGAGGGAATAATATGTGTGAGGGTACCCCAGGAGAGTTCCAAATGTGTGTGGGTAGAATATATATCCCACGGGGGTAAAATTGAAAAAAGTTGAAAAAAAATTTTTTTTTGACTTAGTCATTTTTCCGGCGTTTATCAGACTTTCAGATAGGGGAAATGTCAGTGAGGGTTCCGATTTCAGTTCCAGAGCGATTCGCCCGATGAGTCCTTCATATTTAGTGGTTTTCAGCCAATTTTCAGAATTTTTGAAAATTTCACTTTTTTGTAAAAATATCCACTAAATGAGGGAATAATATGTGTGAGGGTACCCCAGGAGAGTTCCAAATGTGTGTGGGTAGAATATATATCCCAGGGGGGTAAAATTGAAAAAAGTTGAAAAAAATTTTTTTTTGGACTTAGTCATTTTTCTGGCATTTATCAGACTTTCAGATAGGGGAAATGTCAGTGAGCGTTTCGATTTCAGTTCCAGAGCGATTCGCCCGATGAGTCCTTCATATTTAGTGGTTTTCAGCCAATTTTCAGAATTTTTGAAAATTTCACTTTTTTGTAAAAATATCCACTAAATGAGGGAATAATATGTGTGAGGGTACCACAGGAGAGTTCCAAATGTGTGTGGGTAGAATATATATCCCAGGGGGGTAAAATTGAAAAAAGTTGAAAAAAATTTTTGTTTGGACTTAGTCATTTTTCTGGCATTTATCAGACTTTCAGTGAGCGTTTCGATTTCAGTTCTAGAGCAATTCGGCCGATGAGTCCTTCATATTTAGTGGTTTTCAGCCAATTTTCTGAATTTTTGAAAATTTCACTTTTTTGTGAAAATATCCACTAAATGAGGGAATAATATGTGTGAGGGTACCCCAGGAGAGTTCCAAATGTGTGTGGGTAGAATATATATCCCACGGGGGTAAAATTGAAAAAAGTTGAAAAAAAATTTTTTTTGGACTTAGTCATTTTTCTGGCGTTTATCAGACTTTCAGATAGGGGAAATGTCAGTGAGCGTTTCGATTTCAGTTCCAGAGCGATTCGCCCGATGAGTCCTTCATATTTAGTTGCTTTCAGCCAATTTTCAGAATTTTTGAAAATTTCACTTTTTTGTGAAAATATCCGCTAAATGAGGGAATAATATGTGTGAGGGTACCCCAGGAGAGTTCCAAATGTGTGTGGGTAGAATATATATCCCACGGGGGTAAAATTGAAAAAAGTTGAAAAAAATTTTTTTTTGGACTTAGTCATTTTTCTGGCATTTATCAGACTTTCAGATAGGCTAAATGTCAGTGAGCATTTCGATTTCAGTTCCAGAGCGATTCGGCCGATGAGTCCTTCATATTTAGTGGTTTTCAGCCAATTTTCTGAATTTTTGAAAATTTCATTTTTTTGTGAAAATATCCACTAAATGAGGGAATAATATGTGTGAGGGTACCCCAGGAGAGTTCCAAATGTGTGTGGGTAGAATATATATCCCACGGGGGTAAAATTGAAAAAAGTTGAAAAAAAATTTTTTTTTGACTTAGTCATTTTTCCGGCGTTTATCAGACTTTCAGATAGGGGAAATGTCAGTGAGGGTTCCGATTTCAGTTCCAGAGCGATTCGCCCGATGAGTCCTTCATATTTAGTGGTTTTCAGCCAATTTTCAGAATTTTTGAAAATTTCACTTTTTTGTAAAAATATCCACTAAATGAGGGAATAATATGTGTGAGGGTACCCCAGGAGAGTTCCAAATGTGTGTGGGTAGAATATATATCCCAGGGGGGTAAAATTGAAAAAAGTTGAAAAAAATTTTTTTTTGGACTTAGTCATTTTTCTGGCATTTATCAGACTTTCAGATAGGGGAAATGTCAGTGAGCGTTTCGATTTCAGTTCCAGAGCGATTCGCCCGATGAGTCCTTCATATTTAGTGGTTTTCAGCCAATTTTCAGAATTTTTGAAAATTTCACTTTTTTGTAAAAATATCCACTAAATGAGGGAATAATATGTGTGAGGGTACCACAGGAGAGTTCCAAATGTGTGTGGGTAGAATATATATCCCAGGGGGGTAAAATTGAAAAAAGTTGAAAAAAATTTTTGTTTGGACTTAGTCATTTTTCTGGCATTTATCAGACTTTCAGTGAGCGTTTCGATTTCAGTTCTAGAGCAATTCGGCCGATGAGTCCTTCATATTTAGTGGTTTTCAGCCAATTTTCTGAATTTTTGAAAATTTCACTTTTTTGTGAAAATATCCACTAAATGAGGGAATAATATGTGTGAGGGTACCCCAGGAGAGTTCCAAATGTGTGTGGGTAGAATATATATCCCACGGGGGTAAAATTGAAAAAAGTTGAAAAAAAATTTTTTTTGGACTTAGTCATTTTTCTGGCGTTTATCAGACTTTCAGATAGGGGAAATGTCAGTGAGCGTTTCGATTTCAGTTCCAGAGCAATTCGGCCGATGAGTCCTTCATATTTAGTGGTTTTCAGCCAATTTTCAGAATTTTTGAAAATTTCACTTTTTTGTGAAAATATCCACTAAATGAGGGAATAATATGTGTGAGGGTACCCCAGGAGAGTTCCAAATGTGTGTGGGTAGAATATATATCCCACGGGGGTAAAATTGAAAAAAGTTGAAAAAAATTTTTTTTTGGACTTAGTCATTTTTCTGGCGTTTATCAGACTTTCAGATAGGGGAAATGTCAGTGAGCGTTTCGATTTCAGTTCCAGAGCGATTCGCCCGATAAGTCCTTCATATTTAGTGGTTTTCAGCCAATTTTCAGAATTTTTGAAAATTTCACTTTTTTGTTGAAATATCCACTAAATGAGGGAATAATATGTGTGAGGGTACCCCAGGAGAGTTCCAAATGTGTGTGGGTAGAATATATATCCCACGGGGGTAAAATTGAAAAAAGTTGAAAAAAATTTTTTTTTGGACTTAGTAATTTTTCTGGCATTTATCAGACTTTCAGATAGGCTAAATGTCAGTGAGCGTTTCGATTTCAGTTCCAGAGCAATTCGGCCGATGAGTCCTTCATATTTAGTGGTTTTCAGCCAATTTTCAGAATTTTTGAAAATTTCACTTTTTTGTGAAAATATCCACTAAATGAGGGAATAATATGTGTGAGGGTACCCCAGGAGAGTTCCAAATGTGTGTGGGTAGAATATATATCCCACGGGGGTAAAATTGAAAAAAGTTGAAAAAAATTTTTTTTTGGACTTAGTCATTTTTCTGGCGTTTATCAGACTTTCAGATAGGGGAAATGTCAGTGAGCGTTTCGATTTCAGTTCCAGAGCGATTCGCCCGATAAGTCCTTCATATTTAGTGGTTTTCAGCCAATTTTCAGAATTTTTGAAAATTTCACTTTTTTGTTGAAATATCCACTAAATGAGGGAATAATATGTGTGAGGGTACCCCAGGAGAGTTCCAAATGTGTGTGGGTAGAATATATATCCCACGGGGGTAAAATTGAAAAAAGTTGAAAAAAATTTTTTTTTGGACTTAGTAATTTTTCTGGCATTTATCAGACTTTCAGATAGGCTAAATGTCAGTGAGCGTTTCGATTTCAGTTCCAGAGCGATTCGGCCGATGAGTCCTTCATATTTAGTGGTTTTCAGCCAATTTTCTGAATTTTTGAAAATTTCATTTTTTTGTGAAAATATCCACTAAATGAGGGAATAATATGTGTGAGGGTACCCCAGGAGAGTTCCAAATGTGTGTGGGTAGAATATATATCCCACGGGGGTAAAATTGAAAAAAGTTGAAAAAAAATTTTTTTTTGACTTAGTCATTTTTCCGGCGTTTATCAGACTTTCAGATAGGGGAAATGTCAGTGAGTGTTCCGATTTCAGTTCCAGAGTGATTTGCCAGATGAGTCCTTCATATTTAGTGGTTTTCAGCCAATTTTCAGAATTTTTGAAAATTTCACTTTTTTGTGAAAATATCATCTAAATGAGGGAATAATATGTGTGAGGGTACCCCAGGAGAGTTTCAAATGTGTGTGGGTAGAATATATATCCCACGGGGGTAAAATTGAAAAAAGTTGAAAAAATTTTTTTTCTGGACTTAGTCATTTTTCTGGCGTTTATCAGACTTTCAGATAGGGGAAATGTCAGTGAGCGTTTCGATTTCAGTTCCAGAGCGATTCGCCCGATGAGTCCTTCATATTTAGTGGTTTTCAGCCAATTTTCAGAATTTTTGAAAATTTCACTTTTTTGTGAAAATATCCACTAAATGAGGGAATAATATGTGTGAGGGTACCCCAGGAGAGTTCCAAATGTGTGTGGGTAGAATATATATCCCAGGGGGGTAAAATTGAAAAAAGTTGAAAAAAAATTTTTTTTGGACTTAGTCATTTTTCTGCCATTTATCAGACTTTCAGATAGGGGAAATGTCAGTGAGCGTTTCGATTTCAGTTCCAGAGCAATTCGGCCGATGAGTCCTTCATATTTAGTGGTTTTCAGCCAATTTTCAGAATTTTTGAAAATTTCACTTTTTTGTGAAAATATCCACTAAATGAGGGAATAATATGTGTGAGGGTACCCCAGGAGAGTTCCAAATGTGTGTGGGTAGAATATATATCCCACGGGGGTAAAATTGAAAAAAGTTGAAAAAAATTTTTTTTTGGACTTAGTCATTTTTCTGGCGTTTATCAGACTTTCAGATAGGGGAAATGTCAGTGAGCGTTTCGATTTCAGTTCCAGAGCGATTCGCCCGATAAGTCCTTCATATTTAGTGGTTTTCAGCCAATTTTCAGAATTTTTGAAAATTTCACTTTTTTGTTGAAATATCCACTAAATGAGGGAATAATATGTGTGAGGGTACCCCAGGAGAGTTCCAAATGTGTGTGGGTAGAATATATATCCCACGGGGGTAAAATTGAAAAAAGTTGAAAAAAATTTTTTTTTGGACTTAGTAATTTTTCTGGCATTTATCAGACTTTCAGATAGGCTAAATGTCAGTGAGCGTTTCGATTTCAGTTCCAGAGCGATTCGGCCGATGAGTCCTTCATATTTAGTGGTTTTCAGCCAATTTTCTGAATTTTTGAAAATTTCATTTTTTTGTGAAAATATCCACTAAATGAGGGAATAATATGTGTGAGGGTACCCCAGGAGAGTTCCAAATGTGTGTGGGTAGAATATATATCCCACGGGGGTAAAATTGAAAAAAGTTGAAAAAAAATTTTTTTTTGACTTAGTCATTTTTCCGGCGTTTATCAGACTTTCAGATAGGGGAAATGTCAGTGAGTGTTCCGATTTCAGTTCCAGAGTGATTTGCCAGATGAGTCCTTCATATTTAGTGGTTTTCAGCCAATTTTCAGAATTTTTGAAAATTTCACTTTTTTGTGAAAATATCATCTAAATGAGGGAATAATATGTGTGAGGGTACCCCAGGAGAGTTCCAAATGTGTGTGGGTAGAATATATATCCCACGGGGGTAAAATTGAAAAAAGTTGAAAAAAAATTTTTTTTGACTTAGTCATTTTTCCGGCGTTTATCAGACTTTCAGATAGGGGAAATGTCAGTGAGGGTTCCGATTTCAGTTCCAGAGCGATTCGCCCGATGAGTCCTTCATATTTAGTGGTTTTCAGCCAATTTTCAGAATTTTTGAAAATTTCACTTTTTTGTGAAAATATCCACTAAATGAGGGAATAATATGTGTGAGGGTACCCCAGGAGAGTTTCAAATGTGTGTGGGTAGAATATATATCCCACGGGGGTAAAATTGAAAAAAATTTTTTTTTGGACTTAGTCATTTTTCTGGCGTTTATCAGACTTTCAGATAGGGGAAATGTCAGTGAGCGTTCCGATTTCAGTTCCAGAACGATTCGCCAGATGAGTCCTTCATATTTAGTGGTTTTCAGCCAATTTTCTGAATTTTTGAAAATTTCACTTTTTTGTGAAAATATTCACTAAATGAGGGAATAATATGTGTGAGGGTACCCCAGGAGAGTTCCAAATGTTTGTGGGTAGAATATATATCCCACGGGGTAAAACTGAAAAAAGTTGAAAAAATTTTTTTTTTGGACTTAGTCATTTTTCTGGTGTTTATCAGACTTTCAGATAGGGGAAATGTCAATGAGCGTTTCGATTTCAGTTCCAGAGCGATTCGCCCGATGAGTCCTTCATATTTAGTGGTTTTCAGCCAATTTTCAGAATTTTTGAAAATTTCACTTTTTTGTGAAAATATCCACTAAATGAGGGAATAATATATGTGAGGGTACCCCAGGAGAGTTCCAAATGTGTGTGGGTAGAATATATATCCCACGGGGGTAAAATTGAAAAAAGTTGAAAAAAATTTTTTTTTTGACTTAGTCATTTTTCCGGCGTTTATCAGACTTTCAGATAGGGGAAATGTCAGTGAGGGTTCCGATTTCAGTTCCAGAGCGATTCGCCAGATGAGTCCTTCATATTTAGTGGTGTTCAGCCAATTTTCTGAATTTTTGAAAATTTCACTTTTTTGTAAAAATATCCACTAAATGAGGGAATAATATGTGTGAGGGTACCCCAGGAGAGTTCCAAATGTGTGTGGGTAGAATATATATCCCACGGGGGTAAAATTGAAAAAAGTTGAAAAAAATTTTTTTTTTTACTTAGTCATTTTTCTGGCATTTATCAGACTTTCAGATAGGCTAAATGTCAGTGAGCGTTTCGATTTCAGTTCCAGAGCGATTCGGCCGATGAGTCCTTCATATTTAGTGGTTTTCAGCTAATTTTCTGAATTTTTGAAAATTTCATTTTTTTGTGAAAATATCCACTAAATGAGGGAATAATATGTGTGAGGGTACCCCAGGAGAGTTCCAAATGTGTGTGGGTAGAATATATATCCCAGGGGGGTAAAATTGAAAAAAGTTGAAAAAAATTTTTTTTTGGACTTAGTCATTTTTCTGGCATTTATCAGACTTTCAGATATGGGAAATGTCAGTGAGCGTTCTGATTTCAGTTCCAGAGCGATTCGCCCGATGAGTCCTTCATATTTAGTGGTTTTCAGCCAATTTTCTGAATTTTTGAAAATTTCACTTTTTTGTGAAAATATCCACTAAATGAGGGAATAATATGTGTGAGGGTACCCCAGGAGAGTTCCAAATGTGTGTGGGTAGAATATATATCCCAGGGGGGTAAAATTGAAAAAAGTTGAAAAAAATTTTTTTTCGGACTTAGTCATTTTTCCGGCGATTATCAGACTTTCAGATAGGGGAAATGTCAGTGAGCGTTCCGATTTCAGTTCCAGAGCGATTCGCCAGATGAGTCCTTCATATTTAGTGATTTTCAGCCAATTTTCTGAATTTTTGAAAATTTCATTTTTTTGTGAAAATATCCACTAAATGAGGGAATAATATGTGTGAGGGTACCCCAGGAGAGTTATAAATGTGTGTGGGTAGAATACATATCCCACGGGGGTAAAATTGAAAAAAGTTGAAAAAAAATTTTTTTTTGACTTAGTCATTTTTCCGGCGTTTATCAGACTTTCAGATAGGGGAAATGTCAGTGAGGGTTCCGATTTCAGTTCCAGAGCGATTCGCCCGATGAGTCCTTCATATTTAGTGGTTTTCAGCCAATTTTCAGAATTTTTGAAAATTTCACTTTTTTGTAAAAATATCCACTAAATGAGGGAATAATATGTGTGAGGGTACCCCAGGAGAGTTCCAAATGTGTGTGGGTAGAATATATATCCCAGGGGGGTAAAATTGAAAAAAGTTGAAAAAAATTTTTTTTTGGACTTAGTCATTTTTCTGGCATTTATCAGACTTTCAGATAGGGGAAATGTCAGTGAGCGTTTCGATTTCAGTTCCAGAGCGATTCGGCCGATGAGTCCTTCATATTTAGTGGTTTTCAGCCAATTTTCTGAATTTTTGAAAATTTCACTTTTTTCTGAAAATATCCACTAAATGAGGGAATAATATGTGTGAGGGTACCCCAGGAGAGTTCCAAATGTGTGTGGGTAGAATATATATCCCACGGGGGTAAAATTGAAAAAGGTGAAAAAAATTTTTTTTTGGACTTAGTCATTTTTCTGGCGTTTATCAGACTTTCAGATAGGGGAAATGTCAGTGAGCGTTTCGATTTCAGTTCCAGAGCAATTTGCCCGATGAGTCCTTCATATTTAGTGGTTTTCAGCCAATTTTCTGAATTTTTGAAAATTTCATTTTTTTGTGAAAATATCCACTAAATGAGGGAATAATATGTGTGAGCGTACCCCAGGAGAGTTCCAAATGTGTGTGGGTAGAATATATATCCAACGGGGGTAAAATTGAAAAAAGTTGAAAAAAAATTTTTTTTGGACTTAGTCATTTTTTCAGCGTTTATCAGACTTTCAGATATGGGAAATGTCAGTGAGCGTTCCGATTTCAGTTCCAGAGCGATTCGCCCGATGAGTCCTTCATATTTAGTGGTTTTCAGCCAATTTTCAGAATTTTTGAAAATTTCACTTTTTTGTGAAAATATCCACTAAATGAGGGAATAATATGTGTGAGGGTACCCCAGGAGAGTTCCAAATGTGTGTGGGTAGAATATATATCCCAGGGAGGTAAAACTGAAAAAAGTTGAAAAAAATTTTTTTTTGGACTTGGTCATTTTTCCGGCGTTTATCAGACTTTCAGATAGGGGAAATGTCAGTGAGCGTTCCGATTTCAGTTCCAGAGCGATTCACCAGATGAGTCCTTCATATTTAGTGGTTTTCAGCCAATTTTCAGAATTTTTGAAAATTTCACTTTTTTGTGAAAATATCCACTAAATGAGGGAATAATATGTGTGAGGGTACCCCAGGAGAGTTCCAAATGTGTGTGGGTAGAATATATATCCAACGGGGGTAAAATTGAAAAAAAAATTTTTTTGGACTTAGTCATTTTTCTGGCGTTTATCAGACTTTCAGATATGGGAAATGTCAGTGAGCGTCCTGATTTCAGTTCCAGAGCGATTCGCCCGATGAGTCCTTCATATTTAGTGGTTTTCAGCCAATTTTCTGAATTTTTGAAAATGTCACTTTTTTGTGAAAATATCCACTAAATGAGGGAATAATATGTGTGAGGGTACCCCAGGAGAGTTCCAAATGTGTGTGGGTAGAATATATATCCCAGGGGGGTAAAATTGAAAAAAGTTGAAAAAAATTTTTTTTTGGACTTAGTCTTTTTTCCGGCGTTTATCAGACTTTCAGATAGGGGAAATGTCAGTGAGCGTTCCGATTTCAGTTCCAGAGCGATTCGCCAGATGAGTCCTTCATATTTAGTGGTTTTCAGCCAATTTTCAGAATTTTTGAAAATTTCACTTTTTTGTGAAAATATCCACTAAATGAGGGAATAATATGTGTGAGGGTACCCCAGGAGAGTTCCAAATGTGTGTGGGTAGAATATATATCCCAGGGGGGTAAAATTGAAAAAAGTTGAGAAAAAAAATTTTTTTGGACTTAGTCATTTTTCCGGCGTTTATCAGACTTTCAGATAGGGGAAATGTCAGTGAGCGTTCCGATTTCATTTCCAGAGCGATTCGCCAGATGAGTCCTTCATATTTAGTGGTTTTCAGCCAATTTTCTGAATTTTTGAAAATTTCACTTTTTTGTCAAAATATCCACTAAATGAGGGAATAATATGTGTGAGGGTACCCCACGAGAGTTCCAAATGTGTGTGGGTAGAATATATATCCAACGGGGATAAAATTGAAAAAAGTTGAAAAAAAATTTTTTTTGGACTTAGTCATTTTTTCAGCGTTTATCAGACTTTCAGATATGGGAAATGTCAGTGAGCGTTCCGATTTCAGTTCCAGAGCGATATGCCCGATGAGTCCTTCATATGTAGTGGTTTTCAGCCAATTTTCTGAATTTTTGAAAATGTCACTTTTTTGTGAAAATATCCACTAAATGAGGGAATAATATGTGTGAGGGTACCCCAGGAGAGTTCCAAATGTGTGTGGGTAGAATATATATCCCAGGGGGGTAAAATTGAAAAAAGTTGAAAAAAAATTTTTTTTGGACTTAGTCATTTTTTCAGCGTTTATCAGACTTTCAGATATGGGAAATGTCAGTGAGCGTTCTGATTTCAGTTCCAGAGCGATTCGCCAGATGAGTCCTTCATATTTAGTGGTTTTCAGCCAATTTTCTGAATTTTTGAAAATTTCACTTTTTTGTGAAAATATCCACTAAATGAGGGAATAATATGTGTGAGGGTACCCCAGGAGAGTTCCAAATGTGTCTGGGTAGAATATATATCCAACGGGGGTAAAATTGAAAAAAAAATTTTTTTTGGACTTAGTCATTTTTCTGGCGTTTATCAGACTTTCAGATATGGGAAATGTCAGTGAGCGTTCTGGTTTCAGTTCCAGAGCGATTCGCCCGATGAGTCCTTCATATTTAGTGGTTTTCAGCCAATTTTCTGAATTTTTGAAAATTTCACTTTTTTGTGAAAATATCCACTAAATGAGGGAATAATATGTGTGAGGGTACCCCAGGAGAGTTTCAAATGTGTGTGGGTAGAATATATATCCCACGGGGGTAAAATTGCAAAAAGTTGAAAAAAATTTTTTTTTGGACTTAGTCATTTTTCTGGCGTTTATCAGACTTTCAGATAGGGGAAATGTCAGTGAGCGTTTCGATTTCAGTTCCAGAGCGATTCGCCAGATGAGTCCTTCATATTTAGTGGTTTTCAGCCAATTTTCAGAATTTTTGAAAATTTCACTTTTTTGTGAAAATATCCACTAAATGAGGGAATAATATGTGTGAGGGTACCCCAGGAGAGTTCCAAATGTGTGTGGGTAGAATATATATCCCAGGGGGGTAAAATTGAAAAAAGTTGAGAAAAAATTTTTTTTTGGACTTAGTCATTTTTCCGGCGTTTATCAGACTTTCATATAGGGGAAATGTCAGTGAGCGTTCCGATTTCATTTCCAGAGCGATTCGCCAGATGAGTCCTTCATATTTAGTGGTTTTCAGCCAATTTTCTGAATTTTTGAAAATTTCACTTTTTTGTCAAAATATCCACTAAATGAGGGAATAATATGTGTGAGGGTACCCCACGAGAGTTCCAAATGTGTGTGGGTAGAATATATATCCAACGGGGATAAAATTGAAAAAAGTTGAAAAAAAATTTTTTTTGGACTTAGTCATTTTTTCAGCGTTTATCAGACTTTCAGATATGGGAAATGTCAGTGAGCGTTCCGATTTCAGTTCCAGAGCGATTTGCCCGATGAGTCCTTCATATGTAGTGGTTTTCAGCCAATTTTCTGAATTTTTGAAAATGTCACTTTTTTGTGAAAATATCCACTAAATGAGGGAATAATATGTGTGAGGGTACCCCAGGAGAGTTCCAAATGTGTGTGGGTAGAATATATATCCAACGGGGGTAAAATTGAAAAAAAAATTTTTTTTGGACTTAGTCATTTTTCTGGCGTTTATCAGACTTTCAGATATGGGAAATGTCAGTGAGCGTTCTGGTTTCAGTTCCAGAGCGATTCGCCCGATGAGTCCTTCATATTTAGTGGTTTTCAGCCAATTTTCTGAATTTTTGAAAATGTCACTTTTTTGTGAAAATATCCACTAAATGAGGGAATAATATGTGTGAGGGTACCCCAGGAGAGTTCCAAATGTGTGTGGGTAGAATATATATCCCAGGGGGGTAAAATTGAAAAAAGTTGAAAAAAATTTTTTTTTGTACTTAGTCATTTTTCCGGCGTTTATCAGACTTTCAGATAGGGGAAATGTCAGTGAGCGTTTCGATTTCAGTTCCAGAGCGATTCGCCCGATGAGTCCTTCATATTTAGTGGTTTTCAGCCAATTTTCAGAATTTTAGAAAATTTCATTTTTTTGTGAAAATATCCACTAAATGAGGGAACCCCAGGAGAGTTCCAAATGTGTGTGGGTAGAATATATATCCCACGGGGGTAAAATTGAAAAAAGTTGAAAAAATTTTTTTTTTGGACTTAGTCATTTTTCTGGCGTTTATCAGACTTTCAGATATGGGAAATGTCAGTGAGCGTTCTGATTTCAGTTCCAGAGCGATTCGCCCGATGAGTCCTTCATATTTAGTGGTTTTCAGCCAATTTTCAGAATTTTTGAAAATTTCACTTTTTTGTGAAAATATCCACTAAATGAGGGAATAATATGTATGAGGGTACCCCAGGAGAGTTTCAAATGTGTGTGGGTAGAATATATATCCCACGGGGGTAAAATTGAAAAAAGTTGAAAAAAATTTTTTTTTGGACTTAGTCATTTTTCTGGCGTTTATCAGAATTTCAAATGGGGGAAATGTCAGTGAGCGTTCCGTTTTCAGTTCCAGAGCGATTCTCCAGATGAGTCCTTCATATTTAGTGGTTTTCAGCCAATTTTCTGAATTTTTGAAAATTTCACTTTTTTGTGAAAATATTCACTAAATGAGGGAATAATATGTGTGAGGGTACCCCAGGAGAGTTCCAAATGTGTGTGGGTAGAATATATATCCCACGGGGGTAAAATTGAAAAAAGTTGAAAAAAATTTTTTTTTGGACTTAGTCATTTTTCTGGCGTTTATCAGACTTTCAGATAGGGGAAATGTCAGTGAGCGTTTCGATTTCAGTTCCAGAGCGATTCGCCCGATGAGTCCTTCATATTTAGTGGTTTTCAGCCAATTTTCTGAATTTTTGAAAATTTCACTTTTTTGTGAAAATATCCACTAAATGAGGGAATAATATGTGTGAGGGTACCCCACGAGAGTTCCAAATGTGTGTGGGTAGAATATATATCCCAGGGGGGTAAAATTGAAAAAAGTTGAAAAAAATTTTTTTTGTACTTAGTCATTTTTCCGGCGTTTATCAGACTTTCAGATATGGGAAATGTCAGTGAGCGTTCTGATTTCAGTTCCAGAGCGATTCGCCCGATGAGTCCTTCATATTTAGTGGTTTTCAGCCAATTTTCAGAATTTTTGAAAATTTCACTTTTTTGTGAAAATATCCACTAAATGAGGGAATAATATGTGTGAGGGTACCCCAGGAGAGTTTCAAATGTGTGTGGGTAGAATATATATCCCACGGGGGTAAAATTGAAAAAAGTTGAAAAAAATTTTTTTTTGGACTTAGTCATTTTTCTGGCGTTTATCAGAATTTCAAATGGGGGAAATGTCAGTGAGCGTTCCGATTTCAGTTCCAGAGCGATTCTCCAGATGAGTCCTTCATATTTAGTGGTTTTCAGCCAATTTTCTGAATTTTTGAAAATTTCACTTTTTTGTGAAAATATTCACTAAATGAGGGAATAATATGTGTGAGGGTACCCCAGGAGAGTTCCAAATGTGTGTGGGTAGAATATATATCCCACGGGGGTAAAATTGAAAAAAGTTGAAAAAAATTTTTTTTTGGACTTAGTCATTTTTCTGGCGTTTATCAGACTTTCAGATAGGGGAAATGTCAGTGAGCGTTTCGATTTCAGTTCCAGAGCGATTCGCCCGATGAGTCCTTCATATTTAGTGGCTTTCAGCCAATTTTCAGAATTTTGGAAAATTTCACTTTTTTGTGAAAATATCCGCTAAATGAGGGAATAATATGTGTGAGGGTACCCCAGGAGAGTTCCAAATGTGTGTGGGTAGAATATATATCCCACGGGGGTAAAATTGAAAAAAGTTGAAAAAAAATTTTTTTTTGACTTAGTCATTTTTCCGGCGTTTATCAGACTTTCAGATAGGGGAAATGTCAGTGAGGGTTTCGATTTCAGTTCCAGAGCGATTCGCCCGATGAGTCCTTCATATTTAGTGGTTTTCAGCCAATTTTCTGAATTTTTGAAAATTTCACTTTTTTGTGAAAATATCCACTAAATGAGGGAATAATATGTGTGAGGGTACCCCAGGAGAGTTTCAAATGTGTGTGGGTAGAATATATATCCCACGGGGGTAAAATTGAAAAAAGTTGAAAAAAATTTTTTTTTGGACTTAGTCATTTTTCTGGCGTTTATCAGACTTTCAGATAGGGGAAATGTCAGTGAGCGTTCCGATTTCAGTTCCAGAGCGATTCGCCAGATGAGTCCTTCATATTTAGTGGTTTTCAGCCAATTTTCTGAATTTTTGAAAATTTCACTTTTTTGTGAAAATATTCACTAAATGAGGGAATAATATGTGTGAGGGTACCCCAGGAGAGTTCCAAATGTGTGTGGGTAGAATATATATCCCACGGGGGTAAAATTGAAAAAAATTTTTTTTTGGACTTAGTCATTTTTCTGGCGTTTATCAGACTTTCAGATAGGAGAAATGTCAGTGAGCGTTTCGATTTAAGTTCCAGAGCGATTCGCCCGATGAGTCCTTCATATTTAGTGGTTTTCAGCCAATTTTCAGAATTTTGGAAAATTTCACTTTTTTGTGAAAATATCCGCTAAATGAGGGAATAATATGTGTGAGGGTACCCCAGGAGAGTTCCAAATGTGTGTGGGTAGAATATATATCCCACGGGGGTAAAATTGAAAAAAGTTGAAAAAAAATTTTTTTTTGACTTAGTCATTTTTCCGGCGTTTATCAGACTTTCAGATAGGGGAAATGTCAGTGAGCGTTTCGATTTCAGTTCCAGAGCGATTCGCCCGATGAGTCCTTCATATTTAGTGGTTTTCACCCAATTTTCTGAATTTTTGAAAATGTCACTTTTTTGTGAAAATATCCACTAAATGAGGGAATAATATGTGTGAGGGTACCCCAGGAGAGTTCCAAATGTGTGTGGGTAGAATATATATCCCAGGGGGGTAAAATTGAAAAAAGTTGAAAAAAATTTTTTTTTGGACTTAGTCATTTTTCCGGCGTTTATCAGACTTTCAGATAGGGGAAATGTCAGTGAGCGTTTCGATTTCAGTTCCAGAGCGATTCGCCCGATGAGTCCTTCATATTTAGTGGTTTTCAGCCAATTTTCAGAATTTTAGAAAATTTCATTTTTTTGTGAAAATATCCACTAAATGAGGGAACCCCAGGAGAGTTCCAAATGTGTGTGGGTAGAATATATATCCCACGGGGGTAAAATTGAAAAAAGTTGAAAAAATTTTTTTTTTGGACTTAGTCATTTTTCTGGCGTTTATCACACTTTCAGATATGGGAAATGTCAGTGAGCGTTCTGATTTCAGTTCCAGAGCGATTCGCCCGATGAGTCCTTCATATTTAGTGGTTTTCAGCCAATTTTCAGAATTTTTGAAAATTTCACTTTTTTGTGAAAATATCCACTAAATGAGGGAATAATATGTGTGAGGGTACCCCAGGAGAGTTTCAAATGTGTGTGGGTAGAATATATATCCCACGGGGGTAAAATTGAAAAAAGTTGAAAAAAATTTTTTTTTGGACTTAGTCATTTTTCTGGCGTTTATCAGAATTTCAAATGGGGGAAATGTCAGTGAGCGTTCCGATTTCAGTTCCAGAGCGATTCTCCAGATGAGTCCTTCATATTTAGTGGTTTTCAGCCAATTTTCTGAATTTTTGAAAATTTCACTTTTTTGTGAAAATATCCACTAAATGAGGGAATAATATGTGTGAGGGTACCCCACGAGAGTTCCAAATGTGTGTGGGTAGAATATATATCCCAGGGGGGTAAAATTGAAAAAAGTTGAAAAAAATTTTTTTTTGGACTTAGTCATTTTTCTGGCGTTTATCAGACTTTCAGATATGGGAAATGTCAGTGAGCGTTCCGATTTCAGTTCCAGAGCGATTCGCCCGATGAGTCCTTCATATTTAGTGGTTTTCAGCCAATTTTCTGAATTTTTGAAAATTTCACTTTTTTGTGAAAATATCCACTAAATGAGGGAATAATATGTGTGAGGGTACCCCAGGAGAGTTCCAAATGTGTGTGGGTAGAATATATATCCCACAGGGGTAAAATTGAAAAAAGTTGAAAAAAAATTTTTTTGGACTTAGTCATTTTTCTGGCGTTTATCAGACTTTCAGATAGGGGAAATGTCAGTGAGCGTTTCGATTTCAGTTCCAGAGCGATTCGCCCGAAGAGTCCTTCATATTTAGTGGCTTTCAGCCAATTTTCAGAATTTTGGAAAATTTCACTTTTTTGTGAAAATATCCGCTAAATGAGGGAATAATATGTGTGAGGGTACCCCAGGAGAGTTCCAAATGTGTGTGGGTAGAATATATATCCCACGGGGGTAAAATTGAAAAAAGTTGAAAAAAAATTTTTTTTTGACTTGGTCATTTTTCCGGCGTTTATCAGACTTTCAGATAGGGGAAATGTCAGTGAGGGTTTCGATTTCAGTTCCAGAGCGATTCGCCCGATGAGTCCTTCATATTTAGTGGTTTTCAGCCAATTTTCTGAATTTTTGAAAATTTCACTTTTTTGTGAAAATATCCGCTAAATGAGGGAATAATATGTGTGAGGGTACCCCAGGAGAGTTTCAAATGTGTGTGGGTAGAATATATATCCCACGGTGGTAAAATTGAAAAAAGTTGAAAAAAATTTTTTTTTGGACTTAGTCATTTTTCTGGCGTTTATCAGACTTTCAGATAGGGGAAATGTCAGTGAGCGTTCCGATTTCAGTTCCAGAGCGATTCGCCAGATGAGTCCTTCATATTTAGTGGTTTTCACCCAATTTTCTGAATTTTTGAAAATGTCACTTTTTTGTGAAAATATCCACTAAATGAGGGAATAATATGTGTGAGGGTACCCCAGGAGAGTTCCAAATGTGTGTGGG
Source organism: Phyllobates terribilis (assembly GCF_046119375.1). Classification (NCBI taxonomy): domain Eukaryota; kingdom Metazoa; phylum Chordata; class Amphibia; order Anura; family Dendrobatidae; genus Phyllobates; species Phyllobates terribilis. The sequence goes on from NW_027362768.1 coordinate 123,978,328, forward strand.
TAGAATATATATCCCAGGGGGGTAAAATTGAAAAAAGTTGAAAAAAATTTTTTTTTGGACTTAGTCATTTTTCCGGCGTTTATCAGACTTTCAGATAGGGGAAATGTCAGTGAGCGTTTCGATTTCAGTTCCAGAGCGATTCGCCCGATGAGTCCTTCATATTTAGTGGTTTTCAGCCAATTTTCAGAATTTTAGAAAATTTCATTTTTTTGTGAAAATATCCACTAAATGAGGGAACCCCAGGAGAGTTCCAAATGTGTGTGGGTAGAATATATATCCCACGGGGGTAAAATTGAAAAAAGTTGAAAAAATTTTTTTTTTGGACTTAGTCATTTTTCTGGCGTTTATCACACTTTCAGATATGGGAAATGTCAGTGAGCGTTCTGATTTCAGTTCCAGAGCGATTCGCCCGATGAGTCCTTCATATTTAGTGGTTTTCAGCCAATTTTCAGAATTTTTGAAAATTTCACTTTTTTGTGAAAATATCCACTAAATGAGGGAATAATATGTGTGAGGGTACCCCAGGAGAGTTTCAAATGTGTGTGGGTAGAATATATATCCCACGGGGGTAAAATTGAAAAAAGTTGAAAAAAATTTTTTTTTGGACTTAGTCATTTTTCTGGCGTTTATCAGAATTTCAAATGGGGGAAATGTCAGTGAGCGTTCCGATTTCAGTTCCAGAGCGATTCTCCAGATGAGTCCTTCATATTTAGTGGTTTTCAGCCAATTTTCTGAATTTTTGAAAATTTCACTTTTTTGTGAAAATATCCACTAAATGAGGGAATAATATGTGTGAGGGTACCCCACGAGAGTTCCAAATGTGTGTGGGTAGAATATATATCCCAGGGGGGTAAAATTGAAAAAAGTTGAAAAAAATTTTTTTTTGGACTTAGTCATTTTTCTGGCGTTTATCAGACTTTCAGATATGGGAAATGTCAGTGAGCGTTCCGATTTCAGTTCCAGAGCGATTCGCCCGATGAGTCCTTCATATTTAGTGGTTTTCAGCCAATTTTCTGAATTTTTGAAAATTTCACTTTTTTGTGAAAATATCCACTAAATGAGGGAATAATATGTGTGAGGGTACCCCAGGAGAGTTCCAAATGTGTGTGGGTAGAATATATATCCCACAGGGGTAAAATTGAAAAAAGTTGAAAAAAAATTTTTTTGGACTTAGTCATTTTTCTGGCGTTTATCAGACTTTCAGATAGGGGAAATGTCAGTGAGCGTTTCGATTTCAGTTCCAGAGCGATTCGCCCGAAGAGTCCTTCATATTTAGTGGCTTTCAGCCAATTTTCAGAATTTTGGAAAATTTCACTTTTTTGTGAAAATATCCGCTAAATGAGGGAATAATATGTGTGAGGGTACCCCAGGAGAGTTCCAAATGTGTGTGGGTAGAATATATATCCCACGGGGGTAAAATTGAAAAAAGTTGAAAAAAAATTTTTTTTTGACTTGGTCATTTTTCCGGCGTTTATCAGACTTTCAGATAGGGGAAATGTCAGTGAGGGTTTCGATTTCAGTTCCAGAGCGATTCGCCCGATGAGTCCTTCATATTTAGTGGTTTTCAGCCAATTTTCTGAATTTTTGAAAATTTCACTTTTTTGTGAAAATATCCGCTAAATGAGGGAATAATATGTGTGAGGGTACCCCAGGAGAGTTTCAAATGTGTGTGGGTAGAATATATATCCCACGGTGGTAAAATTGAAAAAAGTTGAAAAAAATTTTTTTTTGGACTTAGTCATTTTTCTGGCGTTTATCAGACTTTCAGATAGGGGAAATGTCAGTGAGCGTTCCGATTTCAGTTCCAGAGCGATTCGCCCGATGAGTCCTTCATATTTAGTGGTTTTCAGCCAATTTTCTGAATTTTTGAAAATTTCACTTTTTTGTGAAAATATTCACTAAATGAGGGAATAATATGTGTGACGGTACCCCAGGAGAGTTCCAAATGTGTGTGGGTAGAATATATATCCCACGGGGGTAAAATTGAAAAAAGTTGAAAAAAATTTTTTTTTTGGACTTAGTCATTTTCTGGCGTTTATCAGACTTTCAGATAGGGGAAATGTCAGTGAGCGTTTCGATTTCAGTTCCAGAGCGATTCGCCCGATGAGTCCTTCATATTTAGTGGTTTTCAGCCAATTTTCAGAATTTTTGAAAATTTCACTTTTTTGTGAAAATATCCACTAAATGAGGGAATAATATGTGTGAGGGTACCCCAGGAGAGTTCCAAATGTGTGTGGGTAGAATATATATCCCACAGGGGTAAAATTGAAAAAAGTTGAAAAAAAATTTTTTTTGGACTTAGTCATTTTTCTGGCGTTTATCAGACTTTCAGATAGGAGAAATGTCAGTGAGCGTTTCGATTGAAGTTCCAGAGCGATTCGCCCGATGAGTCCTTCATATTTAGTGGTTTTCAGCCAATTTTCAGAATTTTGGAAAATTTCACTTTTTTGTGAAAATATCCGCTAAATGAGGGAATAATATGTGTGAGGGTACCCCAGGAGAGTTCCAAATGTGTGTGGGTAGAATATATATCCCACGGGGGTAAAATTGAAAAAAGTTGAAAAAAAATTTTTTTTTGACTTAGTCATTTTTCCGGCGTTTATCAGACTTTCAGATAGGGGAAATGTCAGTGAGGGTTTCGATTTCAGTTCCAGAGCGATTCGCCCGATGAGTCCTTCATATTTAGTGGTTTTCAGCCAATTTTCTGAATTTTTGAAAATGTCACTTTTTTGTGAAAATATCCACTAAATGAGGGAATAATATGTGTGAGGGTACCCCAGGAGAGTTCCAAATGTGTGTGGGTAGAATATATATCCCAGGGGGGTAAAATTGAAAAAAGTTGAAAAAAATTTTTTTTTGGACTTAGTCATTTTTCCGGCGTTTATCAGACTTTCAGATAGGGGAAATGTCAGTGAGCGTTTCGATTTCAGTTCCAGAGCGATTCGCCCGATGAGTCCTTCATATTTAGTGGTTTTCAGCCAATTTTCAGAATTTTAGAAAATTTCATTTTTTTGTGAAAATATCCACTAAATGAGGGAACCCCAGGAGAGTTCCAAATGTGTGTGGGTAGAATATATATCCCACGGGGGTAAAATTGAAAAAAGTTGAAAAAATTTTTTTTTTGGACTTAGTCATTTTTCTGGCGTTTATCACACTTTCAGATATGGGAAATGTCAGTGAGCGTTCTGATTTCAGTTCCAGAGCGATTCGCCCGATGAGTCCTTCATATTTAGTGGTTTTCAGCCAATTTTCAGAATTTTTGAAAATTTCACTTTTTTGTGAAAATATCCACTAAATGAGGGAATAATATGTGTGAGGGTACCCCAGGAGAGTTTCAAATGTGTGTGGGTAGAATATATATCCCACGGGGGTAAAATTGAAAAAAGTTGAAAAAAATTTTTTTTTGGACTTAGTCATTTTTCTGGCGTTTATCAGAATTTCAAATGGGGGAAATGTCAGTGAGCGTTCCGATTTCAGTTCCAGAGCGATTCTCCAGATGAGTCCTTCATATTTAGTGGTTTTCAGCCAATTTTCTGAATTTTTGAAAATTTCACTTTTTTGTGAAAATATCCACTAAATGAGGGAATAATATGTGTGAGGGTACCCCACGAGAGTTCCAAATGTGTGTGGGTAGAATATATATCCCAGGGGGGTAAAATTGAAAAAAGTTGAAAAAAATTTTTTTTTGGACTTAGTCATTTTTCTGGCGTTTATCAGACTTTCAGATATGGGAAATGTCAGTGAGCGTTCTGATTTCAGTTCCAGAGCGATTCGCCCGATGAGTCCTTCATATTTAGTGGTTTTCAGCCAATTTTCAGAATTTTTGAAAATTTCACTTTTTTGTGAAAATATCCACTAAATGAGGGAATAATATGTGTGAGGGTACCCCAGGAGAGTTTCAAATGTGTGTGGGTAGAATATATATCCCACGGGGGTAAAATTGAAAAAAGTTGAAAAAAATTTTTTTTTGGACTTAGTCATTTTTCCGGCGTTTATCAGACTTTCAGATAGGGGAAATGTCAGTGAGCGTTTCGTTTTCAGTTCCAGAGCGATTCGCCAGATGAGTCCTTCATATTTAGTGGTTTTCAGCCAATTTTCAGAATTTTTTAAAATTTCATTTTTTTGTGAAAATATCCACTAAATGAGGGAATAATATGTGTGAGGGTACCCCAGGAGAGTTCCAAATGTGTGTGGGTAGAATATATATCCAACGGGGGTAAAATTGAAAAAAGTTATAAAAAATTTTTTTTTGTACTTAGTCATTTTTCTGGCGTTTATCAGACTTTCAGATATGGGAAATGTCAGTGAGCGTTCTGATTTCAGTTCCAGAGCGATTCGCCCGATGAGTCCTTCATATTTAGTGGTTTTCAGCCAATTTTCAGAATTTTTGAAAATTTCACTTTTTTGTGAAAATATCCACTAAATGAGGGAATAATATGTGTGAGGGTACCCCAGGAGAGTTTCAAATGTGTGTGGGTAGAATATATATCCCACGGGGGTAAAATTGAAAAAAGTTGAAAAAAATTTTTTTTTGGACTTAGTCATTTTTCTGGCGTTTATCAGAATTTCAAATGGGGGAAATGTCAGAGAGCGTTCCGATTTCAGTTCCAGAGCGATTCTCCAGATGAGTCCTTCATATTTAGTGGTTTTCAGCCAATTTTCTGAATTTTGGAAAATTTCACTTTTTTGTGAAAATATCCACTAAATGAGGGAATAATATGTGTGAGGGTACCCCACGAGAGTTCCAAATGTGTGTGGGTAGAATATATATCCCAGGGGGGTAAAATTGAAAAAAGTTGAAAAAAATTTTTTTTTGGACTTAGTCATTTTTCTGGCGTTTATCAGACTTTCAGATATGGGAAATGTCAGTGAGCGTTCTGATTTCAGTTCCAGAGCGATTCGCCCGATGAGTCCTTCATATTTAGTGGTTTTCAGCCAATTTTCAGAATTTTTGAAAATTTCACTTTTTTGTGAAAATATCCACTAAATGAGGGAATAATATGTGTGAGGGTACCCCAGGAGAGTTTCAAATGTGTGTGGGTAGAATATATATCCCACGGGGGTAAAATTGAAAAAAGTTGAAAAAAATTTTTTTTTGGACTTAGTCATTTTTCCGGCGTTTATCAGACTTTCAGATAGGGGAAATGTCAGTGAGCGTTTCGTTTTCAGTTCCAGAGCGATTCGCCAGATGAGTCCTTCATATTTAGTGGTTTTCAGCCAATTTTCAGAATTTTTTAAAATTTCATTTTTTTGTGAAAATATCCACTAAATGAGGGAATAATATGTGTGAGGGTACCCCAGGAGAGTTCCAAATGTGTGTGGGTAGAATATATATCCAACGGGGGTAAAATTGAAAAAAGTTATAAAAAATTTTTTTTTGTACTTAGTCATTTTTCTGGCGTTTATCAGACTTTCAGATATGGGAAATGTCAGTGAGCGTTCTGATTTCAGTTCCAGAGCGATTCGCCCGATGAGTCCTTCATATTTAGTGGTTTTCAGCCAATTTTCAGAATTTTTGAAAATTTCACTTTTTTGTGAAAATATCCACTAAATGAGGGAATAATATGTGTGAGGGTACCCCAGGAGAGTTTCAAATGTGTGTGGGTAGAATATATATCCCACGGGGGTAAAATTGAAAAAAGTTGAAAAAAATTTTTTTTTGGACTTAGTCATTTTTCTGGCGTTTATCAGAATTTCAAATGGGGGAAATGTCAGAGAGCGTTCCGATTTCAGTTCCAGAGCGATTCTCCAGATGAGTCCTTCATATTTAGTGGTTTTCAGCCAATTTTCAGAATTTTTGAAAATTTCACTTTTTTGTGAAAATATCCACTAAATGAGGGAATAATATGTGTGAGGGTACCCCAGGAGAGTTCCAAATGTGTGTGAGTAGAATATATATCCCACGGGGGTAAAATTGAAAAAAGTTGAAAAAAAATTTTTTTTTGACTTAGTCATTTTTCCGGCGTTTATCAGACTTTCAGATAGGGGAAATGTCAGTGAGCGTTTCGATTTCAGTTCCAGAGCGATTCGCCCAATGAGTCCTTCATATTTAGTGGTTTTCAGCCAATTTTCTGAATTTTTGAAAATGTCACTTTTTTGTGAAAATATCCACTAAATGAGGGAATAATATGTGTGAGGGTACCCCAGGAGAGTTCCAAATGTGTGTGGGTAGAATATATATCCCAGGGGGGTAAAATTGAAAAAAGTTGAAAAAAATTTTTTTTTGGACTTAGTCATTTTTCCGGCGTTTATCAGACTTTCAGATAGGGGAAATGTCAGTGAGCGTTTCGATTTCAGTTCCAGAGCGATTCGCCCGATGAGTCCTTCATATTTAGTGGTTTTCAGCCAATTTTCAGAATTTTAGAAAATTTCATTTTTTTGTGAAAATATCCACTAAATGAGGGAACCCCAGGAGAGTTCCAAATGTGTGTGGGTAGAATATATATCCCACGGGGGTAAAATTGAAAAAAGTTGAAAAAATTTTTTTTTTGGACTTAGTCATTTTTCTGGCGTTTATCACACTTTCAGATATGGGAAATGTCAGTGAGCGTTCTGATTTCAGTTCCAGAGCGATTCGCCCGATGAGTCCTTCATATTTAGTGGTTTTCAGCCAATTTTCAGAATTTTTGAAAATTTCACTTTTTTGTGAAAATATCCACTAAATGAGGGAATAATATGTGTGAGGGTACCCCAGGAGAGTTTCAAATGTGTGTGGGTAGAATATATATCCCACGGGGGTAAAATTGAAAAAAGTTGAAAAAAATTTTTTTTTGGACTTAGTCATTTTTCTGGCGTTTATCAGAATTTCAAATGGGGGAAATGTCAGTGAGCGTTCCGATTTCAGTTCCAGAGCGATTCTCCAGATGAGTCCTTCATATTTAGTGGTTTTCAGCCAATTTTCTGAATTTTTGAAAATTTCACTTTTTTGTGAAAATATCCACTAAATGAGGGAATAATATGTGTGAGGGTACCCCACGAGAGTTCCAAATGTGTGTGGGTAGAATATATATCCCAGGGGGGTAAAATTGAAAAAAGTTGAAAAAAATTTTTTTTTGGACTTAGTCATTTTTCTGGCGTTTATCAGACTTTCAGATATGGGAAATGTCAGTGAGCGTTCTGATTTCAGTTCCAGAGCGATTCGCCCGATGAGTCCTTCATATTTAGTGGTTTTCAGCCAATTTTCAGAATTTTTGAAAATTTCACTTTTTTGTGAAAATATCCACTAAATGAGGGAATAATATGTGTGAGGGTACCCCAGGAGAGTTTCAAATGTGTGTGGGTAGAATATATATCCCACGGGGGTAAAATTGAAAAAAGTTGAAAAAAATTTTTTTTTGGACTTAGTCATTTTTCCGGCGTTTATCAGACTTTCAGATAGGGGAAATGTCAGTGAGCGTTTCGTTTTCAGTTCCAGAGCGATTCGCCAGATGAGTCCTTCATATTTAGTGGTTTTCAGCCAATTTTCAGAATTTTTTAAAATTTCATTTTTTTGTGAAAATATCCACTAAATGAGGGAATAATATGTGTGAGGGTACCCCAGGAGAGTTCCAAATGTGTGTGGGTAGAATATATATCCAACGGGGGTAAAATTGAAAAAAGTTATAAAAAATTTTTTTTTGTACTTAGTCATTTTTCTGGCGTTTATCAGACTTTCAGATATGGGAAATGTCAGTGAGCGTTCTGATTTCAGTTCCAGAGCGATTCGCCCGATGAGTCCTTCATATTTAGTGGTTTTCAGCCAATTTTCAGAATTTTTGAAAATTTCACTTTTTTGTGAAAATATCCACTAAATGAGGGAATAATATGTGTGAGGGTACCCCAGGAGAGTTTCAAATGTGTGTGGGTAGAATATATATCCCACGGGGGTAAAATTGAAAAAAGTTGAAAAAAATTTTTTTTTGGACTTAGTCATTTTTCTGGCGTTTATCAGAATTTCAAATGGGGGAAATGTCAGAGAGCGTTCCGATTTCAGTTCCAGAGCGATTCTCCAGATGAGTCCTTCATATTTAGTGGTTTTCAGCCAATTTTCTGAATTTTGGAAAATTTCACTTTTTTGTGAAAATATCCACTAAATGAGGGAATAATATGTGTGAGGGTACCCCACGAGAGTTCCAAATGTGTGTGGGTAGAATATATATGCCAGGGGGGTAAAATTGAAAAAAGTTGAAAAAAATTTTTTTTTGGACTTAGTCATTTTTCTGGCGTTTATCAGACTTTCAGATATGGGAAATGTCAGTGAGCGTTCTGATTTCAGTTCCAGAGCGATTCGCCCGATGAGTCCTTCATATTTAGTGGTTTTCAGCCAATTTTCAGAATTTTTGAAAATTTCACTTTTTTGTGAAAATATCCACTAAATGAGGGAATAATATGTGTGAGGGTACCCCAGGAGAGTTTCAAATGTGTGTGGGTAGAATATATATCCCACGGGGGTAAAATTGAAAAAAGTTGAAAAAAATTTTTTTTTGGACTTAGTCATTTTTCCGGCGTTTATCAGACTTTCAGATAGGGGAAATGTCAGTGAGCGTTTCGTTTTCAGTTCCAGAGCGATTCGCCAGATGAGTCCTTCATATTTAGTGGTTTTCAGCCAATTTTCAGAATTTTTTAAAATTTCATTTTTTTGTGAAAATATCCACTAAATGAGGGAATAATATGTGTGAGGGTACCCCAGGAGAGTTCCAAATGTGTGTGGGTAGAATATATATCCAACGGGGGTAAAATTGAAAAAAGTTATAAAAAATTTTTTTTTGTACTTAGTCATTTTTCTGGCGTTTATCAGACTTTCAGATATGGGAAATGTCAGTGAGCGTTCTGATTTCAGTTCCAGAGCGATTCGCCCGATGAGTCCTTCATATTTAGTGGTTTTCAGCCAATTTTCAGAATTTTTGAAAATTTCACTTTTTTGTGAAAATATCCACTAAATGAGGGAATAATATGTGTGAGGGTACCCCAGGAGAGTTTCAAATGTGTGTGGGTAGAATATATATCCCACGGGGGTAAAATTGAAAAAAGTTGAAAAAAATTTTTTTTTGGACTTAGTCATTTTTCTGGCGTTTATCAGAATTTCAAATGGGGGAAATGTCAGAGAGCGTTCCGATTTCAGTTCCAGAGCGATTCTCCAGATGAGTCCTTCATATTTAGTGGTTTTCAGCCAATTTTCAGAATTTTTGAAAATTTCACTTTTTTGTGAAAATATCCACTAAATGAGGGAATAATATGTGTGAGGGTACCCCAGGAGAGTTCCAAATGTGTGTGAGTAGAATATATATCCCACGGGGGTAAAATTGAAAAAAGTTGAAAAAAAATTTTTTTTTGACTTAGTCATTTTTCCGGCGTTTATCAGACTTTCAGATAGGGGAAATGTCAGTGAGCGTTTCGATTTCAGTTCCAGAGCGATTCGCCCAATGAGTCCTTCATATTTAGTGGTTTTCAGCCAATTTTCTGAATTTTTGAAAATGTCACTTTTTTGTGAAAATATCCACTAAATGAGGGAATAATATGTGTGAGGGTACCCCAGGAGAGTTCCAAATGTGTGTGGGTAGAATATATATCCCAGGGGGGTAAAATTGAAAAAAGTTGAAAAAAATTTTTTTTTGGACTTAGTCATTTTTCCGGCGTTTATCAGACTTTCAGATAGGGGAAATGTCAGTGAGCGTTTCGATTTCAGTTCCAGAGCGATTCGCCCGATGAGTCCTTCATATTTAGTGGTTTTCAGCCAATTTTCAGAATTTTAGAAAATTTCATTTTTTTGTGAAAATATCCACTAAATGAGGGAACCCCAGGAGAGTTCCAAATGTGTGTGGGTAGAATATATATCCCACGGGGGTAAAATTGAAAAAAGTTGAAAAAATTTTTTTTTTGGACTTAGTCATTTTTCTGGCGTTTATCACACTTTCAGATATGGGAAATGTCAGTGAGCGTTCTGATTTCAGTTCCAGAGCGATTCGCCCGATGAGTCCTTCATATTTAGTGGTTTTCAGCCAATTTTCAGAATTTTTGAAAATTTCACTTTTTTGTGAAAATATCCACTAAATGAGGGAATAATATGTGTGAGGGTACCCCAGGAGAGTTTCAAATGTGTGTGGGTAGAATATATATCCCACGGGGGTAAAATTGAAAAAAGTTGAAAAAAATTTTTTTTTGGACTTAGTCATTTTTCTGGCGTTTATCAGAATTTCAAATGGGGGAAATGTCAGTGAGCGTTCCGATTTCAGTTCCAGAGCGATTCTCCAGATGAGTCCTTCATATTTAGTGGTTTTCAGCCAATTTTCTGAATTTTTGAAAATTTCACTTTTTTGTGAAAATATCCACTAAATGAGGGAATAATATGTGTGAGGGTACCCCACGAGAGTTCCAAATGTGTGTGGGTAGAATATATATCCCAGGGGGGTAAAATTGAAAAAAGTTGAAAAAAATTTTTTTTTGGACTTAGTCATTTTTCCGGCGTTTATCAGACTTTCAGATATGGGAAATGTCAGTGAGCGTTCTGATTTCAGTTCCAGAGCGATTCGCCCGATGAGTCCTTCATATTTAGTGGTTTTCAGCCAAATTTCAGAATTTTTGAAAATTTCACTTTTTTGTGAAAATATCCACTAAATGAGGGAATAATATGTGTGAGGGTACCCCAGGAGAGTTTCAAATGTGTGTGGGTAGAATATATATCCCACGGGGGTAAAATTGAAAAAAGTTGAAAAAAATTTTTTTTTGGACTTAGTCATTTTTCCGGCGTTTATCAGACTTTCAGATAGGGGAAATGTCAGTGAGCGTTTCGTTTTCAGTTCCAGAGCGATTCGCCAGATGAGTCCTTCATATTTAGTGGTTTTCAGCCAATTTTCAGAATTTTTTAAAATTTCATTTTTTTGTGAAAATATCCACTAAATGAGGGAATAATATGTGTGAGGGTACCCCAGGAGAGTTCCAAATGTGTGTGGGTAGAATATATATCCAACGGGGGTAAAATTGAAAAAAGTTGAAAAAAAATTTTTTTTGGACTTAGTCATTTTTCTGGCGTTTATCAGACTTTCAGATATGGGAAATGTCAGTGAGCGTTCTGATTTCAGTTCCAGAGCGATTCGCCCGATGAGTCCTTCATATTTAGTGGTTTTCAGCCAATTTTCTGAATTTTTGAAAATTTCACTTTTTTGTGAAAATATCCACTAAATGAGGGAATAATATGTGTGAGGGTACCCCAGGAGAGTTCCAAATGTGTGTGGGTAGAATATATATCCCAAGGGGGTAAAATTGAAAAAAGTTGAAAAAAATTTTTTTTTGGACTTAGTCATTTTTCTGGCGTTTATCAGACTTTCAGATAGGGGAAATGTCAGTGAGCGTTTCGATTTCAGTTCCAGAGCGATTTGCCCGATGAGTCCTTCATATTTAGTGGTTTTCAGCCAATTTTCAGAATTTTTGAAAATTTCACTTTTTTGTGAAAATATCCACTAAATGAGGGAATAATATGTGTGAGGGTACCCCAGGAGAGTTCCAAATGTGTGTGAGTAGAATATATATCCCACGGGGGTAAAATTGAAAAAAATTTTTTTTTGGACTTAGTCATTTTTCTAGCGTTTATCAGACTTTCAGATATGGGAAATGTCAGTGAGCGTTCCGATTTCAGTTCCAGAGCGATTCGCCCGATGAGTCCTTCATATTTAGTGGTTTTCAGCCAATTTTCTGAATTTTTTAAAATTTCACTTTTTTGTGAAAATATCCACTAAATGAGGGAATAATATGTGTGAGGGTACCCCAGGAGAGTTCCAAATGTGTGTGGGTAGAATATATATCCCACAGGGGTAAAATTGAAAAAAGTTGAAAAAAAATTTTTTTGGACTTAGTCATTTTTCTGGCGTTTATCAGACTTTCAGATAGGGGAAATGTCAGTGAGCGTTTCGATTTCAGTTCCAGAGCGATTCGCCCGATGAGTCCTTCATATTTAGTGGCTTTCAGCCAATTTTCAGAATTTTGGAAAATTTCACTTTTTTGTGAAAATATCCGCTAAATGAGGGAATAATATGTGTGAGGGTACCCCAGGAGAGTTCCAAATGTGTGTGGGTAGAATATATATCCCACGGTGGTAAAATTGAAAAAAGTTGAAAAAAATTTTTTTTTGGACTTAGTCATTTTTCTGGCGTTTATCAGACTTTCAGATAGGGGAAATGTCAGTGAGCGTTCCGATTTCAGTTCCAGAGCGATTCGCCAGATGAGTCCTTCATATTTAGTGGTTTTCAGCCAAATTTCTGAATTTTTGAAAATTTCACTTTTTTGTGAAAATATTCACTAAATGAGGGAATAATATGTGTGACGGTACCCCAGGAGAGTTCCAAATGTGTGTGGGTAGAATATATATCCCACGGGGGTAAAATTGAAAAAAGTTGAAAAAAATTTTTTTTTTGGACTTAGTCATTTTCTGGCGTTTATCAGACTTTCAGATAGGGGAAATGTCAGTGAGCGTTTCGATTTCAGTTCCAGAGCGATTCGCCCGATGAGTCCTTCATATTTAGTGGTTTTCAGCCAATTTTCAGAATTTTTGAAAATTTCACTTTTTTGTGAAAATATCCACTAAATGAGGGAATAATATGTGTGAGGGTACCCCAGGAGAGTTCCAAATGTGTGTGGGTAGAATTTATATCCCACAGGGGTAAAATTGAAAAAAGTTGAAAAAAAATTTTTTTTGGACTTAGTCATTTTTCTGGCGTTTATCAGACTTTCAGATAGGGGAAATGTCAGTGAGCGTTTCGATTTCAGTTCCAGAGCGATTCGCCCGATGAGTCCTTCATATTTAGTGGCTTTCAGCCAATTTTCAGAATTTTGGAAAATTTCACTTTTTTGTGAAAATATCCGCTAAATGAGGGAATAATATGTGTGAGGGTACCCCAGGAGAGTTCCAAATGTGTGTGGGTAGAATATATATCCCACGGGGGTAAAATTGAAAAAAGTTGAAAAAAAAATTTTTTTTGACTTAGTCATTTTTCCGGCGTTTATCAGACTTTCAGATAGGGGAAATGTCAGTGAGGGTTCCGATTTCAGTTCCAGAGCGATTCGCCAGATGAGTCCTTCATATTTAGTGGTGTTCAGCCAATTTTCAGAATTTTTGAAAATTTCACTTTTTTGTAAAAATATCCACTAAATGAGGAAATAATATGTGTGAGGGTACCCCAGGAGAGTTCCAAATGTGTGTGGGTAGAATATATATCCCACGGGGGTAAAATTGAAAAAAGTTGAAAAAAATTTTTTTTTGGACTTAGTCATTTTTCTGGCATTTATCAGACTTTCAGATAGGGGAAATGTCAGTGAGCGTTTCGATTTCAGTTCCAGAGCGATTCGGCCGATGAGTCCTTCATATTTAGTGGTTTTCAGCCAATTTTCTGAATTTTTGAAAATTTCATTTTTTTGTGAAAATATCCACGACATGAGGGAATAATATGTGTGAGGTTACCCCAGGAGAGTTCCAAACATGTGTGGGTAGAATATATATCCCACGGGGGTAAAATTGAAAAAAGTTGAAAAAAAATTTTTTTTTGACTTAGTCATTTTTCCGGCGTTTATCAGACTTTCAGATAGGGGAAATGTCAGTGAGGGTTCCGATTTCAGTTCCAGAGCGATTCGCCCGATGAGTCCTTCATATTTAGTGGTTTTCAGCCAATTTTCTGAATTTTTGAAAATTTCACTTTTTTGTGAAAATATCCACTAAATGAGGCTATAATATGTGTGAGGGTACCCCAGGAGAGTTTCAAATGTGTGTGGGTAGAATATATATCCCACGGGGGTAAAATTGAAAAAAGTTGAAAAAAAATTTTTTTTGGAATTAGTCATTTTTCTGGCGTTTATCAGACTTTCAGATAGGGGAAATGTCAGTGAGCGTTTCGATTTCAGTTCCAGAGCGATTCGCCCGATGAGTCCTTCATATTTAGTGGTTTTCAGCCAATTTTCAGAATTTTTGAAAATTTCACTTTTTTGTGAAAATATCCACTAAATGAGGGAATAATATGTGTGAGGGTACCCCAGGATAGTTCCAAATGTGTGTGGGTAGAATATATATCCCACGGGGGTAAAATTGAAAAAAGTTGAAAAAAAATTGTTTTGGGACTTAGTCATTTTTCTGGCGTTTATCAGACTTTCAGATAGGGGAAATGTCAGTGAGCGTTTCGATTTCAGTTCCAGAGCGATTCGCCCGATGAGTCCTTCATATTTAGTGGCTTTCAGCCAATTTTCAGAATTTTTGAAAATTTCACTTTTTTGTAAAAATATCCACTAAATGAGGGAATAATATGTGTGAGGGTACTCCAGGAGAGTTCCAAATGTGTGTGGGTAGAATATATATCCCACGGGGGTAAAATTGAAAAAAGTTGAAAAAAAATTTTTTTTTGACTTAGTCATTTTTCCGGCGTTTATCAGACTTTCAGATAGGGGAAATGTCAGTGAGGGTTCCGATTTCAGTTCCAGAGCGATTCGCCCGATGAGTCCTTCATATTTAGTGGTTTTCAGCCAATTTTCAGAATTTTTGAAAATTTCACTTTTTTGTAAAAATATCCACTAAATGAGGGAATAATATGTGTGAGGGTACCCCAGGAGAGTTCCAAATGTGTGTGGGTAGAATATATATCCCAGGGGGGTAAAATTGAAAAAAGTTGAAAAAAATTTTTTTTTGGACTTAGTCATTTTTCTGCCATTTATCAGACTTTCAGATAGGGGAAATGTCAGTGAGCGTTTCGATTTCAGTTCCAGAGCGATTCGGCCGATGAGTCCTTCATATTTAGTGGTTTTCAGCCAATTTTCTGAATTTTTGAAAATTTCATTTTTTTGTGAACATATCCACTAAATGAGGGAATAATATGTGTGAGGGTACCCCAGGAGAGTTCCAAATGTGTGTGGGTAGAATATATATCCAACGGGGGTAAAATTGAAAAAAGTTGAAAAAATTTTTTTTTGGACTTAGTCATTTTTCTGGCGTTTATCAGACTTTCAGATATGGGAAATGTCAGTGAGCGTTCTGATTTCAGTTCCAGAGCGATTCGGCCGATGAGTCCTTCATATTTAGTGGTTTTCAGCCAATTTTCTGAATTTTTGAAAATTTCATTTTTTTGTGAAAATATCCACTAAATGAGGGAATAATATGTGTGAGGGTACCCCAGGAGAGTTCCAAATGTGTGTGGGTAGAATATATATCCAACGGGGGTAAAATTGAAAAAAGTTGAAAAAAAATTTTTTTTGGACTTAGTCATTTTTCTGGCGTTTATCAGACTTTCAGATAGGGGAAATGTCAGTGAGCGTTTCGATTTCAGTTCCAGAGCGATTCGCCCGATGAGTCCTTCATATTTAGTGGCTTTCAGCCAATTTTCAGAATTTTTGAAAATTTCACTTTTTTGTAAAAATATCCACTAAATGAGGGAATAATATGTGTGAGGGTACTCCAGGAGAGTTCCAAATGTGTGTGGGTAGAATATATATCCCACGGGGGTAAAATTGAAAAAAGTTGAAAAAAAATTTTTTTTTGACTTAGTCATTTTTCCGGCGTTTATCAGACTTTCAGATAGGGGAAATGTCAGTGAGGGTTCCGATTTCAGTTCCAGAGCGATTCGCCCGATGAGTCCTTCATATTTAGTGGTTTTCAGCCAATTTTCAGAATTTTTGAAAATTTCACTTTTTTGTAAAAATATCCACTAAATGAGGGAATAATATGTGTGAGGGTACCCCAGGAGAGTTCCAAATGTGTGTGGGTAGAATATATATCCCAGGGGGGTAAAATTGAAAAAAGTTGAAAAAAATTTTTTTTTGGACTTAGTCATTTTTCTGCCATTTATCAGACTTTCAGATAGGGGAAATGTCAGTGAGCGTTTCGATTTCAGTTCCAGAGCGATTCGGCCGATGAGTCCTTCATATTTAGTGGTTTTCAGCCAATTTTCTGAATTTTTGAAAATTTCATTTTTTTGTGAAAATATCCACTAAATGAGGGAATAATATGTGTGAGGGTACCCCAGGAGAGTTCCAAATGTGTGTGGGTAGAATATATATCCAACGGGGGTAAAATTGAAAAAAGTTGAAAAAAAATTTTTTTTGGACTTAGTCATTTTTCTGGCGTTTATCAGACTTTCAGATATGGGAAATGTCAGTGAGCGTTCTGATTTCAGTTCCAGAGCGATTCGCCCGATGAGTCCTTCATATTTAGTGGTTTTCAGCCAATTTTCTGAATTTTTGAAAATTTCACTTTTTTGTGAAAATATCCACTAAATGAGGCTATAATATGTGTGAGGGTACCCCAGGAGAGTTTCAAATGTGTGTGGGTAGAATATATATCCCACGGGGGTAAAATTGAAAAAAGTTGAAAAAAAATTTTTTTTGGACTTAGTCATTTTTCTGGCGTTTATCAGACTTTCAGATAGGGGAAATGTCAGTGAGCGTTTCGATTTCAGTTCCATAGCGATTCGCCCGATGAGTCCTTCATATTTAGTGGTTTTCAGCCAATTTTCAGAATTTTTGAAAATTTCACTTTTTTGTGAAAATATCCACTAAATGAGGGAATAATATGTGTGAGGGTACCCCAGGATAGTTCCAAATGTGTGTGGGTAGAATATATATCCCACGGGGGTAAAATTGAAAAAAGTTGAAAAAAAATTTTTTTGGTACTTAGTCATTTTTCTGGCGTTTATCAGACTTTCAGATAGGGGAAATGTCAGTGAGCGTTTCGATTTCAGTTCCAGAGCGATTCGCCCGATGAGTCCTTCATATTTAGTGGCTTTCAGCCAATTTTCAGAATTTTTGAAAATTTCACTTTTTTGTAAAAATATCCACTAAATGAGGGAATAATATGTGTGAGGGTACTCCAGGAGAGTTCCAAATGTGTGTGGGTAGAATATATATCCCAGGGGGGTAAAATTGAAAAAAGTTGAAAAAAATTTTTTTTGGACTTAGTCATTTTTCTGGCATTTATCAGACTTTCAGATAGGGGAAATGTCAGTGAGCGTTTCGATTTCAGTTCCAGAGCGATTTGGCCAGATGAGTCCTTCATATGTAGTGGTTTTCAGCCAATTTTCTGAATTTTTGAAAATTTCATTTTTTTGTGAAAATATCCACTAAATGAGGGAATAATATGTGTGAGGGTACCCCAGGAGAGTTCCAAATGTGTGTGGGTAGAATATATATCCAACGTGGGTAAAATTGAAAAAAGTTGAAAAAAAATTTTTTTTGGACTTAGTCATTTTTCTGGCGATTATCAGACTTTCAGATATGGGAAATGTCAGTGAGCGTTCTGATTTCAGTTCCAGAGCGATTCGCCCGATGAGTCCTTCATATTTAGTGGTTTTCAGCCAATTTTCTGAATTTTTGAAAATTTCACTTTTTTGTGAAAATATCCACTAAATGAGGGAATAATATGTGTGAGGGTACCCCAGGAGAGTTTCAAATGTGTGTGGGTAGAATATATATCCCACGGGGGTAAAATTGAAAAAAGTTGAAAAAAATTTTTTTTTGGACTTAGTCATTTTTCTGGCGTTTATCAGACTTTCAGATAGGGGAAATGTCAGTGAGCGTTCCAATTTCAGTTCCAGAGCGATTCGCCAGATGAGTCCTTCATATTTAGTGGTTTTCAGCCAATTTTCAGAATTTTTGAAAATTTCACTTTTTTGTGAAAATATCCACTAAATGAGGGAATAATATGTGTGAGGGTACCCCAGGAGAGTTCCAAATGTGTGTGGGTAGAATATATATCCCACGGGGGTAAAATTGAAAAAAGTTGAAAAAAAATTTTTTTTGGACTTAGTCATTTTTCTGGCGTTTATCAAACTTTAAGATAGGGGAAATGTCAGTGAGCGTTTCGATTTCAGTTCCAGAGCGATTCGCCCGATGAGTCCTTCATATTTAGTGGTTTTCAGCCAATTTTCTGAATTTTTGAAAATTTCACTTTTTTGTGAAAATATCCACTAAATGAGGGAATAATATGTGTGAGGGTACCCCAGGATAGTTCCAAATGTGTGTGGGTAGAATATATATCCCACGGGGGTAAAATTGAAAAAAGTTGAAAAAAAATTTTTTTGGTACTTAGTCATTTTTCTGGCGTTTATCAGACTTTCAGATAGGGGAAATGTCAGTGAGCGTTTCGATTTCAGTTCCAGAGCGATTCGCCCGATGAGTCCTTCATATTTAGTGGCTTTCAGCCAATTTTCAGAATTTTTGAAAATTTCACTTTTTTGTAAAAATATCCACTAAATGAGGGAATAATATGTGTGAGGGTACTCCAGGAGAGTTCCAAATGTGTGTGGGTAGAATATATATCCCAGGGGGGTAAAATTGAAAAAAGTTGAAAAAAATTTTTTTTGGACTTAGTCATTTTTCTGGCATTTATCAGACTTTCAGATTGGGGAAATGTCAGTGAGCGTTTCGATTTCAGTTCCAGAGCGATTCGGCCAGATGAGTCCTTCATATGTAGTGGTTTTCAGCCAATTTTCTGAATTTTTGAAAATTTCATTTTTTTGTGAAAATATCCACTAAATGAGGGAATAATATGTGTGAGGGTACCCCAGGAGAGTTCCAAATGTGTGTGGGTAGAATATATATCCAACGGGGGTAAAATTGAAAAAAGTTGAAAAAAAATTTTTTTTGGACTTAGTCATTTTTCTGGCGTTTATCAGACTTTCAGATAGGGGAAATGTCAGTGAGCGTTCCGATTTCAGTTCCAGAGCGATTCGCCAGATGAGTCCTTCATATTTAGTGGTTTTCAGCCAATTTTCAGAATTTTTGAAAATTTCACTTTTTTTGTGAAAATATCAACTAAATGAGGGAATAATATGTGTGAGGGTACCCCAGGAGAGTTCCAAATGTGTGTGGGTAGAATATATATCCCACGGGGGTAAAATTGAAAAAAGTTGAAAAAAATTTTTTTTTGGTCTTAGTCATTTTTCTGGCGTTTATCAGACTTTCAGATAGGGGAAATGTCAGTGAGCGTTTCGATTTCAGTTCCAGAGCGATTCGCCCGATGAGTCCTTCATATTTAGTGGTTTTCAGCCAATTTTCAGAATTTTTGAAAATTTCACTTTTTTGTGAAAATATCCACTAAATGAGGGAATAATATGTGTGAGGGTACCCCAGGAGAGTTCCAAATGTGTGTGGGTAGAATATATATCCCACGGGGGTAAAATTGAAAAAAGTTGAAAAAAAATTTTTTTTGGACTTAGTCATTTTTCTGGCGTTTATCAAACTTTAAGATAGGGGAAATGTCAGTGAGCGTTTCGATTTCAGTTCCAGAGCGATTCGCCCGATGAGTCCTTCATATTTAGTGGTTTTCAGCCAATTTTCTGAATTTTTGAAAATTTCACTTTTTTGTGAAAATATCCACTAAATGAGGGAATAATATGTGTGAGGGTACCCCAGGATAGTTCCAAATGTGTGTGGGTAGAATATATATCCCACGGGGGTAAAATTGAAAAAAGTTGAAAAAAAATTTTTTTGGTACTTAGTCATTTTTCTGGCGTTTATCAGACTTTCAGATAGGGGAAATGTCAGTGAGCGTTTCGATTTCAGTTCCAGAGCGATTCGCCCGATGAGTCCTTCATATTTAGTGGCTTTCAGCCAATTTTCAGAATTTTTGAAAATTTCACTTTTTTGTAAAAATATCCACTAAATGAGGGAATAATATGTGTGAGGGTACTCCAGGAGAGTTCCAAATGTGTGTGGGTAGAATATATATCCCAGGGGGGTAAAATTGAAAAAAGTTGAAAAAAATTTTTTTTGGACTTAGTCATTTTTCTGGCATTTATCAGACTTTCAGATTGGGGAAATGTCAGTGAGCGTTTCGATTTCAGTTCCAGAGCGATTCGGCCAGATGAGTCCTTCATATGTAGTGGTTTTCAGCCAATTTTCTGAATTTTTGAAAATTTCATTTTTTTGTGAAAATATCCACTAAATGAGGGAATAATATGTGTGAGGGTACCCCAGGAGAGTTCCAAATGTGTGTGGGTAGAATATATATCCAACGGGGGTAAAATTGAAAAAAGTTGAAAAAAAATTTTTTTTGGACTTAGTCATTTTTCTGGCGTTTATCAGACTTTCAGATAGGGGAAATGTCAGTGAGCGTTCCGATTTCAGTTCCAGAGCGATTCGCCAGATGAGTCCTTCATATTTAGTGGTTTTCAGCCAATTTTCAGAATTTTTGAAAATTTCACTTTTTTTGTGAAAATATCAACTAAATGAGGGAATAATATGTGTGAGGGTACCCCAGGAGAGTTCCAAATGTGTGTGGGTAGAATATATATCCCACGGGGGTAAAATTGAAAAAAGTTGAAAAAAATTTTTTTTTGGTCTTAGTCATTTTTCTGGCGTTTATCAGACTTTCAGATAGGGGAAATGTCAGTGAGCGTTTCGATTTCAGTTCCAGAGCGATTCGCCCGATGAGTCCTTCATATTTAGTGGTTTTCAGCCAATTTTCAGAATTTTTGAAAATTTCACTTTTTTGTGAAAATATCCACTAAATGAGGGAATAATATGTGTGAGGGTACCCCAGGAGAGTTCCAAATGTGTGTGGGTAGAATATATATCCCACGGGGGTAAAATTGAAAAAAGTTGAAAAAAAATTTTTTTTGGACTTAGTCATTTTTCTGGCGTTTATCAAACTTTAAGATAGGGGAAATGTCAGTGAGCGTTTCGATTTCAGTTCCAGAGCGATTCGCCCGATGAGTCCTTCATATTTAGTGGTTTTCAGCCAATTTTCTGAATTTTTGAAAATTTCACTTTTTTGTGAAAATATCCACTAAATGAGGGAATAATATGTGTGAGGGTACCCCAGGATAGTTCCAAATGTGTGTGGGTAGAATATATATCCCACGGGGGTAAAATTGAAAAAAGTTGAAAAAAAATTTTTTTGGTACTTAGTCATTTTTCTGGCGTTTATCAGACTTTCAGATAGGGGAAATGTCAGTGAGCGTTTCGATTTCAGTTCCAGAGCGATTCGCCCGATGAGTCCTTCATATTTAGTGGCTTTCAGCCAATTTTCAGAATTTTTGAAAATTTCACTTTTTTGTAAAAATATCCACTAAATGAGGGAATAATATGTGTGAGGGTACTCCAGGAGAGTTCCAAATGTGTGTGGGTAGAATATATATCCCAGGGGGGTAAAATTGAAAAAAGTTGAAAAAAATTTTTTTTGGACTTAGTCATTTTTCTGGCATTTATCAGACTTTCAGATTGGGGAAATGTCAGTGAGCGTTTCGATTTCAGTTCCAGAGCGATTCGGCCAGATGAGTCCTTCATATGTAGTGGTTTTCAGCCAATTTTCTGAATTTTTGAAAATTTCATTTTTTTGTGAAAATATCCACTAAATGAGGGAATAATATGTGTGAGGGTACCCCAGGAGAGTTCCAAATGTGTGTGGGTAGAATATATATCCAACGGGGGTAAAATTGAAAAAAGTTGAAAAAAAATTTTTTTTGGACTTAGTCATTTTTCTGGCGTTTATCAGACTTTCAGATAGGGGAAATGTCAGTGAGCGTTCCGATTTCAGTTCCAGAGCGATTCGCCAGATGAGTCCTTCATATTTAGTGGTTTTCAGCCAATTTTCAGAATTTTTGAAAATTTCACTTTTTTTGTGAAAATATCAACTAAATGAGGGAATAATATGTGTGAGGGTACCCCAGGAGAGTTCCAAATGTGTGTGGGTAGAATATATATCCCACGGGGGTAAAATTGAAAAAAGTTGAAAAAAATTTTTTTTTGGTCTTAGTCATTTTTCTGGCGTTTATCAGACTTTCAGATAGGGGAAATGTCAGTGAGCGTTTCGATTTCAGTTCCAGAGCGATTCGCCCGATGAGTCCTTCATATTTAGTGGTTTTCAGCCAATTTTCAGAATTTTTGAAAATTTCACTTTTTTGTGAAAATATCCACTAAATGAGGGAATAATATGTGTGAGGGTACCCCAGGAGAGTTCCAAATGTGTGTGGGTAGAATATATATCCCACGGGGGTAAAATTGAAAAAAGTTGAAAAAAAATTTTTTTTGGACTTAGTCATTTTTCCGGCGTTTATCAGACTTTCAGATAGGGGAAATGTCAGTGAGGGTTCCGATTTCAGTTCCAGAGCGATTCGCCAGATGAGTCCTTCATATTTAGTGGTGTTCAGCCAATTTTCTGAATTTTTGTAAATTTCACTTTTTTGTAAAAATATCCACTAAATGAGGGAATAATATGTGTGAGGGTACCCCAGGAGAGTTCCAAATGTGTGTGGGTAGAATATATATCCCACGGGGGTAAAATTGAAAAAAGTTGAAAAAAATTTTTTTTTGGACTTAGTCATTTTTCTGGCATTTATCAGACTTTCAGATAGGGGAAATGTCAGTGAGCGTTTCGATTTCAGTTCCAGAGCGATTCGGCCGATGAGTCCTTCATATTTAGTGGTTTTCAGCCAATTTTCTGAATTTTTGAAAATTTCATTTTTTTGTGAAAATATCCACTACATGAGGGAATAATATGTGTGAGGGTACCCCAGGAGAGTTCCAAACATGTGTGGGTAGAATATATATCCCACGGGGGTAAAATTGAAAAAAGTTGAAAAAAAATTTTTTTTTGACTTAGTCATTTTTCCGGCGTTTATCAGACTTTCAGATAGGGGAAATGTCAGTGAGGGTTCCGATTTCAGTTCCAGAGCGATTCGCCCGATGAGTCCTTCATATTTAGTGGTTTTCAGCCAATTTTCAGAATTTTTGAAAATTTCACTTTTTTGTAAAAATATCCACTAAATGAGGGAATAATATGTGTGAGGGTACCCCAGGAGAGTTCCAAATGTGTGCGGGTAGAATATATATCCCAGGGGGGTAAAATTGAAAAAAGTGGAAAAAAATTTTTTTTTGGACTTAGTCATTTTTCTGGCATTTATCAGACTTTCAGATAGGGGAAATGTCAGTGAGCGTTTCGATTTCAGTTCCAGAGCGATTCGCCCGATGAGTCCTTCATATTTAGTGGTTTTCAGCCAATTTTCAGAATTTTTGAAAATTTCACTTTTTTGTGAAAATATCCACTAAATGAGGGAATAATATGTGTGAGGGTACCCAGGATAGTTCCAAATGTGTGTGGGTAGAATATATATCCCAGGGGGGTAAAATTGAAAAAAGTGGAAAAAAATTTTTTTTTGGACTTAGTCATTTTTCTGGCATTTATCAGACTTTCAGATAGGGGAAATGTCAGTGAGCGTTTCGATTTCATTTCCAGAGCGATTCGGCCGATGAGTCCTTCATATTTAGTGGTTTTCAGCCAATTTTCTGAATTTTTGAAAATTTCATTTTTTTGTGAAAATATCCACTAAATGAGGGAATAATATGTGTGAGGGTACCCCAGGAGAGTTCCAAATGTGTGTGGGTAGAATATATATCCAACGGGGGTAAAATTGAAAAAAGTTGAAAAAAAATTTTTTTTGGACTTAGTCATTTTTCTGGCGTTTATCAGACTTTCAGATATGGGAAATGTCAGTGAGCGTTCTGATTTCAGTTCCAGAGCGATTCGCCCGATGAGTCCTTCATATTTAGTGGTTTTCAGCCAATTTTCTGAATTTTTGAAAATTTCACTTTTTTGTGAAAATATCCACTAAATGAGGGAATAATATGTGTGATGGTACCCCAGGAGAGTTTCAAATGTGTGTGGGTAGAATATATATCCCACGGGGGTAAAATTGAAAAAAGTGGAAAAAAAATTTTTTTTGGACTTAGTCATTTTTCTGGCGTTTATCAGACTTTCAGATAGGGGAAATGTCAGTGAGCGTTTCGATTTCAGTTCCAGAGCGATTCGCCCGATGAGTCCTTCATATTTAGTGGTTTTCAGCCAATTTTCAGAATTTTTGAAAATTTCACTTTTTTGTGAAAATATCCACTAAATGAGGGAATAATATGTGTGAGGGTACCCCAGGATAGTTCCAAATGTGTGTGGGTAGAATATATATCCCACGGGGGTAAAATTGAAAAAAGTTTAAAAAAATTTTTTTTGGGACTTAGTCATTTTTCTGGCGTTTATCAGACTTTCAGATAGGGGAAATGTCAGTGAGCGTTTCGATTTCAGTTCCAGAGCGATTCGGCCGATGAGTCCTTCATATTTAGTGGTTTTCAGCCAATTTTCTGAATTTTTGAAAATTTCATTTTTTTGTGAAAATATCCACTACATGAGGGAATAATATGTGTGAGGGTACCCCAGGAGAGTTCCAAACATGTGTGGGTAGAATATATATCCCACGGGGGTAAAATTGAAAAAAGTTGAAAAAAAATTTTTTTTTGACTTAGTCATTTTTCCGGCGTTTATCAGACTTTCAGATAGGGGAAATGTCAGTGAGGGTTCCGATTTCAGTTCCAGAGCGATTCGCCCGATGAGTCCTTCATATTTAGTGGTTTTCAGCCAATTTTCAGAATTTTTGAAAATTTCACTTTTTTGTAAAAATATCCACTAAATGAGGGAATAATATGTGTGAGGGTACCCCAGGAGAGTTCCAAATGTGTGTGGGTAGAATATATATCCCAGGGGGGTAAAATTGAAAAAAGTGGAAAAAAATTTTTTTTTGGACTTAGTCATTTTTCTGGCATTTATCAGACTTTCAGATAGGGGAAATGTCAGTGAGCGTTTCGATTTCAGTTCCAGAGCGATTCGCCCGATGAGTCCTTCATATTTAGTGGTTTTCAGCCAATTTTCAGAATTTTTGAAAATTTCACTTTTTTGTGAAAATATCCACTAAATGAGGGAATAATATGTGTGAGGGTACCCAGGATAGTTCCAAATGTGTGTGGGTAGAATATATATCCCAGGGGGGTAAAATTGAAAAAAGTGGAAAAAAATTTTTTTTTGGACTTAGTCATTTTTCTGGCATTTATCAGACTTTCAGATAGGGGAAATGTCAGTGAGCGTTTCGATTTCATTTCCAGAGCGATTCGGCCGATGAGTCCTTCATATTTAGTGGTTTTCAGCCAATTTTCTGAATTTTTGAAAATTTCATTTTTTTGTGAAAATATCCACTACATGAGGGAATAATATGTGTGAGGGTACCCCAGGAGAGTTCCAAACATGTGTGGGTAGAATATATATCCCACGGGGGTAAAATTGAAAAAAGTTGAAAAAAAATTTTTTTTTGACTTAGTCATTTTTCCGGCGTTTATCAGACTTTCAGATAGGGGAAATGTCAGTGAGGGTTCCGATTTCAGTTCCAGAGCGATTCGCCCGATGAGTCCTTCATATTTAGTGGTTTTCAGCCAATTTTCAGAATTTTTGAAAATTTCACTTTTTTGTAAAAATATCCACTAAATGAGGGAATAATATGTGTGAGGGTACCCCAGGAGAGTTCCAAATGTGTGTGGGTAGAATATATATCCCAGGGGGGTAAAATTGAAAAAAGTGGAAAAAAATTTTTTTTTGGACTTAGTCATTTTTCTGGCATTTATCAGACTTTCAGATAGGGGAAATGTCAGTGAGCGTTTCGATTTCAGTTCCAGAGCGATTCGCCCGATGAGTCCTTCATATTTAGTGGTTTTCAGCCAATTTTCAGAATTTTTGAAAATTTCACTTTTTTGTGAAAATATCCACTAAATGAGGGAATAATATGTGTGAGGGTACCCAGGATAGTTCCAAATGTGTGTGGGTAGAATATATATCCCAGGGGGGTAAAATTGAAAAAAGTGGAAAAAAATTTTTTTTTGGACTTAGTCATTTTTCTGGCATTTATCAGACTTTCCGATAGGGGAAATGTCAGTGAGCGTTTCGATTTCATTTCCAGAGCGATTCGGCCGATGAGTCCTTCATATTTAGTGGTTTTCAGCCAATTTTCTGAATTTTTGAAAATTTCATTTTTTTGTGAAAATATCCACTAAATGAGGGAATAATATGTGTGAGGGTACCCCAGGAGAGTTCCAAATGTGTGTGGGTAGAATATATATCCAACGGGGGTAAAATTGAAAAAAGTTGAAAAAAAATTTTTTTTGGACTTAGTCATTTTTCTGGCGTTTATCAGACTTTCAGATATGGGAAATGTCAGTGAGCGTTCTGATTTCAGTTCCAGAGCGATTCGCCCGATGAGTCCTTCATATTTAGTGGTTTTCAGCCAATTTTCTGAATTTTTGAAAATTTCACTTTTTTGTGAAAATATCCACTAAATGAGGGAATAATATGTGTGAGGGTACCCCAGGAGAGTTTCAAATGTGTGTGGGTAGAATATATATCCCACGGGGGTAAAATTGAAAAAAGTGGAAAAAAAATTTTTTTTGGACTTAGTCATTTTTCTGGCGTTTATCAGACTTTCAGATAGGGGAAATGTCAGTGAGCGTTTCGATTTCAGTTCCAGAGCGATTCGCCCGATGAGTCCTTCATATTTAGTGGTTTTCAGCCAATTTTCAGAATTTTTGAAAATTTCCCTTTTTGTG
Organism: Phyllobates terribilis; assembly: GCF_046119375.1. NCBI lineage: Eukaryota > Metazoa > Chordata > Amphibia > Anura > Dendrobatidae > Phyllobates > Phyllobates terribilis. The sequence goes on from NW_027362768.1 coordinate 124,004,686, forward strand.
AAAATATCCACTAAATGAGGGAATAATATGTGTGAGGGTACCCCAGGATAGTTCCAAATGTGTGTGGGTAGAATATATATCCCACGGGGGTAAAATTGAAAAAAGTTTAAAAAAATTTTTTTTGGGACTTAGTCATTTTTCTGGCGTTTATCAGACTTTCAGATAGGGGAAATGTCAGTGAGCGTTTCGATTTCAGTTCCAGAGCGATTCGCCCGATGAGTCCTTCATATTTAGTGGCTTTCAGCCAATTTTCAGAATTTTTGAAAATTTCACTTTTTTGTAAAAATATCCACTAAATGAGGGAATAATATGTGTGAGGGTACTCCAGGAGAGTTCCAAATGTGTGTGGGTAGAATATATATCCCAGGGGGGTAAAATTGAAAAAAGTTGAAAAAAATTTTTTTTGGACTTAGTCATTTTTCTGGCATTTATCAGACTTTCAGATAGGGGAAATGTCAGTGAGCGTTTCGATTTCAGTTCCAGAGTGATTCGGCCAGATGAGTCCTTCATATGTAGTGGTTTTCAGCCAATTTTCTGAATTTTTGAAAATTTCACTTTTTGTGAAAATATCCACTAAATGAGGGAATAATATGTGTGAGGTTACCCCAGGAGAGTTCCAAATGTGTGTGGGTAGAATATATATCCCACGGGGGTAAAATTGAAAAAAGTTGAAAAAAATTTTTTTTTGGACTTAGTCATTTTTCTGGCGTTTATCAGACTTTCAGATAGGGGAAATGTCAGTGAGCGTTTCAGTTTCAGTTCCAGAGCGATTCGCCCGATGAGTCCTTCATATTTAGTGGTTTTCAGCCAATTTTCTGAATTTTTGAAAATTTCATTTTTTTATGAAAATATCCACTAAATGAGGGAATAATATGTGTGAGCGTACCCCAGGAGAGTTCCAAATGTGTGTGGGTAGAATATATATCCCAGGGGGGTAAAATTGAAAAAAGTGGAAAAAAAATTTTTTTTGGACTTAGTCATTTTTCTGGCATTTATCAGACTTTCAGATAGGGGAAATGTCAGTGAGCGTTTCGATTTCAGTTCCAGAGCGATTCGCCCGATGAGTCCTTCATATTTAGTGGTTTTCAGCCAATTTTCAGAATTTTTGAAAATTTCACTTTTTTGTGAAAATATCCACTAAATGAGGGAATAATATGTGTGAGGGTACCCCAGGATAGTTCCAAATGTGTGTGGGTAGAATATATATCCCATGGGGGTAAAATTAAAAAAAGTTGAAAAAAAATTTTTTTTTGACTTAGTCATTTTTCCGGCGTTTATCAGACTTTCAGATAGGGGAAATGTCAGTGAGGGTTCCGATTTCAGTTCCAGAGCGATTCGCCCGATGAGTCCTTCATATTTAGTGGTTTTCAGCCAATTTTCAGAATTTTTGAAAATTTCACTTTTTTGTAAAAATATCCACTAAATGAGGGAATAATATGTGTGAGGGTACCCCAGGAGAGTTCCAAATGTGTGTGGGTAGAATATATATCCCAGGGGGGTAAAATTGAAAAAAGTTGAAAAAAATTTTTTTTTGGACTTAGTCATTTTTCTGCCATTTATCAGACTTTCAGATAGGGGAAATGTCAGTGAGCGTTTCGATTTCAGTTCCAGAGCGATTCGGCCGATGAGTCCTTCATATTTAGTGGTTTTCAGCCAATTTTCTGAATTTTTGAAAATTTCATTTTTTTGTGAAAATATCCACTAAATGAGGGAATAATATGTGTGAGGGTACCCCAGGAGAGTTCCAAATGTGTGTGGGTAGAATATATATCCAACGGGGGTAAAATTGAAAAAAGTTGAAAAAAAATTTTTTTTGGACTTAGTCATTTTTCTGGCGTTTATCAGACTTTCAGATATGGGAAATGTCAGTGAGCGTTCTGATTTCAGTTCCAGAGCGATTCGCCCGATGAGTCCTTCATATTTAGTGGTTTTCAGCCAATTTTCTGAATTTTTGAAAATTTCACTTTTTTGTGAAAATATCCACTAAATGAGGGAATAATATGTGTGAGGGTACCCCAGGAGAGTTTCAAATGTGTGTGGGTAGAATATATATCCCACGGGGGTAAAATTGAAAAAAGTGGAAAAAAAATTTTTTTTGGACTTAGTCATTTTTCTGGCGTTTATCAGACTTTCAGATAGGGGAAATGTCAGTGAGCGTTTCGATTTCAGTTCCAGAGCGATTCGCCCGATGAGTCCTTCATATTTAGTGGTTTTCAGCCAATTTTCAGAATTTTTGAAAATTTCACTTTTTTGTGAAAATATCCACTAAATGAGGGAATAATATGTGTGAGGGTACCCCAGGATAGTTCCAAATGTGTGTGGGTAGAATATATATCCCACGGGGGTAAAATTGAAAAAAGTTGAAAAAAATTTTTTTGGGGACTTAGTCATTTTTCTGGCGTTTATCAGACTTTCAGATAGGGGAAATGTCAGTGAGCGTTTCGATTTCAGTTCCAGAGCGATTCGCCCGATGAGTCCTTCATATTTAGTGGCTTTCAGCCAATTTTCAGAATTTTTGAAAATTTCCCTTTTTTGTAAAAATATCCACTAAATGAGGGAATAATATGTGTGAGGGTACTCCAGGAGAGTTCCAAATGTGTGTGGGTAGAATATATATCCCAGGGGGGTAAAATTGAAAAAAGTTGAAAAAAATTTTTTTTGGACTTAGTCATTTTTCTGGCATTTATCAGACTTTCAGATAGGGGAAATGTCAGTGAGCGTTTCGATTTCAGTTCCAGAGCGATTCGGCCAGATGAGTCCTTCATATGTAGTGGTTTTCAGCCAATTTTCAGAATTTTTGAAAATTTCACTTTTTTGTGAAAATATCCACTAAATGAGGGAATAATATGTGTGAGGGTACCCCAGGATAGTTCCAAATGTGTGTGGGTAGAATATATATCCCACGGGGGTAAAATTGAAAAAAGTTGAAAAAAAATTTTTTTTTTACTTAGTCATTTTTCTGCCATTTATCAGACTTTCAGATAGGGGAAATGTCAGTGAGCGTTTCGATTTCAGTTCCAGAGCGATTCGGCCGATGAGTCCTTCATATTTAGTGGTTTTCAGCCAATTTTCTGAATTTTTGAAAATTTCATTTTTTTGTGAAAATATCCACTAAATGAGGGAATAATATGTGTGAGGGTACCCCAGGAGAGTTCCAAATGTGTGTGGGTAGAATATATATCCAACGGGGGTAAAATTGAAAAAAGTTGAAAAAAAATTTTTTTTGGACTTAGTCATTTTTCTGGCGTTTATCAGACTTTCAGATAGGGGAAATGTCAGTGAGCGTTCCGATTTCAGTTCCAGAGCGATTCGCCAGATGAGTCCTTCATATTTAGTGGTGTTCAGCCAATTTTCTGAATTTTTGAAAATTTCACTTTTTTGTGAAAATATTCACTAAATGAGGGAATAATATGTGTGAGGGTACCCCAGGAGAGTTCCAAATGTGTGTGGGTAGAATATATATCCAACGGGGGTAAAATTGAAAAAAGTTGAAAAAAAATTTTTTTTGGACTTAGTCATTTTTCTGGCGTTTATCAGACTTTCAGATATGGGAAATGTCAGTGAGCGTTCTGATTTCAGTTCCAGAGCGATTCGCCCGATGAGTCCTTCATATTTAGTGGTTTTCAGCCAATTTTCTGAATTTTTGAAAATTTCACTTTTTGTGAAAATATCCACTAAATGAGGGAATAATATGTGTGAGGTTACCCCAGGAGAGTTCCAAATGTGTGTGGGTAGAATATATATCCCACGGGGGTAAAATTGAAAAAAGTTGAAAAAAATTTTTTTTTGGACTTAGTCATTTTTCTGGCGTTTATCAGACTTTCAGATAGGGGAAATGTCAGTGAGCGTTTCAATTTCAGTTCCAGAGCGATTCGCCCGATGAGTCCTTCATATTTAGTGGTTTTCAGCCAATTTTCTGAATTTTTGAAAATTTCATTTTTTTATGAAAATATCCACTAAATGAGGGAATAATATGTGTGAGCGTACCCCAGGAGAGTTCCAAATGTGTGTGGGTAGAATATATATCCCAGGGGGGTAAAATTGAAAAAAGTGGAAAAAAATTTTTTTTTGGACTTAGTCATTTTTCTGGCATTTATCAGACTTTCAGATAGGGGAAATGTCAGTGAGCGTTTCGATTTCAGTTCCAGAGCGATTCGCCCGATGAGTCCTTCATATTTAGTGGTTTTCAGCCAATTTTCAGAATTTTTGAAAATTTCACTTTTTTGTGAAAATATCCACTAAATGAGGGAATAATATGTGTGAGGGTACCCCAGGATAGTTCCAAATGTGTGTGGGTAGAATATATATCCCATGGGGGTAAAATTAAAAAAAGTTGAAAAAAAATTTTTTTTTGACTTAGTCATTTTTCCGGCGTTTATCAGACTTTCAGATAGGGGAAATGTCAGTGAGGGTTCCGATTTCAGTTCCAGAGCGATTCGCCCGATGAGTCTTTCATATTTAGTGGTTTTCAGCCAATTTTCAGAATTTTTGAAAATTTCACTTTTTTGTAAAAATATCCACTAAATGAGGGAATAATATGTGTGAGGGTACCCCAGGAGAGTTCCAAATGTGTGTGGGTAGAATATATATCCCAGGGGGGTAAAATTGAAAAAAGTTGAAAAAAATTTTTTTTTGGACTTAGTCATTTTTCTGCCATTTATCAGACTTTCAGATAGGGGAAATGTCAGTGAGCGTTTCGATTTCAGTTCCAGAGCGATTCGGCCGATGAGTCCTTCATATTTAGTGGTTTTCAGCCAATTTTCTGAATTTTTGAAAATTTCATTTTTTTGTGAAAATATCCACTAAATGAGGGAATAATATGTGTGAGGGTACCCCAGGAGAGTTCCAAATGTGTGTGGGTAGAATATATATCCAACGGGGGTAAAATTGAAAAAAGTTGAAAAAAAAATTTTTTGGACTTAGTCATTTTTCTGGCGTTTATCAGACTTTCAGATATGGGAAATGTCAGTGAGCGTTCTGATTTCAGTTCCAGAGCGATTCGCCCGATGAGTCCTTCATATTTAGTGGTTTTCAGCCAATTTTCTGAATTTTTGAAAATTTCACTTTTTTGTGAAAATATCCACTAAATGAGGGAATAATATGTGTGAGGGTACCCCAGGAGAGTTTCAAATGTGTGTGGGTAGAATATATATCCCACGGGGGTAAAATTGAAAAAAGTTGAAAAAAAATTTTTTTTGGACTTAGTCATTTTTCTGGCGTTTATCAGACTTTCAGATAGGGGAAATGTCAGTGAGCGTTTCGATTTCAGTTCCAGAGCGATTCGCCCGATGAGTCCTTCATATTTAGTGGTTTTCAGCCAATTTTCAGAATTTTTGAAAATTTCACTTTTTTGTGAAAATATCCACTAAATGAGGGAATAATATGTGTGAGGGTACCCCAGGATAGTTCCAAATGTGTGTGGGTAGAATATATATCCCACGGGGGTAAAATTGAAAAAAGTTGAAAAAAATTTTTTTGGGGACTTAGTCATTTTTCTGGCGTTTATCAGACTTTCAGATAGGGGAAATGTCAGTGAGCGTTTCGATTTCAGTTCCAGAGCGATTCGCCCGATGAGTCCTTCATATTTAGTGGCTTTCAGCCAATTTTCAGAATTTTTGAAAATTTCCCTTTTTTGTAAAAATATCCACTAAATGAGGGAATAATATGTGTGAGGGTACTCCAGGAGAGTTCCAAATGTGTGTGGGTAGAATATATATCCCAGGGGGGTAAAATTGAAAAAAGTTGAAAAAAAATTTTTTTTTTACTTAGTCATTTTTCTGCCATTTATCAGACTTTCAGATAGGGGAAATGTCAGTGAGCGTTTCGATTTCAGTTCCAGAGCGATTCGGCCGATGAGTCCTTCATATTTAGTGGTTTTCAGCCAATTTTCTGAATTTTTGAAAATTTCATTTTTTTGTGAAAATATCCACTAAATGAGGGAATAATATGTGTGAGGGTACCCCAGGAGAGTTCCAAATGTGTGTGGGTAGAATATATATCCAACGGGGGTAAAATTGAAAAAAGTTGAAAAAAAATTTTTTTTGGACTTAGTCATTTTTCTGGCGTTTATCAGACTTTCAGATAGGGGAAATGTCAGTGAGCGTTCCGATTTCAGTTCCAGAGCGATTCGCCAGATGAGTCCTTCATATTTAGTGGTGTTCAGCCAATTTTCTGAATTTTTGAAAATTTCACTTTTTTGTGAAAATATTCACTAAATGAGGGAATAATATGTGTGAGGGTACCCCAGGAGAGTTCCAAATGTGTGTGGGTAGAATATATATCCCACGGGGGTAAAATTGAAAAAAGTTGAAAAAAATTTTTTTTTGGACTTAGTCATTTTTCTGGCGTTTATCAGACTTTCAGATAGGGGAAATGTCAGTGAGCGTTTCAATTTCAGTTCCAGAGCGATTCGCCCGATGAGTCCTTAATATTTAGTGGTTTTCAGCCAATTTTCTGAATTTTTGAAAATTTCATTTTTTTATGAAAATATCCACTAAATGAGGGAATAATATGTGTGAGCGTACCCCAGGAGAGTTCCAAATGTGTGTGGGTAGAATATATATCCCAGGGGGGTAAAATTGAAAAAAGTGGAAAAAAATTTTTTTTTGGACTTAGTCATTTTTCTGGCATTTATCAGACTTTCAGATAGGGGAAATGTCAGTGAGCGTTTCGATTTCAGTTCCAGAGCGATTCGCCCGATGAGTCCTTCATATTTAGTGGTTTTCAGCCAATTTTCAGAATTTTTGAAAATTTCACTTCTTTGTGAAAATATCCACTAAATGAGGGAATAATATGTGTGAGGGTACTCCAGGAGAGTTCCAAATGTGTGTGGGTAGAATATATATCCCAGGGGGGTAAAATTGAAAAAAGTTGAAAAAAAATTTTTTTTTTACTTAGTCATTTTTCTGCCATTTATCAGACTTTCAGATAGGGGAAATGTCAGTGAGCGTTCCGATTTCAGTTCCAGAGCGATTCGCCAGATGAGTCCTTCATATTTAGTGGTGTTCAGCCAATTTTCTGAATTTTTGAAAATTTCACTTTTTTGTGAAAATATTCACTAAATGAGGGAATAATATGTGTGAGGGTACCCCAGGAGAGTTCCAAATGTGTGTGGGTAGAATATATATCCCACGGGGGTAAAATTGAAAAAAGTTGAAAAAAATTTTTTTTTGGACTTAGTCATTTTTCTGGCGTTTATCAGACTTTCAGATAGGGGAAATGTCAGTGAGCGTTTCGATTTCAGTTCCAGAGCGATTCGCCCGATGAGTCCTTCATATTTAGTGGTTTTCAGCCAATTTTCAGAATTTTTGAAAATTTCACTTCTTTGTGAAAATATCCACTAAATGAGGGAATAATATGTGTGAGGGTACCCCAGGATAGTTCCAAATGTGTGTGGGTAGAATATATATCCCACGGGGGTAAAATTGAAAAAAGTTGAAAAAAAATTTTTTTTTGACTTAGTCATTTTTCCGGCGTTTATCAGACTTTCAGATAGGGGAAATGTCAGTGAGGGTTCCGATTTCAGTTCCAGAGCGATTCGCCCGATGAGTCCTTCATATTTAGTGGTTTTCAGCCAATTTTCAGAATTTTTGAAAATTTCACTTTTTTGTAAAAATATCCACTAAATGAGGGAATAATATGTGTGAGGGTACCCCAGGAGAGTTCCAAATGTGTGTGGGTAGAATATATATCCCAGGGGGGTAAAATTGAAAAAAGTTGAAAAAAATTTTTTTTTGGACTTAGTCATTTTTCTGGCGTTTATCAGACTTTCAGATAGGGGAAATGTCAGTGAGCATTTCAATTTCAGTTCCAGAGCGATTTGCCCGATGAGTCCTTCATATTTAGTGGTTTTCAGCCAATTTTCTGAATTTTTGAAAATTTCATTTTTTTGTGAAAATATCCACTAAATGAGGGAATAATATGTGTGAGCGTACCCCAGGAGAGTTCCAAATGTGTGTGGGTAGAATATATATCCCAGGGGGGTAAAATTGAAAAAAGTGGAAAAAATTTTTTTTTTGGACTTAGTCATTTTTCTGGCATTTATCAGACTTTCAGATAGGGGAAATGTCAGTGAGCGTTTCGATTTCAGTTCCAGAGCGATTCGGCCAGATGAGTCCTTCATATGTAGTGGTTTTCAGCCAATTTTCAGAATTTTTGAAAATTTCACTTTTTTGTGAAAATATCCACTAAATGAGGGAATAATATGTGTGAGGGTACCCCAGGATAGTTCCAAATGTGTGTGGGTAGAATATACAGTCATGGCCAAAAGTTTTGAGAATGACACCAAAATTATATTTTCACATGATCTGCTGGCCTCTGGTTTTTATTAGTGTTTGTCTGATGTTTATATCACATACAGAAATATAATTGCAATCATATTATGAGTACCAATAGGTTATATTGACAGTTAGAATGAGTTAATGCAGCAAGTCAATATTTGCAGTGTTGCCCCTTCTTCTTCAAGACCTCTGTAATTCTCCGTGGCATGCTCTCAATCAACTTTTGGACCAAATCCTGACTGATTGCAGTCCATTCTTGCATAATCAATGCTTGCATTTTGCCAGAATTTGTTGGTTTTTGTTTGTCCACCCGTCTCTTGATGATTGACCACAAGTTCTCAATGGGATTAAGATCTGGGGAGTTTCCAGGCCATGGACCTAAAATCTCTATGTTTTGTTCCATGAGCCATTTAGTTATCACCTTTGCTTTATGGCAAGGTGCTCCATCATGCTGGAAAAGGCATTGTTGGGCGCCAAACTGCTCTTGGACGATTGGGAGAAGTTGCTCTTGGAGGACATTCTGGTACCATTCTTTATTCATGGCTGTGTTTTTAGGCAAGACTGTGAGTGAGCCGATTCCCTTGGCTGAGAAGCAACCCCACACATGAATGGTTTCAGGATGCTTTACAGTTGGCATGAGACAAGACTGGTTGCAGCGCTCACCTCTTCTTCTCCGAATAAGCTGTTTTCCAGATGTCCCAAACAATCGAAAAGGGGATTCATCAGAGAAAATGGCTTTGCCCTAGTCCTCAGCAGTCCACTCCCTGTACCTTTTGCAGAATATCAGTCGGTCCCTGATGTTTTTTCTGGAGAGAAGTGGCTTCTTTGCTGCCCTCCTTGAAACCAGCCCTTACTCAAAGAGTCTCCGCCTCACAGTGCGTGCAGAAGCACCCACACCAGCCTGCTGCCATTCCTGAGCAAGCTCGGCACTGCTGGTAGTCCGATCCCGCAGCTGAAACAGTTTTAAGATACGGTCCTGGCGCTTGCTGGTCTTTCTTGGGCGCCTTGGAGCCTTTTTGACAACAATGGAAGCTCTCTCCTTGAAGTTCTTGATGATGCGATAGATTGTTGACTGAGGTGCAATCTTTGTAGCTGCGATACTCTTCCCTGTTAGGCCATTTTTGTGCAGTGCAATGATGGCTGCACGTGTTTCTTTAGAGATAACCATGGTTAACTGAAGAGAAACAATGATACCAAGAACCAGCCTCCTTTTAAAGTGTCCAGTGATGTCATTCTTACTTAATCATGACTGATTGATTGCCAGCCCTGTCCTCATCAACACCCACACCTGTGTTAATGGATCAATCACTAAAACGATGTTAGCTGCTCCTTTTAAGGCAGGACTGCAGTGATGTTGAAATGTGTTTTGGGGGTTAAAGTTCATTTTCTGGGCAAATATTGACTTTGCAAGTACAGTAATTGCTGTTAAGCTGATCACTCTTTGACATTCAGCAGTATATGCAAATTGCCATTACAAAAAATGAAGCAATAAACTGGAAAAATTACTATTTGTCTCATTCTCAATACTTTTGGCCATGACTGTATATCCCACGGGGGTAAAATTGAAAAAAGTTGAAAAAAAATTTTTTTTTTTACTTAGTCATTTTTCTGCCATTTATCAGACTTTCAGATAGGGGAAATGTCAGTGAGCGTTTCGATTTCAGTTCCAGAGCGATTCGGCCGATGAGTCCTTCATATTTAGTGGTTTTCAGCCAATTTTCTGAATTTTTGAAAATTTCATTTTTTTGTGAAAATATCCACTAAATGAGGGAATAATATGTGTGAGGGTACCCCAGGAGAGTTCCAAATGTGTGTGGGTAGAATATATATCCAACGGGAGTAAAATTGAAAAAAGTTGAAAAAAAATTTTTTTTGGACTTAGTCATTTTTCTGGCGTTTATCAGACTTTCAGATGGGGGAAATGTCAGTGAGCGTTCCGATTTCAGTTCCAGAGCGATTCGCCAGATGAGTCCTTCATATTTAGTGGTGTTCAGCCAATTTTCTGAATTTTTGAAAATTTCACTTTTTTGTGAAAATATTCACTAAATGAGGGAATAATATGTGTGAGGGTACCCCAGGAGAGTTCCAAATGTGTGTGGGTAGAATATATATCCCACGGGGGTAAAATTGAAAAAAGTTGAAAAAAATTTTTTTTTGGACTTAGTCATTTTTCTGGCGTTTATCAGACTTTCAGATAGGAGAAATGTCAGTGAGCGTTTCAATTTCAGTTCCAGAGCGATTCGCCCGATGAGTCCTTCATATTTAGTGGTTTTCAGCCAATTTTCTGAATTTTTGAAAATTTCATTTTTTTATGAAAATATCCACTAAATGAGGGAATAATATGTGTGAGCGTACCCCAGGAGAGTTCCAAATGTGTGTGGGTAGAATATATATCCCAGGGGGGTAAAATTGAAAAAAGTGGAAAAAAATTTTTTTTTGGACTTAGTCATTTTTCTGGCATTTATCAGACTTTCAGATAGGGGAAATGTCAGTGAGCGTTTCGATTTCAGTTCCAGAGCGATTCGCCCGATGAGTCCTTCATATTTAGTGGTTTTCAGCCAATTTTCAGAATTTTTGAAAATTTCACTTCTTTGTGAAAATATCCACTAAATGAGGGAATAATATGTGTGAGGGTACCCCAGGATAGTTCCAAATGTGTGTGGGTAGAATATATATCCCACGGGGGTAAAATTGAAAAAAGTTGAAAAAAAATTTTTTTTTGACTTAGTCATTTTTCCGGCGTTTATCAGACTTTCAGATAGGGGAAATGTCAGTGAGGGTTCCGATTTCAGTTCCAGAGCGATTCGCCCGATGAGTCCTTCATATTTAGTGGTTTTCAGCCAATTTTCAGAATTTTTGAAAATTTCACTTTTTTGTAAAAATATCCACTAAATGAGGGAATAATATGTGTGAGGGTACCCCAGGAGAGTTCCAAATGTGTGTGGGTAGAATATATATCCCAGGGGGGTAAAATTGAAAAAAGTTGAAAAAAATTTTTTTTTGGACTTAGTCATTTTTCTGGCGTTTATCAGACTTTCAGATAGGGGAAATGTCAGTGAGCGTTCCGATTTCAGTTCCAGAGCGATTCGCCAGATGAGTCCTTCATATTTAGTGGTTTTCAGCCAATTTTCAGAATTTTTGAAAATTTCACTTTTTTGTGAAAATATTCACTAAATGAGGGAATAATATGTGTGAGGGTACCCCAGGAGAGTTCCAAATGTGTGTGGGTAGAATATATATCCCACGGGGGTAAAATTGAAAAAAGTTGAAAAAAATTTTTTTTTGGACTTAGTCATTTTTCTGGCGTTTATCAGACTTTCAGATAGGGGAAATGTCAGTGAGCATTTCAATTTCAGTTCCAGAGCGATTTGCGCGATGAGTCCTTCATATTTAGTGGTTTTCAGCCAATTTTCTGAATTTTTGAAAATTTCATTTTTTTGTGAAAATATCCACTAAATGAGGGAATAATATGTGTGAGCGTACCCCAGGAGAGTTCCAAATGTGTGTGGGTAGAATATATATCCCAGGGGGGTAAAATTGAAAAAAGTGGAAAAAATTTTTTTTTTGGACTTAGTCATTTTTCTGGCATTTATCAGACTTTCAGATAGGGGAAATGTCAGTGAGCGTTTCGATTTCAGTTCCAGAGCGATTCGCCCGATGAGTCCTTCATATTTAGTGGTTTTCAGCCAATTTTCAGAATTTTTGAAAATTTCACTTTTTTGTGAAAATATCCACTAAATGAGGGAATAATATGTGTGAGGGTACCCCAGGATAGTTCCAAATGTGTGTGGGTAGAATATATATCCCACGGGGGTAAAATTGAAAAAAGTTGAAAAAAAATTTTTTTTTTACTTAGTCATTTTTCTGCCATTTATCAGACTTTCAGATAGGGGAAATGTCAGTGAGCGTTTCGATTTCAGTTCCAGAGCGATTCGGCCGATGAGTCCTTCATATTTAGTGGTTTTCAGCCAATTTTCTGAATTTTTGAAAATTTCATTTTTTTGTGAAAATATCCACTAAATGAGGGAATAATATGTGTGAGGGTAGCCCAGGAGAGTTCCAAATGTGTGTGGGTAGAATATATATCCAACGGGGGTAAAATTGAAAAAAGTTAAAAAAAATTTTTTTTGGGACTTAGTCATTTTTCTGGCGTTTATCAGACTTTCAGATATGGGAAATGTCAGTGAGCGTTCTGATTTCAGTTCCAGAGCGATTCGCCCGATGAGTCCTTCATATTTAGTGGTTTTCAGCCAATTTTCTGAATTTTTGAAAATTTCACTTTTTTGTGAAAATATCCACTAAATGAGGGAATAATATGTGTGAGGGTACCCCAGGAGAGTTTCAAATGTGTGTGGGTAGAATATATATCCCACGGGGGTAAAATTGAAAAAAGTTAAAAAAAATTTTTTTTTGGACTTAGTCATTTTTCTGGCGTTTATCAGACTTTCAGATAGGGGAAATGTCAGTGAGCGTTTCGATTTCAGTTCCAGAGCGATTCGCCCGATGAGTCCTTCATATTTAGTGGTTTTCAGCCAATTTTCAGAATTTTTGAAAATTTCACTTTTTTGTGAAAATATCCACTAAATGAGGGAATAATATGTGTGAGGGTACCCCAGGATAGTTCCAAATTTGTGTGGGTAGAATATATATCCCACGGGGGTAAAATTGAAAAAAGTTGAAAAAAATTTTTTTTGGGACTTAGTCATTTTTCTGGCGTTTATCAGACTTTCAGATAGGGGAAATGTCAGTGAGCGTTTCGATTTCAGTTCCAGAGCGATTCGCCCGATGAGTCCTTCATATTTAGTGGCTTTCAGCCAATTTTCAGAATTTTTGAAAATTTCACTTTTTTGTAAAAATATCCACTAAATGAGGGAATAATATGTGTGAGGGTACTCCAGGAGAGTTTCAAATGTGTGTGGGTAGAATATATATCCCAGGGGGGTAAAATTGAAAAAAGTTGAAAAAAATTTTTTTTGGACTTAGTCATTTTTCTGGCATTTATCAGACTTTCAGATAGGGGAAATGTCAGTGAGCGTTTCGATTTCAGTTCCAGAGCGATTCGCCCGATGAGTCCTTCATATTTAGTGGTTTTCAGCCAATTTTCTGAATTTTTGAAAATTTCACTTTTTTGTGAAAATATCCACTAAATGAGGGAATAATATGTGTGAGGGTACCCCAGGAGAGTTCCAAATGTGTGTGGGTAGAATATATATCCAACGGGGGTAAAATTGAAAAAAGTTGAAAAAAAATTTTTTTTGGACTTAGTCATTTTTCTGGCGTTTATCAGACTTTCAGATATGGGAAATGTCAGTGAGCGTTCCGATTTCAGTTCCAGAGCGATTCGCCAGATGAGTCCTTCATATTTAGTGGTTTTCAGCCAATTTTCAGAATTTTTGAAAATTTCACTTTTTTGTGAAAATATCCACTAAATGAGGGAATAATATGTGTGAGGGTACCCCAGGAGAGTTCCAAATGTGTGTGGGTAGAATATATATCCCAGGGGGGTAAAATTGAAAAAAGTTGAAAAAAATTTTTTTTTGGACTTAGTCATTTTTCCGGCGTTTATCAGACTTTCAGATAGGGGAAATGTCAGTGAGCGTTCCGATTTCATTTCCAGAGCGATTCGCCAGATGAGTCCTTCATATTTAGTGGTTTTCAGCCAATTTTCTGAATTTTTGAAAATTTCACTTTTTTGTGAAAATATCCACTAAATGAGGGAATAATATGTGTGAGGGTACCCCACAAGAGTTCCAAATGTATGTGGGTAGAATATATATCCCACGGGGGTAAAATTGAAAAAAGTTGAAAAAAAATTTTTTTTTGACTTAGTCATTTTTCCGGCGTTTATCAGACTTTCAGATAGGGGAAATGTCAGTGAGGGTTCCGATTTCAGTTCCAGAGCGATTCGCCAGATGAGTCCTTCATATTTAGTGGTGTTCAGCCAATTTTCTGAATTTTTGAAAATTTCACTTTTTTGTAAAAATATCCACTAAATGAGGGAATAATATGTGTGAGGGTACCCCAGGATAGTTCCAAATTTGTGTGGGTAGAATATATATCCCACGGGGGTAAAATTGAAAAAAGTTGAAAAAAATTTTTTTTGGGACTTAGTCATTTTTCTGGCGTTTATCAGACTTTCAGATAGGGGAAATGTCAGTGAGCGTTTCGATTTCAGTTCCAGAGCGATTCGCCCGATGAGTCCTTCATATTTAGTGGCTTTCAGCCAATTTTCTGAATTTTTGAAAATTTCACTTTTTTGTAAAAATATCCACTAAATGAGGGAATAATATGTGTGAGGGTACTCCAGGAGAGTTCCAAATGTGTGTGGGTAGAATATATATCCAACGGGGGTAAAATTGAAAAAAGTTGAAAAAAAATTTTTTTTGGACTTAGTCATTTTTCTGGCATTTATCAGACTTTCAGATAGGCTAAATGTCAGTGAGCATTTCGATTTCAGTTCCAGAGCGATTCGGCCGATGAGTTCTTCATATTTAGTGGTTTTCAGCCAATTATCTGAATTTTTGAAAATTTCATTTTTTTGTGAAAATATCCACTAAATGAGGGAATAATATGTGTGAGGGTACCCCAGGAGAGTTCCAAATGTGTGTGGGTAGAATATATATCCCAGGGGGGTAAAATTGAAAAAAGTTGAAAAAAATTTTTTTTTGGACTTAGTCATTTTTCTGGCATTTATCAGACTTTCAGATAGGGGAAATGTCAGTGAGGGTTCCGATTTCAGTTCCAGAGCGATTCGCCAGATGAGTCCTTCATATTTAGTGGTTTTCAGCCAATTTTCAGAATTTTTGAAAATTTCACTTTTTTGTGAAAATATCCACTAAATGAGGGAATAATATGTGTGAGGGTACCCCAGGAGAGTTCCAAATGTGTGTGGGTAGAATATATATCCCAGGGGGGTAAAATTGAAAAAAGTTGAAAAAAATTTTTTTTTGGACTTAGTCATTTTTCCGGCGTTTATCAGACTTTCAGATAGGGGAAATGTCAGTGAGCGTTCCGATTTCATTTCCAGAGCGATTCGGCAGATGAGTCCTTCATATTTAGTGGTTTTCAGCCAATTTTCTGAATTTTTGAAAATTTCACTTTTTTGTGAAAATATCCACTAAATGAGGGAATAATATGTGTGAGGGTACCCCACAAGAGTTCCAAATGTATGTGGGTAGAATATATATCCCACGGGGGTAAAATTGAAAAAAGTTGAAAAAAAATTTTTTTTTGACTTAGTCATTTTTCCGGCGTTTATCAGACTTTCAGATAGGGGAAATGTCAGTGA